>NC_090935.1:739706413-740331413 GCF_040938575.1 Ambystoma mexicanum
GGCTTCACCCCTGGGTCCCCCTCTTCCGGGCGTAGACCTTTCAAAAGATTGTATTCAACAAATCATTTAAACAGTTCCTTTTTCAATGCACTTTGGGCAACAACTTTCCACCCCGGATCTCCCTCTTTCGGGCTCAGACCCCTTTTAGACATTCGCCTCCCTCTGTCAGGCTCACTGTCGCTTTTCTTACTTTTACAAATCTTAATGTCTTTTTAAACAGTTCTTCGGGCTTCGCCCCTTTTTGTCAACTTCCCTATTCTGGGTTCACTGTCACCAACTTTTACAGACAGTTTACTGTCGACAGCCCGTGGTCTGGTTCACTTCGGTCAACACACTGTTCATAGGGACTTCAGACCTCGCCCCTTTCCGTTAGCATCCGTCTGCCGGGTTCAGTCTTGCCAACTTCAACCAAACAGTCCCCTGTGGGACTTTTAGAATTCACCCCTTTCCGTTAGCATCTTTCTGCCGGGTTCACTCTTGCCAACTTCAACACACTGTTCATACGCTAATTACACCAAGCGGGATCATTTCCCTTAGCTTCGCAATCATTTGTCGGTCAAAGATTTTCGATGGTACAGAGGATTTTACAACATTTTTACAGACCACTGTATGACCACTTTGACCTCTTCTCGCCTCTTCCCAAGGACTTCTGGTTGCAGTAGTTTCTACCTTCGGGTAATCACCCAGAGTTTCTTGCTTGAGCACCCACATGGTGCCCGACTCCTCTGTTGCTGGTTTACCCCCTCTTTCATTAATGTATCATTTAAGCGTCTCAAAAGTTAAAATTAGCAGTTGGCTTATTTATTGTTCAACACAGTTTGGTTTCTTATCGGCCCTTCCCTTGACTCACTGGCTTTAATGAACTGCTTGGCTTTCTTCTCCTTCGAGTCAAGGTTGGTACCATAGAGACCTGCGTCTCCCTCTGGCCTGGTTATCAGCGGAAGGGGGGTGTCATGTACCGTAGACATCTGCTGCAACACACACTGGCTATTGTTCACAGACTTCTAATTCATTCTATCAGAGGTTTCACAGGTCTGGGTCGCAAAGGGCAAGATTGCTTCTCTCCTTGTCACCCTCTCGGTCTGCGCCGTCTTTCTCCTCTTCTTGAACTGCCGTGCTGAGTTAGCTCTTGCGTCGTGCTGTCTGCCTTGCTCGTCTCGTGCTCTTGTGCTCCACCTTTTATCCCTGTGGGGAAGGGAAAGGGCTGTTAGGTGTTTGTGAGTCTGGTCAATTGCCTGACTTTGTCTGACACCTTGTATTGGGACATTCCAGGTAAACAGCTCTGGTGTTATTCCGTTGTCTTTTGTGTGGTGCAAAAGTGTTTGTGTCGAAAAAGGGGGCGGGCAGTGTTTTAGAATATCCTACGTGATAGGATGGGGAAAAGGTGTTGAAAGAAGGGGATACTGCGTCTCACCCATCAGTGTCCCATTCGCACTCCCCAAGGAACCTCCAGATGGTCCTCCCTCACTGGTCCACCGCCAGGAACTGGATCCATTAGCGATGGGTGTGTCCTGGCCACCTGGATGACAGATCCCCAGAGACTAGCCAGGGAGACACCTTCAGGTTTCTCACAGTAACCAGCAGTAACCAGTCACCGGGAGCTACCACTGGGGAACGAGGAGCTAGTACATAGCATTACACAAATCTAACTTCCACATAAAATGCAAACGTATATCTGTATCCATTATTTATGACTCCTTGTGCTTTAAAATGTCGTATATATGTCTTCTAATGCTTATTTATAGATGGTCACAAATGCACAGAGTTAAATTGACATAGATGTGCTTGTTCGGCATGGGTTGGCCTGGGAGCGAGAAGTAGCTCCTGGTAACTGTTTGTTTTAAGCTAACCAGGCTACTCTAGGCTATATTCAGGAGCTAAATAGCTCCTCGGACCCCTCAATTTCAAATCCTAAACTCAGGCCTAACCCTAAGGAATTACCTTAAGAACATAGCACAAGTTTAAGGCCAACATATACAGCACCTTAAAAGTATGTGTATCATGTTTTCAATGCAGTGGGACCAGATCAAGTCCTCTGCTTAATATTCTCACCATCACTGAGCAAAAACAACTGTCCCTGGTATGTGATGTCATCGGTGATGTCATCAATGATACAATTTGTGATGTCATCTTTGATCTCCTGGGTGTTAGTCTTAGCAGTGCATAATGGTGGTGCGAGGTATGGTTGCATAGCTTACCATAACTGGTGAATTTCTTCGGTTTTCCGATAGTACCTTGCAACCATAACGTCTCTAACAACTTTTTTTGCAACGATTTCATAGGTTTTTATTAGTGCAACTTAAACATAACATCCCTTTTAACAAGTATTTTCAGTGAATTTCATAGATTTTGAACCATTACGTGCCTTTAACAAAGTGTTTCCAGTGAAAATATATAAACATATAAGGATTATACCATAATAGTCTCCACAACATGCTCTATATGGAGTAGCACTAATGTAGTCTACACCAAGCATGCTGCCGTCGTTTTGCAAGCTTAGACTACGAAAACAGCTAGGTTCTACTTGGTAATTTGTTTCAATGATCCCACAAGAGGATAGAGATGAAAAACCTACATGCAGGGACTTACTCTTCACACCTAGCTGTTGTTTACCGTCCTTCCCATGCACTCTCCATTTTATCCTTCCTAGACATCTTCAAGCCAACATTTGGTCTCCTTATTTCCTTATATTTACTTCAAGCATCGAGATACTCCTTATGTCACATACTTTGGCTTCCATACACTCCTCTCAGACCAGGCCATAGACCTCTACAAACCTTTCAAGGCATAAATCAGTTTTGCAAAAATGATTAGCCAAAATTGCTAAGTAAAAAACAATTGATTTGCAATGCACCCTAAATGATTAGCAATTTTTATATCTTTATTTTTAAAGGGATGAGCAGTTAATTGCAACGTGGCAATTGCCTAAATAAGGCACATTTGCAACTAACAATAACCTGTTTTAGATGTTTCTCTGGGCCTTTTTAACCTTGCAGTTCAGGCACAATTCATTTATCACATGGATATTCAAACAACGTTTAGAAGCCCTCATGCCTGCAGGTTGTTATCCGTGCGGGAACACTTCTAGCAAATGGCTGGGAATAATGTATCTCCCGTCAATCATCGGGCAGAAGAAATATTATTCCCAGAAACCTCATAGCACACAGCCCTGCACTGAGAATACAGCCTGCAGGTAAATCCCTTCTAAATGCTCTTTGAAGCGTGGGACGGCAGAAAATCACTGCAGACCACGGGAGGCATCAGGACTTTTCAACCTTTTCAGTTGAAAGGGGCCAAAGCCTGGGAGGGTCCATCAGCAACTGTCCCCATGTTGGCAGTCAGGAATCTTATGACATACTTCTTATATTCGATAGTTTAAATTCATACTTTGCAGTGCACACATTCCACACATAACACGCTGCATTTGCTGGAGTCCTTCAGGCCGTCACTTTCCTTGGGCTTCCTCTGTATCTAGAAGGGTTATCACCTTGTTGCCTTTTTAAGGTGGGTGGTTTCAGAATAGACCCTTGCTGCTAAAGAAGGATTAATAGCTTTTCAGTGGACGTTTAGTGTTTCAGTTCCCAGCTGTTTGGCAGTCTTGTTATAATCTGTGGTATTAAACCCCAGCCCCACCCAGGTGTATTTCTTTGTCTTCGTTAGAATGTATATTTGGTTGTATTATTTCATTTTTATTTATTTGTTCTAATTTACTTAAGTGTAAAAGTTTCTTGTAAACTGTGAAACACTTGAAAAAAAATTTAAAAGAATGTTTGCACCCCCAGACTTTGTCTCCGCTCCAGGCTAAGGGCCCCCAAACATCAGATTGAAATGGGCCTGCACGAGCCATGGCAAATCTTCAGCCGGCCCTGCTGCAATCAGGTGCTTCAAAGACATTTAGAAGGCCTCATGACTGTAGGCTGTGTTTTCAGTGCTGGGATGACAATAGCAAATGGCTGGGAAGAATATATCTTCTACCAATCATCGCGCAGGAGAAATATTATTTCCAGACACTTGATAACACACAACCTCTTGATAATGCAACCTGCAGGCAGACCTGCCTAACCTCGCCCGATTCTGTGTCTTGTAGTTGTCCCCTTTCTCAATATAGGGAAAGGCGAGGACCGAGTTTATAGTAATTATAGAAGCCGGGCTGCAGAAATCACAGGGTTTTTATTTTCAAATGTATGCAGTTCTGCCTGCAGGCATATGACCTTTGTAAATGTTGCTTGAAGCACAATGTGCAGACAAATCACTGTACTCCCATGTTTCAAAGAACATTAAGAAGGCAATGCCTTCAGGCAGAGGGGCACTCTCTGTTCTCTTTGAACAACGGGGGCAGGAGTGTCATTTTGCAACCATAAAGAATCTGGATTGATTGACATGCTATTCTGAATCACTCCGGCTGGCCTCCTCTCCTGTTGGCTTTGGCTTAGTGAAGTGTTAACATGCATCTTGCAAAATTAGCAAGTGCTTCTTTCTTCAACGCGGGACGGGGGGACTGCCTTATTGTGGTCAGCCTTGATTGGGGGTAGGTGGTGGACAGGCCAAACTGTTTGTGGCCGAGTTGTCGGGGAAGTAGGAATTACAAAAGCAGAATACTGCAAAGACAGCCGAGCAGTTTAGGCGACGGCTGGTGAGTTGTTATAGGTTTAGACCTACCTATAAATGCTGTGGCTTTTTTTCCCCAATTCCTACTGGTAAATGGGTTTTATAAAGGTGGATGGAAAACTTGGCCCCCATGCCTACAGGCAGTGGCGTACTGAGCGGGGGACGGGGTGGGGGGATGTTGGGAGGCAAAGGCAAGCTGCATCCCCACAGGTTCTTTTGAGAGCCTGACCAGGAATTTTGTCACTGGTACACCTCTCCCCCGTTCGGCACCTCAAGAGTGCCCAATGGGAAAGGTGTCCCGCTGAGAGCACAATGGGTGCTCAGCAATTCCTGCTCAGCACAATCATTGTCCTGACACCTGAGCCCTTCTGAATGGGAGACTTGTCCCTCTGCTAGGACATTGTCCCAAGTTCCCAGAGCTAATGTGAGCCATTAGGCACTGATTGGAGGGAGAGGGGCTATTAGCAGGGACCTTTGTCCCTTTAGAAATGTGCATGGGAGGGAGTGTTCAGCATTGGGCAGGGTACATAATACTGCAGGCTTTATGAAAGAATTACTATGGCTTTAACCAGGGGGGGTATTGTTAGGCTAACATTAGTCTGCATGATGCTATTGTGACTTTGCATGAAGGTTGGGGAGAATACAACTAAAGCCATCCGCTTATATTTCAATATCTTTCAATATATTTCTATAATGATGTATATAGTGTAAAGTTCATTATGAAAGGGTAGTTTCTTACGTAATGTGCTTTGCTTCCAATGCATTGCTTTAAATAAAGTATTATTTAAGCACATGAAATGCAAAGGGAAATCTTAATAAATATCTATATCAACTAAACCTATGAAGATGTGCTCAGTTGCTTAAATTGTCCACATCCCAGGTTCACCATTTAACCAAAGTGTGTGATCCTGGGCAGATCAATTAATCACACTGTGTCTTATCTGCAGCTCTTTCATTCACTTCGGAGCTTATGTTAATATATCATGCTCTTATTTTTTTTAAAAAACCTGACTATAAAGTTGCTCCATAAATAACTAAAGTGCAATTTAGGTATTTTGCACCACAAAGTTATATGCCATTTCGCTTACTTATGGCAACTTATTCTAAAGTCGCTTCCATAGTGCCTCAGAGTATCAAAGAATGATGATGCTGCTTGCGATGCCTTTTTCTGTTGGTGCAATCCATATGCAAATTAGGAGGTTTGTATGCATTTTGCCCCAGAGCGCCTAAAGAGATCTAATCGATGAGTTTCCTGCATCTGTGATAATTCTTTGCCCGCCCCCCCTTGCAATGTTGCTCAAACAGCCCCCACCCCTCACACTCTTGCAATGCTGGATATTTACACTCCTGCAATGCTGGATACTTCCCTGCGTACAGGCAGTGTTATCTGTGCTTTGGCAGTGTGAACCCCGCACTAATACCACAGCCCAAGGCTTTCGAAATGTTTTTTGAAACACGGGACGGCAGCAAAGAACTGTAGTACCGTGCTTGAAAGAACACTGAGAAGGCAATATGCCTGCAGGCTGTTTTATCAGTGCAGGGTCTGTGTGAGCCCCGCACTGAACAGCCTGATAAGACGTTCTAAAATGTTCTTTGAAGCGTGGGATGGCAGCAAATCATTGGAGTCCCCGCTTCAAAGAACATTAAGAAGACCATATGCCTGCAGGCAGTTTTATCAGTGTGGGGCTTGTACAGCCCCCGGCACTGATCACACAGCCTGCAGGCATATGCCCAGGGATCTTAATTAACAAGTACTTACCAACGGCATCCACGATGGCTGGGCAGCCGAGCTGTGGCTCGAGCTGTCACTTCCATGCTCTGGCCTCTGTACATCGGCTGCTCTGCGCATGTCTTTCTGAGACAGCACCGAGCTGGGCACATGAAAAATGCAATGTTTCAGCCCATCCCAGGAGCCTCTCCCCCTCTTCCTCGGCTGTGCGCTCTGCACCACAAGCACAGCCAGGCTAAGAAAGCATCAATCCCTCAATCTAAAAATTCTAAAAATCATGTTGCAGTTTGTGCAACATGATTACTGAAATAAAAAGCAAATCGGGAGTATTGTATCGTAAACTGCGATGCGGTACCGCTTATTTTATGCCTTGCCTTTAGGGACTTCATGCTGTGAAAAACCAGAGGGTGTTTCACAACCTAGTCCCCGGGGATCCCTTACTCAGGTGGCCAGGGAAAGGGCATTGCTTTTGGATCCCGACCCTGGGGGTGGACAAGTGAGGGAGGATCACCTGGGAAGGTGGTCCTCGGGGAGTGGGGGAAAAGCACCCAATGGTGAGACATGGTATCCCCCCTTTTCCACAACCCATTTAACCCCTATCCTGGTTTGTTTTATGGGAAACTACAACTCCCATAATTCCTCTCCACTTTGTCTTGACAAAAGTACTGCACCAAGGAAGGAGAGAAATGAGGTTAGAAGGATTACCTCTCCAGACTTCCATTGGCCCTCTCCCTGTAATGAGCCCAGGCAGAGTCAGGCACGTAGCTCTAATAATGTACAACTTCCACCTATTAAGACTCCCTGTGATAATAAAAGGGGGCGCGCACAGACACACTTTGAGCGAGGCTGCGTACAAGATGGACCAGCTCTTCCAAGGCTAAGACGAACTAGGCTGTGGGAATTGGAAGGCCAACTGGCTGATCATCAATTGAGAGGATTGAGAGAAAGAATATATAGAAATCATAGTATAACTATAATGAGGTTACATGAGGCCACAAGCCACAGGACGAGAGGCGAAGAAAAGCAGAATAAGGCTGCACAGAACAGCAGGCCAGGGCTTGCAGCCAAGGTCAGTGACACAAAGCACATTCCAAAGATAAGAGACAAGAAAAGCAGAATAAATCCTCAAAAATTGCAGACCGGAGATCTCGATTTCGCGGTCCTCAACCACGTAGTGCAGCCGTGCCAGACAATTGTCATTCACCCGTGGTGGGAAGACAAACAGTTCTTAGCAACACAGACATGAAATGAAACATGGGTTATTTAACAACGTTGGAACACTGAGGGCACTCTCACAGGCAAAAGTGGTAGCCCTGACGTTTAAATTGGGAAAACATAGTCTTCCTCATCACCTTGAGAAAGTGCGCTGAGAACAGAGCTGGGTCCTAGGCCTGGGGAGATCAGTTCCAGCCAATCAGGGAACAGAAATCCAGGGGTGGATGGCAGTCAGCAAGGGCCAATGGTAATCCTGCGACCCTGCAACAATGTAATAGATGGATTTTGGGGAAGGGGCAGGCAAGCCACCTGACATGTGAGAACCAATAGAGTAATATCAATAGGCGCTGTGCATAGGCACTACCACCACAACTACCCAATCCTGCCTTCTCGTAGGTTTTTGGGGAAGAGCCCTATGTTGTGACGTAGAAAACGAACAAAATGGTGCGACACAGGCTTAGGAGCTGTGAGTCCGGGAGTTTTTCCATGTCCTGTATGATCCCTGTCTGTTTGTGTAATAAACAGCAGTTCTAACTTGCAGTTGGCTGAGTCCTCCGTCTGTGCGCTGGGGGAGGGTTTGCTGGGCCCTGGAACTGTGAGCTCGTAGTGTGACCCCCTGTCCCTCTGGTATACCTAAGCCAGCAAACTGTAACAGTAAACCAAAGTGTGCAAGACTGAAAGAACTGTGCCATCCACCTATCCTTTGTTTATTAAGAGACTCTCTAGTCCCCCCAGGGTTGAACCTGGGGAAGGGAGTTGGTGCTGAAGCCATTGTGACATTTCTTTTTGACACACTATTTTCCTTTTTGTATTCCCTTAACACATTTGTTATCTTGAGAAGGAGGGCAAGATTAGGTTTTCTTAGTATAGGCCTTTTTATTTTGACCAGACTGACTTGGACGTATTTGTTATTGTTTAATGGTCGAGATTACTCCCATTTTAGAGTTAGGAATTCTACCATCCCAAGCAAATTCGTAAATAAAGGTTTTGAAACTTGTATCCATTGTGTATGTGGCTAATGCTCAATACCATGCCTTCCTCACAATGCTTAGAATGTACACATATTATTCAATACTCAGCAATAATCATAGAGGAAATGCACGGAAACATGTATTTATATGTAATCCTGTTTTACCATCTATGTGCTACTTTATTTCTTCTACCACACAGATGTTGTTCTAGAAATATTTAGAGTACATTTGCAAAATTGATTGGCAACATGTTTCTTTTACCCCATCCTTCACATAATGTTCCAGCCCATAAACCTATTAGCATTCAATAAATCAGGTAACCTTGTGCAATAAGTGATCAACCGTAGATATTTTCGTTTCCAGATTCCCTAGGTCTTCAGCCTAAGATCAAAACAGGGATGTCATGGGTTTATACATTTACTGAAGACTATAGTACACAAAAGATAATAGAGTCTCCTTTCACTCCCTCTACATCTATTAGAGACCATCCAAACTCCTCTCTCACCAAAGGGCCAAGCAGGTATGATTCTTGGAGGCTTCAGCACTGTCCCTTCTTCCTCTCCCTTCCTTTTGAGTCTCCCACACTCACTTGCACCTAGCCCATTTTAGGTGCCGACACTTGAGTCGGCATAGCACTCCCAGAATATTATCTCTACAAGCTAGGATAGGGAGGTGAGTTATATCAAATATGTTATTCTGCCAAGAAGTCGCCATACTTCCAGAACACCCTTGTGCACATTTCGAGTTCATTACACAACCATGCACTAACTCAACACTACTAGATAGAATCTGCCTTTACAGTAAATGCTTTGCTTTACGGACAGGTTTTATTCTGTCGGATCCAATACCCAATAGACAAACACTTCTAGTACTACATATACCCGTTACCTCAACCCTTCTGTGTTGTCTGTTTGTTGGTATTCTGTTCCCGCATCTCCTTCCTCTCTCCTTTGCACTTTCCTCTCTTCCACAGACCAATGTCTGGTTACCCCGGCAGGAGCACAATATGCCATTATTTAGATAAAGTGTAAAGCCATGAAATCCTTATGGTGATGATGGGCGCAGTTATATGTCAATTAAAATAACATTGCTCATCATTCACAAAATATTCTTTTAAAGATACCTACTATATTTCAGTACTTAAATTAGAATTATCATACCAGTGTGTCACTTTTGCTGGTGAGAATAGGTTCTGGGCAGGAAAGGTTAATCGCATCGTCTTAACATGTCTGTATTCTGAAATACTGTATTCTGTGAAGTTTTAAGAACACTTGAAAGTATATATAATTCTCAGGCAAAGAATTCCTGAACTTCAAATTTTTGAATATTGAATGCTATCAAGAAGTCATACAAATTGTTATCCATATATTATCTAAGGACACAAACAACGACTTGGACAGACAATGAAAGCTTGTTTGACGTTATTTTGTATTTGTTTTAGTGATAATAATTGAAATTGAATATGTCAAATTATTTAATTGAATATGATCTATTGAAATAAAATTTAAAGATTTGTGGATTGAAATACAGAAAGTTTTGTGATTTATGAATTATGTATTCAATTAAAATGTAACAATCATAATTTCCTGATTAAATATTCCCAATTAAAATTGCAAACATAGTTGCATGGAATACAGCACCACTCAAAATACATATGATATAATCTATTCCTGTAATGTTCTCAGAAACCCAACCGATTATTCTGTTAATCAGTGCGGAATAGTCCCCTGCCCCCAGGTGTTTTGTAAGGGGAAAATGCCTGGACTCTTCTGGCTTTTACTTTACTCAGACCTCTCTGGAGGAACCAAGTTGTAGGAGGAATCTGATGGCACCCAAAACATACCAAATACCCCCCCCTCTTCCCCTCGATGCAGGCCTTTGGATGGGCCCGGGCTAGCTGTGGTGGAGCCCCAGCAGTCTCCAAAAACTGCCCTTGAGCCAGGGACGCACTCTGTCCCTTTGACACTTGGCATGATTTTGGTCAACGCCTGTGAGTGTGGTGAGGATGCCATGAAGGAAATGTGTGCATGAAACCTGCCAGCCTATTAAAGCAGGACAGCCAGCACCTGACTCCCAAAGGATTATTCTCTCCAACTTTGTATACATGTCTCGTAGTTTCCCATCACTTTACTGTTACATTGTTATCATAAATTAAATAAGCAGACAGGCCAGTGTGCATTGTGTGCTCAGAAGAGCACTGCCACAGGTATGTCATATATAAACATGTGTGTTTGTTCTTATGCTCCCAAAATGCTCAATGATTTTATGCAAAGCACCAGTTTTACACTGGTGCAATTTGTCCACCTCCCCTTCTCACAGCTGCTCTCCTGGGTGATTTCATGTCCGAGAGACTATGTGAGGGTTAACACGTCGAGGTCTGTCTTGTACAGCATACGCGCATTTAAAGTAACACAGCCTGGTGAATATATGTATACTACTTGCAAGGGGTAGCTACAGATTATCGGGGGGGGGGGGGGCAGGCAGACAGCCGGGGATCTGAAATGATTCATTAGCACTTAGAAGGGGTCTTAGAAGCTGTTAAGCACACTAGACCTGTGTAATTTATTTACAGAATGATTGTGATTTTCTCCTGATAGAATTGCTCATGGGCCGAGTCAGAAAGGGATGTTTTAAAGGCAGCAGTTTATATGGAAACTGAACCAGTGGGGGTTTATTTACACTATATATACTGGACGCAAATAAGACCAGACGAGAGCATCCTGGGTGACCCAAAGTACATGTCTGCTGGTTTGTGGGGGGCAACCAGGTGGTGCTTGTATTTGTCACCTGCCTATTTGGCACATGCTGGCCACGGCCCCTCCAAGACTCATCGTCCTTCTTATTCGTATCCCACCTAAAGCACTGTATGCATATCGTATTCCGTTGTACAATGTCCCAATGTACCCTTTTATCGTGTGCAGAACCCAGGTCGCGAAAGTAATACGCCCTAGTATGTAATCTCGGCCAGTTTAGCGTGCATAAGGAAAAATAATAGCGCGTAAACAATTCACTCTTCAACGTTAGATGCAATGTGGGCGATGCTCCTTCTTTACCCTCTTCTAGCAGGCGCGTGGGTTGTGCTGGCTGCACGCGATACTGGCTGGCTCTCCATCCCGGGCTGGGCTCCTTCACCACGTCGCTGTCGGACAGCCAAGTGACCGTTTCATAGTTGTCGCCTCTTGCCAACGCCTCGGCTTCCGCGCGGTGTATGGCGACTTGTGGGAATTGGTGCAGACCGCCCGAGTGGTCAAAGTGCACGTGTGTGGCAAGCGCCAGCAGCGGACGCCGGCCCCTTGGGGAGGCACCGCCTTGGCCAGCATCGTCCCCCAACAGCCCGGCTACGCGCAAATACTCGGGCAGGCTGCGCAGCCCCAACCCGGCGTCAATGAGCAAGTCCTGGTGTGATCCACGCTGCAGCCAGATGTTGGCGCGGTTGCTGGACTCGTAATACCGCTCCTGTATCCAGTACAGCCCGTCCCCCAGAGACTTGTGCGCGTACCAGTCTAATGCAGCCATGGCACAGCTGCTAACCCACCCCGGAATCCACCAGCAGCGTTCTGCGAAACGGTCTGGCAGCAGGCTCGTAATACAGCGATCCTCTGGCACCTGATATAGCCAATCACCGAGCTGCCCCCACTGACAGCCGCTGCATGCTTCCCCGCAGACAGCCAATCCAATCCCAAGCAGACGCTGCCCATGAATTGCAGGCGCCAGCATTTATCAGGCCGAGTACAGCATAAACACGTCACGTCCAATGGATTGAAGAGGGCGGGAGAGGGGCGCCTCTACTTTCCCAAAAAAAGCTTTACTGTTCCTATACTTTGATTTTAAAAGGAAACGGTGCCAGAATGGTTTAGTTTTACAATAGAAGTGTAGGAAGAAGTTGAAACTTGAGCACTGAACATTCCCTTCAGCATGTGTGTGTCTTTAGTGGTTTTGGTTGCGCATGGTGATGGGGGGTGGGGCGGGAGCAAGCCAGCAAGGAACACAGTCCACTACTTCTTAGGTACACTTTAGCACTGGGCCCCTGGCCAGTGGGCCGGTGTAATGTCAGAAAATGCAATCGCTAGCAAAATCTGACAGCACATGTAAAGTCTGATTTAGCTACCCGTCAGATAGCATTTTTCGACAGTGTGCTTTTCAGGGAAGTCATTTGGGGGTTGCCAGAGGTCGCAAGTGCGACCTCTGAGGTCTCCCTTGTGCCCTCTAAAAAAAAATATATATATATATATATATAATTGCTAGACTCATTAAAGGTTAATTTCAGGCACACTTCAGGGGGTGAGTCACTGATTTAGTCTGTTCTCAAACGCCTCAACTCAGCCTTTCATCCTTCTAAGGTCGATAAATGGGTACCAACACAGTTTGGGTGATATTGGGTGTATATTTCTTCTATGTAAAGCGTTTAAGCTTAAGTGCTATATAATAACACATCATTATCATTTGGTCATGGACGTCTGCTTGCAATCACAGTAATTTGGTAATATGGGCCTATACACACTGATCTTAACGATACATATGGCGATCCAATCAGGTATGAAATGTACATCACATTATAGTGATATCGTAACCATATTTTTCGTAGTGTACAATGCTATGTGATGCCACTTCCTGTTTTGTCAACGGGTGAAAGGTCATGTTCCATTGCTTCCCGCGATATCACTTTGGGGTGGGGTCAAATGACATCACTTGCTTTGATGTCATCAGGGGGTCAAGGGTCATGTGATCTCACTTCCGCTACCCGTGGCATTTTGGTGAAAAGAAGTTCCTTGGGCTTTTTCGTAGCCAGCCCTATGTTGTAAGGGGCAGTGCGGCATTAACCCTATGTTAGCAATTTTTACCCAATTTTAGTATTAACCCCATGTTATCAATTTTAACCCTATGTTGTGCAGGGCAGTGCAGCATTAACCCTATGTTAGCAATTTATACCCAATTTTTGTATTAACCCCATGTTATACATTTTAAACCTGTGTAGTGCAGTGCAGTGCAGCATTAACCCTGTGTTGGCAATTCTAACCCTATGTTGCGTCATTAATGTAGCGATAGAAAAATCTGATGCCAGGGTAAGAAAAATCTGACGGCACGTTAAAAAGTCATTTTCTGCTGCCCTGCAAAGCCGCCTGTGAGGAATTTTGCCAATTTAACCCTATGGTAGCTTGGCGCCATCCTTCCCGGGCAACCGGGGCTGTGCCTCAGCAATTTTAACCCTAGGTTGCGTCATTTAGGTAGCGATAGCAAAATCTGGCGGCACGTAAAAAGTAATTTTCTGCTGCCCAGCAAAGCCACCTTTGAGAAATGTTGGCAATTTAACCCTATGGTAGTTTGGTGCGTCCTTCCCGGGCAACGGAGCTGTGCCTCAGCAATTTTAACCCTATGTTGCATCATTGCTGTAGCGATATCAAAATCTGACAGCAGCCTAAGCAAAATCTGACGACACATAAAAAGTAATTTTCTGCTGCTCTGCAAAGCCACCTGTGAGTAACTTTGCCCATTTAACCCAATGGTAGCTTGGTGCCGTCTTTCCCGGGCAACTGGAGCTGTGCCTCAGCATTTTTAACCCTATGTTGCCTCATTTAGGTACCGATAGCAAAATGTGATGGCAGCCTAAGGAAAATCTGACGGCAGGGTAAGCAAAATCTGACGGCACGTAAAAAGTCATTTTCTGTAGCCCTGCAAAGCCGCCTGTGAGGAATTTTGTTAATGTAACCCTATGGTAGCCTGGCGCTCTCCTTCCCAGGCAACCAGAGCTGTGCCTCAGCCATTTTAACCCTATGTTGCCTCATTTAGGTAGCAGTAGCAAAATCTGACAGCAAATCCTCTGTGGATTTGCAGGTATTGAGTCATTTCCTTTCCCCAGCTGTATAACCTGCGGGTTTGTCCGGGCCCATTTTTTATTCCAAGACCCTCCCTCCCCCGTGGTGTTATCTATTGTGGTGGTTGCCCTCCCCAGGCTTTCATTACGCCTTAAAGTTTAGCCTCCCTGGTGCTTTTATTCTGGTTCGCCCTTGCATTTCACCTAAGTCCATTCCCACATTTTCTTTGTTGCAGGCCCCCTTCCTCCTCTAGTGCTGGGTTCTGGGTCTTCCTCATCGATTCCCAGGATGGTGGCTCCTTCTTTGCATGTTGTAATGCAGTGTTGTTTTCCTTCCGATTTAAACAGCAGACCAAAAGGGAAAGTCCCGTGGTATCTAATGTCCTTCTCGGTGAGGGTCCGTGTTATGGGGCCCAATCTTCTCTTTTTTTATAGTGTCATGTAGGATAAGTCTTGGAAGAGTTGACATTCGGTTCCAGTATATTTGATTTGTTTCATCCTTCTCGCTGCCCGCAATATCTGTTCCTCCTGGCCATATTCATAGAGGGCTGCCATGGAGGGCTGCCAAAGTGTCTCTGGGCCTGGCTCCTGGTTCTTTCCTTTGTGGGCCAACCCTATGGACGCTGTCCAATTTGAGCTCGGATTCCCCATCCAAGATTTGCCTGACCGCGCCCATGAGGTCCTAGTCATGGACATATTCGTGGAGGCCTTTAATCCAAATGTTCGATCTCCTGAATCTGTTCTCGAGGTCCTCGGCCTGTTATTCCAGATTGTATGTGGCGGCTGCCAGTTTTTCCACCAGGTCTTCTGTCTTTCTAGGGTCTCTGCCGGGTCCTGTAGTGCCATCTCATTCGTGTCAGCCCTGTCTTTGAGTTTGCTTATGTCCCCCTTCACCTCATGCAGGGCGGAGGCCCAGTCTTCTCTAATCTTGACCAGCTGGGTTTCTACTGTGCCCGCTATATTGTCCCCAAAGTCCTGGAAGTACTGTTTGAGAATATCCTGGGTGATCGATTGCACTGCCCCGCCTCTTCCCGCTCCTGCCTGGTTTCTTGGGATACCGGGGGCCCTTCCTCATCGGAATTAGCCTATGTGTCTTTCCTCCAGAGTTTATGGATGGGATCCTCTTGGGCTTTCTTTGGGTGTTTTAAGGGTCCTTGTTGCTCTTTGTCTTTATTCTTCAACATCCTCTTCAAGCCTTGTGGGGGGGGGGAGAAACCCCTTGATGTAATGTCTTCAAGGCCCGGTCTTCTGGTGATGAGGTGCTGGTGGGTCCCCCTCCTTCTCCCCTGGGCCTCCATCTTTTGCAGGACTTCTGTTCTGCAGCTACTTGGGGATTCTCTCCTCGTGGAGGTCCAGGGGGCTATACCCAGCGGGTTGTCTCACTCCCCTGGGCCAGATCTGTGTGCCTCTAGTCCTTTAATACCCCCACTCTTAGGAGGCAATGTCTCGCAGCGACCCTCCCCCCCCACCTGGGGTGTCAGCTTTGCTCCTCTTGATATTAGAGGCTTGGACTCCTGTCGATGTCACCATTTGTCTAGTTAGGCGTGCCTGCCGCCCCACCCCCTGGAAGCTCCACCTTAGCTCCTTTATCTTGCTCGGGGGAACTAGGGTGTCCGGCGTCATTCTTGTGGGTCCTTGATCGGGGGTCTCCAGGCTGCGGTGCCTTGGCCCTCCCTGGCCTCAATCTTTTCCTGGATGGTTGGTGTGGGGGGGTTGGGAGGTAGTCGTCTGGGTATAGCTGACTACTTTGTGATCCGGAGCCTCCTCCCTCCCTTGCTATGTCCTACGGTCTCTTCCTCTGTGTGTTCTCTTTAATGGAGGGGCATCACCTGTTGCACTCATCGGGGTTGCACTTTTTAGGATCCTTATGAGGCTCCACTGGTGCACCTGCTAGCCCCCTGTTGCTCTCCTCTACGCTTGTCCCATCAAGGCTCAGGGCCGGCTCCGGCTGCTCTCCCACTCATAAAGTGCTGGATGGAGGTAGAGGCTCTTTCCAAACAAAACTAGCTTAGGTGCTGCAGGCAGATGAAAGTGCCCAAATTGCCTGGGCCTCCCTTTCAGGGCCTGACAGAGGAGATGAGTAGTGCCTTTGAAGGGTTGTCTTGCCTAACCTACAGAATGGGATGCTAATGAACCTGCTAATGTACCTCAACACCTACCCTTTTGTTAAGGGTCCAATAAGTAATGACCTTGAGCATTGATTTCTAATACTTTAAGGAATGTAGCAAGCAGACTGTGTTGTGATATGCACTTAGTTATGCAGGCCAGACCATTTTTTAAATGTTCGTATGTAGGCCACGCCCATCAGGTATTAGACCATGGCCATCATGCAAGACACGCCCCCAAATGAGCCCACCAGCCCCTTAATTTCTTACCCCACTTAAGTACCTGAAGCAGGGTACGGGTAACATATAAAACATTCTTGCAGAGGGCCGGTTGTGGGTTCTCTGGACTCATGCTCAAACACCACCTGGGGACTGGATGGGACCCTGGCGCATAAAGTGTTGCTAAGTATCACACACCTGGTGAGAAGTGCGGCTTCCCTCTCCTGCAATTATCACACCATTGACGAGAAGTCCTGTCGCGCTTTCATCTATCAGATTTTTTTATTCTCCCTCATGTTGCCGTTTATTTCGTACTCCTCGCGCCACAGTGCTTCCCAACACCCAACTCATCTTCAAGGTAACTTCCGACTGAGACTCTGGCAACATCCTCAACAAATGCCTCACAGACATAAATACCTGGATGACAAACAACAATCTCAAGCTAACTCCAACCAAAACAGAAATAATGATCTCCCCACTAGAGGGCAATGCAACACAGGCATACCTGACCTGGCCACCGAGTATGGGAACCCAACCTGAGTCATCGACAGTGATAAAAAATCTGGGAATCCTCATGGACAATCGCCTCTTTTTGGAACCACAAGTCAACACAAGCCTTACACACCGCGAAGGAGAGTGGTGACCCCCTCTGATACAGCTGTTATAAGGATAGGAGAATCCTGCACCCTTCCCCTCTGATCCAGATGAAAACCATGTCCCAAGAATCCAGGCTAGAACTTTGATTTCCCATATCTAGGAAGCACAGGCCCAGTTCCAGGATCACCCCAACTCTCTTCAATGCCCTATCTGTGTCGAAGTCAATAGGTTAGCAGTGCAGGGAAGTTTGGAATTATCAATGAAGGGCAAGGACCCTAATTTGCAAGGCGAGAATGCCTATTCCAGGGTTACCCACCTCCAAGGACCAGTGGGGTAATTCCAAGCAAGCACACGAGACACCTGAGCAGCGAGATAATACTTGAAAAGATCTTGAGCCCCCAGGCCCTCCCTCCTAATGCTGCCCTCCACGTCTCCCTTGGGAATCCTAGGCCTTGTGCCTACCCATATGAATTGTTGGACCTAGCGCTGCAGGGAAAGGAAGATGGAAGTCAGTAAAGCTTAACAGAAATAGAAGATTCATCTTGGCTGTCGTAATGCGCCCCATCAGGAAATCGCTTGCTTACTCCAGAGACAAAGGTCATCCGCCAACTCCTTGAGCAGGCCAGGGAAATGAACTCGAAGTTGTCAGGGAGGGCATTTCACGTTTGTACCCGTTCATGGGGATTGATTTGCTGCAGGCTAAGCCATCAGACCTAACAGGCTGGGAGACTGATGTGGGACATCCAATAGACAATGAGGTCTGGGAGGACATCTGGACTAGAAACCATGGATCTTCCAAATGCATTGCAAACAGGGAATGTATGTATAAACTATGGTACTCCCCCCCCCATTCCGGTTACATAATATGCACTGTTGGCAGGGTTGCGGCTTGCAGAGTAGCTATTTCCATGTATGGTGGTCCTCCCCCGTGATCCGTACACTCTGGGGGTCTATCTTATTGCTTTTAAAGGAAATTACTGGTACATACCTGCCATTTGACCCATTGGGCATACTGTTGGGGTCCTCTGTGTTGGAGGTTTGGCCTAAGTCCAGTTGTAGGGCGCAGTTGGTTACCCAGGTTCTCCTGGCGGCCAGAATGATGGTTGCGAGAGGCTGGAAGAACACTGGGGGGCTGATAGTGGCTCTATGGTGGCTTAACGTGTGCAATATTTTGGTTGCAGAAAAAGTCACTTCATGTGTGAACAATCAACTTACCAAATATTCGGATGTATGGTTGCCGTTCATTGAGTATCATCGGAAGTTCACCGCTGATCTTCAGGCCGCCCCTGCTTGAAGTTTATTCCCTGATAATAGAGTTTGAGGGGAGGTGAGGGCTGATTTTGACTGCTATGTGTTGCTGGGGGAGGGTCTTTGGTGACGGTGGGGGTTGTTTTGTATAGTTTCTTTTGTATAATGGTGATTTCTTTGTTTCATATTTATTGTTGTGATCCTAAAATCAAAACACTATCATGAGAGTATGATAGTCAAATATGATGTCCTTGTTAGAAATCAGAATTGAGTGAAAACAATTTCATTCTCACCATGCTTTCGCAGGACTCTTTTGAAGTTGGTTCATCAATTGTGTGTACACTGCGGGTATGTTACTATTTTCCAGAACCTATGATAGATCTTGTAGGTGACAATCCTTGGGATGCCTGCCTTTACCTGGATGAGTGCTAAGTCATGGCCGTCGAGACAAAGCAAGACTATTTCTACTACAAAAGAAGAATCTAACAGGGAACAGGTGGTTTATGGAAAAGGTGGAAGAACATCGTAATGTCTGATGTGCAAATACACATTTCTGGCACCAAAGTTGATGCCCATTATAAAAAGTACAGTACACAGAAACTTAATTTGTGGCAACTACCATTGCATACTATATGTTTTTCATATTGCGAAAAACTGTACACTTAACCTAAAAAACATATCAAATGAGAACATTGTAAACCAAATCGTTTTAAACTTGTGAATCTGTAACGCTGGTTCTCAAAATCCATCTATCTGAAATGTGCATTTCACCATGTTACCAACCGATTCCACATGCTTTACCCCATTGCTTTCCACATTACAAAATACAAATAACATGCAATTAATTGGGACGGATCATTTGGAAAAGCGGCAGAGTGTGAAAATCCCACCAAGCTTTTATGTTGTCAGCGTAGCATCATTTTTAGTTTTGGTACATTTTGGTGGCAAAGCCACCAAATTATTGCTAACACAATTGCTACAGAGAAGAGAAAGAGTGAAGGGGTGCCAGAAAGCTGACTTTGTGGTTGGCATGACAACTGGAAATAATACTGCAGCATGCCCGACCGACACACTAAATGTTATTTCTTGTTCCATTACACCGATGTAATCAAATAGTGGCTTATTTAACAAATGTTCTTCCAATTAGGAATACTGTTACGTCACTTGTCTGTGTCACTTTCAAAGCTAGGCCTGCGTAGTGATCTTTCTTTTCGCAGCCAGAAGGGGTTGGGCTATATTAGGGCGACTTTCCTTGAACCGTTGGGCTACATGTAGGTTTCCCTTTTCGGATACTGTTACCATACAAGCGATTATGTTTTGGAGGGCTGCTGTATGACTGACAACATACAGATGTCCTCATGATTTCTTATGAGGACATCTGCATATTATCAGTAGTACTGAACCTCTCGAATTAAACAAGTTGTCAGGACATTTGCAGGTTGTAGTTCATTGGAGAGGGTCAATACCACTGACAAAACATACAGGTGTCCTTGTAAGAAATCACATTGAGATCAAAACTACAATATAGGACAACGACGACCAAAGACTGCCATCATACATGCAACTAACAGATGCCACTCTCCTACTTGTGTTGTCCCTCATCCACCCTCATGCTGTCCCTCTACTCCCATTGGGTTGTCCCTCTTCCCCCTTCTGCTGTCCCTCCTCCCCCACTGCGCTGTCCCTCCTCTCTCCCTTGCGCTGTCCCACCTGCCTCCTTTGCGCTGTCCCTTTCCCCCTTGCGCTTTTGCTCCTTCCCCTTGCTCTGTTGCTCTTTCCGCCTTTTACTATTGATCCTTTCCTCCTTTGTGACGTTCCTCCTCCCCCTTGTGCTATCCCTCGTCCTCCATTGCACTGTCTATTCTCCCCTTGCATTGTCCTCCTCACTGTTGCACTGTCCCTCCTTCCCGTCTTACACTGTTCCTTCTCTGCCCCCTTGCGCTGTCCCTCCTTCTCCCTTGTGCTGTTGCTCCTACATCCTTTGCACTGTCCCACCTCCCCCATGCCGCTGTCACACCTCCCCTCTTGTGCTGTCACTCCCCTTGTGCTGCCGCTCCTTCCCACTTGCACTGTTGCTCCTTCCCCCTTGTGTTGACCCTCTACCCAACTATGCACTGTCAATCAGCCTCTCCGTTTTGCTGTTGGTATCCCCCCTCTACCCCGTCACTCCTTCCCAATTTGCACTGTCACTCCTTCCTTGACATGTTGTACTTTTGCTGGCCTAGCTTTCATCTATCCGATTTTTTTATTCTCCCCCATGTTGCTGTTTATTTCTTACTCCTCGCGCCACAGTGCTTCCCTCACCCTCGCAACCTGCACGAAGACTTGAGAGCTGTCCAAATTGGTATATATGTCATAAATCTTGCAATTTACAAAAATGTTTTTGTTAGGGTGAGTATTGTGACTAATGAAAAGAGTAGAGTCCAACTTCCATTACTGGCTGAAAAGGGTTTCTTGCTGAGTCACTATGGGGATCCTTATGTTCCCATAATGCTCTTTGCTTTTTTGCAAATAGCCAGGCTTGGGTTCTATGAATTGATATCGTTTTGTGTAACTTGGCCTGGGGCAATGCCCTTTGGCCAGACTCCCCCCAAGGGGGACACCCCAAGGAGAGGCTTCCTACCCCAAGAAGGATTGGTTTCCTCAGTAAATCTTTTCCATTTCCAGCATTGCCCGGCACTGTCCTTACTTCCCTCCCATGCTATCATTTATGCCTCCCTGTGCTGTCATTCCTCATTCCTTCCAACTATTGTGTAGACGTCACCACACGAGCGTGGTGACGTGTACTAAACACCGGAACACCCTCTGGCAATGGGCAGTCAGTTGGCGGGAAGTTCATGAATATGAGTGCAGGTCTCTCACTGTGTGGCCCAGCAGCGTGCATAATGGTCCAGCCCAGGCCCCCCATTGATGCGGGCTGGAGCGCCGCTACCATAATGTCACTGGCGTCCACAGCAGGAGTAATCTGCATCCCCGACAACAACAGGCAGGTTACAAAGAGAGAAAAAGAAAATCAATTTACCTTTACAGGATCGAAGCAACACGGTCCGTGGACTTAGTAAGATCACCACAACCACCACAACGCTCACTCAGCAGAGCACAGAACAAGGAAAGAAACTGAATGGGACAAATCAGAAACTGTGAGGCATTTGAAACACATGTGGAAGAGGTAACTCAGGGAGAAAAGCCCATGCACAGAATTTAGTGCGTCGTCAAAGGTGGGTGAACAGAGCACTGCGCCATCGACCGACCACGAGTGGCCATTCACACCAATTGAGTCAAAAGGGCTGCTAACCCAGCCCCAGCAACTCCTGCCATGCTGGCACCAAATTTCAGCCCTAAGCCCATACCACGCACGCAAGGACATGTGGGAGTGCCCATGGCCCGTTTGACACACATCTGGAACTATCATCAGTGGGGCCCAGATGGGGACTATGGATTCAAAAGTTTGAGATGGCCATGGACTCCAAAGACATTGCCACATCTAGGAAGATGCAATCTCACCTACTATTGATCGTTGGAGATGACACGCTGCACATCTTCAACTCACTCCCACAAGCGGCAGACACAGACGACGTGTACAAATCAGCAAAAGATGCCTTCACACACCCCTTTATGCCCCAACTCAATCCAGACTATGAGAGCTTCAATTTCTGCACGACAGTCCAAGGTGAGGCGGAAACACTTGATGGATACTCGACTGCAGCGATTAGCCCTGTTATGCAAGTTTGAGAACGTCTACAAAGAAATTAGACAGCAAATTATCAACGGGATGTTCTCTGAAAAACGAAGGAGGATCATAATGAGCGAGAAAGGCATTCCTCTACCCCACATCCTAAAATATGGCCGACAGAGAGAACATTTGCATGTCCAAGTCGCACAAGGCAACATATATCACTGACGCTGACAATTGCGGCAGTTACTTATCAACTACCACCACATACCTTGCCCCAACTGCTGCGGGTGGTCTGGTGGACAATGAAATGGAAAGCGCAACTGCCCAGCCCAAGGTACCACGTGTAGTGCATGTGGCTGCCTGGACCACTACACGAAGGTCTTTCGATCCTCAGGCAACCCCATCGGTCAACGCACTCCGACTGGGAAACCCTCCCCCAGGGACAGAAAGCAAGCAAGGGCACGCCAAGTCAATTTTGAGAACAATTCCTCATCTGCAGTCAGAAGACGACAGGACAGGACGATGGCAACCATACCATTGCAGCGCACCGGTCCAAGAAGAAGAAGAAGAAGAAGAAGAAGAAGGGGAAGGTGCACCTAATCTGCGAGGGAACCAGAGGGAGAAAAGGAGGAAAAAGAGACCCTGATGCAACATCAGGGTGGGGGAATGGGAAATCACAATGACAATTCATTCAGGGCCCTCAGTGAATGTGATGCCCCTCGAGACCCTATGCACAAGTGATCCCCAACCAATGCTGAAATCCACCAACACACTAACTCTACGCATATGGCAGCAGGAAACCCCTCCAAGTAATAGGGTGGTTCTGCACCACATTCAGCAGGGCAGGAGGACCAACAATCCAATCAAAATAAATGTAGTGGAAGAAGGAATTGTGTGCCTACTTAGCTGGGATGCAGCAGAAGATCTAGTTTATCAGCGACATCTCGAACAATAATGAGATCCATGAGCTCTTGGCAAAACACCCCAAGCTATTTGAAGGAATTGGATGCCTCAAAGGCTGAGTAATAAAACTACACATTGACCCAACCGTACAGCCACAAGCTGTACGGCACAGGCGGACGCCTTTCCACATGAGGGACCAAGTAGCCAAAGAGCTACGTGACCTAGAGAAAGCAGGAATCATAGAGGAGGTGACAGGACAAACACCATGGGTTTCCCCTATGGTAGAGACAAAGAAACCAAAGTAGCCCGGAAAGATCAGAATCTCTGTAGACATGCGCCTCCCCAACACAGTTATTATCCGGGAGAGGCATATCACTCCAACCCTTGATGAGATAATCGCGGACCTCACATGGTCCAAACTATTCTCCAAAACAGACCTGAAGGCAGGTTATCACCAACTCAAATTACACAAAGACTCGAGGTACTTAACCACTTTCTCAACGAACCGAAGGCTGAGGAGAGACAAATGGTTAAACTTTGGGATATCGTCCACAGCAGAGGTATTCCAAGAAACAATACACACTGTCCTGCAAGACCTCCCCTTAGTCCTCAATGTCAGCGATTACATCTTAGTACACTCCAAGGACAAAGATGAACACATGGTGAGGCTAGCAGTGGTTCTCGACAGGCTGCAGAAGGCTGGCCTGACCATACACAGAGACAAATGCAAGTTCCTTAAGAACAAGCTCATGTTCTCTGGGTATCTAGTTCCTGAGGCAAGAGAGTTCCTGTCAGGCATTTTTACCATCCGCCATGAACTGTGGATCACAGACGAGGGCCTCATGCAAGGGAGAATAAAGCAATGGCACACAAAGGCCACCAAGGCATGCTACGGACCAAAGCAAGAATTAGAGACCGAATATGGTTTCCTCACATTGACGCCAAAGTCAAAGGAGTCATCACAGCATGCCCCCGTGTCTGTCCACGGGAGCCCCACCAAGGCCTGACCCCAAACAAAAAACTCTGAGAACCACATCTCGCTGGGAGTTGGTGACTGTTGATTTCTGCACGGTACAAGAGGGGACATACCTTTTAGTTGCCAACGATGAACACTCCTGTTACCCTGAAGTCGAAGTAGTGCACTCAACAGCAGCCAAGGTTGTGATACCGGCCCTGGAGAAGATGCTTCCGACACACGGTCTGCCCAAGCAACTGAAAAGTAACAACGGTCCACCATTTCAAGGAGCTGATTTCGCAAAATACATGGATGACCTTCAGATTGCACACCACCTCATCATGCCATGATGGCCCCAAGCGAATGGTGATGCCGGGCATTTCATGAGAACGATAAACAAGGTCATCAGGATTGCAAAGGTCCAAGCAGCCCGATGGGGAATTTGAACTATTTTGGTTCCTCCGCAACTATCGACTGACACCTCACTCCTCAACCAATACACCCCCAGCAGACATCATGTTACAGACCATACTCCCGTCCTCCATACCTCACCACTGCTACAACAAAGCAAAATCAATAGCAAAACAGGGGGCTCACAACAAGAGGATAAGGCTGAATGAGGACATGAGCCGCAAGCAGCGTGCAAGGAATTCCCACTCCAAAGTTGGAGACTAAGTGCTAGTTCTCCGCAACCCATCAAGGACCAAGCTGGCAAGTGTGTTTGAGGCCGAGCCCTGGACAGTGACAGAACGGAAAGGAACA
Source organism: Ambystoma mexicanum (assembly GCF_040938575.1). Lineage (NCBI taxonomy): Eukaryota > Metazoa > Chordata > Amphibia > Caudata > Ambystomatidae > Ambystoma > Ambystoma mexicanum. The sequence continues at coordinate 739,731,214 of NC_090935.1, forward strand.
TGATCACCACAAGCAGGAATGGAAAACGGATCACTAGGAACGCATCATGAGTCAAGAAAGTTCCCAGGACACTGTGGAAAGAAGTGAAACATCCAATGGACAACATAGAAACAATGGAGGGAGATACGACAGTGAGGGACCAGGTCCAAGAAGGAGACTGGCACCAAGCCGATAGTCCAGTCGACATGAGATACCGGGACCAGGAGGAAGGGGTGTGCCCAAACCCCAAATCAGCCCATGGGGGCAGCCCCGAACAACAAGCAGAGCCACTGCCGGCCAGCCCTCATCCAGGCCTGACAGGTCGGCAGCATAGCCATAGCACCTGGGAGCAGCTCTCAAGCCCCCAGACAAGCTAAGTGACTAAGTGCGCTAATGAGGACTTTAATGATGTACTGTATAAAATGTGTGTTTTGTTTGATTGATGGGAAAGAAGAGGAATGTTGTGTGGTGACGTGTAATACACGATGGGACGCCTTCTGGCAACGGGGAGGCAGTCGCGGGAAGTTCATGATGGTGAGTGGAGGAGTCTCACTGTGCGGCCTAGCAGCGTGCAACGGCCCAGCCCAGGGCCCCCATTCATGCAGGCTGGAGTGCAGGCACCGTTATAACATCCTCCTTTCTAAATGTGAAACGCAATAAACAACCACATACGCCAAAACCATTGTCTTTGGCAAAGCTGTTTTGAAATATCTTGTTGCTTCAATTGCGTTAATTGTCAGGTAGAATTAAGCAGTATACAGGAAACAACTTCTAATTCTAAGTCTTTTTCTCAGTAAAATCTATGGTTGTTTTTCGGGTTGAAAAGTGAGGACATTTGAAACAAGTAGTGTTGGCACTTTGACTGTGGCCCAACGTAAAGTGAAAGACTTATTGCTTTTATGTAGTGTCTTCTTTTTTATTGTGCACTTAGTTAACATACAAAACTTTAGGCACAGTTAAAAAAACTATTAAAAATGAGTGTAGCTGTTATTATTACAATTAAAACAATGAATAATAAAAGAGGACGGTTCAATGACACACTCCCTATCATGTACAAAGTTATAAATAGTCAATGTGCAATCTGGAAGAAAAACGATTAGTCACTATCAGAATACATTTGTTAAAATCTGACTCTCTTAGTCAAAGTAAACTAACACATGTTCGCCTAAAATCAAATACAATGCCCCAGTCATCTCAATTAAATGTGCAAAATCCCTTGCTCTCGGTATCTTGCTAGAGATTAATGTAAGGGCCCAACAATAACAGGGGTTTCACAGCCTCATTCCATATACAAAAACCCGCTCCAGTGATTACCAATGAGGGTACAGTGTACTCCAAAATTGGTCTTCCTGGATATTTATGAGGTTGCTTACAAAAGCGGAGTAGGCCTTTTTGGTGATGTATTTTTAAGATGAGGCATTGTGTTAAAATATGACACAATCTGTCCTCAAGCAGGATACCAACCCAGCTCCCTGTGTATATGTGGGCACGATGTTTAGGCGAAGGAAAACCATGAATTCTATCATCTTCCCATTACAAATTTTAAGAAGGTATTAGTAGGCACCGATGGTAGGAAATCCCTGCTGGCTACATTCCCATTATCTATCGCCTCTTGCTGTGTAACTTTTGGTTAGTTCCCGATCTGTTCCATACCAGAGCTTTCTTCTTAAAATGGTTTACGTAATCTGGTATCTCAAAAATGTGTTCTATTGGAAATTCAAAATGCGTACAATGACGGCAAGCAGTAGTATTCAATGCACCCAGCAATGTTATAGGAAATTCCGCACCCAGCTTCATAGCTATTAGGCCCAACAGAGTTTTATTATGAGATTTTCTCAATAACAATGAAATATAGAGCTTACAGCGTTTGATTAGCCAATGAGCCCAAAGTGAGCTTAAACCCAGCTCATGTAATGTTGAATAATATTTTACCTCAACTTCAGAAGGCCACATGGCAATCATGTAATGTAGTTGTCAGAATCACTGTCAGATTCCCTTACCTCTTATTTCCTGCGACTCTTTTTGTCGAAGAGGTATGGTTTGTTTCTTGAGGTGACCAGGCTGACACCTCTGACCAATTCACAAGATGTGTAACTTGGCCACTGCTAAGGTAGATCTAAGAGTCCAGAGGGGAAACCCTGTGTGGTAGAAAACCCCTCTGGAGGTGAAATGAGGAACATCCTCTCTGGTTGACAAGACGTCTGAAGCTGTAGCAGAAGAAGGATTGCAGAAGTGAACCACAAGGAGATTGAAGTATCGGAAGTGAGAAATCAGGAGAACCAAAGAAGCCAGAGGGGGGAAACGCAGGAGCAGGAATCGAAGACTAACAAGAGTCAGCAGAAATCACGGACAAGAACACACAAAGGAACAGAAGGAGCAAGAGTAGTGAATAGCAACAGTACTAGTCGAAGAAATGACCCAGCGCCACTGAAACCTACCGAGAAGTTTTGACGTGAGGGCTCCGACGAAGGCAAGACCTTACATTTACGGGCCTGCAATCATCGTGCACAGCGATAGGCTGAACCAGTTCCAGCTACTAGACCGTCAAACGCGCCTTCCCCATACTGCATGACAGTACCATAGAGCGACCCGGAAACGTTACGCTCTGTGATTCATGACAGCATGCCCTCTTCCAAGCCAATTTAATCCGGGTTTGAAAGGCTTCAAAAGGTAAAAACAACAAATCAATGCTGATGCATGAATGTGGTAAGCTGGTTCCCAAGTCCTGTCATGAACATTGTGACCCTTCTAATGTACAAGGAACTGAAGGATGCCACGTCAGTAACGAGAATCCCATACATACTCTAGTTTGTATTCCTGTTCACCTCCAATATTGACTGGGGGCTGCCAGGCCTGAAATGAAGGGCCAGCAGGTCTACCCTCAAAGGGACAGAGAAACGAAGTGTGGACAACTGGATGAATCCTCCTCCATTAGGTGGCAATTGAAGAACATAAACCACTGGGTTGACACAATCTATTATTTTAAAAGGACTGAAGTACTTAGGTGCCAGTTTAGAAGGGACCAGATGACGAGATAAGGTTGCTGAGGCTAGCCAAACTAGGTCTCTGACTACATGGATGGGTCTACCTGTCACCGTTTATCAGCAAATCTTTTCATTGAATCTATGGTTCTCGACAGTTGTGTTTTAACCTGGTGGTGGGTGGTTTGGAGTTCCGATACCACTGAGTAACTGAAGGCGCTCCAGTCTCCTGAATAGGGGAATCAAGTAAGCATTGAGGATGATGTCCATAAACCAGAAAGAATTGTGTATTCTTAATGGATGAGTGATAAGCATTGTTGTAAGGCTACTCACCCACAGGTAGTAGTATGGCCCAGTTGTCATTTACTGAGGTGGCACAACAACGGAAGTATTGTTCTAGTACTTGATTGGTCTGTTCAGTATGGCCGTTGGACTATGGGTGATATCCAGAGGTCAGATCTCGAGTGATGTTTAATGCCTTACAAGTATGTTTCCAGAACTGAGAGATGCATTGAGTGCCCCTATCTGAGACAATAGATGAGGGTAGACCATGTAATCGGAATATATCTTTTAGAAAGACCTTTGCCATCTCCAGGGAATGCGGCAGCTTTGGGAAAGCTCTAAAGTGAGCTGTCTTCAAAAAGCGATCCACTGTTACCATGATCGTAGTCATACCATTAGAGGGGGGTAATTCCACTATAAAATTGGTTGCTATGGCATCCCACGGTTTTGTAGGTACAGTTAGAGGTATCAATAGTCCCAAGGGTTTCTGAGGTCTGAGTTTGTTCTGAGCACATACTGGGCATGACCGTACATGATTCTCAACATCCTTTCGCCAAGAAGGCCATCAGAAATATCTGGATATTGCTATCCCAGTACAAGTAACCCCTCTATGTCCTGCTGCCGGATGATCGTGGAGCAACTGAAGTATCATGTTCTGGAGGCGTGGTTTAGGTACAAAAATCTTTTTGTCCTTGAGGAGGTAGCCTTGCTTTTCTTGTAGTTCTGACATAAGAATATAATTTTGAGAAAGAGAACTGGTGTCAGCACGGAGTTGTTGGAGAAAGGTATGTGTAACAAACACAAAGGTTTTAGAAGGTAACAACCTTTCAGTTATCCTGTCCTGTTTGTGAAAAACTTTGTTTTCGAGACAGTGATTCGGCTACCGTGTTGGTCCTGCCCGGGATGTAGGTTATCTGAAAATACCAATAATAGAGGGGTTACCTGTTTTTAATCCCTGGTTCTTCAGGTATATATCAAGCGAACAATATATGGGGGTTTGAACCAGCGGATGAAGGATGACAAGATTATTTCATTTCATTTATTCTAAAAGTAATTTTATTCATCATAATACAATCCTATATATGTCTAAAATTGTGTCATAATACATTTACAAATTCATAATAACCAACAAATAAATCATAAACTCAAAGACATATACAATTTCAACTCACACAATCAAATTTCTCAGTCATTCATTCATACCCATAATTTCAACACTGGAAAAAACTGCATTATTGGGTTGACACAAAATGGGAGCCTGAGTAAAGGACTTTTGTAATCCAGAAAATGCCCTATCTTGTTTGTCCATCCAAAGAAAGACTGAGCCTTTACATAGCAATTCAGTCAAGGGTTGTACACGTAATGAGAAATGATTAATACATTTATGGTAGAAATGAGCTAAACCAAGAAATTGCTGAATTTGTTTGATCGATGTAGGCGACTTCCAGGACAAAATAGCTTCAACCTTATGTGGGTCCATAGCGATGCCTCCTTCAGATAATATGTATCCAAGATAAGTAACTGAAGAAGCATGAAACATACATTTTTCCAGTTTAGCTTTAAGTTTGTGTGCCTGCAATCTACATAGGACTTCTCACACATGTTCTTCTTGATGTTGACAAGGATCCGCAGAGAACACTAGAATGTCATCCAGGTACACTATAATGGTGGCGTACAATTGATCGCTGAAGATTCTATCGACAAAATGCTGAAAGACAGCGGGAGCATTCGCGAGCCGAAATGGCATCACTCGATATTCGTAAAATCCAAATGGTGTTCTAAAAGCCATTTTCCACTCATCTCCGCACCTTATTCTGATGAGATGGTAGGCGCCACGGAGATCGAGTTTAGTGAAGACCTTTGCTCCTCTAACAGCTTCCAGAATATCCTTTATTAGAGGCAAGGGATATTTGGCTTTCTTGGTTATCTGGTTGAGGCCTCTAAAGTCCAAGCATGGCTTTAGTTCTGATGTATCTCTCTTGGGAACAGAAAAGAGGGAAGCACCTCCAGGTGCTTTAGATGGAGTTATCAAACCATTATGGAGGTTCTTGTCTAAGTATTCCCAAAGAGCTCTCTTCTCTGTCTCCAACAAGACAAACATTCTACCAAAGGGAATGGTGGCACTGGAAATTAGATCAATGGCACAGTCTTTATCCCTATGAGGCGGTACATCAGCACCTTCAAGAAAAACAGAAGCAAAGTCCTGATATACTGAGGGTAAGGCATTTAGATCATGCAGACCCAAGACTTCAGCCCTGAGCTCCTGTACTGCTTCCGTCACTTCCTGAAGTGATGGCTTTGCAAACTGTCAGAATCACTGTCAGAAGTGGCAGTTTCCCTTACCTCTTGTTTCCTGCAACTCTTTTTGTCGAAGAGGTAGGGTCCATCTCTTGAGGTGGCCAGGCTGACACCCCTGACCAATTCACAAGGTCTGCCAGCTGGCCACTGCTTTGGTAGATCCAAGAGTCCAGAGGGGAAACTCTCTTGGGTAGAAAACCCCTCTGGTTGACAAGATGTCTGATGCCGTAGTAGAAGAAGGATTGCAGAAGTGAACCACAAGGAGATTGAAGTATCGGGAGTAAGAAACCAGGAGAACCAAAGAAGCCGGAGGGGGAACACCGGAGCAGGAATCGAAGACTAACAAGAGTCAGCAGAAATTGCGGACAAGAACACACAAAGGAACAGAAGGAGCATGAGTAGTTAATAGTAACAGAACTAGTCAAAGAAATGACACAGTGCCACTGCAACCTACCGAGAAGTCGCAACACGAGGACACGAGGACTCTGACGAAGGCAAGAGCTTATGTTTTTGGGCCTGCAATCATCACGCACAGCGATAGGCTGAACCAGTTCCAGCTACTAGACCGTCAAACCCACCTTCCCCATACTGTGTGACACTACCATAAGGCATGGTGGAAACGTGGCACTCAGTGATTCATGACCGTAGTAGTATGAGCTCTTTACAGTAGAAGTGATGTACCTATATTCAGACTGAGATCATTGATTGAAGAAGATGATTCACGTTTAATGTCGCAGCATCTGCACTTCCTGTCAGACTCAGCAATGGGTGTATTGTCTGAACTGCCTTCTAATTTTCCAAAGCCGGTATGAAACACACTTGTGGGCAGTAGAGAAGGTTAAAATGCTGGGATGACTCCCTTCGAAATGCCACTTGGCCCCTTTACTGAAGGGGGAGCAACAGATATCATACCAGATAATGAACTCTAGTGGGGCAACCCCTTTGACAAGATAAAATCTGCATTCCAGGGGAAGGTCTGATAGTCCTTCTTTCAGAGAAAGCTCCAAAACACCCAATTTCTCCCAAGTGAGACCCCGATAGAACTCGCTGGGAGAATTCAAAATCTTGTAAGACAGTGGCTTAGAAGAAACAACTTATACGAGGTCCTAGAAACCCTGACTCTGAAGCAATTTACGAATTCCCCCTCCCCCCCCAGTCCCTCCAGCAGGCATTTTACAACAGTACAAACCTTAGCTGGAGACGGCCATTTAGGTCGCCCAGGCCCACTCAGAGGCTTTCAAATTTCTAAGACAACTTCATAGACTGCCTCCCTTGACCAGGAAAGACCTTAGAGTGACTGTCAGTGATGTTCCTTTTGCCCCAACCAAGGAACGAGAGATTCCACCATCCTTCATCCCAAAACAGAAGGAGGAGGTCCTAGGGAGACCAATAACCTTCCCTTCCCTCTTCCCCCAAGCTTCCATAGTAGCGGATGAGATCACTGGTTAAAGAAAACCTCTTCTTCCAGTGCTGCCCACCTGATTTTCATGTGGAGAAAAAGGCCATTACACATTTGCGGGTCCCAAAATCTTACGATGGGAGCCCATGGAAATAGGTTTGGTTGGGGTGGAGGAATGGCATGATGGGTAAGAAACCAGGGAGGAAAACACAGAGGAAGTGGATGTATCTGATTGTACCAGTTATCCCGTCTGAGTCAATAAGACCTGGGCTAAAGCCCTAATTGACACCAACAGCAGACTGGCACCTATTGGTTCAGACCTGGTTTATCCAGAGAGTTTAGAGATAGCCTGCGTCCATGATGCCGTTGAGGTATACCTCAAGGCCCCACTAACCTTAGAGATCAGGGGAGACCCAACAACCCTGAAACTCGCAGTCTTCCTGGGGATACCAGAAGAGGTAATATAGGAATTGTTTTTCTGTCATTTCCTGACCTCCTACAGCAAACCCCCAGAGAAAGGAACTCAGAAAAATACTCCCCGTTATCATGCTGGGAGGAATTCTCAGAGGAACCCGACAAACTATCATAGGCTTGGGAGAACGTTTTTTTCCCCCTTGGGTACAGCCCCAGTAGAGGGGAGCAGCAGTTTAATGGAAAGGGTATATGATGAATACAGGGAATGTATCCCTTCTCCTGAATGGGTAGCCACCCACTTTGGGGCTATGGGGGTGAGTCCGGTACACAAGATACTCCCTAGGGGACAGCGCAACAGGATCTCATTGGGGGTGCCCCCCCTGAGGGGACAAGGAAGCCCTAAGTAAGGGTATGACTACACCTTTCCATGAGACATAATCCCCATTCTTTATAAGTTATATGCAAGTTGAACCATGTTATACTGCAGAGGGCCCTTTAACTGGGAATGTCTTGGCTGCTGACCCCACTCTGTTAACCTGTGTTCAGGAGATACAGAACCAATCCTGTTTCCTCTCCAGTTTCGTGTGAGAACCCAAAAATATGCATGATCATGCCTAAGAGAGAGGAATAAATCTGAGCCAACCGGTGGGCAGTAGAAGACTGTTATACTGGGCGGTTTGATCCTGGAGGCAGGGCCATGTCAGATGCATGGTGGGCAGGGGAATGCCGGAGCCTGCGGAACACTGCCAAGCCCAGGAGGGAAGACCACCCAATGATCTGAGATCACCTGTAAGAGGAGACTAAACCACTGGAGACGCGACACAACCTCCAAAGCATAGCTCTGCAGCAACTGGAGCCACTGCCTCTTTCAACGAGAAGCGCCGGCCAAACACGCAGGTACACTCGAAGTAGATCAGGATGGTGATACTTTGAAGCACTCTATGAGGGGGTGAAAAGATAAGGCCACTGAGGCCGAATAGCCCAAGGGAGGCTGAGGGACACAGAAACCCTGGAGGTGGCCAGAACACTACATTAAATCCACAGCCAAAAAGGCTGAACAGCCCACGAGAGGGAGAGAGGCACGTGCATCAAACACACAAACAAAGAAGCCAAATAGCCCAAGTGAGGCTGAGGGACACCGAATCCCTGGAGGTGGCGAGAACACTACATTAAATCCACAGCCAAAAAGGCTGAACAGCCCACGAGAGGGAGAGAGGCACATGCATCAAACACACAACCAAAGAAGCCAAATAGCCCAAGTGAGGTTGAGGGACACCGAAACCCTGGAGGGGGCAGGACCATTGAGTTAAACCCATGGCCAACGAGGCCGAATAGCCCAAGCGAGGCTTAGCGACACAGAAAACATGGAGGGGCGCGAACAGTGAATTAAACCCATGTCGAAAGAGGCTGAATAGCCCAAGCAAGACTAAGGCAAAAGACCCCTGGATGGTGTCAGGACAGTGCATCAAACCGAAGAGGACGAATAGGCTTGAGAGGTTGAGAGAAATTAAACCATTGGAGGGGTGTGAGAATGTAACTGCAAACACACGGCCAACGAGGTCCAGTAGCCAATTAGAGGCTGAGAATCACAGAATCCCTGAAGCGAGTGAATTTACGGTCAAAGAGGCTGACTAGAACAAGAGACGCTGAGAATCACTGAATTCCTGCAGGGGGGTGAGAACATCACATCAAAATGAGAGTCAAACAGACCGACTAGCACAAGAGAGGCTGAGCATCACAGAACATCGGGATGGGAATAGGGGGGAGAGGGAGGAGAGACAATTGTATCAAATGCACCACCAAAGAGGCAGACTTGCCCATGAATGGCTGAGTAAACCAGGACCCCTGAAGGGGGTGCGTGAGCATTGTCAATCGCATATAATCAACATGACCGAATAGTCCACAAGGGACTGAGAGGGTCTGGAAACCTGGAGGGGGTGAAGACATTGGGCCTCATTACAACCTGGCAGGGCCAGACCGCGGTAAATCCGTGACGGCGGTAAAAACGTTTCCGTGTCCGCAAGGTTGCGGAAAGACCGTCCGATTACATGCTGTCAGTTGCGCGCACCACACGGACGCGGAAACGTTGTTACCGCCATCACGGAAAAAGTCACGGAAATGGACATATCGCTGCCACAAGTAGCGCAAAACCCGTGTCCGCCTCTGTCGCCACGGACACGGAACCGGAAATACCATGATCGCCAAAACAGGAAACAGAAAGGCGGCCATCATATAAAAGCACAATCCATTCCCATCCAGAGTCAGCAGAAGCACAATCCATACTGTGAGAAGGCAAAAGGAACCACCAGCATGTCTGCCAGGATTCCAGCTCAGAGGCAGCGCAAACAGCGCTTCAGTGAGGCGGAGCTAACTGTCCTGGTGGAGCACATTGTGGAGAATGCAGAGATGCTGTTCAGCGCCGATCAACTGCGTGCCACACAGCAGCGGAGGAAGGAAGTGTGGGCGGAAGCAGCACACAAGTGCACCGCTGTGGGCGTGACATTGCGGAGCGTCAAGGACTGCCACAAGCGGTGGGATGACCTCAGGATGAGGGTACGCAACCTGATATCCACACACCGCCAATGCAGCAGTGGTACAGGCGGAGGACCCCCTTCCCCACTGAGGCTGCAAGCATGGGAGGAGCGTTGCAGCAGTGTCCTCCACCTTGAGGGCATCCATGGGATCGGGGAGGCTGAGGCAGGAGTGAGCCCACCTGCAGATGCTGGTAAGTGGTGAAACCTGGATGCCATATGAGAATATGCAGATGGCAGTACTGGCCCATAGGACCCATTAACAACCCCCCCCAGCAGTGCATGACTGGCCCATGGAACCCATTAACAACCCCCCCAGCAGTGAATGACTGGCCCATAGGACCCATCAACAACCCCTCCCCCCAGCAGTGCATGACTGGCCCATAGGACCCATTAACAACCCCCCCAGCAGTGCATGACTGGCCCATAGGACCCATTAACAACCCCTACCCCCCAGCAGTGCATGACTGGCCCATAGGACCCATTATCAACCCCCCCCAGCAGTGCATGACTGGCCCATAGGACCCATTAACAACCCTCCCCCCTCAGCAGTGCGTGACTGGCCCATAGGACACATGATCCGTATGGCAACCAACATCAGAAAAATGCATACCCCCAGCAACCAGATGCATGTAACTTACACTATTCAATGTCCAACCTGTATGACGCATGTGATGCACCCATCAGCCACCACCACAACACTAATTGCATGGCCTTTGTGTCCCCACAGCCATATCAAGTGACAGTGACACTGCACAACAGGTCAGGCAATCTGCACCGGCAAGTGCCCAAGCAACCGCCACCACACAAGAGGATGCTGCCGGCAGTTCGGCATCTCTGCCCACATTACCAACTGCAACAGATGTGCCGCCCACCACCACCGATATCCCCACCGTCTCCACACTGCCTGAGGCAAGACAGGTGCCACTGGAACCCATCATGGCCGCCCAACCCAACACAAAAGGCTGCAGCACTGCAGAGGGGGCGGCCTGTAGTGATAACAGTGCCCCGCAAGAGCACTCTGATATTGGGCCACAGGGGGAGATGCCCACATTTGAGGACATGGGTTCCTTCCATCAGCTGGAGTTCAACCCCACCTCACTCAGGAGTCCCATGAGGTCACCCACCCCATCTATGGCCGAGCAGAATACCCGCATGCAGCGGATGGAGAAGCAGCAGGCTACCCTCACCCAGCTGGTGGAGAGGCAGCTTGAGGAATCTAGGCTGCAGAGGGAGAGCTATAGCACCTCAGTGCGTCGCCTGTCAATGTCTATTGGACGCTTTGCAAGCACAATAGTCACCCTTGCACGCCATGTGCGGGAGGGTAATGACAACACCTCCAGGCTCATAGAGGCCATGTTGATTGGGTAACAGGCAAATCTGGCACGGATGCCATCAATACCAGATTCAGTGCCATCAAACATCACCACCCCATCCAGCTCCACTACTGCCAGTCCAAGGAGGCGTTCGAGTAGGCTAACGGGGCCCTCGGGCAAGGTTGCACAGGCACAGAAGCGCACACGGAAGTGATGGCATGTGTGTGGGGAAGTGCAGGACACACGTGGACTTGAAGGGTGTGAGAGGGGTGGGCACGTTTGGGTGGTGGGGGAGGTAGTTTTGGGGGTTTGAACAATGGGGCCTGGGTGGGGTGGGTACGTTTGGGTGGTGGGGGAGGTAGTTTTGGGGGTTTGAACAATGGGGCCTGGGTGGGGGTGGGTACGTTTGGGTGGTGGGTGGGCTCGGGTGTACAGCTTCCCTAACCAATGCACCTCCTTCCCTGTTGTGTTTACATCAATATATCACCATTTGAAATCAAGACATACATGTGTGGACATTGATCATTTCATTGGCAGTGCAACTAATCATTTATTGTCGTCACCATGTTCGTGCATTGCTGTGAATGTGCTGTGTCTCAAAAGTAAATGCGAATCAGGCCATCCCGTGCTCTCTGGCCATCAAGTGGACCCCAGGGAGAAGTTGTGCCATCCCATCCCCATCCCCATCTCCATCCCCATCCCCATCCCCATCTTCCTCATCTGCGTATGGTGGCATTGGGATGTTCCTGCGCAGGCATATATTGTGCAGCATGGCACATACGAGCGTGATTTTACCTGTCTTCCCTGGGCTGTACAGCAGTGATCTGCCAGATCTGCTCAGACAGCAGAAACGTGCCTTCAGCAGTCCGAATGTCTGCTCAATCATTCCATGTGTGCGGACATGTGCCATATTGTATGCCTCTTCATGCCTGTTCCTTGGTCTCCATACAGGTGTCATCATCCATGGCGTGAGTGCATATCCGGCATCACCTACATGGGATGTAGATGGGGGAACATGTCAGTGTTTGTGGCATCATGTACTCATCTGATGCTGTGCAATCTTGTATCATTGTTCATTCATGCATATGTGCCATGCAGTGTTTGGAGGTGTATATTGGGCATCAGAATGTATGTCGGAAACTGGATATGGGCCAACACATTAACATGCATGTCTACTGTGCCCTGCGGATGACATTTGATTGTGAGCATGTCACAGTGCAGTGCTGACCACACATGGCAGAGTGACTCCACTGTACTGAAGTAGTAGATGCACGACGTCTCATTTACAGGCATCTTGTGCATTTTGAGGGCAGAGTTTCATTTGAGGGTGGGTGTCTGCAGTGGCACAAGGTTCATGGGACAGTGACGGGATGGGCTGTGGCAGGGTGTGCACGGGCACATTGTGGTGACCTGTCATGTCTTCCTTTGTGATGTTTGGTATCCGCTGTGTATTTGGCAGATGGAAGGGGGGGTGATGCATGTGCGGTCACAGCGGCACACTCACAATGCTCATTGGCCTGGACACACACACACCACTTCGACAGGGTTGGTGCATTGTCAGCTATACTCACCCAATAGCCATGTGTTTTGTCCGGCATAGCGTTCCATGTACAGTGGCAATGTGGAATTCTGCAGTACCATTGAGTCATGGGTTGAGCCTGGGAAACGTGTGCAGCAGTGTGTGATCAGTTGCATGGCATCACATACCATCTGTACATTCAACGAGTGATACTGTTTCCTATTGCGGAACACCAGCTCAATTGCACGTGGTACTGTCAGCTCAACGTGGGTGCAGTCAACTGCGCCTATGCAATTTGGCATGCCTGCTATGGCATGGAAGGCCAACTTGGTGGCAATGACCTCGGGGAGGGTGCGGGGTAGGGCTATGTGTTCCGACACATGGCGCAACAGGGCATCCAGTACCTGTACCAGGAATTTTGAAAAACAGGGTTGTGATATGCCGTGCAGCTCACCAACCGTGTGTTGATAGGTGCCAGTGCCAAGGAAATGCAGTACTGCCACAACCTTCAGGAGGGGGGGTGGCGGTGGGGGCGTCAATTTGGCTGCTGATGTCGTCCTCAATCATGGCGGTGATGTGCAGTATTGTTGCACGGTCCAGCCGGTATAGTGTGTGGATCTGTCCTGGGGTGAGGTTCCAGGGTGAGGCCCTGATGCGTGGTATTGCTGGCTGCCTGCGGGGTAGGGCCGGCTGGACAATGGGGTTTGCCATAGGTGCAGGGTTGGCTGGTTGCCGCCTGCGCATCCTCCGCCTCCTCCTCCTCTGCGCCATTACTGCCATCATGTGCAGTGCCGCCTGTTGGTTGAGTAGGCCCAGTCCCAGTGCTACTAGAGCTGCTGCCTGCATGGTTCTGTGTTGTGTTGGGCTGGGTGTGGCCCTTTTGTAGGCTCCCACTGGGCTGCTAGGTCCAGCTGGGCTGATTTGGTGCACCTGTGCCCTGATTCAGTTCAGCAGGCAGTGTTTAACGTCATGTTCGCGGTGGCGGCGGTACCGCCACCGTGATCACGGTTTTAACGCCATTTTTCTGGCGGTGTTTCCGTGTCCGTGCCAGTTGTGATGCTCGCGGTTTTTCATGTTGCCGGTAACGGAGGGGTTTCCGTGCAGACGGACTTAACGGAACACTTATTTCCGCGGTGGCGGATGGGGGTGGTGCTATTTCCGGGGCCGCGGGTCATGATTGGGCGGACGTGGAAACGGTGCCGGTAAGGTTTTACCGGCAGTGTTAATTCTGGACCGGAGTACTTGTAATGAGGCCCATTGTCTTAAGCCACCGTCCAACTAGGCTGTATAGCCCACCCTGGGCTAACAGAGAGACAGGAAAGAGTGGGATCTCTTGGAGGGAGAAGCAAAACAGATACCAGGGGTTCAACACCCAAGTAATTGAATTACAGGAACACATAATGCAATTAGAAACCAAACATTGCGAGTTTACCAGAATCTTGCTGAGGAGATCAAATGCCACTACCACAGACTACCACAGGACTGACTTTGAACTGGATATGCATGCTGGTGCCGAAACCAAGACAATGGGCAGACCTGAAACGACAAGGGGATGAGGGTCAAGCGCAAGCTTCCCATGCCAAGAGGGGAGTAGAATACTTCCAAAGACCAATTTGTCTTCCTTTGTTGTTAGTGGTAGGGCAGGCAATAGGGTAGAACAGGTTTGGGACAGATGAAGAATGTTATTTTAGAAGACATCCTGACAAGCACTATTTTTGTTATGTTTTAGACTGGGGAATCACCATCACTAGAACTCAGGCTAGGATAGGCATTTCTTCCCTTTAATAAACTTGAAGTCCTTGAAACATGTCTTTGTGTCCGTCTCCTATGGCTGACTTACCATATGATCCAGAAATAGACTGTTGTAGCACAGGTATGTTTTTTGACATCATGCAGCTGTTACCTGATAGAGCAATGCATGGTTCTCTGACTATGCTGGATAAACAGGGAAGACTGATTTTCATTTTACTATCACATGCCCATACATGTAAACAGAAAACAAGAAGTGATGAACTGCAACTCTCATGCAGATGCTATATTCATTAACCACACAGTGTAGCACTGATGTGCATTGTTTCAGAGCAGGACACGTGTTAATCTCCTATGAAATGTCATGCTCTTACCGGTATACAGTGTTTATATCTTTTATATAGAATGAACATATATTAATATTTTAGATTGAAACATTGTATAGTGAATGCATTTAGGGGTGGGGAAAAGGGTTAAATAGTTTTGGAAACGGTCAGGGAGGGTTTTTAGGGGTGGGAAATGGGGGCCCCCTCCCGAGAAAAAAAAAAGAGAAATAAAAGAGTATTTACTATAAAATGTTTCGTTATAAAATATTCGAGGTTAATTCAATATAAAATATTTTGGTATGTTATTTTATGTTAATTGGCATTTATATAGCGCCTTATGTATCATTGGTATGATCTCAAAGCGCTGGTAGGTTGAACGCCCTCGGGAACCACAGTTCAGTCAGTAGAGAGAGAGAGAGAGAGTGTGGTATGGTGCGAGGGTGCACCGGATATGTGTGTAGCTGGTGTGGTTGTTGCATGATAGCTGCTTCTTAGCGGTAGGTGTGGTGCTGAGGAAATCAGTTGGATGTGTTCAGTCTGCAGGATGGGAACCCAGACTGAGTTCTGGCTGCGTTAGGCCTGAGCAGACGCTTAAGCTAGCCGTAAAGTGCTCAGCTAGCTGTGTTTTATTAGGATGATGTGGAGTTCGAGGGGTCATGTCATTATGAGAACAGCTAGACCGAATGTGTCATAGTACAGCTGTGTTCTAGTTGAATGATGGTGTATAAGGGAGAGTAAGCATAGTAGTGTGATATGGTGGTTATCAGTAAAGCGCCTGCGATCAAGCACGAGAGCAGGACAGGGGGCGTACATTAGGCACAATTTCTAAGTTAAAAAATAAGTGTGAGATATGATATCATTCACAAGTCTAAGTGTGGCATATGCTATCATTCACAATTCCAACTAAGTGAGGGTTATGCTACAATCATAATTCTATCTAGATGAGGCACATGCTATCATTTACAATTCCATCTAAGAGTGGCACATGCTATCATTTATAATTCCAACTAATTGTGGGATAATGCTACCGCTCATAATTTTATCTAGACATGTATAAAGACATGTAACCGCTCTTACCACACATTGAAAAATGAACTGTAGTTTTTGTGGAACAGTCAAACAATTGTCAATTTAGCAGATAATTACAAAGAGCTTAGCGCCATGCCGGTATTGACCCTTTCGCCATGCCGGTAAACACCACATAAGACCCTTAGCGGCACCCATGAAAGTGATAGCTGATAGCACTTCTGACCTCCTGCAACACGGCATCATCGGTGACCGCTATTAGCGGTCACCGTAAATAAGCGGAACCGGAAGTAGCGTCATCGCACAGGAACGGGAAAGAGCACGGCGGCCATCTTTAAAAACACAATCCATTGCTATCCTCTACCCCAGGACCTGCATCCACACCAGTGCCATATAAATCAACCAAGACCCCCTGACAATGCCCAAGGCAATCAAAAAAGGAGCAGAGCGGCTGCGGAAGGAGCGATTCACCAATGAGGAGCTCATCATGCTCACTGAGACGCTTGCCGCCAACGCAGAGGTGGTGTTCGCAAAGGACATGCGGCGTGTCACCCTAATAAAGAAAAAGGCAATCTGGGCAGAGGTGGCCCACAAAGTCAGTGCGGTGGGCACCACCACCACCCGCACTGTGAAAGATTGCAGGAAGCGGCGGGACGATCTCCGCCTCTGTGTACGCAGCATCATGGCTGCCAATTGGCTGCCAATTGGAACCTGGCCATGGCCACAGGAGGCGGTGGAGGATCCCCTATCAAACTGATGGAGTGGGAGGAGACCTGCGTGAGCACCATAGGTGTGGAAACTATAGAGGGAGTCGGCGAAATGGAGCGTGATGCGCCCACATCGTCAGATGGAGGTGAGTGTCCACATAAAACACTGCACTGTGAAAGATGAGGTATCCCCCCAAATCTGAACCCTAAATCAACGCATGGATGTGGCCACCAACATACATGCACACAACCCTGCCCAAGTGAGGGTCACATCCCAACACACACACATGCACGCATCACCACAGACACGTGCCACCCAGACCCATGCATGAATGACCCACCCAACAGTCCTACGACCTGTATGCCCACAAATGAAGTCCAAATGCATAAAACAGCATGATGAACAACATCTGCATGAAGCACGTTGACCTATCACCAATGCCATCCCCCTCTTTGTCCCCCACAGGCTCACAGACTGACAGCGATGAGCAGGACACTGCGACACGGCTCCTCCCGCCAAAAAAAAGGATGCAGGAAACATCGCAAGCACATCGAGGGGCACAGGGAGGAGTGCACTCCCGCCAAGGGCCAAACACAGCAAATCAGCCATGTCACCAAACCATGGCAGCAATGGTTGCAGCACCCACTCCAGTGATCCCCAACGCACAAACCACCCACGGAGGGCCACTGCTGCCAACAGTTCCATTGACGAGGCAGCAGCCAAAGCCCCGCTGTTCTGAAATTGATGTCCCCATGCTGTGAAGCGGCACTTCAGTAGTGGTATACGGGTGTGGTTCAGTACAATGGCTACAGGTGATCCCTTAGTAGGCACTCAAGGGCGCATATCTGTTGTGATGTTGTTCAGCGCACATTTCCATTTTGCATATTGGCTGCATGTTGCAACTTTGTGTCATATAGGGTATGGTATGAAGTGCAATGTGCATTTGGATAGATATGTCATGTTTGGCGTATTGGATTGATTCCTTTGTTGTACAGCTTCCAACTTGCATGTGGTTTTGTGTCCGGCCCATTGTGGGCTGCCTTGTTGGACATTGGCGTACATCTGTATGTCCATTTATACTACAGACGACAGTCCACACCCAGTAGGAGTATGCATCTCTCCCCCCCCCCAATCACACCCAGTAGGAGTATGCATCTCTTCCCCCCCAATCGCACCCAGTAGGAGTATGCATCTCTTCCCCCCCAATCACACCCAGTAGGAGTATGCATATCTTCCCCCCCAATCACACCCAGTAGGAGTATGCATCTCTTCCCCCCAACCACACCCAGTATGAGTATGCATCTCTTCCCCCCCAATCAAACCCAGTACGAGTATGTATCTCTTCCCCCCCCAATCACACCCAGTAGGAGTATGCATCTCTTCCCCCAATCACACCCAGTAGGAGTATGCATCTCTTCCCCCCCAATCACACCCAGTAGGAGTATGCATCTCTCCCCCCCCAATCACACCCAGTAGGAGTATGCATCTCTTCCCCCCAATCACACCCAGTAGGAGTATGCATCTCTTCCCCGCCCAATCACACCCATTAGGAGTATGCATTTCTTCCCCCCCCAATCACACCCAGTAGGAGTAAGCATCTCTTCCCCCCCAATCACACCCATTAGGAGTATGCATCTCTTCCCCCCAATCACACCCAGTAGGAGTATGCATCTCTCCCCACCAATCACACCCAGTAGGAGTATGCATCTCTTCCCCCCCAATCACACCCAGTAAGAGTATGCATCTCTTCCCCCCCATCACACCCAGTAGGAGTATGCATCTCTTTCCCCCCAATCACACCCAGTAGGAGTATGCATCTCTTCCCCCCAATCACAACCAGTAGGAGTATGCATCTCTTCCCCCCAAACACACCCAGTAGGCGTATGCATCTCTACCCCCCATCACTATCCACATCACACTGCCATGTGCTTGCCCAGCTACTCACCAAGTAGCCACGCACGTTGTCCAGCATGTCGCTCCATGTAGCGTGGTATCGTTGAGTTCCGCAGGACCATTGAATCATGGGTTGATCCGGGATATTGGGCACACCAATGTGTGATTATCTTGTTTGAGTCACATACCATTTGGACATTGATGGAGTGGTATTGCTTTCTGTTTCGGTACACTGCCTCATTGTCATGTGGTACCACCAACTCCACATGGGTACAGTCGATGGCCCTGATGCAACTTGGGATGCCTGCCAGTGAATAGAAGCCAACTTTGGTGTTAGAGATCTCCTGGGCAGTCCGTGGCAGGGATATGTATTCACTTGTGTGCTTCAGGAGGGCATCGAGGACATGGTTCAGTGTGCGTGAAAACACTGGTTGTGATATGCCATGCATCTGCCCTACCGTATGCTGGTAGGTTCCTGTCACCAGGAAGTGGAGCACAGTTACCACCTTCAGTAGAGGGGGGATGGCAGTACGGATGTCTATAAGGCTCAAGATGTCATCGTGTATCATGTCCACAATGGTGGTGATGGTATCCCGGTCCAGACAGTATAGGGTGTGTATCTGCTCAGGGGTTAGGTTGAATGGACAGGCTCTGATCCTGGGGATTGGTGGCTGCCTCTGGGGTATGACTAGGTGCACTGGTGGTGCTTGCTGGGCCTGTCTCGCCCTCCCCCTCCTCCTCCTCCTGCGTCTCCTCTGTGCTGCCTGTTGTTGTTGGTGCTGCAATGCAATCATGTCCTCCAGCCCATGTAATGATGCTAGTATTGGAACCATCTTGGTGTGGGAAGGGGTGTGGGAAGGGGTGTGGTGTGCTCCTTTTGTGCTGCCCCAGTCTCCATTGCCTCCACCTGTGCCGATTGTGGCCACCTGTGGCAGGTGGGAACACTGCTCATGTCTCTAAACGGGTGGTCCACGATGCCGGTATTTCCTCCATGCCGGTATGGCCTTTTTTGGCCTAATGCATGCCGCTATTTGCGGGTCCACATGGCTTGTGATGGCCTGCTATTAGCGCCATGCCGCTATTTGCATCATGAGAGGTCGCGCACCCGCAAAATGCCTGCTATTAGAGGCACCGTTCTTAGCGGTGCCGCTATTAGCGGTTGACCGGGTCGTAATTAGCAAGGGAATTTAGCGATACCGGTAATCCCTTACTGGTATCGTTATTCCCTTACCGCCATCCGTGTAATGAGACCCATATAGACAACACGTCAGCTAGTAAACATGCATTCAGGGTTGCTGCTGTGCACAATTATTTCTGATGACAGCACACACATTGGAGCAGCATGCTACTAATGCATATGGGGCATGTGCTAAATTGGGCGGCATTCAATGAATTTCTAATATCCCTATAAGATCTGTAGTCAAAACATATCACAGTGAAGTGATTATCCCTTTCCCTACTGGACCGGGATGTATGCCCACCCTGCAACAAAGGGTTCAATAGACGCATCATTGAAACATATGTGATTTCATGACATATTGTTCCATCATTTCGTTCTAATTGTGAAGAAATGATACATCATGAGGGCACTCGAACGGTAGGACCTAGTTTTCCATCCGGGAAGACATTGGCCTCATTACGAGTTGGGTGGTAATTCAGTGGTAAATCTGACGAGTTACCACCAAAATCGTTTCCTGTTACTACCAATTGGTCCTGTGGGTTTCCCATGGGATTACAAGTGGTGGTAGGATGGTGTGATTCCCCATTTATGAAGTCTATAGACATCCATGGAGATTTTTGGAGATATCGAGAGGCTGACAAGGAGAGACACGACCTTGCCCTTTTCGACGCAGACCCACAAAACCTCTGCAGTGGGACGGGAAAGACCGAGGACAATAGCCCAAGTGTGCTACTGCACAAGTCAACGGTACACAGAGCGTGTTGATGCTGATAAGCCAGAGCGAGGGACACTCCTGCTTCCGTGGTACCGGCCTTGACTCCAGTTAAGAGGAAAGGCTTGCGGTTCATCAAAGCCAGTGAGTCGAAGGGGTAACCGATAAGAACCGGGCTGTGATGAATGAAAGTCGCAAAGTGGCAGAGCGAAAGAAGTTCCAAGAACTGTAAAATTGTAAAGGGAAGACCAGCTGCAGAAGGAGACCGGCACCACATGGGTGCTGCTCCGAGAAACTCTGGTCGATCCCCGTCAGTGTAAAACTTACAGATACCAGAAAGAGGTAGGAGAGCCGCCAAGATAAGTTAAAGTGTTCATAACAGGAGGTCCAGCAAAATCCCCATACAGATGAAAGCCTTTGACCTAAGAACTATAAAGAAAGCAGGGGAAGTGAATCCCGCCACATGAGAACGCCAGGGAAGTGAATTCTGCAAACATTGAAAGTAAATGTGAATGTGAAGTTGGCAAGAGTGAACCCGGAAGAGGGATGCTGATGAAGAGGGGGTAAAATCTAAAGTCCCAAGAAACAGTTTGCTGACACAGGTGAACCCGGCCAAGGGTATGTCCACTGGAATTGTTTACAAAGACATTAGGATTTGTGACGAGAAAAGCCGTAGTGAACATGGTGGAGGGAGGCTGAAAATGAAGAGGGATCTGAGCCCGGAAGAGGGGGAACCAGGGGTCCAAGAAAGATTGGTGAATGCTGGAAAAGCCATAGTGAACCCACTGGAGGGAGGCTGAAAGCAAAGAGGGGTCAGGGCCCGGAAGAGGGGCACCCAGGTTGAAGCCATCATCTGAGAGATATATAGAACAGAACATTATGTTTGTGAATTGTTTTGTGAACCTATCGGGCCCCCCGAAACAGGAGACTCAACCACTGAATGCCTTGATGTCGATAAGGACTGTTTTGGGATCCTAGCCCGGAAGAGGGCGACCCAGGGGTGAAGAATTCTCACCCTAAGTGAAACCAAGTAACAAATGTTAGGGAGAATTCTCCTTTTAGGACTAATTTCCCTCACCTAGTGAGTCCCCCAGCAGCTGTTACGCTCACCTGGTTCCACGGGGGTGCCACCCAGCAATCAGGGTCCAGGTATCCCTCCCTGCGATGTCCAGTAGTAACAAGCGGAAGATTCCTGCCAGAAATACAGGTAAACAATGTTCAGGACCAGGCAACTGGGATTAACAGCCTCCCACCACCCGGTATGTCTGCGGCCCCTCTGGGCTTCCTCTCACCTTGTTCTTGATGTTGGCGGGTTCTCCGTCCTGCTGTCTCGGCAGGGGCGTGTAGTGCTTTGCGAGCAATGGCGGTCGAGTTACTTCACTGATGCCGGCCCGACGTGAGTCTTTCAGGTAGGTCTTCTTGCTTGGTGTTTTGCTGTCCTAGCATGCCTTCTGGAATTAACAATGTCTTTTTCTCTTCCTTAGGTATGTGGATGTCTAATTCGTGGTGAAGATTGGATTCGGGATTCGCTGGTAAGTATTAGCGTTTTTTGGAGCGCCTTGGCGCGGCAAGTAGGTGCTTTACGCAGCGCTAAGGTGCCTTGCCTTTGCTAACCTGTTATCTTTATGGTAACGATGTCTTCTTTCTTTTTCTGCAGATGCTGTTCCTCTGAGGTTTGTGGCTGAAGCTGAACACAGTGAACGTCACGTTGCTGAATTGCGAACTAACGCGAAGCGTGTCAGTCCAGTCGGGCGTGGTTTAAATAGCTTCAAGAAAGAAGTCCAGGTAAAAGAGTTCCAAGGTACCACACCCAAACCATCCTTCTGCAAGCCAGGTTCCAAGAAGCCTGATTCTGTGGATGCTTCCACCTTGAATGACAGTAACAAAAAGTAGTTCCCAAGCACAAACTCATTATTAAGTAGGAGCCTGGCGCCAAAGGCGCCAGGACTGGCCCCAAGAAGGCCAAAGTTTGGATTTAGTGTGGACTGGGATCAAGGCTCCCCCTGGCCCATAGGTAGGCCAGGGGGGCTTTGGGGTGAGGGTCGTGACAGCACTCCCCCCCAAAGCCCCTCTCAAGGTGTTCCTTCTGTCCGGTCCAGGTTTAGTCGGGAAGTTTCGATGGTACCTTTTGATTAGACGTGGTGCGTGAACATTTTCACTGGGTTCCCAGGATCTATCTTGGGGTCCAAAACCCTTCCAATCTATTAGATAGTATAGTTTGCCCCTAGAGTACTTAGAATCCAGTATACCTTTAATTTCAAATTCTGGTTCCCCGTCGACAAGAATGGGTTTAGGTGCCATTCCAATTCGTGTGCCTGGTTGCATCGGTTTTACCAGGGACACATGGAATACTGGGTGGATACGTAGATTGGATGGCAAATCTAATTTGACGGCCGCTGGATTGATAATTGCCTTGATGGTATAGGGACCCACATACTTGGGTTGAAAGGTCCGGGTTCCGTTGATGGGCATAAATCTGATGGCTAACCAGACCTTGTCTCCTACTTGATAAGTGGGGGCCGTAGTCCTGTGTTGGTTGGCAAATTGTTTTTGTTTGTCTTTGGCGTGCATTAGATGTTCTTTGGCCTTTTTAAAAGCTTGGGTGATGTTGGTGTGAAGGGTTACTACTGCGGGTATTTCTAATTTGGTTGGGAGGTCCAATCCCAAGGTACGCGGGTGTCTGTCATAAAGAGTATAAAAGGGCGTTTGTCCCGTGCTGGAATGTAAGGAGTTGTTATAAGCGTACTCGGCTATCCATAGCAAGTCTTTCCAGTCTCTTAGCTTGTGATGTAACATACACCGCAGGTACTGCTCAAGAGTCTGGTTGGTCCTTTCGGTCTGGCCGTCTGTTTGAGGGTAATGGCTAGTGGATAGCCGAACGTCAATTTGTGCCATAGCACAGCACTTCCTCCAAAAGCTAGAAACAAACTGACTACCTCGATCAGAGATCAGGACTGATGGAAAGCCATGTAATTTAACAATATTGTCCAGAAATACCTTGGCTAACGTGGCTGCATCTGGAAGGCCCTTGAGTGGAATAAAGTGGGCCATTTTTGAGAATAGGTGAACAACTACAAGAATGGTGTTAAACCCTTGACTGGTAGGTAGCTCAGTGATGAAGTCGAGGGAAAGAGTGTGCCACGGCGCTGGAGGAATGTCCAAAGGTTTCAGAAGGCTAGATGGTTTGTGCTTTTGCGATTTATTCTGTGCGGAGACTCCACAAGACCGAATGTATTGGATGATATCTCTTCGCCAGGCAGGCCACCAGAGGTTCTGTTTAACCTTGGCTAAGGTTTTAGTAATTCCGGGGTGTCCTTCGATTAGGGAGTCATGGTAATTTGAAATAACCTGTTGTTGTAAGTTCCTGGTGGGTAAGTATAGGCGATCCTTGAAGAATGGTAAGTGGTCTTGGACGGAATACTGTTCTCCTTGCGCTTGCCATGCAAGGTAGGCATCCGGATTCATGCTCTGTTGAATTTCTTTTTTCAGTTCCGTGTGGGTTAAGGCAGTAGTAAGGCCTAAGAGCTTGTCTACTGGTATGATGGGGACTGGATCTGGAGTCGTATGAACCAAGTCGTTAGTGTAAGTACGATAAAGTGCGTCAGCCTTTCCATTCTTGATGCCGGGTCGAAACGTTATGACAAAATCATATTCGGCGAAGAAGAGAGCCCATCGCAGCTGGCGTGAAGATTGGGCTTTGGCTGTCTTAAGATATCGCAGGTTTCGGTGGTCAGTGATTACTGTAATGGTGTGTCTGGCTCCCAGAAGATAGTGTCGCCAGGCTTTAAAGGTGGACTTGATTGCCAAGAGTTCTTTGTCTGTTATGGCATAATTTATTTCTGGGGGTGAGAACTTCTTTGACCAGAAGGCCACAGGATATAGCTGGCCAGTTTCGGGATCCTTTTGAGAGAGGACAGCTCCCATTGCTATACTAGAAGCGTCCGTTTCCACGATGCACGGGAGGTCTGGATGTGGATGTCGCAGGATTGGTGCTGAGGTGAATCTTTTTTTAGTTCCTGAAAAGCCTTTTCTGCGTCTTCAGTCCAGGCAAATTTTTTGTTATTTTTTCGCAATAATGTGGTGATTGGGTGTACGATTTGGGAGAAGTCTGGTATAAACCAGCGATAAAAGTTCGCAAAGCCTAACATGCTTTGTACTCCTTTTACAGATGTTGGTGATGGCCATTTTAGAATGGTGTTGACTTTGTGCAGGTCCATCCTGATACCTCCGGGAATAAGAACGAAGCCTAGAAACTCTACTTCGGTTACGTGATAAAAGCACTTTTCCATCTTGGCAAATAAACGATGTTCACGGAGCTTGGCAAGGACTGAACGGACATGTTTGACATGGTCTTGTTTGGAAGTTGAGTACACCAGGATGTCATCTATGTACACTAAGGCGTAGACATCAATTAACTCTCTCAGGACGTCGTTCATGAAGTATTGGAATGCTGCCGGCGCATTGCATAACCTAGAGGGCATAACTTGATAATCGAACAAGCCATATTTAGTACGGAAAGCAGTCTTCCATTCATCAACGCTTCTGACCCGAACCAGGTGATATGCTCCCCGAAGATCCAATTTGGTGTAAATTTGAGCATCTTTGACCTGGTCCAGCATTTCCGGAATGAGTGGCAAAGGTTAACGGTTCTTTACAGTGATCTGGTTCAATGCGCGGTAGTCAATACAGGTCCTTAAGTCCCCTTCTTTTTCTGGTACGAAGAACAAAGGACTGGCTGCGGGGGACTTCGACGGACGGATGAATCCGTTTGCGAGGTATTGGTCTAAATAGGACTTCAGGTGAAGGTTTTCGGGTTCAGTTAGAGCATAGATTCTCCCACAGGGGACTTGGGCACCAGGGACAAGGTCGATTTGATAGTCATAGGGCCTGTGGGGTGGAAGGGTATTTGCCTGGTCCTTCTGGAATACATCCTGGAAATCGCAGTATTCTTCAGGCAGAGTACTGATTGCACCTAACACAGATGTCGTTATTCCGGGAGTTGTTAAATTACTACAAGCTGTCTTCTGTTCTTGGTAATAACAGGTTAGAGAACAGTCACTGGGGAAGGTTAATTTCCTGTCTTGCCAGTTAATCAAAGGATTATGAGCGACTAACCATGGCATCCCTAGTATAAGCCGAAACTGAGGCGCTTTGATGATGTCAAACGAAATAAGTTCTCTATGCCCATCCTGACACAGCAATGTTATTTCGGCTGTGCATTGGGTAGCGGGTCCGGAAGCAATTTCAGTTCCATCAACTGTAGTCACCTTATCAGTAGTCGGCTTGGAACATAAGGGGAGTCCCATCTCTGCAACCAGATCCTGATCAATATAATTTCCGACGGCCCCACTGTCGATGTAAGCCTCAATGGTATGCATTCTTGAGGACTGTTGGTTGTTGATTAAGATCACTGGTATTGCAAAGTGTGAGGTCGGTGGCTCCTTTCTCTCACTCGACAAACTGACCTCTAGGTTTGTCGAGCTGGGTAGTTTTCCGACTTAGGTTCTTTTTCCTCGTCTTTCTCAATGGCCACGATGACCTTCCTAGGGGGTTTTACTGGGCAGTCCTTCAGAAAATGTCCTGATTTTCCACAGTACAGGCATAGTTGTTGCTGCCTTCTTTTGTCTCGCTCGTCTTTGGTTAACGGGGGTCATACTCCCCCAAGTTGCATGGGCTCCACAGGGTTTTCTTGTGCACGAGATACATTGTCTCTTGACCGAACATACACTGCCCGTGGATCCATTTTGGAGCGATCTGCTTTTCGGTCTTGCAGCCGGTGATCTAATTGCAGGACTAAGTTTATGAACTCCGAACAGTCTCGAGGAGGGTCCACTACTTCAGCTAGAACGTCTTCTAACTTTCCCCTTAACCCCCGATGAAACAACGCGGTTCTTTTGTTTTCAGGCCACCTAGCTTCAGCGACCAATCTGTTGAAAGTTGCATTGTTTGTTAACAAATCCTGATTTCCCTGTCGGAGGGAAAGGAGTTCATTGTCCACTGCTTCTTCTCGAGTGTGACGGGCAAACAGTTTCTCCATCTCCCTCTGAAATCCCCCAAAGTCATGTAATATAGGATCATCATGGGTCACCAATGGTACTGACCAATCTGCTGCGCTATCGTTCAAATACGAAAGAACAAAGGCCACCCGAGCTTGGTCATTTGGAAATGCTCCTGGCCTGCAAAGAAAGTGAAGGCAGCATTGAGTCATGAAAGAGGCATATTTCCGTGGATCGCCTGTAAATCGCTTGGGTGGAGCTAAAGGAACTGCTCCTGGTAGAGTAATTTACACCAGAGTTGAAGAGGTGGAAGGCAGAGTAGGGTTCTGCATCGTTGGGTTGCCTCCGCGCAGAGGTGTCTGGCCTGCTTGTGATTGCAAGTCTTGTCTGCTAAGGTCTTCTGTGCGCTCCTTAGTCACAATTAAATCCCTTCAGAGAGCATTGGTCTCCTGATGGGCAGAATGAATCTCAGCGCGTAATTCTCCTATTTGTTGGGCCAATTGGTCTAGTTCTGAGGTTTCCATGGCGCCCAGGTGGATTTTAGTTTGGAGGCTTTGCGTTCTGTTACGCTCACCTGGTTCCACGGGGGCGCCACCCAGCACTCTGGGTGCAGGTATCCCTCCCTGCGATGTCCAGTAGCGACCTGCGGAAGATTCCTGCCAGAAATACAGGTAAACAATGTTCAGGACCAGGCAACTGGGATTAATAGCCTCCCACCACCCGGTATGTCAGCGGCCCCTATGGGCTTCCTCTCACGTTGTTCTTGATGTTGGCGGGTTCTCCGTCCTGCTGTCTCAGCAGGGGCGCGTAGTGCTTCCGGGAAATGGCGGTCGAGTTACTTCACTGAAGCCGGCCCGATGTGAGTCTTTCAGGTAGGTCTTATTGCTTGGTGTTTTGCTGTCCTAGCATTCCTTCTGGAATTAACAATGTCTTTTTCTCTTCCTTAGGTACTTGGAAGTCTAATTCGTGGCGAAGATTGGATTCAGGGTTCGCTGGTAAGTATTAGCGTTTTTTGGAGCGCCTTAGCGCGGCAAGTAGGTGCTTTACGCAGCGCTAAGGTGCCTTGCCTTTGCTAACCTGTTATCTTTTATCTTCACAGGTTGCGGTGCTCTGCCGGACTGTAGAATTCCAGAGGTGTTGCTGAAAGAAGTGTGAGTGGCAAGGTAAGCCTTTTGGCGGAGTTCGTTAATTGTGCAAAATGTCTAATGTTTAGTCTCTCCCTTTCTGCAGGTTCATCGATCCGAAGGAGCGCCGGTTCCAGGATACCGGTCGGAAGAGCTGAGGACCGCTAATGATGAAATTCAGGTAAGCTGCAACCTATTCTAACAATGACTTTTTCTGCAGATGCTGTTCCTCCGAGGTTCGTGGCTGAAGCTGAACACGGTGAGCGTCACGTTGCTGAATTGCAAACTAACGCGAAGCGTGTCAGTCCATTCGGGCGTGGTTTAAATAGCTTCAAGAAAGACGTCCAGGTAAAAGAGTTCCAAGGTACCACACCCAAACCATCTTTCTGCAAGCCAGGTTCCAAGAAGCCTGATTCTGTGGATGCTTCCACCTTGAATGACAGTAACAAAAAGTAGTTCCCAAGCACAAACTCATTATTAATTATGAGCCTGGCCCCAAGAAGGCCTAAGTTTGGATTTAGTGGGGACTGGGGTCAAGGCTCCCCCTGGCCCATAGGTAGGCCAGGGGGGCTTTGGGGTGAGGGTCGTGACAGCAGCTTTGCTGGATTTCTGGAGATTATTTTTTCCACCTGGTAAGAGTGTACATCCTTTTTCCACTCTTACATGTGTTTTGGTCTATGTGTTGTTACTCATTGTGTGATCTTGGGCATTGGAGCACACCACTCCAAGTGCCCCTGGTCTTGTATGGGTTACACAGCACCTTTAGTGTAGTAGCCCAGGGTTGTCTTTTAGACTTCCCTCTGACTCCATTTCACTGGGGCTGACTACTGTCCCCCAGAGAAAGGTAAAGTTGCCATTTACTTTACATAGTACTTTTTACCATAGACCCAGTACACCCCATTTTACATGGAGTACTGGAAAGGGCTAATCTGTACCCCTTTTCTGTCTGTACCTCCCTCAGCATTGTTTTGCTCTTTTAACATTTAGACTTGGCTCCTGGCAGTGGTATCTAACCTAACTTTTCTACCGCAATTATATTACATAAACGTGGTACTGTTCTTGGCTATTATATTAGCCTCGAACCTAAACCCGCTTGACCAAATCATCTTTCTTTTGGCTCCGGTTGGGTTTATTCGCCATTTCTTTTTGTTAAAGTCCTTCTTGTGTTTTACTTTGCGCTGCAAACTAGGTTTGCCTTCTTTGTTCACCATCTTTTGGTAGGCTTCTGCAGAGAAGCCCTCCTCTTGGCGCCTGGGTGTCTAGGTAGACTGAATGTGGGGAAGGGGTGTAGTCACCCCCTGCACAGGGTATCCTAGGAAACCCAGGTCGCACTTTGCCATGATTGGCTGAGGTGGTTGTCCCGGCTGGACAACCCCCCTGCTGCGTGATTGACAGCCAGGCTGTGTGAATGGGGGTTTTTGCGCATAAAAGGCAGGTCTCTTGGGCTAGAAGTCAGAGTCGCCTCTGGAACTACAAGGAACCGAAGAGAAGTGGAGAAAACGACGGCTGCTGCAACTACCCTGTCCCGGTGAAGCCCTGCTGCAGTCCTAAACTATCTTCCCTTCGACTAAGAGAAGATCCAGCCCGGAGTCTTCTTCCCTTGAGCCTTGTGGGGATAACCAGCTCATCTTCTTCTGCCAGAGATCTCCGCTGTGGTCGAAATCGCTGCACACTGCTGTAGTGGTCCGGATAGCCACCTGCTGAACCTCTCCTGTTTTTAAGGAGCACACCTTTGCGTTGTCGCTGCTCTCGGCTTCATCCCTGTGTAGTGCAGACCCCCTTCAGACGTCCTCCTTCACAAAGAAGCTCCAGGAATCGTGGGTCTGCGGGAAACCAACAGGAACAACTGCCAGGGCACCAGCTGCATCGTGGGAATAAGGTACTGTGTTCTACTCGAGGAAACTGGGTGAATCCCTTTTCTTCATCCTCAAGGCTCGTCCTTGTCTTCCCTCCTTCTTATAACTTTTGCTTCCGAACATTGACAATATTCAAGTACTTTTTGGCTACACGGAATCGTGAACTGTCTAACGGTGTGCTCTTCGGCACAGGCCTCTGGTGTCACCTAAACCTGGCTCCGACCCTTTGACTTTTGAACTCCTGTTTCTGAGTTTTTCTCGATACTGTCTGCCTAACCTAAATATTGCCTGTGATTTTTGCCCCCAACTCCCTCTGGGTATCTCAGGTGCTAAGTGTGTTTTTACCCCGGAAGCATTTCATGTCACGGATACGCGTTTATTTAGTAGACCGAACTGTCAAAAAGTGATCGCAACCGTATCCACGGTATCTTGTTTTGTTCATAACACTGGTTCATTCAAACACAGGGTACTTACCTTGAGTCTTACTGTACAAAGTGAATTGGTTAGTGGCAGTATATTTAACGTGTGGTTTTGTTTAAAGTTTAATAGAGGTGTTGTGTTTATAACTGATGGTTTAAAAATAAATGTACTTATATTTTTTACCTGAATCCTTGAGTCAGTGTTTGCTTGAGTCAAAGTAATTGTGGTCCCTTTGTGTAATCTCTGCTACTGCTCATATACTCTTGAGATAAGCCTGGCTGCTCTGCTACTGCTACCACTATAACTTAGTAGTACAGGCTTATACCAAAGGTAAAACTTGTATTGCCACCTGTGGTCTTAATCAGGTGTAGTGGTCCCTAAGGGCACTGCACGGGATTCTGCCTAACAAAAAACTTTCATTTTGTTGAAGGAACTTTTGTTCTGTTATTTGAAGGTTTCAGGTCCTCGAAGGCAAGAAACTTTCAAGTGAAACAAGACTTGGCCGTCGAGGGCCCCGAAATCTGCAAGCAGAACTATTGTCTCATGCTGGAGAAGTTTGAGAGAGTAGTGTGCTTCAAGATCCCACATTACCCCGATCAGCGATCAGATACCTGAGGGTTCGTAGAGCTATATAAATGCACCCCGTGCTCAAAATGTGGGGAAGGGAGACCCAAGCTACCGCATCCTGATATATTATTTGAGAACACTTCTTTCTTTTCTTGAAAACTATCCCACACCCTTTTTGTATTAGTTGTAAGGTTTGGTAATAGGTTTCTCAGTATAGGCCCTTTTCATTTGACACAATGCCACTAGGACTGCCTTATTTTCATTTGATGGTCGGTGCTTGCTCCCATCTTAGATTTAGGTTTAGATTAGGCATTTTTCCAACGTGCATACAGTTTAATAAACTCTCATTGCTAGGCGGATAAACAGGTCTGCTTTAGGAGACTGTGCAAGTATACTGTTCCGAAACTCTGCTTGTCTTGCCCTTTCCCTCCTCCTCCTCCTCCTCACCTGAAGTTATGGAGCTGTCCTTTCTTCGCCTTTCTTTCTTTGGCTTTGGATGTCTCCGGTCGAAGAGGATTGGTCTTCCTCGGTCGGAAGCCACCCTGATGCCCTTTTGTAGTTGGCAAGCAGGAGGGGCTTCCTTCCGAAGAAGTCCGGTTCTCAAGAGGAAAAAAGCCCAATGCAGAAAAAAACCTCTTGATGGTAGCAGATCCGGAACGGTAGGTACTCGAACTACGGGTCCCAGAATGCATCAGAGGAGGTCGGCGATTCCTACCCGTGTGGGTAATGGTCCGGAAAGCTTCTATAGCAGATGAGGATCACGTGGAACTCCGTGAAAGGTAGGAGCACACCCGGGAGCAGCAGCCGGGGGCAGCCCGATGGAAGACACGAGCCGAGGGAAACCCGGAGGAGACCTCGGCTGCAGCGAGAGAAGCGGCGGAGCAGGAAACCCGCCAGGACAGAAGGCAAAAGAACTAGGAGGCAAGGAAAAAAAAGGAGGGAGCCGGGGGGAAAGCGGAGAGGGAGAAACGGGGAAGAGCCCAGAAACGAACGTATAACTCACGGAGAGGAGCACAGTGAGTTGCAACGCACAGAGAGGGGGGAGGGGAGGGGTTAAGAGGGAACCGGGAAAGAAAGACTAGACCCACACCCACACCAGGAAGAGGAAGGGCAATCATCGGCTATGCCGTAGCCTACGGGGCCAAAGGCGCCAGGTAAAGCGGCGCATGACAGTATGACCCCCCCCGAAGAGATGCCACCCGGTTTCCCCGGGTGGGATCGATGGAATCGGCGCACCAACAAGGGAGCATGGACATGTGATCTCGGCTCCCAGGAATCCTCCGTATGAGGATATCCCTTCCAGTGAACGAGATATTCCAGTCTTCCCTTCCGGTATCTGGAATCCTGTATGGAAGCTACCTCGTATTCCTCTGGGTCGACTCCTAAGGGGGCCTTATGGTAGGGGAAGACCTCTCAAAGGGATCTGATCGATATTCCTTGAGCAGAGAGGAGTGGAACACCGGATGGATCTGTTTCATGTGATCAGGTAGGTGTAGTTTATAGGCTACTGGGTTGATCCGTTTGGAGATGGTGAATGGGCCCACATAGCGAGGAGAAAGTTTTGATCTTTTCAACCAACGAGGTAAGTATCTTGTAGAGAGCCATACCTTGGTTCCTTCCTGCCAGGAGGGGGACGGCAGTCGATGAGGGTTGGCTTGATCGCAGTAACGTTGGCGGGTGTCTAACAGACTCCTTTTGGCTATCTTGTGGGCTTCCGCGATGTTTGTGAGCAAGTTATCAACCGAAGGAATGGATGTAGCCTGCAGATCGCCCGGTAATATAGCTTGAGGGTGGATTCCGTTGGAACAAAAGAATGGACTGAGAGATGTAGAACTGTGTTTACTATTGTTGTACGAAAACTCTGCCAAGGGAAGTAGTGCCACCCAATTATCTTGCTGAGGATTTATAAAACACCGGAGGTATTGCTCCAGTGAGGCGTTCAGTCTCTCGGTCTGTCCGTTGGTTTGTGGGTGGAAACCTGACGATAAAGCTCTTTGTACACCTAACTTGGCACAGAGAGTCTTCCAAAATTGAGAAGTATACTGACTTCCTCGGTCAGATATGATCTTAATTGGAAGACCATGTAGACGGAATATGTCTCGGATAAACACTGCAGCCATCTCGGTAGCAGTAGGCACCCCAGGTAGGGGAGTGAAATGTGCCATCTTGGTAAAAGTGTCAACTGTAACCATAATACATGTGCATCCTTCTGATTGCGGTAGTTCAACTATGAAATCTGTGGTTATGGTACACCAAGGTCTTTCAGGGATAGGGTCGTGATGCAACAAACCCAAGGGCCTTCTGGTATCATATTTTGACATGCAACATGTGGGACAGGTCTGCACATAGCTTTGAGTGTCTCTCCGTAACCCAGGCCACCAAAACTGCCGTTGCAGTAACTCGATGGTATTAGTGACCCCTCTGTGTCCTGCTACCGGACTGTCATGACACCATTCAAGTGCCTGGCGTCTGGTCTCAGGATCAGGCAGAAACAACCTTTGGTTACGAAAGCACAGACCTTCTCTGTGAGCCACATCTAGAGGTAAGGGAGAATAAGAAATCGTGGCCCTTCTCACCTTTTGGAGAAAAGAGGATACCGCATTGATGATCCTTTTTGGATGGAACATATACTCCAGCCTGCTATAAACAACCCTGCCTGGCATAGGTTGACGTGAAAGGGCATCTGCTAGGACGTTTTTATTTCCAGGTAGGTACATTATGCTGAACTCGTACTGGGAAAAAAAATGTGCCCATCTGGCTTGCCTGGAATTCACACACTCCATTTGTTGCAATACCCTTAAGTTCTTATGGTCCATTCTAATGATGAAGGGATGAGCCGAGCCTTGGAGTAAGTGACGCTGTCTTCATCGCCAATAACTCCTTTTCAAGGACTGAATAATTCGTCTGGCTGGGTGTCAACGTCTTCAAAAGGTAGGCTATGGGATGTTCTAAACCCTCATGTTCCTGCAAAAGGACTGCCCCTAAGGCAGCCGCTGAGGCATCCGTCTCAACGATGAACGGTAGGGTTTGGTCGGGTTGATGTAGAACGGGTGCCGAGCAGAAGGCGATCTTGAGTTGGTTAAAAGCTTGATTGGCCTCCTCAGTCCACTTGAAAGGATGGGTCCCCTTTTTGAGAAGAGCCGTTATGGGTAATACTGTCTTGGAGAATCCAGAGATGAACTTCCGATAAAAGTTGCTCAAACCCAAGAATCTTTGAACATCTTTTACTGAATTTGGTGTTGGCCAATCTAGGATGGCGGTGACCTTTTTGGGATCCATCCGGACTCCTTCTCGGGACAAGAGAAATCCTAAGTAGGGAATAGTGGATACTTGAAAAAGGCATTTGTTAAGGTTTATTAACAGCTTGTGTTCTTGGAGCCTTAGAATGACCTGACGTAGATGAATTTGGTGTTCAGTCTGCGATGTCGAGTAGAAAAGGAGATCGTCTAAATAAACAATGGTGTTGAGAAAAAGGAGGTCTGAAAAAATACGGTCCATGAACCTTTGAAATGCCGCAGGGACATTAACCAGGCCAAATGGCATGACACGATACTCAAAGAGGCCGAACGGGGTCCGGAAAGCCGTCTTCAATTCGTCTCCCGCTGGACCCTTAAGAGATGGTAGGCTTGTCGGAGATCCAGTTTAGAAAATATCGTTGCCCCCTGTACGGCTTCCAATACATCCTTTATCAGGGGCATGGGGTACCGGTCTCGAACAGTGACACTATTGAGACCACGATAGTCTATGCAGGGGCGGAGCTCTTGATAATCTTTCTTTGGGACGAAGAATAGTGAGGCCCCAGCAGGTGAACGGGAGGGTTGGATCAGACCGTTCTGAAGGTTCTCATCTAGGTACTTTCACAGCACTTCCTTTTCTTTGAGGGACAAGGAGAACATCCTACCGAATGGTACAATCGCATCCGGAACTAAATCAATAGAGCAATCCTCTGGCCTGTGTGGGGGTAGTGCTTGAGGACCTTCGTAGTCGAACACCCCCTTAAGGTCTGTCAAGAAGGCTGGAATAGGAATGATTTCTGCAGCTGTTATAGCCATGGATTCTGCTGGGACCATGTCTATTTTGGCGAAGTTATTCTTCAGGAGGCAAGTTTGATTACAGTAGTCAGAAGAAAAGGCCATCTGGTTCTTCATCCAATCTATGACCGGATTATGTTTCCGGAGCCAAGTTATGCCCAGTATGACTGGAAAATGTGCTGCCTTTATTAGGTCGAATTGGATGGTCTCTTCGTGGTGCGTGACAGACATAGTCAAGGGAACCGTGGAATGAGTTATCAGACCGGAACAAAGTGGCTTGCCATCAACTCCCTCCACCTTCTGATTCTCTTCCTTCTCTTGTGTCTCGATGCCCTTCTGTTTGGCCCAGGATATGTCCATAAAACAGCCAGCGGCCCCGCAGTCCACTAGTGCTAGTACTTCTAGTCTTCCATTCTTGGTTTGAAGCTGGATACCCATTACCATGAGTCGGTTATCATCAGAAGGCAAAGTAGTGGTAATGGCTAAGGTAACGTAGGGACCTCTTGATGTACCTCGGAAATCGGCCCCTTCTAATTCCGAGGTTGGTCGTTTCCCTGGCGCCGTGGGGGTACAAGAGGGCAGTCCCGTAATAAGTGTTTGGCCGAGCCACAATACATACAAAGGTTATGATCCTTTCTTCTCTTTCTTTCCTCCAAACTTAAAGGACCTCTCATGATACTGATCTGCATTGGTTCTTCATGTACCGTGGCAGGTGAAGAAGGTGAGGAGGAACTGGGAATAGGGGAATCCAATCTGACGGAAATGCTGCGGTTCTTGCGCCGCTCAGACCGTCTTTCATTCAAACGGAAGTCAATCTGAAGTACAGTGGAAATCAAGTCGGAAAGAGTTGCTGGTCTAGGTGACCGTGCCAGTTCGTCTTTGAGTTCCTCCCTAAATCCTCTGCGGAATATGGCATATTGGGCAGTGTCTGGCCATCCAGTCTCCGCTGCTACCCGTTTAAAGTGGGATATGTAAGTCGGCAGTTCAGAAGTGCCTTGCCGGATGTCCAACAGCTCTTCACTGGCTACCTGGGTTGATTCCTGTTGTTCAAACGCAGCCTTGAACTGGGCGGTAAAGGCGCCATAATCCTGTAGCAGGGGACTGCCGCTAGTAACTAAAGGCGCAGCCCAGGCCAACGCATGGCCCGTAAGGTTAGAGATCAGAAACCCTATGCGTGCCTTATCGGAGACAAAGGACTGAGGATGGAAAGTAAAATGTATTATGCAAGCTTCCATGAAGTCTTTGAACTTGCAAGGTGATCCATCGTATTTACCGGAAGTAAGGGGTAGTGGAGGTAATTCGGATCGCAATTGTTCCCGGGCATCAATGGTTTGTCTAAGAGTAGCGTTCTCATTCTTTAGAGTCTGCACTTCTTGGGTCAAAGCCTGTACGGCATTGACAACTTCCTGCAACTGTTCGGCTGTAGCCATCACAATGTTTTTGTTTTGGCGTTGCAATCTCTCATTGCTAGGCGGATAAACAGGTCTGCTTTCGGAGACTGTGCAAGTATACTGTTCCGAAACTCTGCTTGTCTTGCCCTTTCCCTCCTCCTCCTCACCTGAAGTTATGGAGCTGTCCTTTCTTCGCCTTTCTTTCTTTGGCTTTGGATGTCTCCGGTCGAAGAGGAATGGTCTTCCTCGGTCGGAAGCCACCCTGATGCCCTTTTGTAGTTGGCAAGCAGGAGGGGCTTCCTTCCGAAGAAGTCCGGTTCTCAAGAGGAAAAAAGCCCAATGCAGAAAAAAACCTCTTGATGGTAGCAGATCCGGAACGGTAGGTACTCGAACTATGGGTCCCAGAATGCAACAGAGGAGGTCGGCGATTCCTACCCGTGTGGGTAATGGTCCGGAAAGCTTCTATAGCAGATGAGAATCACGTGGAAATCCGTGAAAGGTAGGAGCACACCCGGGAGCAGCAGCCGGGGGCAGCCCGATGGAAGACACGAGCCGAGGGAAACCCGGAGGAGACCTCGGCTGCAGCGAGAGAAGCGGCGGAGCAGGAAACCCGCCAGGACAGAAGGCAAAAGAACTAGGAGGCAAGGAAAAAAAAGGAGGGAGCCGGGGGGAAAGCGGCGAGGGAGAAACGGGGAAGAGCCCAGAAACGAACGTATAACTCACGGAGAGGAGCACAGTGAGTTGCAACGCAAAGAGAGGGGGGAGGGGAGGGGTTAAGAGGGAACCGGGAAAGAAAGACTAGACCCACACCCAAACCAGGAAGAGGAAGGGCAATCATCGGCTATGCCGTAGCCTACGGGGCCAAAGGCGCCAGGTAAAGCGGCGCATGACATAAACACCCATGAACTGTGATCACTTGTGTCTGTTTTTACTGTTGCCACCATGAGCTCCTTACACTAGTTTGGGAAGCCTCATATCTACACATATTCGCAAAGATCCTGGTTGCTTTGGCTTCTCCGCTACTACTATGGAGGAGACCTCTCAATAATATCCAAATTCATTAGGTTGTCAAGTTCCTGTTCCACCCGTCCTCTGAGGTGGAAAGGTATCCGATGATGCTTAAGGGCTGTCGGGCGGACTGACTCGTCGATGTGTAGTTTGATTGGCTCACCCCACAGTTTTCCGACCCTGAGGAACATGTCCTTGAACTTTTCCAGGACGTCATTAATGTCTTCAATGTATACCCCGTATGCGAAGTGCATAATACCCAAAGCCTCCGTCACTGCACAGCTCAGCCGGGAGTGTTTGCTAATGTCAGTGACAAAAGATTTTGCTTTGATCTGTCGTCCCTCATGAGATATACTTGCTTTCGCCTTGTTTAGGGGTGGCGGTTCTGGGTGAGCTTCATAGTGTTGAAACGCCATTACACACACCAACGCCCCTGTGTCCACTAGGACATGCGTCTCTGTCCCTTCTATGGTTAAGATGCACATAGGCTTTCTCCTTTTCTTGGTTTGTAGTGAGTCAATGCTTGAGATGAAGAATATTTCCTCCTCATCATCATCTTCTTCCTCAGCTAGGTCCTGCTTTTCCATCTCTTGTTCTACCACTGCCACCTGTTGCTGTCGTCTTGAGGCGTTGACTAACATCCAACTCGGTCCTTGTTAAGACGGATTTCCGAACTCTGTCCTGGTGGCGCAGAAGTTCAGAAGGCCAACCTAATTACTTGGAACAGGGTAACCTCTGGACAAGCCAGACCAATCAAGGTAGCGATCGCGGCGGTCAAGACTAGGTCTCAAGAGGGGTGAGGGTGACTGAAAGCCCGCAATGAGCACACAAAGCAAGAGCGCTAACAAACTACTCCAAACAGTTGTTATATCAAAAATAGATACACATTTATTTTAAGGCCTTTAAAATAATGACCGTAGCGAGAAAATCACAATATCACAATATTAAACCAACACATACCATATCAACACAATATATATACAAATACACAGTCGCAAGCGTTTAAAGCACGAAATATGTAGTCCACCTGCCAGGGAAGGAAAACAGGCAGTGCGATAATGCTTTCGACTCAGTTCGCCTTCATAGGCACCTAACTAGATGGAAGTCCGAGCCCTGCGAAGAGTGGAGCCTTGTGCTCAAAGTACCTGCCACGCCGGTGCCAACGGGCAAAAGGGGAAGCTCTTCGGAGGAAGTCAGGCAGTTTGGGTTAGTGCACAGCAGAAGGAGAACAGGTTCCGCAACTCAAGCGCAGCCTCCACAGCGGGCAGAAGCAGAGCGCGAGCGCGGCAAAAGGGTGCTGTTTTTACACAGCAGGGAAAAGCAATGGGATACTGCAGGAGGGCGACCAGATCCTAGATATACTACTCACCGGTCCCCGAAGCAAGCAGACCCAGGCTTCTCCACGATAGTTTCAGCAGCTGGCAGGTTCAGAAGAGCAGGAGACGCTTTGTAGTCGTGTAGAGCAAAAAGACGTCCCAATCGACGAAACCGGCACAGTTTTGTTGCCGCACAGGACAACGGAGCGGCCCTGTGTATTCGAGCCAAATGAACCCTCCTCCCTTCAGACCTGGGGACGCCAAGCGTACGAAGCGTGGGAGAGGGACAAGGACTCGCAATACAACACAACCTGGCGGCGGTTACAGAGCAGGACTCCCTTGTAAGCTGGTCAGTCAACTGGATGGCCCAGAGACACTTCCGAAGGCTTACTTGGCAGGAGTTGATGAAGTCGCCGGGAATAGCTGTTCCTGCTATTCCAAAGGTCGAAGCACCAGTACAGGCCTTCTGGTTCGATCCAAGGAGGAAAGGGTTTCACAGGACGACAGCAGTGCAAAGGAGGATTCCTTCAGCGGGTCACCAGCGATTCCTCGGTCCAGCCTCTGGGTTGCAGGATACTTGGCTCCTGTATTCCTTCGTTCGTGAGAACTCAGGAGATCGACATGGTAGTGGTGTTTCCAGCCCCCTCTTATCCACGGTTCCCTTCGCGCCAAAACGGAGGGGAGCCAATGGGAGATCCGCTCATCAAAACACATACCATACGTGGACCAATCACGGACCACGGTGGTCCCAGGCATTCACACCACCCTAGACTCTCTGGCACCCAGGATGTGTATTGGGACCAGACATCCCAGCCCACACCCTGGAGGCACACAAACGACATGTAGAAGCCCGCGAAAGCAACCACGTTTCGCGGGAAAGTACATGCCCAAATAAGGAAGGCCCCGGGTCGTCTGACCTGGGGAAGGTGAAGGGAGCAAGCCGGTCAGTGGACAAGACAAAGGAGCCTCGCGGCCTGGCCATTTTGGGAGCCAGGCCACCATTTTGGGTTCAGTGCAAAAACGTGCTCAGAACGCCAAAAGGAGCTCAAAATAAACAATACGATCGCTGCCACCATTCGAGTCCCTGAATGACTTGCACCGATCAAATACATTCCTAAAAGAGTATCTAGGGCCTGTAGAAGGCTAGAGACCCAAGAG
Source organism: Ambystoma mexicanum (assembly GCF_040938575.1). NCBI lineage: Eukaryota > Metazoa > Chordata > Amphibia > Caudata > Ambystomatidae > Ambystoma > Ambystoma mexicanum. Next base: position 739,770,394 of record NC_090935.1, read on the forward strand.
AGCTGTAACTTATCTTACAGTGCCCTCTTGTGTCGTGTTGCACTAAAGCTGCGACACGATAGAAGAAACTACGGGAAACCACGTTCCCCGGTACTGACTGTCTTAAGGGCATGTCAGTTTCCCCGTAAGAAAGGAGCGAAAGCCCAGAGAAGTGCGGCAGAAGGCTGTACTTCTCTGGCAAAGTCAACAACAAGGTTAAAAACAATAGCAAAAAGTTTAGGGGTTGCCACATGGAAGGAAAATTCCCTACAATTACGAAATCTTTCCTAACACTCGCCCCTCCCAGACTATGGACAGGGGGAACTAATCCACCCCTGGATGAGTCTCTTGTTCAGGTCGGTTAAACATTCTGGACAACCCATCAGCATTGCTATGTTGGACACCTGGCCTATGCTCAATAGTGAAGTCGAAGCCTTGTAGACTTATGGACCACCTAAGCAACTTTGGATTCTCCCCCTTCATGTTCATTAGCCACTTTAACGGCTTATGGTCAGTCTGCACAGTGAAGTGGGTCCCATAGAGGTAGGGCCTCAGCTTCCTTAGGGCCCACACAACAGAGAAACATTCTTTCTCTACCGTGGACCATCTGAGCTCTCTGTCCATAAGCTGGCGACTAATAAAACCGATAGGGTGTTCCTTACCCTTCTCATCTACTTGTGATAGTACAGCTCCTATCCCAGTGTCAGAGGCATCCGTCTGCACGATAAAAGGTCTTTGATAATCAGGGGCCCTGAGCACAGGGGCCTGGCACAAGGAGTCTTTTAAGCCATTGAAGGCCTTCTCACACTCGTCGGTCCAAGTTACCTTCTTGGGTTTCTTCGGAGTTGTGAGGGCAGTCAGAGGAGCAGCTATGGTGCCATAGTCTGCCACAAAATTGCGGTAATAACCCGTGAGTCCTAAGAAGGCTCTCACTTGGGTTTGCGTAGTGGGGGTAGGCCAGTCTTGTACTGCTTGTACTTTACTGGGTAGAGGCTGTATCCTCCCTCCACCTACTTCATGTCCAAGGTAAACCACTGAGCCTTGTCCAATCTGGCATTTACTAGCCTTTATGGTCAAGTGGGCTTTCTGAAGAGCCTGGAGCACAATCCTGAGGTGTTTCACATGGTCTTCCCAGGTGGCACTGAAAACTGCTATATCGTCCAGATATGCAAGACAGAATTCGTCCAACCCATTCAACACATGATTCACAAGCCTCTGGAAAGTGGCAGGTGCATTCTTCAACCCGAACGGCATTACCCGGAATTGGTAAAGGCCGTCTGGAGTAGAAAATGCTGTCTTCTCCTTGGCATGTTCTGCTAAAGCTATTTGCCAATAGCCAGCAGTGAGGTCAAACGTGCTGAGGTACTTGGAGGCACCCAAAGTATCCACCAGCTCATCTGTTCGAGGCAAGGGGTGTGCATCTGTCTTGGTGACAGCATTCAGAGCCCTGTAATCCACGCAGAACCTCAATTCAGAAGTGCCTGCTTTTGGAACCAACACCACTGGGCTGGACCAAGGACTACTAGAGGGTTCAATCACCCCAAGGTCTAACATCTTGTTGACCTCGGTCTTAATATAAGACCGTACTTTATCTGACATCCTGTATCCCCTACTTTTGGTAGGTACACTGTCTCCTGTGTCAATGTTATGTTTGCACCAAGGTGTCAAACCAGGGGACTGTGAAAACAGGGGGGAAAACTGCCTAAGCAAACTTTTCACCTCAGCCTGCTGATCAGAAGTCAGGTGAGGGGCCACTCGGACACCCTCAACGGAGCTATCTGAAGGACCGCTTTGGAACAGGTCGGGGAGAGGTTCTGACTCCTCTTCCTCAACATCTGAAGCCAGTAGCAGTGCTGCGATTTCGACTCTTGGGACGAAAGCCTTCATCCTATTCACGTGAAACACTTTTGGAGCCTGTCCAGGCCTTCCAAGGTCCACTAAATAGTTCACCTCACCCAGGGGCTCCACCACTGTGTAAGGGCCTGACCATTTGTCCTGTAAAGCTCGAGGCCTTATTGGATTCATGATCAGGACTTGCTGACCAGGTGTAAAATTGATGAGGGAAGCTTTCTGGTCGTACCAATGTTTCACCAGCGCTTGCCCTGCCTTCAATTTATCACTAGCCAAGCCCATCAGAAGTACCATCCGTTTTCTGAGCCCTAGCACATAATCAACTACATTGGTAGTAACAGGGGGAGTGGGCATCTCCCATCCCTCTTTGACGATGGCTAAGGGTCCCCGTACGGGATGACCGAACAGAAGTTCGAAGGGGCTGAAGCCAACACCCTCCTGTGGTACCTCTCGGTAGGCAAACAGCAAGCATGGTAAAAGAAGATCCCATTTTCTTCTCTGGGGCTCCTCCAGAGCCCCAATCATGCTCTTTAACGTTCTGTTGAAACGTTCCACCAGACCATTGGTCTGGGGGTGGTATGCAGAAGAGAACTTGTAGGTGACCCCACATTCTTTCCACATAGCCTGCATATACTTCGACATAAAGTTGCTGCCACGATCTGACACAACTTCTTTAGGGAAGCCAACCCTAGTAAATATGCCGAGTAAAGCTTTTGCAACTGACTTGGCAGTTACAGTTTTCAATGGGATGGCCTCAGGATACCTGGTTGCATGGTCGACCAGCACCAGGATAAACCTATTGCCCGAGGATGTTTGCGGGTCAAGGGGACCAACGATGTCGATCCCTACCCTTTCAAATGGTACCCCCACAACTGGGAGCGGTACCAACGGAGCTTGGATTGTCGCGCCAACCTTACCAGACAACTGGCAGGAGGCGCAACTCCTGCAGTGACTTTCTACTTGCACCCCCATCTTGGGCCAGTAGAAGTGCATGGATAACCTTTGCTTGGTCCTCTTCATACCAAGGTGACCAGCAAGGGGAACTTCATGCGCCAACTGCAGGAGGAAGGGCCTAACAGCAAGGGGAACCACCAACCTCCTATGGTCTCCTTCTGTAGACTCTGTGGGCTCACTTTACAGGAGTCCACCTTCCCAATAAATCCTATGCTTCCCAGGAGGCTCACCCTCAAGCTGGGAGCAGGCCTGTCTCCTTAGGCCTTCCAGAGATGGGCACTCACGTTGGCCTTTACTGAATTCGTCCCTATCAGGACCTCCTTCAACTAACAAGTCTTTTAGTTCAGGATGATCGTTGGGGTCGAATACTTCAGGCATCGCCACCTCCTCGTCAGGCTCGGGCGATTGACCAACTTCCTCCACCGCAGTGGTAGGCGAGCTCGGGGGAATATTCTCCTTCCCCCCTCTTGACTTGTAGACTCCTTTCGCCTTGGGTTTCCCCTTCGGCTGGGGCGGCGTATTGGACTTGGCCAATGCTGCCCGTGCTTGAGACCGTGTGTAGGGTCTTTCGGCAGTGTCTCCTACGAGCCCTAAAGCTCTGAGATCATTACCCAACAAGACCTTTCCCGGGACGTTTCTCTGAATGCTCACTGGAATCCTGACTGCTGTACCATTTAAAGTAAGATTTACAGGGATCACGGGAAACATACGGAGGGGGCCGTCAGCCAACTTAGTGGGCATCAGAGTAGCTCTGGCAACTTCCTCTGAGTCTACCAAGGTAGAATCCACTACAGTTCGACTGCACCCACTATCCCTAAGAGCTGGAGTATCCACTCCATTGATCAGCACACTGTCTTTAAAGTAGTGCTTGGTATTATCCGGAATCCTAGCATACGCCTCTGCGACTTTAGGCTCCCAGGAACCCAGGGACACTAAAACTACCTCAGCCTCTATTCCGCTGGGAAATGAGTCTGAGGAGAAGGATGCTCCTGTAATCTCTTCTTCCTCGTAGGAGGAGAAGGCCAGATTAGCGGAGTGGACCCCCAAAGGTCTAACCTTACAACGGGGATCCCCCTTCACATGGTCAGTTGCTCCACAAGAAAAACAAGCCCCATTGGGTCTGTTTAGGTAGGGAGGCTTATTGTAACCAGAGTTCTGTTTCGGAGGCGAACCTCCACTACCCTGTGAGTTCTCTTGTGTCTTACCCTTGTTTTTCTTTTTGTGGCCCTTATGGGAAGAAGATTTAGCAGATTCCCCACCCTCCATCTCTTTGGACTTTTTCCCTTCCTCCTGCTTACCAGGATGAGTTTTGTCCTTATGGGACACTCGATGTGACACCCATAAGTCTGCTGCAATGGCCAGCTTCTTAGGATCTATCTCCTTCGAATCGGCCAAATGCTGCTTAAGCTCCGGGGAAGAAGAAGCAAAAATGTGTTCCAGCATGACCAGATTGATCATGCCTTCGAAGGTAGAAACCTTATAACCTTCAACCCAGCCAGTTAAGTTTTTCAAAGATTCAGCGACATAAGATACCCAAGTACCACCTTCCTTTTTCTTATACTCTCGAAAACGCTTTAAATATTGGGTCGGAGTCTTCCCAAACTTTAAAATGAGAGTTTGCTTTAACATTGCGAAATCAGCCCGCTCAGCCTTCGACATTTCCATAATGGCACTACAGCCAGAATGGGGCAGTCTACTGAGCAACCACGCAATCTTATCAGCATTGTCAACTTCCTGGACCTCGCATGCATACTCAAACGCATTCAGCCAGTCCATAATGTCATTCCTTTCTTCATACACACTGAGCAGATCTTTTGGAAACCGTGGATGAGAGGAAGCCCCAGACCCATGTCTAGGACCCTTGGATCCATTTGCAAACTGAAGCTTGGCCAGTTCCAACTGGTGATCCCTGTCTTTCTGTTTTTCTGCCTGTTCGATTTTTAGTTTGGCTATGCTGAATTCAAGCTCCTGCTGCCTAAACCGCAGCTCTTGCTTCTTGAATTCAAGCATAGCCTCCCCATCAGCACTGGCAGAGGAAACATTAGACATTACATCCTCCCTGTCCTCGTGGTCGCGATGGATCAGTGCAGCGGCAGAACCGTCGGTTCTGCCAGTGAGAGCAGCCCCACCACCTTCTGCACTGTCCTCGGAAGTTATAGCGTCAAGCTGCGCTTCTTGCCACGCCACGATTCTCTGGATCATTTCCAATTTTGTGCCTTGAGAGGAAACACCTCTCTCTGCACACATCTTTTTCAGCGTTTCTGATTTGGAAGCATTTAAAGTTAACAACGTATTTGTTTCCATACTGTTTGATAGGACTATGGCCTTTTTAAAGTTATATTACAACAATTCACTACGTGCACTGTTTGGAATAACCTGAAATGCCTTAGTTCGAGCGCAACACTGGATACCTTCAGTCGTATCCCACCGCTGTACACCAATTTGTTAAGACGGATTTCCGAACTCTGTCCTGGTGGCGCAGAAGTTCAGAAGGCCAACCTAATTACTTGGAACAGGGTAACCTCTGGACAAGCCAGACCAATCAAGGTAGCGATCGCGGCGGTCAAGACTAGGTCTCAAGAGGGGTGAGGGTGACTGAAAGCCCGCAATGAGCACACAAAGCAAGAGCGCTAACAAACTACTCCAAACAGTTGTTATATCAAAAATAGATACACATTTATTTTAAGGCCTTTAAAATAATGACCGTAGCGAGAAAATCACAATATCACAATATTAAACCAACACATACCATATCAACACAATATATATACAAATACACAGTCGCAAGCGTTTAAAGCACGAAATATGTAGTCCACCTGCCAGGGAAGGAAAACAGGCAGTGCGATAATGCTTTCGACTCAGTTCGCCTTCATAGGCACCTAACTAGATGGAAGTCCGAGCCCTGCGAAGAGTGGAGCCTTGTGCTCAAAGTACCTGCCACGCCGGTGCCAACGGGCAAAAGGGGAAGCTCTTCGGAGGAAGTCAGGCAGTTTGGGTTAGTGCACAGCAGAAGGAGAACAGGTTCCGCAACTCAAGCGCAGCCTCCACAGCGGGCAGAAGCAGAGCGCGAGCGCGGCAAAAGGGTGCTGTTTTTACACAGCAGGGAAAAGCAATGGGATACTGCAGGAGGGCGACCAGATCCTAGATATACTACTCACCGGTCCCCGAAGCAAGCAGACCCAGGCTTCTCCACGATAGTTTCAGCAGCTGGCAGGTTCAGAAGAGCAGGAGACGCTTTGTAGTCGTGTAGAGCAAAAAGACGTCCCAATCGACGAAACCGGCACAGTTTTGTTGCCGCACAGGACAACGGAGCGGCCGTGTGTATTCGAGCCAAATGAACCCTCCTCCCTTCAGACCTGGGGACGCCAAGCGTACGAAGCGTGGGAGAGGGACAAGGACTCGCAATACAACACAACCTGGCGGCGGTTACAGAGCAGGACTCCCTTGTAAGCTGGTCAGTCAACTGGATGGCCCAGAGACACTTCCGAAGGCTTACTTGGCAGGAGTTGATGAAGTCGCCGGGAATAGCTGTTCCTGCTATTCCAAAGGTCGAAGCACCAGTACAGGCCTTCTGGTTCGATCCAAGGAGGAAAGGGTTTCACAGGACGACAGCAGTGCAAAGGAGGATTCCTTCAGCGGGTCACCAGCGATTCCTCGGTCCAGCCTCTGGGTTGCAGGATACTTGGCTCCTGTATTCCTTCGTTCGTGAGAACTCAGGAGATCGACATGGTAGTGGTGTTTCCAGCCCCCTCTTATCCACGGTTCCCTTCGCGCCAAAACGGAGGGGAGCCAATGGGAGATCCGCTCATCAAAACACATACCATACGTGGACCAATCACGGACCACGGTGGTCCCAGGCATTCACACCACCCTAGACTCTCTGGCACCCAGGATGTGTATTGGGACCAGACATCCCAGCCCACACCCTGGAGGCACACAAACGACATGTAGAAGCCCGCGAAAGCAACCACGTTTCGCGGGAAAGTACATGCCCAAATAAGGAAGGCCCCGGGTCGTCTGACCTGGGGAAGGTGAAGGGAGCAAGCCGGTCAGTGGACAGGAGCCTCGCGGCCTGGCCATTTTGGGAGCCAGGCCACCATTTTGGGTTCAGTGCAAAAACGTGCTCAGAACGCCAAAAGGAGCTCAAAATAAACAATACGATCGCTGCCACCATTCGAGTCCCTGAATGACTTGCACCGATCAAATACATTCCTAAAAGAGTATCTAGGGCCTGTAGAAGGCTAGAGACCCAAGAGAGCTGTAACTTAGCTTACAGTGCCCTCTTGTGTCGTGTTGCACTAAAGCTGCGACACGATAGAAGAAACTACGGGAAACCACGTTCCCCGGTACTGACTGTCTTAAGGGCATGTCAGTTTCCCCGTAAGAAAGGAGCGAAAGCCCAGAGAAGTGCGGCAGAAGGCTGTACTTCTCTGGCAAAGTCAACAACAAGGTTAAAAACAATAGCAAAAAGTTTAGGGGTTGCCACATGGAAGGAAAATTCCCTACAATTACGAAATCTTTCCTAACAGTCCTCAAGGAATTACCACCGGAGTGGGGGCCTTGCACATTCTTGCGAAGTTTCCCATCACTCTGCATCGGCCACACACTCTCTCTCCCTTTTGCAGGGCATTCTCCTGCATGCGGGAGGTCATATCCGCACTTCGGACAGGGTGCAGGGTTCTCTCCTCTCTCCCTCCTACGGTTCCAGTGAGGCTTCCCTGCTGTGGCACCTTGCTGCTGGCCCCATGCACAGACGTCCTCCAGCTTGACCGACCAAATGGCCGCATCCATCTTGGGGGCCAGCACTTCCACCAGTTCATATGATCTGCACATTTCTAGTATGCGGGCTAGCTTGAGCCCAGGCTCACGCAGTACCTGGCGTCACAATTTTCCTGAGGCACCGGCTTGTATTAGCTAATTCCAGACCATCCCCTCTTTGTTTTCCCAAGCACATGTTATCGCTAGGTGTCTGAGCCGTCCATAGAACTTGTCCAGAGGCTCTTCCTCTTTCTGTTTGGCAGCACACATGACGAACATCTCGTAGTCTTGGTTCTTCAGCGGCAGGAAATGCTCTCGCAGGCAGTCCTTCGCGGCCTGGTGTGAATTGTCTACTGTGTGAGGGATTTAAAGATGTTGTGCACTTCAGATCCTGCTGACTATATGAGCGCGAAGGTAACTAAAGGGACTGCCCTACTTGTAGAAGGACTAAGTGCTCAAAGAATATGGAAAAAACAGGCGTCCTGCCACTTATTGTTTTTGACATACCATAATTCAAGTAGGTTTACACTATTTTGAGAATTGTAGCTTAAATCAATCTGCTCTGTGAAACCCTACAAAGAACTGTTATTCAGTTTGCGGGTATAGTCAACATACAAACATACAAATACAACTACAATTTGTGTGAATCTGAACAGCTTTCTTTAATTGGCTGGTGCATTATTTTTTTCTTTATAATTTTTCTTTTTTCTTTTCACATAAAGGTGCAAATAAATTGTGCAAGTAACTATATTACTTCTTCATCGACAAATATACAAAACACCCAGTATAAAACAATTGAACACAAAGTGACCAGTGTTAAACAAACAAGACAATGTAAAATATAACATATGAGCGTGGCCACCTTCGCCTCTTCCTCTGACTCCACAGTGGCCTTGAAGTATATGTCTAGTTTTTCAACCCAGAGAATCCATTTTGGCCCCAGCCTCCATGGGTTACCTGACGTATCAAATTTTGCCATTGGGTCTAAGCAGCTTGAGGAATCCTTGCTGCCGGTGCCTGGCCTGCTCTCTGGGGGTCTCCTTCTTCCTCGCTCATGGTTCTCTGCCTTTACACCACTGCACGTGCTTGAGCGCACAGGTACCTCTCTGAAACGTGGAGGCCGCAACTCCCATGTGCCAGAGCACACAAGCACCTCTGTGTACACGCAGGCTGCAACTCAACTCAGTTTCAGTTACAGTACAGTGTAGGATGCTATTCTACCCTGCTTCAACTTTCAGCCACAATCCATTGAAAACATCACTCTAACACTTTCATCTCCTTCCTAAAGATAGTTTTATTTTTGAGCCCCCTATGGGATGTCTAGGTACTTCTTGCCCCATGGGGCATGGTATGGTGGGTCCAAAAATTACCCTCTGGGTGCACAAGCACTCCACCTGGGAGCCGCTGCCACCGGGATGATAACAAAATGGCAGTTAATGTCTTACCGCCAGTCGCAACTGACAGGCGTTGAGAGGAATAACTGCTGCTGCCCGCTGACACAGCGCAGACTGAAATTCCTTTCCCCTGCCTAGGCACCATCCTCGTCGCCAGTATTAAGGGTCTTGCGCCGGCATGTGGAACCCTGGGGTGTAGGCTTTCCCCCCTGGTAAAGAACCACCGGGACACAGATCTATTGCCGTCGGGGTCCGGGAGTGCAAAACCTCTGTGCATGGGGATGCCCCTTTTATTAATAAGGGTGAAATGGCTTAACATTGCCATCGCACTGTCACATGACTACATAACAGATGTGGCATCTAATGGTGTTCGCAGCATGGCTGGTATGGAGGGTGGCACTGTAGAGTTGATGCGAAGGGCTTTGCTCCCCCTCTGCTCATGTGCCCGGTGGACTGAACACTGTGGAAGAGGGCCTTGTCTGGTCCATGGGGATATGATGCTTTCTGCCTACAGTTTTGGAGTGCTGCGTGGGGGTGGAATGCAACGACATGGGTAGTTTTTTCCACCTGGCCCCTGTCTTAGATTATTCGAGTACACTGGCCCAGTACTGTGTGATTATAGTTGCACACCTGATTGGGCTTGAGATTGTGGCAGCCCTGAAGAGTTTGTCTGCTACAAGGCTGTGGTGCTGCTGAACAAGAGCCGCTGCTGTTACTGATAAGATAACTGGTTTCAGGTGTAGGAGGCCAGCATCATTCAAGGGTCTCTGTTGTGCCTGTTAGTTGGTAGGTGGACTGTTAGGTGTTTGTGTGTCCTACTGATGCTCTGTGTCCTGCATATGGTGTGCAGTCATGCCTCATGCTGGGAGAAAGCATTCTTGTTTGCGCAAGCATTTGGACCTTGTCTATGAGGAAGAGTCTTGTTCTTCTGTCCCCCCCACTGGTCCTGGGGCAGCAGATGAGGTGGCATGGGAAGAGGTGTTGTGCCTGACTGGAGAATGCAGGAAATCCTTTGGCGGACACTGGAAGCAAGGGTTCAGTGATGCAGGGCGAAGTGGGGGGAGGTGTCACCTTTGTCCTTTTCTTCTCAGTCGTTACCTTCTTCGCTTACTTGGTCGTCCAGTGGGTTTGAGGGGTCAGAGGATGATGGTGACCCCAGAGGCACATTTCTGATTAAGGATGCACTAGTGAAAGTGCTGGCACACATTCTGGATTGTATGGTGTTCCCCTCTCAGGAGGTTCTGGATTAGGTGGTTTTTGCAAGGGAAGAGGAAAGTAACCAAAAGGGTTAAGGCACAGGACTGGTGAGGAGGAAAGGGAGGAAAAGGTGTTAGTAGAAATAAAGAAAGATAATAGAAAGATGTGTCCTGTCGTCCTTGTCAAGATATTAGCAATGTGGTAGGGGTTAACAACTGGCGACAAGGATAAACATGGAACGGAACGATTATCCTGCTGGTGTGCAGTGCTGCCGTCCTTCTGGGAGCAAATCCGCAGTCTCGCCCGCCACCCGCTGCTCTTCAGGGGTCCTTCCGGGCCCCCACCCTTCCTCGCTGTAAGCGTCCGTGTGACTGGAGAGTCCGTTATTTACAGAGGGGCCGTAGCCCGCTCGCATGATCCGCGCATCTTTTCCAGCAAAAATAAGCCGGCGTCCTACACTGGAAGAAGTGCGCAGCACACAGCCTGCCCACCGCAAGCCGTGGTCCACCTCGCGAAGTTTGCGAGCATAGCAGAAAGCATCAGTGAGGCTGTCCAGACATCGGGGAGGGCCCATTCACATGAGCCCGCCAGGCCCCCACACCACACGGAGGGACAGTCATCAGTGGTTGTGCACGCCCTGAAAGAAAAAGAACAGTTTCCCTTTTTTCTCCTCTCCATCCACGCGACCACACCACCAAACAAACTGCCAGCCAATCACACCATGGCTAGAAACTCTAAAACACCCTGCCACAATGCAAGTAGCTACTTATTGCACCACACAATAATTCTAGTTCTCACAAGACCCTGATGTGAGATGAGCCAAGGAAAACACAGACAAGGGAAAGAGCACCCAGAGGCCTGACGCCACCACAGTGAACCTGGAAAATACTAGCAGGCTGGTGGGGGTTCACAGCTATTGCATGCATACCGCCCAGCACGAGGCCCGGTAATACCACAAGACCTGCACACTGGTCGTCATTGTTGACCAAGCAGGGGAGCAGGGTGCAGCACATCAGTAGCATTGTGTACCTGAGGAAGCCCAGCCCATTCAGCCTCCAACCGCAGTCAGACAGAGGACCCAGACGGACCGCATGGGTTGAGGGGACGGAAGTCAATGGCATTATCAAGACCATCCCAGTGGAAGATGGAGCCATATATGACGCCCTGGTGGTGGCCCTAGACAAGACACTCATAATACAGCCAAATAGAGACTATGAACAGTATTTGTTCAATCAATGCCAAAAGGCATCCCATGAGATGGTGGAGGAGTTCATCACACAACTCCGCCAAAAGCCGGTCCCCTGCCAATTCTCAGTTTTTTCGGATTGACAAGGCTATCTGGCTGTGTGTCATTGAAGGATGCACGTCATCAGTGCTACGGAAACAGCTCCTGAAGAAGCCCCTGACTGTCGATTAAGTAATTGAGATGGCAAGGGTACATGACAGAGTAGAGGTCCAAGTATCTGCCATAGAGATACCAAAAAAGACAACAGAGAGAAATGACGCAGTAGCAGCTCTCACCAGCACCAGGGACTCAGGAAGGGGCACCCCAGACCACCAAATACCACGAGAGGACCGCAGTGTAAAGGATACCCACAGATGAGGTTGGGGCCACACACACAGAGACTGTGCTACCGATGTGGCCAGATTTTCCCTCACGCAGGTCGCTGTCCAGCCATGACTCAAAAGGTGCTCCAGGTGCAGCAGGGAAGGCCATTTGCAAGCAGTTTGCAGAGAGGGGAGACCGTCCCTGTCAACCCCTCAACCCTAGGCAACATTGAACAACTGGAGACAAATGTACAGACCAGGTACACCAACCAGGCAGTGGAGACACCATCCATTCTATCCAAAACAGCCAAGGAGAATGGTGAGGACAATGGAACATGGTATAGAATACAGAGAGACACCTACGAAAAGCCAGCCACTACAGCTGGAATGCTACACAGATTTCTACAGATATCCCGATGACCCATACGCAAACTGAGATGAGTTCTCATACGGACAAGATACAGAGTTTCCCAACAAATTTGTCAACCTCATAAAGGGAGAACAAGATAGCAGTGAAGCACCAAATGTGCTTGTGATGATGGACGCTGTCACTCACAACTTCCTCATAGATACGGGGGCCACCGTTAACATCATGGGGGAACAAGAATTCCTCGCATCAGGACACATGCAAGACCTGACTCAGTCGAAGGAGAGAATCTTCCAATGGGGGGCCAGCGTACCACTTCTGTTGTTGGGAAAATTTTGGAAGACATTTTCGTTTAAAGGAAAGAAATTTCATGCCATGTGCTTAGGCCAGCGTGGGGCAAATGCTTGCTCAGTTACCGCATAGCAAAGGCACTCTGCTTGATAAACATCAAATTTCAGCACATCAACGTAGTGGTTTGCAGTGGGAATAAATACGGCTACGAGTCCATATGCCATCTGCAGAGTTCACAAGTCAACAAGCAGATGATTAAGGTAGCGTTTTGTGAACTTTTCAAGGGCCTCGGAAAACTGAAGGACACAGTTATCCACCTACACATCAAAGAGCTGGTCAAGCCGGTCCCCCAACACCCAAGGAGAGTGGGGTTCCACCTGCGGGAAGCTGTGTCACAGGAACTGAAACAACTATTGTACAATGACATTATAGAACACACTACAGGGCCCACACCATAGATTTCACCCCTAGTCGTGGTGCCCAAAGAAGGGAACAGACTTCGGCTCTGTGTCGACATGAGAACGGCAAACACCGCCATCAAAAGGGAGAGGCACCCAGGCCCGAAAATAGAGGACATGATTGTGAATCTGAATTGCATGACAAAAGTTTCCAAACTAGACCTCAAGCAGGGGTACCATCAGCTGGAACTGCACCCCGACTCCAGGGGAATAACAACGTTTGCCACTCAGGATGGTCTCATTTGGTACAAGTGGCTGAATTTTGGTATTTCGTCAGCCACAGAGATCTTCCAGGAGACCATCAGACACTTGCTCCTCCCGGTCAAGCTGGCCTTTAACTACTCTGATGACATCCTTGTGTATGGCACCACCCAGGATGAGCACGACCAAGCACTCATGGATGTATGCACCATCCCAAAACAAGTGGGGCTTACCCTGAACTATGAAAAGTGCAACATTGGAAGGACAAACTGAGGTTATGTGTCCACTTCTTTGTGGGAAAAGGGATGCAGCCTTAGCAGGCACAGGTGCGGGCCATCAACAAACTACAAGAACCCACTCACGTGGGGGAATTCAGATTCTTTTTGCAGATGGCCAGGTACTGCAACCGCTACCTGCAGAGGTATGCCATCACAACTGAGCAGCTAAAACGACTGCTAAGGAAGGATGAGCCATTCAGATGGTTACAAGACTGCCAGACGGCGTTTGACACAATCAAAGTGGAGCTGGCAAATGCTACGCATCTGGCATATTTCAATCCACAATGGGACACGGAACTGGTGGTCGATGCCAGCCCGGTTGACCTAGCAGCCATTCTGGCACAACGCGAGTGAACGGACACCCTGCAAGCTGCATGGTGGCATATGCGTGCAGGTTGCTGTCCCTGACATAGGGCGCATACTCATAGTCAGAGCCTAGATGCAGTGTGGGCCTGCAAATACTTCCACCACTTTGTAATAGGGAAGAGGTTTACCCTTGTAACAGATCACCAAGCCCTCCTCTCATTAGTTGGTAATCCGAGGACCAAGATACCACCCAGGATACAGAGATGGGGCATTCGCCTCCAAGAATACGACTATATCATCATGCACAGACCAGGGGGTGACAGCAACCCGGTTGACTACATCTCGAGGCATCCGATGACAGAAAATCGGCAAGGGAAGGGGACGCAGAATATTGGTGCTATGTCACAGAAAAGGCCCTGCAGTCCGCCATCAACACCAAAGACCTGGCCAGAGCGACACAGGCCGACCCATCCACCAGATGGGCCAGAGAACTCACTGCTTCAAACAAGTGGAGCGAATACAGAAGACTTTCGCATCATCGTGAAGGAGTGCGCAGGCAGGAGTTGGAAAACATGGTGAAGGTCAGTGTCGGAACAGGGGATAATACTTCGAGGATGCTGCATTGTAATCCCATCATCCCTCCGAAGGGGGGTTTTGAAGTTGGTGCCCAAAGGTCTCTGGGGGGAAGAGGCAATCAAGAAACTACTGTGACAGCCGGTGTGGTTCCCACTCATGCATGAAATGGTAGAGGACATAGCAAGAAGCTGTCTTCCCTGTCAGTGTGCGATGAGAAATGACCCCCCACTCCTCATGAAACCAACAAGCATACCCAAAAAGGTGTGGCATGGTGTTGCAATGGATTTCTACTGGCCACTTGGGTCTGGGAACTACCTGTTGGTAACAGTAGAGGAGTTCTCCAGATTCCCCAACGTCAAGCATGCCTCATCCACATCATTCGCCCAGGTCATCGGAGTCATAGACAAAGTATTCAGCGAGTGGGGAATTCCCACCACAGTCAAGCTAGACAATGGCCCTACATTCCATGGCCAAGACTTCCACAGATTTGCAAAACACTTGGGGTTCACCCACCAGAGGGTAACACTGCTATGGCCACAAGCCAACAGAATGCAGAGCGGTGCATGTCATCGATCAAAAGGACCATCCAGAAAGTGACCATTGAGGGAATGTCGACACAGCAGTCCCTATGCCATATGCTACACCATTACAGGAACACACCACATTCGGTGAAAGTAATGCCGCCCGGAGACTTAATGAGAGCATTCCAGGCCAAGAGACGCTTACCCCAATGGACCCAAAGACGCCCAAGACAACCCGAAGATGGAGACCTGCTAGAAGACGAAGTGAGAGACAGACATGCAAAGGCAAAAGAGGCGATTAAGGAAAGAACTAACCAAATCTGAAAAGTGAGGATAAAGGAGTTTGAAGAAGGAGAAGAGGTACTTGTCAAGTAATGGATACAGAGGAAGACAGATGCAAATTACCTCCGGGTGACCAACATCAGAGGAACCATGGTGACAGCCGACAACACTCAGAGGGCGGTTACAAGGAAGGCATCCTTCTTCAAGCACTTCTTGCCAGATGAAGATACCAGACAATAAATGAGATCCCTAGAGGAAGGAGGAGAGAACGAAAGCGATGACTCGGCACCAGCGAAAGGAAGAGAAGAGATTGATCCAGAAGGGCGACCAAGGTGAACCATCAAAAGGACTGCAGGAGGGTGACAGCTGCCGGGGCAGGCCATCTACCCCGCTTTGATAACATTTGGGGCCCGGTCTTAAACTTTGACCAGAACTTTCCGACTTTAACATACAAGTCCCAACTAGCCAGGAGAACTTTACGAGAGGATGATCCTCAGCGGGGATGGGAAGAGGGACCTTAAGACCCGGGAAAGGGGTGGGAGGGGCGACTAATTGTATTGGTTTTCATGCCACTTGTCACGATTGATCAAGCTTTGTATTGTCATATCCTGCCTGTTTAAAATAAACACATTTAAAAAACTAAACTAAAAAAAAGGCCCTGCAGACTCATTGAAGAGGTCTGACGGAGACGCAAGGAGATATGTGAGGGGGAGGTGTTGCAAAGGAAGAGGAAAGTAACTGGAAGGGTTAAGGGACAGGACTCCAAGACTTGTTGTCTATCGATCTGCTAGTGACGATAGAGGTGGGGCACCTGCAGTTGCGGCATAATTATTTCATTAAAACCAGTTTATCTTAAGCTCCCAAAAGTGGGAGACTGAAACACAGTAAAGGCTGGAAGAAGACCTTGCATTCGAAACACGTGTCAGCTGTTTCATCTCCATTAAATATTATATGTATCGCATATCTACAGTTAACGCGCAGTGTGGTTGTGAAACTGTTCTAATCAATTTATGAAGGGTCCCATGGCAGAGTTGCCACTGATTTCTGATATCAAGGACCAACTCTTGTTGGAGTGGCATGACCCGAAGCAGATTTCCATGCCCCGTTTTATGTTCAAGTTGTACCCTTTTAAAGTGGAGAATGTCTCTTTGCCTGAGGTTGTGAAGGTTGACCTAATTTTGGTCAGCTTGATGGGTATTTCCTTTATAGCTGTGGATGATGCAGTAGTGTGGGATCCAGTTAATAAGAAGGCAGCTGCTGCTTTAAAGAAATTCTATGCCGGGTGCACCTTGTTCTGAGAATGAATACATATGCTACATATGCTACAAAGACTGTTTTGGGTTTTTCAGAGGCTGGACTCAGCAATTATAGTGGGAGCTTATTTTTCACCTGTTTTGGAGGAACATGGCTTAAGGTTCAATTATTGTCAGACCTCGCGTTTGGTAGGATGAGAGCAGTAGCTTTGACTAAGAGGTCTGTTGCATCTGGCAGGAGACACTTGCATTTACAAGACTGGCACTCAGAAGGTTCCCAGCTTTGAAGCTATATTTTGAGGCAGGCAAGTTGTTTGGGGACCTGCTGGAAGACAAGGTGTAAACGTTTTTTTAAGTGGACAAGCAAGCTGAGAAACTCGGGCACAAGGCCAAGCTGTCTCATTCCTATTGGTCTCGGTTCTGCTGGTCTGGCAAGCTGAAGTTTTCCTTTGGATCACTACAAGGGCGGCCAAGGAAGTATAAGGTGGAGTCGCAGGTCTCCAAGTTCCGTCTTCAGCAAGAAGGACAGAAGTCCTGAAGGTCTGCAATGGCCTGTGAGGGTTCAGCTGTGATATTTCTTCAATGTGTGGAAGGTGTGGTTGTTGGGTGGTGAAACTAGGGTTGAAGATAATCTTTCTGGCATCTTCCCTGCACTCTGGAGTCGTACTGAGACTGTGACCACTAAACGAATCCAGGGCACTGATGTTGCAAGAGCGGATCCTGTCGTTGTTGACAAAGAGGTTCATAAAGAGAGTGCCCATGTGCTGTATTCCCTGATCGTTCTAGTCCCAAAGGGCCCACAAAATTCCGCTTGGTAGTGGATCTGAGGTGGCTCAATAGGTTTTTGTCCAAGCTCCCTTCCAAGATGGAGACTCTTCAAAAGATTATCCCTCAATTGCAGAGGGATGAGTTCTTGGCTTCCAGAGATCTACAGGATGCCTACTTAGTACTTCCACATACCAACTTGGAAGTCGCATCAGCAATTCTTGAGTTTTGCACTGGGGAGGCATCCTTTTCAGTTCAGGGCTCTCCCTTTTGGCCTATGATCAGACCAAAAGGTGTTTACCAAGGTCTTGGCTCCGGTGGGGGCCTTGCTGCATCTGGAGCGGGTGGAGGTGTTTCCCTACTTGTACGACTGGTTGCTGAAGCAATGTTCTTGGAGTGACAAGGGTATGTGCTATTTGCACTTCCTCCCATCCCTTTCATTCTGGGGGTGTTGGGTGGGCTTCATGACTCCAAGGTGGAACTGATCATTTTGGTGTACTCTTGGCCACATCGATCATGGTTTCCTCTGCTGCTGAATGTGGCGGCGGCTTCAATGCCACCTTGAGATCATACCAATGGTACATAAGGCGCTATACAAATGCAAAATAACATAACATAACATCCCTGTTGAGGGTGGACAGGCACTGTCTGTGGTGAGATGGTTGGCATGGAAATTGAGAAGAGGGGCTGCCAGAAGCTAGGTTCTACTCCAGAGGTGTCTCATTCCCTACAGACCTTTAGATGGCCGGCGATGCTCAAGTGAAAAGGCCTTGCTGCGACTACCTGGTGGGGGCAATGGGCAGTAGTCCAGGCATTTCATGAACCGTGGGGAGACATTTCAGTGGGTGATGCTCTAGTTGGTGCATGTTTTTAACTTTGCCCTTTCCAGGCCTGTAGATTTCTTGGGTCTCACTTTGTAACCTTCCTTCAGGATCCACGATTTGAGCAGGTGGAGGACAATGACCTGAAACTACTGACTTTCAAGAATTTTCATTTTTTTAAAAAAATGATGTGACAATTACATCTGCCTGCAGATTTGGTGTGATCGGCTCTGTTATAGCAGTTTCTGAGAGTTCTCGCAAAGATGTTGGTGCTTCGCTGTGATCCTGGGTTTCTACGGAAAGTGTGCTCAGAATGTGACATTGGGCCTCATTATAACCATGGTGCTCCCGTAATGAAGGGTGCCGGTACGGGACCGGCACCCTTCATTACGGGAGCTCCCATTACGAGGTTCCCTTGCGGGACCCGGAACAGACCTCTGGTAAAACCAGACGTCCTTCCGGGTCCCGCAAGAGGACCAAGGAGCTAATAACGGGCACGTTATCAACAGGACCGTTTTTAGCTCCCTCCCCATTCCCATTGAACCTTCTGGGGGCGCAAATGGGAATGGAAGTGGGTTTTTCCAATGAGGACTTACCGGGTCCTCCATGGTTGGAATAGCCCGGTAAGTCTTCATTGGAGGGAACCCAGTACTGGAGCCCGGTATGGAGGCCCATTGTGCTTCTGGCGTTCCATCTGAACCCATCCTCCGTGGAGGAAGAGAGATGCCATGCCTCGGATCTCTGCAGGGCGCTGCTTGCATATATTGCAAGGACTGCTGGTTTTCAGAAAGTGAACAATATGCTACTTATGGGGTCTTGGAAGTGGGAACAAAAGCCTTGGTGGTTTGCATTGGCCACTGGATTCAGACACATATTTGCATGGCCTACGAGACGACAGGGGTGCTGATGCCTCTACGGATCCAGGGCCAGTCGAACAGAGTCATTGTGACATCCTGGGTAGATGCACAGGGAGTCTCCCTGCAGGACAATTGCAAGGCAGCAACAAGGGCTCACCCTAAAACTTTCATTACCAATTTAATATGGCCAGTGATAGGCCTGTGTGATTGGTACCGTTGCTGGCACACACTGAAGGGAGTGCAGACCAGTTGTCCTTCAGTTACGTTGGTTATGGGGTGTGTTACAGCATACATGTGCATAGCTCTCAACCCTTTAGGCCCACTTGGGGATGGGGGGGGGTGAAATCAGATGATTTTATTTTGGGCTGGTGAGAGCCCATGGAATTATGTGGACGGGAATGGGGCTTGGCGGGATATTGAACTATTTGCATGGTGGGTGACATCCATTATAAGCACGTGAGTTTATAGCTATGCATGTGTGTGGTGTTTGAGAGGCCCCATCACGTGGCACCGTAGGTGCCATGCCCTTACGAGCACACCTGCTTACAAAAGGCAGCTACCTACATTGATGTGCCCATGCATTTATCAGTGACTCTGAATCACCAAAATATGGCTGCCGTGTTCCCCATTGAAGAAACAAATCGCCTTCCAGTCCAGCATCCACCCAGCATTATAACTGAGTCTTGATTGGAACCCTGCTGCAATACAATGGATCCTAGAGCCGGATCGCGAAGCCAGCTCGCATGCAAGTCTTGCATGTAAGGCTAAGCAAGCTTGTCCTTGCGTGACTGGCATAACTTACGATCCAGCTGCCCCCCACCCCGTGACCTCATTGCATCAACCGAAACTCTCAAACCTACCGCAGTTGATCACCCCGAAACGCACTTGCAGTTCAACTCGTGTACTCGAGACGATCCTGTCATGAACCCACCCATTTCAGACGGTAAGAGGAGTAAATCCTCTTCGATCCCCCTCTTAATCATGTTACTTTATTATCTGCTTGCGATCTGCCCGCATCTCCTTCACCAACGCCTTTCCTTCCTCCTATATTGATCTACGCATACCTGCTGTGAAAGAGGGTGTTTCACAACCTAGTCCCCAGGGATCCCGTACACATAGGGCCAGGGAAAGGCCATTGCCTTCGGATCCCGAGGGAGGATCACTTGGGTAGAGGGTCCTCTGGGAGTGGGGGAGAACCACCTGATGGTGTGACATGGTATCCCCTTTTTCCCCAACCCATCTAACCCCTACCTATTTTATGGAAAACTACAGCTCCCATAATTCCTCCCCACTTCACATTGACAACACTACTGTGCCAAGGAAGATGAGGAATGAGGCCAGGAAGATTACCTCGAGTGACTTGCAATGACTCTTGCCCTTTAATGAGACCAGGCAGAGTCAGGCTCATAATCCTAACTACACACACCTGCCACTTTTTAACACTCCCTGTCAGGATGAAAGGTGGCGCACACAGGCACACAGTGAGTGAGGCTGGCTATGAGAAGGAACAGCTTCTTTTCCGGGGCTGATGTGAATCAGGCTATTGAAGTTGGAGGGCAAAGGGGCTGATCGGCAGTTGTGGAGAACGAGAGAGAGGCAGGAGAGATTTCCAGACTTTCGGAAAGCCGTATGTGTTCCAAGACGGAAACCGAGTGAGCAGAAAGGAGATACCTTCAAAGTACTTTGAGGTGGCCCGCTACCCTCCCGGGTGAACAACAGAGTTGGGGTGGAGCAGAGGAGGCATTGGTAATGGCCTTGACTGCTACATGAAAGGCGTTCAATAAAGAAACCCAATTAACACCACCAGTGAGTTATCGAAGGCAACAAAAGCCCTGTTTGTGTTTAAAAGCAAAAGTGCCTGTAACAAGAGTTGGAAGTTGTGCGTGTGCTGATAAAACGCGAAATAGAAAGGACAATTGCTGAATTGTGATGAAAGTATACAAAATAACAGAGTGGTGCTGTGAGGCGGAATCTCACATTTGAAAGTCTCTTTGAAATGTTTGAAGTTGTGTTAAAGCGGGAAACAAAGGCATGATTGTAACAACCTTCTTGGCCTGCGCCAATCGGGCTTTAGACCCAAGCACGGAACGGAAACGGCCCTTCTGGGTCTAAAGATCCAAATGGACGAAGCCAAAGACAATGGCAAACTGGCTCTCAAGCTCCTATTGGACCTATCAGCAGCGTTTGACCTTGTGGACCACCAAATCTTGACCGAATGTCTATTCTCAGCAGCAGCATTCTCACCGAATGCGGCTAGTTGGATCAACTCATTCCTCACAGATAGAACAACCAGAGTTTTCATACCCACTGCAGCTGCCAAGCCTGCACTCATCCACTGTGGAGTCCCCCAAGGCTCCTGTGTCTCTCCCACACTTTATAATATATTTACTAAGCTCCTCTTTGATCGTCTTGACAACCTGGGTGTCACCTACACAAACTATGCAGATGACACCCAGGTCCTCATCACTCTCACTGATTGCTATGAGAGTGACGCAGAAAAGCTGAATGAAATCGATTGTGAAATTCAGGCCTGGATGGCTACACACAGTCTCTGCTTAAATGACGACAAGACAGAGCTCTTGATCGTCAACACCCAAGTCCGTCTCAATAAACTCGACCAGAGGTACAACTCCTTCAACATCAATGGCAACATCATCAAAATTGCCAAAGAAGTTAAAACCCTTGGTGTGTATTTAGATTCCACCTTATCACTTAAAAACAGGTAAATACCACAGCCTCCACCACTGCATAACCAATAAACTTATCAATGTCTGCAAACCTTATCTGTCTGCAAACAGCTGCCTCACGCTTGCCAGGGCTTTGATTTTGTCCAAATTGGACTATTGCAACACCCTATTCCTAGGTTCCTCAGAGTCCAACCTGAATAGATTACAAGTTCATTAGAACCACGCCCTGCGCTGCGCCCTGAACATACCTTGTTCGAGCCATATTTAATTCACCAGACGTGATTCTCACTGGCTACCAATACGTGACTGAATTAAACTTCGCACTCTCGTCATTACACACAAATGTCTGGCTAACATAGCTCCCCAATATCTGTCAGACAAATTCTCAAGGCACCAATCCACCAGACCCACCAGATCTGCCTACCAGCATTGCTTCACTATACCTAAGTTTAAATTGAAAACAGCAGGGGGCTCAAGCTTCCCAGTGCTAGCAGCCAAATGTTGGAACTCCCTACCAACAGCTATCATAGCTGAACCTTCTTTTTGGGCCTTCAGATCTAAAGTAAAAGTTTGGCTCCTCGCTTAACTACTTCGATCTTTGTGTATTCAGAACTGTAACATGTATTTACCTGCTCACTATTTATTCAGTACTGTAACTTGTCTGTCTCACCCCATGCTTTCTTAATTATTGCCTTTACCACCCTGACCACTTGTAACCTGGTCCCAAGAACTATTCACTACAATGTATTTGTAACTGTTATCATATGTTATCTGTAACTGTAACTATTTCTTATATGCTCAAGCACCCAGATACCTCAGGGTTAGGTGCACTTTATAAACAATAAACAAAACTAAACCGCGATCTCGAATGAGAGTTGATTGAGTTGAAAACAAAGTATATGAACTCTGAATATGCCCAGAGGGCAAAGTATATGATCTTCGAAAGATACTAAGAGGGCAATGTAAAGAGGATAAGAGCATATGAACTTTGAAAGATGCCAAGAGGGCAATGTAAAGAAAATAAGAAACAACAAGTAACAAGAAGCATTGGTGTTACGAGGTGATGAAGATTGTTGGTTGATGAATTGTTTAAAGAGAGGTCGAAGTGGACATGCAGAGGTTTATGTAAAATTCTTGTCGTTTTGAAAGTCTTCTACAGTGAAAAGTTGGATAAAACAAAATGTGGGAACAAAATGTGGGGAAGGGAACCCCACAAAGAGAAAAGAGGGCTGGAGCCCGGCAGAGGGAGACCCATGTGAGAAATTAGATTTTAAACGTATGTGAGAAGAAAGACAGGCTTGGTGAACATGGCCGTGCCCAGTGCCGTGTTCCGTACTAGCCTGTATGTCGGACACGGCACGTTCTATAAATGGGCCACGCCCCCGTGCCTCTCAACGCTATCTCTAGGTAGTGTCTCGACGTGTGTGTGCTGCTCGGCGTTACCCTTCCAAGTTCCTGGCCAACTCCCTTATTCTTTCTTCCCTTTTCCCCTGTTTCCAGTATCTCTTACCTTTCTTCGATCCTCTTCCTGGACATCCTGGAACACGCGACTTCCTGGAACTTTGAACGCTCGCGCTGGAGTCAGACTCGACTCGCGCGCACTTATACAAGTCCCGGTCCAGCCGGGAGAAGGAGTCCTCCGCGGAACGCCACAAGAAGAGAACTCAGGTGAGCCGGGGGGAAACCTTTGACAGATTGAGACGCCAAACGATCAACACTGATACCGCTATGGAGAAAGCGGTCCAGGAACTCATGCGCGGCATGCAGGAGCTAACAACCGAGGTACAGAACTTAAAGGCAGAGAACGCAGCCTTGAAACAATTGGTGCTGTCACGTGACTCTGCCAATAAGGAAAGCATGATACTGGGTGGAGTGGTAGACAAATACGATGGCTCGCCAAAATCCTTACGTGGATTTCTGGATTCCTGCTTGGTGCATTTTACATTCAAGCCCTATTATTTTTCAACTTCCAGGGCCAAGGTGGGCTTCATAATCTCCCACCAAGGCCCTAATTCTAGAATAGGAGTAATCTCAACCATTAAACAAAGAAAAACAAGGCCAAGTCAGTTTAGTCAAAATAAAAAGTCCTATACTAAAAAAAGCCTAACCTTGCCCTCCTTCTCAAATTACAAATGTGCAAACGGGATATAAAAAGGAAAAATAGTGTCTTAAAATAAATGTCATAATGGCTTAAGTAACAACTCCCTTCCCCACGTTCAGAAGCACAGCGTTCGGGAAACGCCAGCTCCCGGCCCTAGATGGAGCGAGGTTTCGGGAGAAAGATGTCTGCTCCACATCAATCACATCCTTGAACTCTCCTGGACAGAATAACCTGGTGGTGCTACACGCCTTTCTATCGCCCTCCAAGCAAAAGACCTATCCCATACTGGCCCTGGTGGACTGTGGAGCTATGAGAATTTTCATTGATCAAGACTGGGTTATCAGACATAAAATACCATATGAGTCACGGAACATTAAACAGCCGGTAGAAGCAATTGATGGGAGACCTCTCTCTTCAGGACCCATAACCCTACAGACAAAAGAGGTCCGTCTCTCCATAAACCACTACCAAGAGCAGATTACATTCGACATCATCAAATCAGCCCATTACCCTATGGTTCTGGGTATGCCCTGGCTTCAAAGACATAATCCGTACATTAATTGGACAGCAGGGTCATTGTTTCTGGGCTCTGAGTTTTGTATGTCCCACTATTTATCCCTGGATCTCTCCTTAACACCAGCTATTGAACATTCAGGAGAGCAAAAAACCTCACTCATGGTTTCCAACATTGTACAAGTCCCAGAGGTCTACCAAGGATATACTGATGTCTTTTCGACTGCCATAGTCAAGGCTTTACCCCCTCACAGACCCGAAGATTGTGCCATTGAGACAGATCCCTCGGCAGTAATTCCCTTTGGCAGAATGTTTATCCTTTCAGAACCTGAGAAAAAGGCCCTCTGAGAATACCTGGACATCAATTTGGAAAATGGCACCATAAGACCCTCAAAATCTCCAGCGGGTGCCTCATTGTTCTTCGTTCCTAAGAAGGATTCCAAGGAACTCAGACCCTGCCTCGACTACCGTGGTCTAAATCAATGCACCCTCAAAGATCGGTACCCTCTGCCTCTGATTTCAGATATCCTGGAAGCTGTCAGAGGCGCCGTAATATTCACGAAGTTGGACCTCCGGGGTGCCTATCACTTAATCCGTATCCGGGAAGGGGACGAATGGAAGACCGCCTTTAGAACGCCCTTTGGTCACTTTGAATATCTAGTCATGCCCTTTGGATTAGCTAATGCCCCTGCAGTTTTTCAACGTTTCATGGATAGGGTGTTTTCTGACATGCCTTTTCTCTTTGTCATTGTCTATCTAGACGACATTTTGATTTATTCCAAGGATCCCTTGAAACATGAAGAACATGTCATGGCGGAACTACAACGGCTCTGTGAAAACAAGCTCTTGGTCAAACCTGAGAAATGTCTTTTTCACGTGACTTCAGTTCATTACCTTGGATTCATCCTCAGCCCAGAAGGAGTTGGAATGGACCCTTCAAAGGTAAAGGACATACTGGCCTGGCCTGCTTCTACATCGGTGAAACAGGTTCAGTCTTTCTTGGGACTTGCTAACTTTTATCGAAAGTTCATTCCTACCTTTTCTGAGCTCGTCCAACCGATCGTTGCTCTGCTGAAGAAGGATGTTCCCTTCATCTGGTCTTCCTCGCAAGAGAAGGCTTTTCAACGCTTGAAGACAAGATTCACGCAAGCCCCCGTCCTGGCTCAGCCTGACTTAGATCGCCCTTTCATAGTGGAAACGGATGCCTCCAACCATGCCATAGGAGCAGTCTTGAAACAGGTGCTTGAGGACAAGATGGACCACCCAGTGGCTTACCTCTCTAGAACCCTAACAACCAGCGAAACCCATTACTCCGTCCTGGAAAAGGAGCTGTTGGCAATCTGCCAAGCCTTTACAGAATGGCGGCATTTACTCCTGGGTGCTAGATATCCAGTCCAGGTCCGTACGGACCATCAAAATCTACAAATTCTCCAATCTATGGAGTGCAGGAACAGTCGTCAGGCGCGTTGGGCCTACTTCTTCGCCCAGTACCAATTCCAAATCACTCATGTTCCTGGATCACAAAACGTGATTGCGGACGCCTTGTCCCGACGTCCTGACTATTTAACCACTGAAGATAGGATGTATCCTACAATGTTTCCCAACACAATCTTTATAGCTCAAGCGATCAACCTCTTGGAGGAGATTCGAGCCAAAACCCAGTCCTCTGACCTCTGGAAGGACGTCTCTAGGAAGAATCCCTGGAACTTAAGAATCAAGGAAGGATACTTATTCAAGGACAATGCCTTGGTCATTCCCACACCGAAACTTCAACATAAAATAATAACTCTCTGCCATGATACTTTTCATTCTGGACATCGTGGTGTAACCAACACGCTCCGTCTTATACAAAGACAGTTTTGGTGGCCGGAAATGAAATGCAAGGTACAAGAGTACATCAAGACCTGTACTGTCTGCAGTCAGAATAAGCACGACAATAAGAGACCGGAGGGCCTTCTATTGCAACCTACACTGCCAACAAGACCCTGGGAATGTATAGCTACAGACTTCATCGTGGAATTACACGACCATCATGGTAACCATAGACTTGTTTACTCATATGGCACATTTCACGCCTCTCTATAAATTTCCTTCCTCTTCAGAGCTCGCAGGAATTTTCCTAGAACACATTTTCCGTCTTCATGGACTCCCTTCCAAGATCGTATCGGACCGAGGACCGCAATATATTTCACAATTCTGGAAACATCTCTGTCGTGTTCTAGGGATTCAACGTGCTCTTTCATCTGGATATCACCCACAGACCAACGGGGCCACAGAACGTGTTAATCAAACCCTGGACCAATATCTTCGTTGTTTCGCAACCAAGGTACAGGATGATTGGTCCCTCCTTATACCCTTGGCCCAATTTGCCTATAACAATTCAGATCACTCAGCGATCAACGTTAGTCCCTTCTATTGCAGTCAAGGTTTTCATCCCTCCGTGTTACCTTCAGTTCTACCACATCCAACTCCAGTACCTTCACTTGATTCCTGGATTGAAACTCTCCTCAACATCCACAAGGAAGCCAAGGAGCAATTGGGAAAGGCCCAGATTCGCACTAAGCGATATGCTGATTCCAAAAGAAGATCAGCACCCTCCTATTTTATTGGTGACCAGGTCTGGTTGTCCTCGAAACTATTACCACGACATCTACGTCCTAACAAGTTAGCCCCCCGATATTATGGTCCATTTTCCATAAAAGAAATCATCAATCCTGTTTCTTATCGGCTCAAGCTACCAGACTCCTGGAAGAGAATACATCCAGTTTTTCACACTTCTCTACTCAAACCCTACATCCACTCCACCCGGAAAACCGGCAGACCCAGTCCTGTGATTGTGGACAATCAGCTGGAATATGAAGTATCCAGAATATGTGACTCCAGGTACAAATGGGGTCGGCTTCAATACCTGGTCGAGTGGAACGGCTATCCTCCTAGCGAGAGAACATGGGAACCACTATCCAACCTAAACACCCCTCGATTGCTGAGAAGATTCCATCTCATACACCTTGGCAAGCCTGGTGGGACGGGGTTTCGGAGGAGGCATGCTGTCATGAACCATGGACATAGCCCCTTCTGGTCTTCCTGGTCCTGGTCCAGACGGAGAGTGTGCTCCTTGATACTTCCAACATGGCCGTGCCCAGTGCCGTCTTCCGTACTAGCCTGTACATCGGACACGGCATGTTCTATAAATGGGCCACGCCCCCGCGCGTCTCAACGCTATCTCTAGGTAGTGTCTCGACGTGTGTGTGCTGCTCGGCGTTACCCTTCCAAGTTCCTGGCCAACTCCCTTATTCTTTCTTCCCTTTTCCCCTGTTTCCAGTATCTCTTACCTTTCTTCGATCCTCTTCCTGGACGTCCTGGAACACGCGACTTCCTGAAACTTTGAACGCTCGCGCTGGAGTCAAACTCGACTCGCACGCACTTATACAAGTCCCGGTCCGGCCGGGAGAAGGAGTCCTCCGCGGAACGCCACAAGAGAACTCAGGTGAGCCGGGGGAAACCTTTGACAAAGATACATTTTTACAGTTCCCAACTGTTATTTGATACTTTAACAATTTCTCATTATCATCTACAACAATGAGAGGTGGGGATACAGTGGCAGCTAGATACATTCAAGTACCTGGGGGTCAAGATTAGACACACAACAGAACTCATGCATGAGCATAACACAATGGCGGTAACACAGGGACTCCGCAATTCATAGAAATTCTGGTCTAAACCTCCGCTTTCAATGATGGGGAGGGCATTGATAGTTAAAGTGATCATCCTGCCAAGATTCCTATTCTTCTTTCAGAACATCTGCCACTACATCAGACCACCTTTTTTCCGTAAATTAGAAACCCAGATCAGAGACTTTATATGGGGAAGGACGCGCCACAAACTGGCACTGACCATACTGACCCTACCACATGGGGCAGGGGGCATACCGCTCCCAGACTTCGAAAGATACTGTCAGCCCAGCTGAGCCATGTCAGCAGATGGCTGTCGGACGACATCACTAACGAAACGGGTCTCCTGCAGGACCTAATTAAATTGGCATACCTGAAAGAAATACTGTGGATATCACAAGACCACACTTGCAGTGCACCTGTGCTAGCTAAACTGGGCAGACAAATATGGGAAAGAGTTAAAACCATCATGCATCTGGAGAACCCTTACTCCCCTGAAATACCAAATATGGCAGAAAAGAGAACAACATTAACCGACCTCAACACCATTAGACAGTGGGAGGGAATGGGCATATACACCTGGGGGGACATGTATGAGGAGGGGGAATTCAGGGAACTGGAATCGCTGCATGAAAAAGAGGGGCTCCAAACGTGCCAATTCTTATGGTACCAGAAGATCAAACATGAGGCCAAAAGGAAGTGGGAAGAATGGCCAGCAGAGCCAACAACAAACCCCCTAACAACGGAAATGTACAATTTGAGTGACGGGTGGAGGCCAGTGTCAAGGCTCTATGCTCAAATAAATGACAGGCCCAATCCTTGCAGCACCACACTAAAAACGAAATGGGAAATGGACACTGGCGAAAGCATCACTGACAATGAGTGGGAAAGAGCCCTGAAACACCCGAAAGAAGTGTCGAGGAACGTCAGATTCTGACTAATACAAACAAATGTCCTGTACAGAACGTACATGACCCCCAAAAAAGTAGCAAACATCAGGAGGCAAACAGAAGCTCGATGCCCATGGTGCACCTGTGACGAAGCAGACCTAATACACATGTTCTGGGGATGTGAGAAAGCGAGTACTCTCTGGACAAACATAGAACAGACCTGCAAGAAAGGCGGAATCAAAGGATATGCCTGGACCCCGAAAGAATGCCTCCTAGGCACGTACCCCAGACTAAGTAAGATCAAGCATATAGTGAGAGTAATGGACATAGCATGCATACTGGCAAAAAGAGAGATAGCAATGTCATGGAAATCAAAAAGAGGCCCACAATATGCGAGATGGAAGAGGGAAATGGAAAGATGGACAGCTGTAGAGACAGAAGCATGGGGCATGGGGGCTGCCAAGGGAGAGGGAGACACCAACACCAAATTTGAGGCATGGAAGGTAACAGTAAGAGACATGTTCCTCCCGTCTAACGACATGCCCCCATAAAGAGGCGAAACGGGAAAAAGCAGATGTCACACAGCAAATAGAGAGTGATGAACCCAATCACCCTTGTAGCCACACCAATAACGGAAACAATCACCAACCTATTCCAATACAATAAACAAACTACAACTGTTTAAACGCACGAAGAAAGTTAATGTTCGGTACTGGTTTATAATGTTAACCCAAAAATGTATTGCAAATGTGAAAACGGCAATGAATATCAGGGGGGAGGGGAGACCAATTGCTAAATTATGTATGATTACAAAATGCCAATAAACATATTTTAAAATAAATCATCTACAACAATGAGATTGGATAATCCTGAGGATAAGATCACCTACCTTCATTAGATCTAGTGCCTTAGAATCTGTCCTTAAAGGGAAACCCTTCCTCCGACGTAGCTCACCTTCCACCTCTGCCTTACCAATATCAGATCCGGACCTTCAGTCCTCCCTGCACCAATCTGGTGCAGATACCGAAGAATTCGAATTTTTAAAATGGAATCCTGAAGAGGAAGAGTTTGGCTCCATCTTTTTCCCTTCAAAATCAGGAGAAGAATCAGACAAAATCTTGGTACCCCATAGAAGTATGGCATCTATTGAGTATGCATTAGCCCAAATAGCGGCCCACCAGAGACAAGCAGACAGAGATTCTTCTAGTCAGCCCCCCCAACACGCCTCGCAAACCTTGACCCTGCATACCGTCTCTTCACCATAGATGGCCACAAGATCACTTTCTCCACCTCAGTAAAAACATTAGGCATTTACATGGATGCCTCGCTCAACATGACCCGCCAAATCAACAATATCACTTTTGCAACAAGTTGCACCACAAAATTCATACGAGCAAGCAGGCTGTACCTCTCTACTACCAAATGACTTACGGTGGCCCGTGCCCTTGTAGGGTCTAAGTTGCATTACTGTGATGACTTACTCTGTGGTACTATGGAAAAAAACTTGAACAGGCTTCATGTCATTCAAAACAATACCTTCTGAGTGGCACTAGACTTGAGCAAAACCGACCACATCTCAGAAGCCAGGAGATCAGACCACTGGCTTCCATCTGGGAAAAATTGCCCAAAAGCTGCTTGACAACATGGCCCCCTCCTACCATGTCCATAGCTCTCAACCTTTCATGGCCCCTGGGCGGGTGAAAACACCTGTTTTTATATTTGGGGGGGTGAAAGCCCATTGATTGCTATGGGCGCGTAGGGAGCTTGGCGGGTGAAAGAGCTGCCTAGGTGGCAGGTGACACCTGCCAAAAGCGGGTGAGTTGAGAGGTATGCATGTCCAGATGATCAACAAATACTCTCCAGACAGACCACTCAGATCCTCCTACAGTAACTGACTCTTAACCGCCAGATTTAGATGGAAACACGCTAGTGGCTCCAGATTCCCGGCTGTTGTGGCCAAACTCTGGAACAATTTGCCACTTTTACTTCGATCTGAGACCTCCTACCAGCTATTCAGAAAAAACCTAAAGACACACTTGTTCATCTAACCCCAGGAATGTACCTACCTTGTATGCCCTACCTTCTGTCTGTAACTGGAACCTTGATGCCTGAGGGCTTGGTGCGCTGCTATAAATGTAAATATAATAAACACAACTTTAGGTTTCGTATTTCCCAAAAGTAAGTACTGGGACTAGGAAGAAGGATGCCGAGGTAATACCTACATTACCGGTAATCCTCATTACTCCTAATCCTAACTTCTTTGTCAGAGTACTTGCGCCCTGTCTCTCCTGCCCTGGGTAGGATGGTGGGTCCCATGGTCCTTGTTGAACTCAGGGGAAATGGGTATGGGAGGCATTGTTACTCCTGAGGAGGGGCGAAACAAAGACAATTGGAGAAAAAAAATTCTGTCGGTGGAGGCAGGACTCAAAAGCCTCCGCCATAGAAATAGTTCAGTCGCCTGCCACGGCCCTTACCCACCCATATAATTCAATGGGCTCTCCGCCACCCAAAATAAAATCTTATGTTTTCACCTGCCCGTTGAGAAGTTGATGCAAAAGTAAGTACTGTGACTAGGAAGAGCAGGACTACGAGTAATGAGGATTACCAGTAAATAATATAGGCAAATGGTCAGGGTTTGCTTAGAAGATGTTCACGAGGCTTCCTAAAACTGAACACCGAAAAGACAACGAGCCTTCTTAAAACTAAACGCTGAACGGACAACAATGAGACGCCACTGATTTCATCACTAAAATCAAATGGTTTGCGGCCACGTGTTTTACAGATATGTACCTTCTGGGCACCCGTAGGCTGTCACTATGGTTGCTCCTCCCCTTTTAGCTCTACATGCTGCTTTCGTTTTACACAGCCCAAAAGAGAGGTAAGCGGTGTTGCCGTTCTGCCTTCCTTGAGAGTTGTTGTATTTGTATTTTATTTATTTATTTATGTATTTATTACGCGCACCTGGCCCGAGGGCATCCGAACGCACAATTTGCGATACAGTCGTATTAGGAAGATACAGTTACTACAAGGAGGCAATTTACATGTAAATTGTCATTTTGTTATTTTTCTTGGGCTAGAAGTAGCTTTTGTTATTGATTGTGAGACATATTTATTGGCTTATTAAACAGCAAATGAGTAACACGGAACACGCTTTTTTGACGTTGTGCATGTGAAATGAAAGTTTTGTAGTTTTGAGTTTTAAAATGATGCTTGTGAAATTCCCATCCCCAGCTGTCGGATATTCCCGAATGGCAGTAGAAAGTTGAAATACGATATAGATAAGAAGCTTGTATCTTCATGTGGGGAAATAGAAAACTTGTGAAACATGATTTTTCAAAACACCAAACCCCTTTCTATGTGTTTGTTCGGTATTTAATAAAATGTCAAAAGTATCCATGTATTACTCTGTTCATCGAGCAATCTGTACTCAAGTTAATTTGAACAGTAAACAGTGCATTTCTAAATGTACGACCATACGGTGCTAGCAGAGCAGGGGCTTTCTTGCCAGCTCGCAACATCTAGTATTTGTTTGATTTAAGATGTCGTTTCTTAAAAATGATAGCTTGAGGAAAACATCCGAGATGACTGCAGCATTCCATAAGAAGAGTGCCTTTACAATATTAAATGGTTAATTAAATGACAAGGTACCAGGTGGTGGAGAGGTAGTGCGGTGGGACATATGCAAGGGACAGTGATAAGGCAACCCACATAAATAAGATACTCCTATATGGCCTAAGGCCAGAATCTACATTGCTACAACGTACATATATAAATGTATGAGCAGCGTTATTGGGTGAGGTAGGCTGGTTGGAGAGAGTCAGTGTGAGGGGAGGAGTTTTGCATTTTGCATTTTAGATATCGCATTACAAATGCCAGAATTCCATTGAAAAGACGGGACTGGGTGGCTTTCTGACCATGGAGTTGGAAAACTTGAGAAGGGCCTGCTCATCAGTTAGCCTGTCCTATAGTGACTCAACATCAGCATTCGTGCATACACGTCCCCATAGTTTTGAGTGCATGTGAAGCACAATCATAATCTGGCCTGGCTGAATAGTGTCTAGCCCTCAACTCATGTTCAGGCTGCCCTCTGCCACCTCCCATCTGTGATTGCCTAACTGCCATTCAAGATTGGTGTGCCACCAATGATCTTTGTCTGTATGCCAGCAAGATGGAGATCCTCCTCATCAGCACACCTTCACCATCCTTTCCCGTCACTATCTGGCCGGCCTCCCTTGGCCCTCCTCCTGCCCCCGCTCCCCCCTGTGAGGCTAAGAACCTCTGGGTCATCTTTGACTCCAACCTTTTCTTCTCTGCCCACATCTCTGAGGTCTCGGTCAAATTTCCTACTGCACCTCCTCAGAGGTACTCTGCCTTTCCTCTCCTTCCCACAGAAGCTCATGGTATCCCAAGCTCTGGTTCTCTCTGGGTTGGACTATTGTAACGGCCTCTTTCTAAATCTACCTGCCTTTACTCTCCGCCCTCTGCAACTAATCCAGAACAGGACTGCAAGACTTGTCCTTGGCCTCAAGCCCTGGAATCGTATCTCTACAGCTCTGAAATCACTCCATTGGCTCCCAGTGGATGCAAGGATTACATTCAAAACCCTCTGCATTGTCCACAAATCTTTCTGGGGCCTGGGTCCGAAATACCTTCAGCTATCCCTCTGCAAATACCTCCCCTCTTGAGCTCTTCGCTCCTCTACCTCCCACTTCCACAGGGCCAGTCGTTTTTCAAAGAAACAAGCTGGGGGTGGACCTTTGTCTTCGTCTGGGGCCTCCCCCTGGAACAGCCTCCCTGCCACTCTAAAACTTGAGGAGAATTATCTCCGGTTCTGGAAGCACCTCCAAGACCTTCCTCTTTTCTTCTGCCTTTGCTCCCCCTCTCCACTGCTGATCTGTCCACTCTTGGCACCGTGCACCTGGCCACCCTGTGTCCTCCGGCCCACCCCTTGCAGTGGGGTCTGTATCTGTACCCGTACAGCCCCCCTTTTTCTTCCTGCACTTATCAGACATACCCTGCCTGCTGCCTTAAACCTAGCACTTGCAAATTGCTGGCTGACTACCACTGTTTGTTGCCTTTATTATTTATTTATTGTTATTTATCTGTTTCTACTCTGCATCGCACTTTCCACTTCTCCCTCCCTTGCACTTTTCCCCTCCCCCATGCACTTGCGTGTTCTCAATGTCACTGGGCCTAGTAAGATTGCTGTTTTGTTCTCCCCTGTTACCCTCCCTTGCCTTGTCGCGCTCTAAAAACACTTGTGTACGAACGCGATAGAAATAAAATATCAATATATTCGTATTAACGTGTTGAAGTAAATGTGCTCTGTTGATGACACAGAGCAAACGCCCATACTCCAGGCAGCCACTCTGCAGAAGCACTACCTGTGTCCGTTTTGCCTCTTCCCTATACCTAAAGGCTACAAAGTTGTACTGATGGGTTGAGTATGCCTCTCACACGTGAGGGCACAGACTCACTCACTGGATGTAAACGTGAGTACTGGGTTGGCGAACCCATGGTGTGTGTCTCTCTCTTCCTTTATGCTCAACCCCTTGTTTCTCAGTCTTCCTTACGCTCTCCCCCTACTTTTCACTTCCCTCCTCTTATGAAATATTTTAGTTGCTTTCTGTGTCCATCTGTCGCTCTCTATTTCAAAACTTGATCTGTGTCCCATCACTTTGTGCTCGCCTCTGTGCAATCTGTTTCCTGCCTTCATTTTAGTTGTGCCCCATCCCTATTGCCAACCAAATCTTACTCTGTGGGACCATCCCACACGTGTTTCACGTTTGTACTCCGTCTCTCTCTTTGTCTTCCCGCTGCCTCTCCTCACTCTTTCTTTGCATTCCCATGTTTATTTGTTTGTTTATTTATATGTTGCTCCAAACCCAAAGGTATTCGGGCGCAAGTATACATGTTACATACATTGTTTACATTAGGCACAGAGTGTTGGTGACATACATTACAGTTGACAAGGCCAAAGGCTTAGCAAGTTGCAAGAGGAACAAGCTAAGCGTTACAGGTTAGATCAAATCACATCTCGGTGTTACAAGTTAAAGCATTTTGCAGTAAGGTTGTCATGGTTCATGAGTTGTATTATAGTTGATAATACAGATGCGGTGGGTGGCCAGAAGCTGGCCAAAATCTTAGCAAGTTGTAATTGGACATGCTCAGAGTTGCATGTTTGAACAGGTCTCAGTATGAGCGGGGTCTACTTCTCAGACGTAGATTATTCTTGCACGACTAGCCAGGTGTTCAGTTTCTTTTGAAAGGGCAGGTAGGCTGCCTCAGATCTGATGTCGGAAGGCAGTGTGTTCCACATTTTGTCAGCCAGGACTGGGAATCTCTTTCCTCCCGATTTTTCCAGTTTGTATCTTGGAACGGGGAGTTGGTTCACCTGGGCGGTTCTGCTGGGTCTGTCTGTGAACTTAGGGGCAGAGTTGGCTATGCACATGTGTGTTAAGGATAACGTTTTGTAGAGGATTCTGTCTTTTATAGGAAGCCAGTGGACGCTTTGTCGTGTGGCTGAGATGTGGTCGACTTTAGGTATGTTCAGGGTTGCTCTTGGCGCGTTATTTTGTAGTGGTTGAAGTTTTAAGGTTGCGCAGACTGTTTCCCTTGTACAGGGCATTGCAGTAATCAAGCTTAGATAATTTCTCTGGCAAGGATGATGCAACCGTTAGGTGAGAGGAACGGTCTGCAGGCGGTTATTAGTTTGGCTGTGTAAGCTACTGAGGAGGCAGTGGCGTTGATTTGTTTAGTTAGGCTGAGGTTGGAGTCTAGGTAGATTCCAACTGTTTTGACTGCTTTGGTGACCTAAATGATGTTGTTATCAGTGGTGAAGGATTGGAACTGGGAGGGCAATTTGGTTAGACGGTTTTGTACACCAATCAGGAGGAGTTGTGTTTTGTCATCATTCAAGCAGAGACCATGAAAGGCCATCCATGCTTGAATGACTTGGTAGATTTTGTTCAAGGCTATGGAATCTGAGTTTTATGAGCCTGAAAGTGGGATGAGTATTGCCCTCTCCTGTGTCTCTCGCTCTCTATTCCCACGCACCCGTCCTACCTGTACCTGTGTGTCTCTCTCCCTCACCATGTGCTCCTCTTATGTCCATCTTTTTTGTTATCTTTCTTTATGGCACCTCGAACTGTTCACACCAATGGGCAATGGAATGACCTATAGCAGCACTGCCAGAATGGTTTGTTGTTCTTTTGGGGATGGTGGAAGACTGTGGAATGGTCAGGCATAGCTATGTCCCTGTCATCCCGAGGCCCAGATTTGTCTTGGGCCATACCTTTGTGGTGGTTCATTATCCCGTCATACTGACACTTTCCTCAGTCTGTAGTCTTACACGAAAGTCTTTCTATTTCATAGTTATTGGGAAACCTTTTTATGGAGTAACGAGTAACAAATATATGTTGTTGTTCTAAAAGAAAATATTTTGCAGGGTTTTATATTCTTGGGGGATGAGCGTTATTTCACTCCTGGTAAGCAATATATTGCCTTTAGAACTGCCTGTTATTTTCAGGCACTGTTTCTTGCTTAAGGACAGACTTAAACTCGCCCGAAAAGCGTAATAATACCTTAAAAAAATGTTTTTATTTGAATGTTTATTAGCCAAACATTTTGTCTTTTCACAAAATACAAACGACATCGAGAAATGGGAACAAGAAAATAAAAGCGGATTAATAACAATTAAAATTCACCCCTCCCACCCAGTCCTCAGGGAAAATCATTCCACAAACCTGACATTTTTATCAGTCTTATTAATTCTATTGTAAAGAATGTTTCATGCCCTGAGGACAACCGGTACCAAAAATCCATAGTGTGCATCCATCGATAAACATTGACAAAATGCACCAATACATTTGTTACTTTCAATCTAGTCCCGTGGCGTTCAATTAGAATATGAAACAGTGTCTGTTGCAACTCCAAATTGCAAAAAGAGCAGTTATCATGGCCCACTCTTTCTCTCACCCTACTGGATATCACATCTCCTGTGTGGAGTAAATTAAGCCTAAATCTTAGCATGATATCTTGACTTTTGCCATACGGAAACCTAGACAGGTAATCTGGTAGCACCCCTCTTGGTTTATCTACTTAGGATAGATCCCCATGCAATGATAGCAAACGCATGGAATCGACTGTTTCTATCCAGTCGAACTTTAGAACTCTCTTTACCTTTAATGGGAAGAATATTAACTCTGAAGCTGTTCTGCCAAGATCTGTTAGGTTGGTAGTAACAATTTTCCTCAGACCCTGGATGAGGGGGTTGGAGTAGTCTTGATCGTCCTTAAGGAGGTCTGCAAACAAAGATCCTTCCCTCGGTGACTTGATAAGCTTATACAAATGTACGATTCTCCACTCCAGAGTAGCCTTCAGAGACAAGAGACCCAATTCATGACGAAGCGCCACTATAGGGAAGGACCTGGGTAGGACCAAGGCCTTTTTCCATATCCTACCCTTAAAGCACTCCTAATCCAAATTCCATGACTTGGATTCAACATCCATCCCGTATAACAGTGTGGGAATTACTTTCCCCTTATAGAATTGTATTAATGGGATTACAGAAAAGCAGCAATAATTGGCCTTGAGTTCTTTTATTTGGGCAGCTAGAAGATCAATTTTGACGTTCAGCCGCTCCTCCACCAGGCCAACATTCTGATGTGCCTCTAGTGTAAAACCCAAATATTTAGCTACTGTTATGGGCTGGATATTATGCGACTGCTTAAACCAGCTATATGAAACCCTCTTCTTCTTACCATTACAAAATCTTAGCATAATTGTTTTCTCTGGGTTGATCATCAAGTCATTTGTGGAGGCGTATTCACTCATAGCTCCCAGCAATTGCTGTAATCCCCTGGGAGCGAAATCAAGTAACACGTCATCCGCATATGCTATCCAGCTTATTTTACGTCCACCAATTTTTGGACTTGCTAGAGCATGTTTATCTAGTGTTTCTTGAGATCAGATAGATAAAAAAGAAAGAGAAAGGGGGCAAGAATACAGCTTTGCCTCACTCCCCTCTGAGTGGCAATAGGGCATGAGAGATCGACTTGACCACTTACGGACCTGAATGTTAGTGTCTCAAATGTAGACCAGAATTGCAAGTAGTCCCAGCAGAATACCCCAACAACTCAGCTTTTGCCACAGATGATCTCTTTTAACTGTATCAAAAGCTTTGCTAAGGTCCACCATGGCTACGTACACAGGGAGTGCGGGGGCCCTGCCTGCCAAGCCTTATCTCTAAATATGTTCACCACTAGCGCGTTTAGGGCTGTAGACATGCCTCACTGATGTCCGGTCTCTGCACCATCCAGAATACCTCGTGTCTCTGCCCAGCCTTTGAGTTTCGGAAGTACCACACCTGCAAAGATTTTACTATCTGCATCAAAAAGGGAGATTGGGCGGTAGTTGTTTGGGTCAGCTCGGTCGCCCTTCTTGTGAATCGGAATGATAACCGCGGACTTCCAGCTCGCGGGTCACTCCCTCCTTGAAATTATATTCTTAAAAAGATGGAAAAGAATCGTGGATGACTTTGTGATAAGTCCACGGACAACCAGCCACGAAACGCAATGAGACCAGGCAACGTCCAAGTGAGCAGTTTCAACATCACATGCAATTTTCCCTAACAGAGATTCGAAATGAGCACGCCAAGGACCCTCCAAAACAGAATTAGATTGACTAGAGGATTGGGAGATCCTACTAGCATTCACTAGGGACCAGTAATTACATGTGTTTTTTTGTAATCAAGGTTTCCAGCATGAGTTCACCTTGGTGTTTGAATTTTAGAAATCAATTGGCTCTGTTCCAATTTCAATATTCTTTTAAAGGTGACTTTGCTTCTGCCTACACAGGTGTTTATTAAGCTGTTCATTAATTTATTTGCATTACTTCGGAAAAGTAGGATGTATTGTGCAGTTAAAAAATAGGGATATATGCTAGTGCTGGAAATGTAAAAATAATGCATTTTCATTTCCAAACACATTTGGGTTGAAAGCCTCTTGTTGATGCAAAACAAAAGCAGCAAAGCACCTAGCACATACAAACAAACTGTGACCTAGGAATTTTCATGGCCAGAGAGTATTAGTATTTCAGATACTGTAAAATATGATGGAGCATATCTCCGAATGCGCAAGCCAAGCAGCTCCTGAAGAGGGGAAACACCTCTGGGGGAGAGAATGTCTTATTATTATTATTATTATTATTATTATTATTATATTGTTGTGATGTGAGCATCTGGGAAATTAAAAGTCCATATTGGGTAAAGTTAACCTAATGTCAGAGCCAGGGAGCTATGTAGAAAAAGAGTTATCACACAAAGCAGAGTCCTCTAAATGAAGCACTTCAAATTTAATATTTTAAATGTTTCCTTTATGTGGCACTGCCATCCATGTACTCTGTTTAAAGTAGTCAGATAGGGCCAGCAGTAAAAGAAAAAGAAAATGCGTCCATAAAAAACTTTGTCTGCTTGAATATCCTCATTCTAACTGGTTGTATAACAAAGAAGTTTTGATTCCTTTAGTTTTTTGCATTTGACAACAATCATGTGCAGGTGTAATTGACTGCTATATGGGTCCACCAGCATGTAAGATTTTGCACCGAACAAGCGCTAGGTGGGTTGTTACAACTGTTTAGTTACTTAACTGCTTTATCTGTATAACTTGAAATACATTATACTTATTGTAAGTATGTTTGTAGGACACATGGGCCTACTGAATAAAATATTTTTTTATATTTCATTGTCTTCTAACAGATGTATTCAAATATAATTTGTTAGCCACGTGCTCTAGCAAGAGAGTGGTTCTATCAAATCAAAATTTGAAGTGGTTCCTTTAGGGGACTCCCCTTTGTGTGATAGTTGTTTAGCTCGTGTGTCCCCTTTATGCCTTTTGAGTTATTTTCCCTGTTGTTACGCATGTAGAAAAAGAGCACGGGAATTTAATCCCTGAATTCGTACGATGCTAGGTTCACTGGCCCTGCTACCATAAGCAGCAAGGCTGGACAGAGCAAGGAAGAGCAGGGACGCATTGCTGCTCTCTACCTTTGACCTTCTCCCTTCCCGCCTCCCTTGACTTGCTGTGAAAGGTGGTATGGATGGGGGAGGAAAGCTTTTCTCCACTCAACTCCTGTTTCTCATAAGTGCCATTGCTGATGTCAAAGCATCACTTTGTCCTCTCATGCACAGCCTGTGTTGCTGGCACCTATGCCTCAGACCACAGAGGCAGCCAACAAGGAGGGAGTGCAGGTGCACCCCTCTGCGTAATGGAATCGGCCTTTGTTGTGCTTGGTGGACATAGTGGAATAAGATTTGAGTGAACTTAATGAAATATGGATGTTCTTCACTAACTTGGACTAATGTGAATCAGCCTTGTTGTGTTTATTGGGCATAATGAAATGGATGGTGCAAAGCAACATGTAATTCCCTATAAAGCCACCATGCACATTAAGACCAGAGCGGAAAAATGAGCAGAATAAGTTATTAAGAGCCTTTCGAAATGGGGCTAACTGATCTGGCAAAGCTCAATAGGAAGAGCATTACACGATTTCGGTCCAGCAACAGAAACTATTCACCCCCTACCGGATTTTCTACAAGATTTGGGGATTTCTAACGGCAATTGATTAGTGCAGCTAGTCCATTAAAATCGAACATGCAGGTAGAAGTCTACGTTCACGCTAGAAAATTAAAAACTAAACGGTGATCTTAAACGCCCAACTGTGTACAGGGAGCCACAGTGTAAGGCTAATCTAAGTGCATAGAGATGCGCCCTGTTAGAGATGAGAAAAACTAGACCTAAGTGTGACATTTCTCATGTTAACTGTCGAAGTTGGTAATTGGAAAATCCAGATGACAAGGCGTTTGCATAATCCGGCCATGAGTCGACCAAGGCCCCCACTACGGCATGCTTCTATGTTTTAACGAAATTTCTAGGCATACAAAACAATGTGGGGCAGTTGAAACCCCCTATCAACTAAATGTTATCATAAGAAACAGTTGGTAGCCATGGACCGTGATATCCGATAGTTACATATACTATTGTGATTACAAAAAACACACAATTTTGTATACATATATTTACATAAATGAAGGACCAGAATGTATCGAATAAATGAAAAGTTTATACCAGCAAGTTCCACGGTCAATGCGATACAGTTAGGAGGCCTGATATTTACTGGATGGCTAGTCAACAGAAAGAAGGAAGGTATCCCAAACAGAAAAAAAAACGGATCGGCACCATCTTGCGTGGACCTTGCTCTAAGAATCATTATCCGCAATGGATCACTAAACCAACTCCCTTTTCCACCGATCAGTCAAAAGTGGGAACTCTTTTAACTTTCCAGTGTTGTGCCTCAACAGTAGTGCTGAGCTAAATGTTTGCCTGTCGTGCGAAATTCGCGCCTGTTCGTGCCGGTGTTCCGATGGCATATGAATTTTACGGGCAGAGCAGTTTTGACAAGTGTTTCGCTCGCTGCATCGCTAATTTTGTGTGCCGTTTTCCACGCCCCATGTATATTTCGCCGACTGGAACCGTGCATGGCTCCCCGAAGCAGAATGTTCCACTCCCGCAGGCTTGGCTAATCATGGGCTCCTTTGCACTAGCCCTACAAGGCCATTTTCCATGATGTGTTTTAATGTGATCTACTTTTAATGTTTGTACGTTTTGTATATATTGATTAAAAAATGTGAATTAGTTCATCTCTGTCTAATATATTTCATGACAATGCCTTGGCGACTTTTGTTGGCTATCAAACCTTAGACGTGTGAATGTGGGAAGCTGTTTTGTGGATTTTCTTGTGTACACTCCCTCAGGACAGCAACACATTTCATTTTCCATGTTTCGTCCTTGCGGAATTGGAACATTTGGGCAGGTCTTTTCGTTGCAGGTCTGTTTTTTGGCCTTAATATCAACCATTAGGAGATGGCCAATAATGGGTGTTAACCTGGGCCAATCATTTGATGCCGAAAGATAACAGCCTAAGCCTCTCCAGGAGAAGTGTGAGGAGTGCTTTTTTTTCTGTTGTCAGTAGCAGTTGGCTTCCCCTGTGACCACTGACCAGCAACCATGTCAAAACGACCAGGACCTGCTTCTGCTACTGTGCCAACTCCTTGTATTTTTAACAAGCAAGCATGACCGTGTCAACTTGTGTATCGCTCATGCATGTGGGGACTTGTACTTGGCTGTTGCGTCTCATCGGGCTTCCACATGCCCCAAAATACCCACTCTTTCATTAGGGACTTGTGTTGGTTGGCGGGGTGAGGTCAACTTGTGTGTCGCTCATGCATTGTGGGGGCTTGCATTTCGCTGGTGGTGTTCGACTTCTAATGGGCTGTGTATATTGCTTTTTCACAGGACCAGAACAAATAAGAGAACATTCCCAAATCCACACGCCGTATGTCTTCCGCACTTCCTTTGGCTGATATAATCGACACAGTTGTCGATGC
This sequence comes from Ambystoma mexicanum, assembly GCF_040938575.1. Taxonomy (NCBI): domain Eukaryota; kingdom Metazoa; phylum Chordata; class Amphibia; order Caudata; family Ambystomatidae; genus Ambystoma; species Ambystoma mexicanum. The sequence continues at coordinate 739,812,357 of NC_090935.1, forward strand.
TCCTCTGGGTTCCTGTGGTTCAACACAGTCACTGGCAGTGGCACCAGTGACATTCTCCATGAGAAATGCAAAGCGACGACAGATTGCGGTGGTGCGGCAGGCAGTGCCGGTGGGGTGAACCTGCACAAAAAACACAAACGGTAATCAGACGCACTGTCTGGTTGATGAAGATGATTGAAGAACACAAGGAAGTCATTTGTGTGGAGTCCGACAACATCGCTAAGCAGAAGCGGCATGCCTACACTCTCATATCACTGGCACCAACCACATGCCCAGAAAGTGATTGCAGCAGTACAACATCTCAGAAAAAGTCTGCATTGTGGTCTTACGTCACTGCTGGCAAAGCAAGGAACAACACTGCAGTTTGCTCCTTATGCAAAAAGGAGCTGCGCAGGGGAAAGGTGGTGCCACATCTGGCCGGATAGCCCACATGTAAAAACACCACAAGTGGGTATGGAGCAAAGAAGGCCAGAGGAGGAGCAGTACCACTGATGGGCCTCAACCAGAGGACCAACCGTCATGCAGTGCCACTAGAAGAACACACTGCAGGCAAAATGCGCCAGTCTCTCGAGAAACAAACTCATTAATTAGGACCGTAAAAATCCTATTGCACAGCAACTTGAGGCTCACACATAAAAGATAAGATGCTTGCTGTTGATATGCTGCTGTGTCCTTTGTAGAGAACCATGCGTTAAAAAATCAAACAGATGGCATGCGCAGTGCCAAGGTGGAAGATAACAATTATTTCTCCAGGTTTGCTTTTCCAGATCTGTATAACAGGTTGGTGGAAGAGCTGCTCAAGGCACTGCAAGTGTGGGTGGGAGAGAAGGTTCGCCTCACCATTGACAGGTGGACTAGTGCGCAGAGCACTGACTACATGACTGTAACTGCATACTGGGTCTCCTTTTGTTAATCCACAATCAAGTAATGTAGATGGGTTCCCAAGAATGGCAAGCACTGCTTCAAACAATCTGCGCCAACATGCTATGCTCTGCTTGCAGAGCTTTGATAAGATGTCGCACAAGGCTTCAGGCATTCGCACAAAAGCTGAATCCTTTATTGCAGAAAGGTTTGGTTCACACTCAAAGTTGGCTGTGATACTGCAGACAATGGTAGCAATATTGATTCTGCCTTGAACCAGGCTCCAATGACCCAAATTCCTTGTTTTATGCATGTCATTAACCTTGTGGTGACAGAGCTCCTAAAAGACCTCACCCATTCTGAATTACTGCATTTTGTGTGCAATATATGTGGACACTTCAGCCGCTCCTAGACTGCGGCCATGCATTGGCTCGCTTCGAGGACACACATCACTTGCCATACCATCAGGTCGTTTGAGGAGGCAACTGTGAGGATGATTCACGAGGAAGCTGGCCTGCATGACATTTTGCCACTCCTTGTACTCTTTGAAAGGAGTCTGGAGAACATGTGGAGTGGGGCACATGGCAGAAGGTTGCAGAGTGCAAGGAACTGGGGATGCTAAACAGGAAAATATTGATATGCTTGTGGGCAGACTCGCAGATGCTATTCGTAATAATAACTTCTGCATATGTGCTACTTTTTTGGATCTGCAGTGCCAGGGTGTGTGTCAGTTCCTTTCATTGAAGAGCTGCCTGCCTCCATACTTGCCGGGTGTACAAAAATTCTTCCCCAACACAGGCATTGGTCTCACCAGGGCAGTAGAGGGTGATGGAAGGTCTCCCTATGGGGGTGGATGCAACAATATGTTATGCTACTGTCACTTACCGAGTATGGGACTCTTTGGGGACTAGCCTCATGTTGTGGAAGACAGCCCTTGTGCCAGAGCACAGAGACTGTTGAGGCATATCTGCAAGATAAACAATGCCTCCAGGTGAACCCCACATATACTGGGAAGGAAAGAAAGATGTCTGGCCAGAATTGGCATGAGTCACAGCAGGGGGATAATGACCAGCAAGAGGACATACTTGTCTACGCTGTTCAGCGATTGACATTTTTAAAAATGAACAAGGCACGCATACCAAAACCACTTTTCTGCCACCAGACCCCTCCTTCAAGATGGAAACGCAAGCAACGTTTGCAACAATGGGTTGCAGTGGTGATGAATATGAATGCGGTTATTCATATACGTATTCATCATTCCTTATTTATGTTTTTGCATTGAAATAAATTATTTTATTCGTCAACATTTGGTGTTTTTGTTGTATGTTATATTCACCTCGCCAACACCACTACTGCCTCACACCGGGCTCTCAGTCCTGGGGAAATGATCATAGGCATCCGGCTCCAATTGGTCCTGTCCTTCTCATCTGCTCTGCTGAGTGTTGGCAGGGCTTTGGGGACTTGCTTTCTGCCTGATGCATCACTCCTCATTCAACATAGCCCAGTAGACAGATTTTGAAGCAGCATCGTGCCACACCCCAGAAGCAACCCACAGAATCGGCACGGTTGAAGCGAACCACCAAGAAACGGCTTGCAGCCCTGTGTCAGCACTACTGGGATTCCACAATCCAATAGAGCAGGAACAACAGAGACCTGACAAGCGTGTTTCAGTGACGTGCTTGTCGTCATCACTGGACGTTGCAGGCTCCTTGCTGAGGCACTTTCAGAAGCAATGTCCGTCGTTGCTGATAGCCCAGTCGTTGTGGTGTAGGTCATCATGGTTGTCCTTGAAGTGGTGGTTGTGTTGGTGGATGCACTGCTTGTTTTTGCCATCAATAGGACATTGTGCGCATGCGCACGAAACAGAATCGCATGGGTTGCATGAAACGCTAAATGAGAACCGACACGTCAAAAACAAAAATGGCATAAGTGCGGGAGGGAACAGTCTAAATTAAACGTATGCTTTTATTTTTTCGGTGTTCACTGTAAGAGATAAGGGAAGCCGGCATGCGACTCTGCGAATTTTGCATTGGGTGTACAGAACGGATGAGTGCGACAATTTCGGGCGAACAGGGAACAGAGGAATGGTAGAGACTAGCAGAACGAAATCTGTGAAATTTCTTTTCAGCTGCCCCGCACAGCAGAACCTCGCAGTTTCACCCAGTACTACTCAACATCAACATAACCAAAGCAATGAACTAAGTTGTTAACTCCCTCCTTTCTATGCTTAGGTATTATAGCCAACAGGCAACACTTAATGAGGCAAACTAAAGTCCCAACCTGAAATCCCCACGAGCCTTGAATAGTGGCACAACCCCATACCATGTGTATGAAGTCTGTCTTGGAACAGGTAGAACTAGGACAGCTTGTGGACTTGCATGGTCCAAATGTGTGTCCTGTTGGCAGGGGCAAGATGACACAGTGCAAAAAAGTTGAAAAGAATCAACTTAAACTGAGCAGTTGTAGTCACTTCTTTAGTTTGGCAACCCAGAATGGCCCGTTTTGGCATTGCTTTAAGTAATACCCAAGTCCCTGCCCTATGAAATTGCTTTTCAAGCTTGCATCGCTTGAGTTTTGGAGTGAGTGAGTGATAGGTGCCACATTGTGATTCTTTTACCACCATTACCCAGATCTTTCACAGCAACAACTACCACATGTTCTGGTAGTGTATCGTCAAAACTGGGAGATGTGTTAGAGATAATGGCGAATGTGGCAGCATACATAAACAATGGCCCTTATGAATACGCCACTCTGCACAAATATCCATATAAGTTAATCCTTTAACTTTTTTAAGGCACCCGTCAGATTGCATCCTTTGATAGCCCACAATCCCCCACCAGAGTCAGGCAACAACTGTTTATGCAGTTACCCTACCAAGATATATCCAAAGCAAATCTCAAGGATGCCAACCCCCTCAGGCCAAGCATAGGCCAGATGCCGTGCACAGTCCGAACCTGGGCAGGGCAAATAGCAACTGACTGACCACAGCACTTTCAGTAGTGCACAAATGTGCACTATATTGAGAATCATATTTCTGGGTATGTGTAGTGTGCCGCCACATGCTGAAGATGTGCAGAGCGGTAATAATTGAAAGAATGTGCCACACCTAATCCACTGCACTCAAAAGGGATAGAGCAACACTTTGGGTACTGCCCTCCCAAAATAAGTGTAGCAACAAGTTGTACGAAGACTCAACCAATGAAACAGGAAGAGTAATGGCCATTATTTGGATTAAATCTAACCACCTGGGAATGGGTTACCATTTTAGCCACTGAAAATGTTCCTATAAGGGACAGCTGGATCTTCCATCAAAAATCAGCTGATCTGCACGGTCTCGCAAATATTAATCGGAACACTGAGGTACTTGAAAGATTCCTTTGACCGCTATAATGACACACCTGAGGCCTGTGATAACACAGCAAGGCTGTAGATACAATATGGACTCCTGCCAGTTAGGGATGTGACCAGAAATCATCACAAATGCCCTCAACATAGCAGAAACTGTCAATTGCTCTAACACATTGTAATGTGATAAATTCCTGCAACAGGAATGCCCTTTTAAGCGAACAATTACCTGTGCTTACATTGTGAGGTTGGCAGCATGGAAGGAGACACAGACAACAGATTCAATGTAATACCTTTATTAACTGAAATGTCAGAATGGTGTAAAGCCTAACTTGCCCTATGCTAAGGTGGGATTTCCCTACCTAAAGAAAGTAAGGATAGTCTGTCAGTAATTTCAGCTTAAGTCTGTCTGTGTCCGAAACCTATGCTTGCCCTCACAACTAACATCAAAACAATGTGTAGGGATGTCAACCATAAATGTAAACAGTGTTCTAAAAATACGTTTCTGAGCTATTTTCAGCTCATGATTATTCTTCAGCTTCTCTTTCCCAAATATTAACAAGTTCACCACAGTGTTCAAATTACCTTCTCTTGGGTTTAAGGTAATATAGTTCCACACCTTTTAATTGTCAGGATGCCCATCCCCAAGTTAAATATAAAATGATGTTGCAAAAGAAATTATCTTGAAGCTTTGTCTTTGAGCTATGTTCCAGCAATTCTTCACAGATCAGGTTTCTCTTCCCCAAGCCTTATACCCATCAATAGTAGTTTTCCTCTTGACAGAAAAGTAGGTTTCCTTGTTAGCATGTACGGGTTCTCTGGACTTGGCGCACTTGTCGGTCTACATGTTCCACCTGTTACAGGTCATGCAACCAGGAACCTTGAGTTCTCTTTTTAGCAGGTCGATTAGGGTTTCTCTGGTCTCAGCGCAGTTGTTGGACCACACGGTCTGGCCATTACAGGTCATGCAGCCAGGAATCTTGAGTTGCCTCTGAGCATTTCAATATTCAACAAACAAGTGGTTTCTCAAAGGCAGCTTCAAAGTCACACAGTTTCTCAGACTTGATTTCAACGCTGCAGTTCTTCATTCACTTTTAGCTTCTTATTTTCTTCAGTACATGATTAAACATCGGCTTAATGTTAGCAAATTTGTTATTTTCATTCAGTTCAGTATTCAATATTAGCAGTTTTGCTGGTTTTGACACCACTTGTCTTTCTATTCATTCATCCGACTCTTAGTTTCATTCATAACTGCAGTATTTACTGCATCAGCACTGTTTCTAACCTCTGCAGCCCGCCTGGAGCGCCCCATTCTCTGGGTAACTTCCCCAGCACTCGCTGGTTGTAGGCATCTTCCGGCGGTCCTTGCTGCTTTCCTTCCTCCTTCTGGTTGCTGATTCCGCGAGCGCTGCTCACGTGGTGATAGGAGCTCAGTCGACATAGGCGGCTTCAATGCCTCTACAAGACCAGGTACAGCCTCCTTGGTGTTCGTGCCTCGCTGCAGCTCCTTTTGCTCGAACATCACATGAGAGACTTGATTCTGAATCCAGGAGGCTTCCCCTGGTTTGAGGATTGTGGCTGGTGCCCCGTCTGTTCCTCAGGTCCCACCACAGCTGCCTCTGGATTCCCTGGGTTTTACGGCAATCTCTTTCCAAGTTCCCCAGGTCTGTCTCTCTCTCACTCTCTCTTCCTCCCTCATGGCTTTGTCTTTTATACACCTGTGGTCCTATAATGGGCTGCAGGTGTATTCCATCATTCAATTCTGCCTGACTCTGAATAAGAGGCCATGCCTGACCGTCATACCTTTCCTGCATCTTCTTCGTCCCAATACTTAAGTTATGAAAGTGACTGGTGTTCATTACTCTTAGCTGCTTCTTCCTCGTCTCAGTACTAGAGTGGGGATAGTGTGTGATATTAATTACTATGTTGCCTCTTTCTTGTCTCAGTACTGTTGGGTATACCAAGAGAGGAAAGAAGAGGAGTTGACATCCAATAACCCATAAAGGTCGGGGGAGGTCTAGGTTGGTTGACATTAGGATAAGGGGGATACCATGTCTTGCCTGAAAGGCACCCCCATTCTTCATCCTTTTCCTCTTTTTAGTATGTCTGGGTTGATAATCTTTTATCATTCTCAGAGTCAATGGGAAATGAGGAACAATATCCCATAGCAGCCTCTGCAATAGGGGTTCCTTCCCGAAAGTTAAATGTGGAATACTGTGACTCATCTAAGGGCTTCCAATTCCCAAGGACCATCCGCCCCTGTGATACTCCCTCATTTTACCACCCTTGAGGTTGGGAACCATGAACGATGGACCTTCATTAACCAATTTAGCAGAGGACTCAAGGGGAGGAAATGTGAGGACGCCCTCAGGTTCCTCACAACAAGTAAATGGTTCCATAATCCATGCATACTGAAGCTAGGGGACAATGAGTACCTCTGTCTGGTACCTCTGCTGATATTGAGGGGCAGTGGGGGATGCAGTTTTTCGTTCAGACCCTAGCAACAATACGGGTATGTTACCGCTCCAGCCAGAGCAATCTACGTGGGCCAATACACTGGAGCATTAATTGCATGTACTCCAGAGGAAGGGACACATCTAAGTTGTCGGCCTAAAAGGCCTTCTGACCACTCTCATTTTGTTATTTAAGCCTCATAATGTATCCTAAAAGTTTGACTCTTTTTAACGTTCTCAGCATTACAAGTTTGCAAGTCAAAGGGCCTAGATTGAAAAGGACAGGTTTTAGCATTGTCAAGTGAATGACATGAGCCAATAGGCATGAACTTGGTCTTGGATTCATTGAGCTTCAGCCCGTTCTCAAGCATCCAAGATCCAAAGTCTTCCATACAATCTGAGACTTGAGTGAAATTTTCCCCAGCTTCGCTCACCTTGAGTTAGACATTTGTGTCATCAGCACAGAGATGCTCTTTAGTACAAATGTTCATCAACAGACGAATATAAATGGCAAAAAGTAGGTCTGATAGAGAGGAACGCAGTTGCATTCCTCAGTGGATCATTGCAGGGGCAGAGAGCAGAGGTCCCAATGTCTCACATTTTGAGTGATTGCTCTAAGAAAGACCAAATCAGTAACAGCATTTTCTGATACCTAACCTAGGGGAAAGAATTTCAAATTGCAAGCTACTAACCAGGAATAAAACATCACTTGCTTCCTCAGCGGTCCACCAGCACACCATTTCTTACTCACCAAGATTTCATTATCTCTCTAATAACATTTCTTACTCACCAAGATTTCATTATGTCTACCTAACAGCTTGTGAGTGGCAAGATCACGTTCTGAGGCCAGATCTAGCCATTGGAGAAAAGACTGGTCACCAACATTGTATAAGGTCTGCAGAATCAAATCCCTCAAACAGATCCAGCATTACTAGGAGAGAGATGCCCTCTATTGTTTGAGAAGATGTTTTTTCTATGCTGAGACCAAAGGTATTCAGAATGCTTTGTCTACAAAATTCAGAAACTGTGCAGTAATCAGTCTAGAAGACCTTAGCTGGGGATAATGTTCCAGAAATGGGTCGATAAAATGTAAGAGTGCCTGGATCTAGGGATTGGTATTTATTTTTAATAGTGGTGACATCACTCACTCTTTTGGTTTGGATGGTGACTTGCCAGGTGTCAATAAGAGAGCAATTGAATCTTTTATGCTCCTTTCCTGCCAAAGCATGGAGGGCATCTTCACGGCTTCAAATGGGAGGAAATGTTTTCAGGACTTAGTCTTCCCTGGATACAAGATGAAAATTAAACGGGAGAGTTCTAGATAGTGGGTCTTGTGTAGAATTTAAACTGCTTATTATTCCTGATTTTATTTCTGAATATCATTACCTTGGAGATAAACAATTTGTTTAAAGTCTCACAGCGGTCTAATACCATAGATACATGATGGATTTAAAAATCAGTGAATAACCTAATAAAGCTCTCTGTTTATCAGCCTACAAAATATTAGTTTATGCATCTACTCTTTTGCCTCAATGAATGACATTTTGTACATGCAGAGAACTTCATTTAAAGCTAACCAATTTTCCTTCATTTGATTTCTTTCTTTTGGTCGCCTTGTTTTGGACAATTTGAGTTGAGGGTAAAAAAGTCTGGAATATTTATTTTATTTGTTGATCAAATTATTATTGGTATTGCCGTGAGAAGTCTGAAATGTGATGCGAACAACATTGTAAAAGGTTTTAAATATTATCCATTTTATGAAATAAAAAGGTTCACTAAACTCCTCACTCACCCTACCCTGACAGGAATTTCTCTGCCTAAAATAAACTAAAGGAAACACTCTAACAAAGGTTATCTGTTCCTCACACTTATACATTCAACACAGCAATAACGAAATGCATGGCAGTTCAATTCAACAAAATATAATATAACAATTGAAGTCATAATATGTCTACTATCCCTTCTTATAATCTGGGTGAATTTCCCTGTCCGCAGAATTTAAGCAGGATTCTGTCCCACAGTTCAAAAAGAAATAAGGAAATCCCGATTCGGACGTTCCAACACAGCTCTTGACAATTTCAACTTCACAACATAAAGTTCTGTCACTTCCATGATATACCAAAGTAAATAGAATGTTCTTTCTCATCGCTGAATAAGAATGAGCCTCAGATTTGTCTTCTTAACATAAGCAGCAATGACTGTCTTTGTCAGGTTGGTTTAGCACCAATGATTGTCAGGATGATTTGTCACAACTGAATACCTCTGAGGAAATGTAACTCCTCCACAGCAGGTTTATAGAGTTATTCCTTCAGCACCACAAACAACATGAATTGTCTTTGTTAGGACCACAGTTCAGCACTTTATCAACTGTTACCTGGTTTACTCCCATGCCAGGCAGACTTTCACATTAAGATGGTTAGCCTTCACAATCTGGAAAAGCCTGATAGAATGATTGGTCCAAGTAACAGGTAAAGTGGCTTCAAATTGCAAACCCACAACCCTGGACGGTCTACGCTGATTTTTAATATGAAAGGTTGTGTTAACCAGTGAGATAAGGTCACGAGGAAGTAGTTTATTCCATCAGCATTTCCTGACCAATCGGCCCAGATATTGAAGTCTTCCATCATCATGAGATGTTTTATATCAAGTACTTAAAGTCTAGAAATTGGCAGAGATCGTCAAAATAGATTTGGGGCACCAGAGTTGCAGTAGCATAACAATATCAGCATCTGTTATCATTTCAGTCTAGGAAGTGAAGCATCGAGAGGACAAGATGTTAAGAAATTGGTGCAACCCCTCCACTCAGTTGGTTAAGCCAATACCTTCAAACAGAATGCTTTGTTTTCTTAAGATAATCGAGTCTGCAATGGCATTTGCAAAAGCTGACTGGCATTAAGTAAGACGCAAATCAGGTGAGGAGACGTTTTTGGAGTGAAAATAATCTTTTCTATCTAGAATTTGCTTTACCTAAAATGTAAGATTTCCGCAGTATATTGTCCAGACTTTTCTTATTAATTCTGTGCAAGGCAATTTTATTTACCACCTAGTATGGTGTTTCTATTTTTTCATTGTTGAAATAATGTATGGCGTTGGCAGAAGAACAGAACTTGGTCCATAGTATGAAGTGGCAAGTAATTGGCAACAAGACCCGCCAAATTACTAAATGCCCAAACAGTCTTTTAGGTAATACGGTGCTGTCTGGTGATGCACGCAATGCTCCCAAACATGATCTGATGAGATGCAATCTACTCCGTGCGTGAGTGTAATAACCAGAGCAACAAGACTATGGGTCTCATCACGGGTTGGGCGCAGTGGTAAGAATCGGTGGTAATGCTATTACCGCTCCACCAATTCCGAGTTTGGGCAGAAAGTGGGAGGTTTACCTCCATCTTTTTGCTGGAGGTTAAAACCTCTCTTTTCTGGCGCTATTACTGCCGGTGGTAATAGTGCTGAAAAGCCCAATAGAGTCCTACGAACTCAGAATAAATGGGGATTAACAGTGCCATCCCAACTCGCGATCTGGTGCAGTAACACTATGCAGTAACGCTAATAGCTTTGGGCGGTATCCAGGTGCATTTACTGCCAGGATACCGCCTAACTTGTGATGAGGCCCTATATAAGATAGTAAATGTTCAAAGGCATAAAAGCAATACAAATTGACTATAAAAACAAGGCTGGAAAATGGAGGAACAGCCTAACAAGCGTCTAATAAATGAGCGGACAAAAGTGTAAATTACTTGTGGCAAAGTATGTGTGACCTATGTGGTTCAAAGGTTTTGATAACAAATGGCAGTTTAACTGCATCTGAAATTCAACCCATAGGGACTATCTTCTGTAGGTTTGAGCATCGTAAACCTTCAGGGTCTTGCTGTGCAGTCTGATGTCGGCCGTGCTACGGCCCTAGTGTGAGACCTGTGTACTGTGATGCGAAGTCCCATGGGTCACTAATAATGCATGTGTGGCACTAAATATCGAGAGGCCAACATGTAGGAACGCTTAAAGTTTGAGAAGTATCAGATAACAGGCAGGGTGTGGAACAAGTCACAGCAGTGCAGTTTATAGAACCAGCCTGAACTGCAGATATGCAAGGCCTGTAAGATTTCCAAAATGGGGAACTGACTCTTTCTGCATTCGCACTGCTGAATGGAAAACCCCTGTGCTCGCCTCACACCTCCTTAGCCATAAAAGCAGATTGAAGGAAACCAATAAGCCAGAAGTACTAATGATAAGGTGCACCTGCAAAAACTTAAAGAAACCTTGGCTTTGGAGTAGGAGTATATAAGGGTACACCAGATTAGTAAGTGTTTAGGTGTTTGGAGTGGAAGCTGGAGCAGAGGAGTCAGTAAGTGAAACATAAAGGAGTTAGAGGTGAAAGAAAGTCTGGCTAGGAGATTAGTGGTGAAGTATATAGCGGAGATACAGGAGGGGCTGGGGTATGTTAAATGGTCAAAGGAAGGAGTGGATGAGAGGAGGATAACGCCTGAGCGAGTTTGGAAGAAAGGAGGAGAAAAGAGGTTGGAGGAACTGTGGCAGCTTTGACCAGGGAAAGGGTGGAGGAGAGCAAGGAATATCCAAAAAGAGTGGGTAAAGCAGAGAAAGAAATGATGGGAGCTAAAGGTGGTGTTCTGGTGGATTTTGTGGAGTAACTAGAGGCCTCCTTGGGCCAAACATATATCATCGTGGTGGGGCTATGGAACCAGCTACAAATACTCTCAACCAAGATTACCTTTGGGCCTTGCTAGCAATGATGGCTCAGTTGGAACAGCTCTGTGAGATTGGCTTGCTGCTAATCTAACAATATGAACAGTTGGGGTGATCTGTCCACATACAAGTCGATGAAAGCCTGAAGAGAGGGAGAAAATGGCATACTTTAACGTTGTACCAAAAACTGTGCCTGATGCTTGTGAGAGACCCAGTGAGTTTTTGCTGCAGACATCTTTTTCCAAGGACCAGAAACCAAATAAGCTGGTTAAAGAAAGTCTTGCCCAGAGACTTTATACATGAATCAAGGATATTGAAAACTCTATCAATAGACGTTTTGAATCCCAGAAATAAAATGTGGGCATTTTGTCAGCATGACATCCTGAAAGGGAATATTATTATTAGAGCCTGGTTACTTTTTCAGGATGAACAAATAAGGAAAAGGGCAGATGAACGTCTTGAAGAGGAGAGTGTGGACAAGGTACAGCCTGAATGGAGAAAATAGCCTTTTTGAGTTGTGGCACTCGTTTCTTTCAGTTGACCACCCTTTTCCTTACCGTCTGTAAAGAGCCCTATAGAAAATATAATCTGGCAAAAGATGCTATTTTGTGTCATATTGTGTCTGGCATATATAATTGCATCCATGCCTAGTAAGGGAATAATGGGAGTTTTATAAAGTTGCTAAACTGCACCCCAAATAACAGAAAGAATATAAACGGATACTTTGGAGGTCTGTATAACTCGCAGCCTCTGTGAACCTGTCACAAATCATTCTCTCCATCTTGAAGGGCATACGATGGACACTGCGAGCCATACAATGAAAGTCCTGATAATTGTATGTTGGGAGTATCCCAACATACAATCAGTCCCCAAGAGCTGTGCAACGGAAAACCCTTTATTCCTGGGACCTGTTTGGTTTCCCCTTCCCAGAGACCAACTGCTTCAGATCCCTTCCCTCCTTAGGAGCCTGTCTGTCAGTCCCAATTGCCAGAATTCTGTCAGTTTCTGGGACAACTAGTGATGCCATTTCTCCATGGAGTGAAGGCAGAAATCCTGAGGTCTCGCCCTAAATAAGGGCTGGTGTGGGAGTGGAAAATACAATGGAAAGTGCTGGAGCTCCACCGGCATGAGCAGAGTATGTAGGGTGGCTGGTAGTGCTTTGCCTGACCTCTGACTGGGGAATGGTGCAAGGACTGGGTGAAGGGGGTGCTTCATACAGGCGCAGTGTTTGGTTTCTTTGGCCAGACTGGGCATGCCAGTGGTAGGCTGTGCAGCCTCGATGGCAGATCAGACTTCCTTTACACCACTTAGCTTGCATCCCTCCCTGGTATCCTGCTGTGCCTGATAAGTTTGTAGTACATTCTTGGGTGTATGGCAATCTGCCTGGACGGGGGAAGCCACTGCACAATCCAGTGACATTTAGCTAAGCCACGCTGTGGTTCGGTTTGACACAGGTGGCGGAGGGTGGGGGTGCCCATGGCAGATTGGCAGAACAAGTGTGAGGATCGAATCTTGGAGGCACAGTGGAAAAGGCGACATCATAACTAGTCCTCCATTGCAAAAGTATCTTCGGCAGAAAAGCAAGGCCCAAAAAGATGGCTTGTGAAAATGAGGACCATATAGTGGGAAATTGGACCGAAAATCTAATGAGCACAGTCTGTGAATGACTTGCGCATTGAATCGACATAGGGGCCCGACTATCGGTGAGTGCACGTTTGTCAGTAAAGTAAGTTTATTGTACACAAATGGCCGGGAAGGGCTAGATGACTTCTTGGAGACAGAACTAACATGATTTCTCCTCGAACCGCATCAATGTTATACCTTCTATACATTGTTGCAACTTGTAGTACAAGCCCATATATTCTATCACAGTCATCCCCCAAAATATTATTGGCTAACCCTATACAAGAAAATCTAATCCCCCTCTAAATTCCCACACTCATATCGTACACATTCACCTTAACACCATCTCCTTTAACATACATTCCTATTTACAAATACAATCCCTTTTGGGGATTCCATAGTAAGTTGTAACATCATCATATGATTACATATTCACCTACTACAATTCTAATTTATTACAAGTGCCATCTGGTGGGGGACCTCTAACCCCGGATGCTATGCTCATGACTTTTACAAGAATACTTTATCAATATGCGGAAGGAGAGGAATTTACCAGTTTCCTTTGAACCAGTGATTCACATCTTATCCACCCAGACTTGCTGGTGTCCCTGGTTTTTCTCGTTTCACGCTAATCTATTGCAACCACCATTTCAGCCCACGTGGCCTCTAGCACATCTTCTAGAGAAACTAATGAAAACCCATAAAAAAACATTTTCCACCTCTGCCCTTAAGCACCTCTTGCACCTGGTTTATAAAGTGGACCCTGCCATGTGGCCTGACTTCCGTGGTTACTGAATAACCAGCTCCTGTTTTCTCAGGAAGATTATGGGTTGCCGCCGACCTCGTAACACTATTCCGGCACCTGATATCCCGGTGCCACCGGGATATTACAAGTCCCTGTAGCCCGGGATGTCAGGCGCCAGAAACTGTAAGTCCCCATTCCTTACTTTGACCAACATGGTGGAGTCCTCACAGCACAAGATCACACAGCTGTGTGGCCAAATGACTCGGGCTCAAAAACATAGAAGTGACTCACAGGGTGTGTGTGTTCCACAGGCTAGAAAGGCAACTGGAGGGAGCTAAGAAATAAATGGAAATGGTTAAAGCTCAAAATGAAGATTTACAATTGTGGTCCCGCCGAAATTACACCATAATTGTGGGCATCCCGGAGCAAGCTGTGAAGAGTTCTATGGAGATGTTTTGGGAAAAATGCTTGCTGGAAATTGTTCTCCATCCGATCCTCTCTTCCCAGTTTATGGTTGAGAGAGCTCAGAGGTCTCCTGACATACGTCTGGCTGCGGGTATGTTCCAGGGCCATTATAGCACATATTTAAATTATAGAGACAACAACATAATCCTGAGAGTGCCCAGGGAGAAAGGCTCCCTGCAATTGCCGTAATAGAATTCTCTTAATAGTGTGGAAGAAAGCAGCCACCCTGAGTGATTGGAAAATAAATAAAATGGCATGCTGATCATGGGGATGGAAAGATAACTAAATTATGGGGCGGGTCCTGGAGGGATTCCCTTGATAAAGGAAAGCAGCAAATGTTTGTTGCCCCATCTTGATGTCGCCTCTGCATGCCTAGTGTTTATTATTTTTCCTTAAATCCTAGTGGTCTTTGGTGAGGGCATCCCTTGCTCCTGTTGCCACCAGGCATGGCTGGTTGTTATAATCTGGACTGTGCATTTTCTCCAAATCCCTCATCATGGTAATTTTGCCTGCCTGAGGTGACTGGGGCAAGGCCACCAGTTTTGCGTAAATGGTTAGCACTAGTCTGGGACTGCTTTAACAATTGACTGTTCATCTGCGACGGAGGCTGTTGGAATGGTGGATGCTTTTCGCCCCTCGCATTAGGAGGATGTTACCAGAAATGCGTATGCGCCACAATGTTTCACCCTTAAGAGATCGATCATGTGATGCCTTGTGGAAATGGACATAATGGGGGGGACTAGTCTCTTGAGACAAATACTTTGTTGTAGGGAAGGTGAGAATAATGTACCAGAAGGCCCGGTAGGTGCCTTTCGAAATCATGGAGTCAAAAGTCTGTATTGGATTTAAGTGGCAGACCTGCAGGGCGGGGCCTCTTAGGGTGTTCAGAATGGGTTAGTGCTAGGATGCTGTGTGCCTTGCACGACTAACTAATAAGACCTTTTGCTTATCCATTCCTTTGCCTGAAATTAAAACCATTATTTTTTTAGTTTCACACTGGACAGGACCAGAACCATTTGAACCGCAATAGTGTTTTCCCCTTCAAATTCAATTCTGAAGTTGCATGTGGGTGCAGGGGCTGTGATACTGTCCCACAAACCCCACCCTCCAATGTCACCTGTCTATCCCTTAGTCTCTGCAGATAGGAACGTGTACTTTACTGCCCCAATCTTTTTCAGTGCAGTTTCTCCAAACTTTTTTTTTCATTCATTCTCCTGGCCTTCAGCACCCACGATACTCTAGTGTGTTGGCGCCGGCTGGGTTTTCACTCTGTGCCTCCTGCAGGAGTCCATGTCATCGGACCTGAGTGCACTCTGTCTAGAGTGCCTCTGGGTTAATCACTCGTGGCATGTGTGTATTCTGTGTGACACACTTACTCCCAGGGTGCTGAAGAACCATCTTCAACGCTGGAGGAAGATTCTTTTTCTGGTTCCCCTCCAGATCAAGGAAAGTATTTTCTTTTCATAGAAGACTTCATCCAGGAACCTACCACTGCTTTGGAAACTGCCTCGTGCATCAATTTTACCACCACCCACTTGGAATACAGATCTAGCAATACCATAATGTACTTCCTCCTCCCCCTTGCACCACCAACTGGTCCCAGTATGTCTAGGGCAACATAATTCAATGGCAGGTTAGGCAACTTCAAAAGTTGTAACGGTTACATACGGTTTCTCAAAAATGTATCCGATTTGTACACAGAACACACTCCCTCCCATCCTTTCCACATCTATTCCCAGACACCAGTAACCACCTCTCTGCCTCCCCTTATTCTTGGTCTTTCCTAGATGTCCCTCATGCCCCGTCTCAATTATACACTTCCGTACCATTCCCGGAAAATCCACCTTACCACCCTTGCCTAGCTACCCATTGTCTACTGTGATGAATACAGGGAGCTCGTCCCTGCCCCCCCACCCCCCAGGGGTAGCCAGCCTGTTTGGGACTAGAGACATGAGCCTGCAACACTCCCCCTCTGGCCCTCCCTTTGGCGACAGGGCAAGCGTGATCTCACTATGTGCAATTTTCCCCCATACCCTTTGGGGACAAGGAAACCTTATGTAAAGATTTTACTACACCTTCCTTGAAAGTAGAGTGGCAAGTGTGTGTTGGTTTTATGGGGATTGAACAGTATAATAGTGTGCTGGTTTCTGACTCGACTCTGTTAACCTCCATACTGAAGCGCGGAACCAATGGAACCTGCTCTCTCGTTCCGCAGAGAAATATAAATCTGCTGAGGCCTATGCTGAGAGGGAGAGAGCTAGCGTGAAGGTGCACCGTGCCTGGAACCAGGTATGGAGCTGGGTTTATAGTGACATTGTCGAATTACATAATCTCGAATGCAAAAATGTCTAAAAAGTTTGGCCGGGAAAAAAAAAGTTGAATGTCTTATTTATTTTTTCTTTTCCGTTCAGACACATTTTGTCGACATTATGGATTTGACATATTAACTGGATACCATGGAATGACACAGAGCAGCAGGAGAAGGGCTGTGTGGCACTGAGGGACCCTGCAAGGGGGTGGAAGCAACAAGAAACCCAGGTGGCCTGAGAGGTCGGATAGCCCACCATGACTAAATCACAAGATACTCCATGGAGGGGTGAGGAAAGTGCCAAGCTGGGAGAGGCCAGAAGGCCCATGCAGGGCTAAGAGATACAGTAACCCAGGAGAGACTGAAATACCCAGCAAGGGGTGACCAAGAAGCAGATGCTAAACAGATGCTAAATCTAAGTTCAGAATTTGTTGTACCAAGCAAGTAGGTGGTTTACAGGCTGAGGAACACACTTTTTGAACTGCCAAGGACATTTGTGTGGGGGCCCAAAGTCATCTTTTCTTGAAAGAGAGCAAGGATCAAGGCCTGAACTGTACCAGCGGGCTGAGACGTGAAAGAGAGGGAGAACTTCGACCGGAAGAGACATAGAACTAAAGACACTCCCCACCCAAGAGAGTAGTAATGCTTTCCTATGCTAACTTTGTGTCCTTTGATATTAGTGATAGTCGGCTAAAAAGGTAGATTAGGTTGGATGGAGGACTGAGTTTATGCACGTCGTCCTGACAAGCACTCATTTGTTATTTTTCTTTTGAAGGTTAGTGAAACCATCATCAAAGTGTTAGAACAGGTGAGTCATTCTTTCCTTTAATAAAACCTTTGTGTTGAACCATGTCTTTTTGCCCATTTCCAATGTCTGACTTGCCACACTACACTCCTCCTTGACATTGAAAAACTGCCTCAACGAGTCTCCCATCACAGGACCTCTCCATCTCAGCACAACACACTCTACCACATCTTTTAAGACCTCATCCTCCTCCATGGTCTTCTCCGAGTCCTTTCTATTGATGGCTCTGCCACACACTTGAAATAGTTGTTGCATATCCGCCTCCACTACTACTTCTACCTCCCCTTGTCCCACGTTCTTAGTAGCCCTCGACAAACGTCTGCCACAACATTGCTGGTATGTGTTCAATCGTAAAGTCAAGACCCTGCAGGGAGGTAACAGCCCACATTATCCTGGGTGTGACCCCTTCCAAATCCCTCTTTGTGAACACTCCTACAAAGGGCTTGTGATCCGTGTGTATGTAAAATACAAGAACGCACTGAACTTAACCACCTCTCATACAACAATAAGGACCTCATTTTATATAACCGAGTACTTAAACTCTGCTCTCTTTAAGGTTTTTGAAACAAATCTCACTTTCCTGTCCACCCCACCCCTCTGCCTCTGCAACAGCTGCACCCAGACCTGTATCATTGGCATCAGTCATTACCCAAGTCTCGCACTACGTTAATGTCCTTGAAATTCCTCTCGCACTCATCCAACCAAGGAAAACCTACATGCTATTTACAGAGCTGTGCAATATTCTTGCACCTGTCTGCAAAATGGTGCACAGAATTTGGCATAGTATGCCACCAACCCTAGGAACAGCATCACTGCCCGCTCCTCTTTGGGGACATCTAGGTCCACGCTCGCCAATACCGGCTCCTTTTTCATTTCCACTCAGCCGCTGACTGAAGTACTCTGTGGATGACAAACTGAACTTGCGCTTCTCCCTGTGCAAAGTCAGATTTTCTCCCAAACCTCTGATTTGCACCTCTGTTACCACTGAGACCAAAATGTCATCTTGAAAGCAAATTGCTCCTTCAATGTCTTTTGAATAAGGTGTGCATGACTTGTTTGGGGAAATGTGGCTACCAAAACTAACCCAAACAGCAGTCTCTGACACAATACATTTTTTCTGGTGTGATGAATGTAGTATACTCTTTAGAACAGGGGTGCAACTTCACTTGCTGGTAGGCAGAGGTTCGGTCCACCGTACTGAACACCTTTGCCCTGCCTGGCAATGTCGCCATCTTGGGTAATGGAAACCTATTCACCAAAGCACACTGACTTTAGTCCTTGTAGGCAGGCACTCAACCTGCCCATTCTGATGCTTGACTGGCTCAATAATGTCCTGTTCCTCCAGCTTGTGTAGCTCTTCAGCTACATCCTGCCAAAGAAAAATGCGAGGATCACTCAGTTTTGAAACCACTACAGCTAATGGGCTGAGCCAAATCATCTTATGTTGATATCTTTCAGACACCCAAACCTTTTGTTGAACACATCACCGAAACAGTCCTCCCTCCTCCCTACAACTGTCACATGTCCCGGGATGATATGATATGGCATTTATAACATGCCTATACACAAGTGTTTCAAGGCGCGACGAGGCAAGGGAGGAGGAACAAAGGGAGGACAGACAATGATCATACTAGGCCAGGTGTTATTCAGATCGTGCAAGTGCATGGGAAAAGGGAAGGGGAAAAGTGCAGGGGTTGGGGGGAAGGGATAGTGCCGTACATGGGAATAAAATAACAATGATAAAGTAACGGGCAGCAGGTGGCAAGTGCAAAGGTGAGCGCATACATCAGGTGTCTAGTGCTGGTGGTGGGACTGAAGAGATACAGAACAGTCCCAAAGTGCGGGGGGTGCCAGGCAGGCAGTGCAGGAGTGTGCGACTGGCCGGGGGGGGGAGCTGGGCCCAGGATCAGAGGGTGGCCAGGTCACCAGTGCAGATTCCAAATCCGCCAGGAGGTCAGCAGAGGAGAGGAGGAGAAAAGGCAGATGCAAAGAGAAAGGTTTTGAGGTGCTTCCGGTCCCGGAGATGGTTCTCCTCAAGTTTCCGGCATGTAGGGAGGCTGTTCCAGAGGGAAGCCCCAGCCGAAGAATGAGATCTACCGCCAACTCGTTGCTTGGAGAAGCGACTGACTCTGAAGGAGTTGGAGGGGGATGAACGAAGAGCTTGAGAAGGAAGATATTTAGGAAGAGAGAGTTGAAGGTATTTTGGGCCTAGGCCCCAGAAGGCCTTGTGGACAATGCAGAGGGTTTTGAACCTGATCCTCGCAGCCACTGGGAGCCAGTGCAAAGATTTCAGTCCTGGAGAGATACAATCCCTGGGCTTGAGGCTAAGGACAAGTCTTGCAGTCCTGTTCTGGATGAGTTGCTGAGGGTAGAAAGTAGAGGACGGCAGATTTAGAAAGAGGCTGTTGCAATAGTCCAGCCTAGAGAGAACCAGAACTCTGGAGACATCGAGCTTCTGGGGAAGGAGAGGACAGGTAGAATACCTCTGAGGAGGTGCAGCTGGTAGTGTGACTTGCTAGAGACGTCAGATATGTGAGGAGAGAAGGAGAGTGTGGAGTCAAAGATAACCCCAAGGTTTTTAGCCTCACAGGTTGGAGCAGGAGGGGGGCAGGAGAGGCCGGCCAGAGAGTGACAGGAAAGGAGGGAGCAGGTGTGCTGATGAGGAGAATCTCAGTCTTACTGGCATTAAGGCAGAGGTCATTGGCGGCACACCACTCCTGGATAGCAGACAGTCAGAGATGAGAGACGGAGAGGATGTGGCCGAGGGTAGCCTTAAAATGAGCTGAGTGTCATCCGCATAGCACTGAAAGTTAGGACAGAGAGCGGCAATGCGGTGGGCAAGAAGTGCCAGATATTGGTTGAAAAGCCAGGGAGAGAGGTTAGACCCCTGGGGGACACCACAGGTAGAGAAAAAGATGGCGGAGAGGAAAGGCCCAAGTTGGACTTCGGAGGGTCGGTCAGAGAGGAAAGAAGTCAGCCACGCCAGGGCCTGACCGGTGATACCAAGGTTATCACAGAGACATTTGAGCAGGATGGCATGGTACATGGTACACTCGGATCTAGTACTATGCCAAGATCACACTGTTCATACTACCCTAGAAGACACCCACCTTTTCTGTACACAATTGCAAAGCATCCTGTGAGGGGTCAGAAATACGAGATGGACAAAAAGATAAGAGTTTACTCACAAGGATTCTTTTTTATTAAATAATAACGGTGAGACAAACATCTACCCTTACCTAACCTAACAAGGATTTCCCTACCTGTCAATCTAAGACTAAAGTAAATTGACCTAATGTCTAACAATCTGCCCCTCACACTTACCCATGCAACAAACTCATACAAGGATTATTTGACTGTGTAAACTTCACAAAATAACATTTAAATGCAAACATAACAATTATAAACTTAAATGCTTCTAACCACGGTTGAATCCCATTCCCCTGGATCAATTCAGAATATTTCAAACCAAAGTTCATAATCAGGAAAGTTCTTTTCAGTAGCCAAGTTTCACTCCAAATAGAACACCAAGTTCATTTCAGTCCAGATGTCTTTTACTTGGAAATTTGCTTCTTATTTCTAACAACCTCTGTTTGACCAATCCAAAAGACTTTGCCTTAATACACCAAGGCTGTAGTCAATATAATTGTTCTTTTCTCTGAAGGCCAATCACTTTTTACATCATTACATTTCTGCTTCATAAACAACACAGTTTTGTCAGGATGGTTTTTTAACAGTTCATTATAACACATTAGTGGAATTGCAACTTCCTTTACACCAAAACCTTCTACCACATTGCAGTGCTGCAAATCCTCTTCTTCCTGGCCCACTCTCTTGCCTGGACTTACAACTAATTCTACCTTTCCTGCTATACTCGCCTGCCAGGATAAAACTCATACTATTGCATCTTGTACTCTGTGTTAAGGCTTGCTTCAAACTTTCCATACTAAAATCCTCAATGGGAAAATTGAATGAACAACTGCTTCTTGATTCAGTCTCTTGACTTTCAACACAATTGGTAAAATAAATCTACTACTGCAACTTGTGCTTTGTGATAAGGTTTGTTCCAATCTTTCCACACGTATATCCTTAATGGGAAATGTTGAACCAACAACTGCCTCTTGGGTAAGTCTTTTTACTTTCAACATAAAGGGGTTTATAACATCTTTCACAAGGATACAGTATACATTGACAATGATTCTCACATTGATTTGTCTGCCCCAGGCAGTGCAGGCTACATTTCTCTCCCCATTGATCCTTTCTACAATGAGTTTTTTTCTCCTGCAGTCTTTCATTTCTTTCTGCACCACCAGTAAGCTGTTTGAAATGTTTATAATGTCTCCTTTCCGGGTATCCCTCTTTAGGAAAGTTGTATCCCTGTGAAATTATAATTGCCCTTCTTTGGCTTAGGCAGTGCTGGTTCCAATCTTCTTTTATAGGTAATCTCCCTTTTTGTAGATTACCTTCACTCCCTTTGATTATTGACCCTTTTTTACTTTGGTAATGCAGGTTATAATATTCTTCTACTCGATCTCTCTTAATATGTGAGTTGCACCCAATTTGTTTTAATTCAATATTTTGGTATTCAAAGATTTCATTGTAAAACACTGAAACAGCTGTCTATTACGGAGTGCCCCGGGGTTACCTAGCATAGGCCAACTCACTGGTATTTCTGTGCGTCTCCTTTGGGCCAGCTGCTTCTGTTTCTGCCATCGTTGGGATTTCCTTGGCACCTGACGGCTCTGGTTAAACTCCTGTTGTTCACGCTTCCTGTAAATGGAGCTTTTTCTGCTCCGCACACTCTCTGGTGAATGCCACAAACTGGACTAGGATGCAGGACACAGAGAGCTTCTCTCTCCCTCGGGACAGCTGGCCTTCCTACTGCTTCCCGCTGCGCATTTTCTGCATTTTACAGGATTCCCCCTTTCTCCTGCTTTCTCGGCACAGCGTCCTGCTGTCAACACAGCAGCAACTCCTTCTTTTGCTTCCTCCAACTGCTTCTGCTGCTCCAACTGCTCTCTAATGATCTGCACCTGAGGGGTCTTTGAATGTTAAAGGAACCACTCGGATGAGGGTCATTACAACCCCTAGATCATTCACTACAATTAGATAACTCGGCTCCCTCTTCCTCGTCTCAGTACTAAGAGCATTATGGGATGTGAAGGCCATAATATTCTTATTCATGTTAAGATCATTTAATCCACTCTGTTTAAGTGGTTTATAGTAAATACCTTTAGAGGAAGTTTTCAGAGGAAATAATGGTTTGTTCTTGGTTTTATAATTCAAACTCAACGTGGAATTACAGCTATTAGAAGTAGTTGTATTAACTCCTTGCCCCTTTTACAGATATCAATTCTGTGTTTACAAAGAGGGTTTTCATATTTGACATCTTGTTTAAGTCTGGGAGGTGCGAGAAACCTGAAGGGGTCTGATGTACTAGACCCCATGGATCTGTCATCCAGGTGGCCAGGGCACAGCCATCGCTATTGGATCCAGTTCTTGGGGGGGGGGTGTGGACTAGTGAGGGAGGATCCCCTGGATGGCGGGTCCTTTGGGAGTGGAAGTGGGACACCAATGGTGAGATGCATTATCGCCCTTCTTGTAGCACCTTTTCCCCATCCTATCCAGTAAGATATTCAAACACTCTTAACCTCCCCTTTTCCGACACAAACACTTACGCACATCACGAAAGATGACGGACAAACACCCAAGCCATCTACCAGACCTGTCACAATACTAGGGTCAGGTAAAGTTGGGCAATTGACTAGAATCGCACACAACAGCCCTTTTCCTTCCCCACAGGGATAAAAGGTGGAGCACGAGAGCACAATATGAGCAAGGCAGACCTCACGACGACACAGCTATCCAGACATGGCAGTTCAAGAGGACAAGAAAGGCGGCAAGACCGGAAAGGCTGACGAGGAGAGAAGTGACCTTGCCCTTTCCAACCCAGGCCCGCGAAACGTCAGCAGAAGGAATCGTAAGACCGCTAACAATAGCCCAAGTGTGTTGCAGTAGATGTCAACGGTACATGGAGCTTATTGACGCTGATGAGCAGGACAGACGTAGATGCCTGCTACCTTGGTACCTGCCTTAACTCCCGATACGAAGAAAGCCAACTGGTTCATCACAGCCTGTGAGTCGAGGGGAGAACCGATAATGAAACCGATCTGTATAAAAAATAGCAAACCGCTTATTGCAGAAAAACTGTTAATGTAAAAGGGGAAAGCTAGCTACAGATGAGCTAGGCACCACATGGATGCTCGCTCGAGAAACTCTGGATGATTACCTGATTGTTGAAACTACTATTAACAAAAGGCCTTGGGGGACAGGCGAGAAGAGGCAAGCTTGAACTCGGCAGAGAGATGTCCACAGTGAACTGTTTAAGACATTAAAATACGTGAATATCACAAAGGAGATTGTGTAGAAAGCCATAGGGAATCCAACGGAGGGAGGCAAACAGTTTAGAGGGATCTGCGCTTGGAAGAGGGGGATCCAGGGGGGAGAAAACATCACCCCAACAGCACATAAATACAACAGAGAGATTGTTTTTTTAATACAAGCTAGGGTGAACCCGACAGAGGGAGGCAGATATTCGAGAGGAGTCTGAGGCCAAGAAGAGGGGGACCCAACGATGAGGAAACATCACCTCAAGTGCAAACCCAAAAAGGAACTTTTTAATTATTTATTTTGAATCTATCGGGCCATCGGAAGCGGGAAAGCTAACCTTCGCAGGTCCTGATATCGCCAAGAACTGTTTTAGGATCTGAACCCGGAAGCAGGGGATCCAGGGGTGAAAAGGCTTCACCCAAACCACCATTGCAAAGGAACCTTTGGTTGTTATTTTGAACACATCAGGTCCTCGAAGGCAGGAGACTTTTTACAGAGCAAGAGACTTGGCCATCAACGGTCCTGATAATTAAGAACAGAACTGTTGTCTCGTGCTGGGAAAGCTTGAGCGTGTGCTGTGCTCAAAGTCCCACCTTTTCCCGTGCTCAAAACGTGTGGAAGGGAGACCACGATTACTGCATCCTGACTTATTATTTGTGAACACTTCTTTCCTGTGAATCTTATCCCACACTCTTTTGTATTTAGCGTAAGGATTGGCAATAGGTTGTTCTTAGTATAGGCCCTTTTATTTGACAAGACGACACTAGGACTGCCTTTTTTTGATTTGATGGTCGTAGCTTGCTCCCATCTTAGATTTAGGTTTAGATTAGGCGTTTTTCCACCCTTCCTTTACAGTTTAACAAACACCCTTGAACTGTGATCACTTGTGTCTGTCTATTCTTGATACCAGGCAATCTTTACAGAGGAGACGTCGTATTGTTACCACATGCCATTAGGTATTCAGGTATTGGGGAAACCTCATCCTCAGAAGAGGATGAATACTGCGTCTCTCCTAAGAGTCATCACAATCCCTTGATGGCCTTCTCGTTCCATGTGTTCCTCCCTTTTGGTACCACCCCCAGGGTTCGGATCACGTAGTGGCTGCCATCCCCTGTCCACATGGGAGGAGACTTTAGGCTGGGATTCTGTGAGGATTCATCACAATTTCTTATACTCCAAATTACTCCTCTGTCCCTCTGCTTGCTTCTCGCTACAGGCCTCGAGGTTCAGCAGGGTCAAGGCTCTGCAATTACAGCCACTAGCACACCTGGGAAGACCTTCACTCTCAACACGTCCCTCTAAGTGCAGCCACTGCAAGGCTTCCTCATGAACTGCCAGCCTTGTGCTCCTCTCCTTCTGCTACTGCTGCCAGCCTTCCAGCTCCTGCTGCAGGCATTTATCAATGCCTCTTAGGTGGGTCAATTGATTTCAGGTGCAGGCCATTACTGTTAATAGCCTGACTTCCCCCCTCCTGCTGTAGCCTTTTTTACCTCTTCGGTGGGGCAATTGATTTTGGGTGCAGGCCAGGTGGGGCAATTGATTTTGGGTGCAGGCCATTACTGTTAATTGCCTGACCCTGGCAAAGGCTGTTGGGCCCAATTGCCTTTCCTTTATTTCTACGTGGCTCTTCAGCCCTCTTATTCATCTCAGTCCCTGTGGGATTCTGGGGCATGTAGTTCCCTTTATCAATGTTAGGTTTACCCCAC
This sequence comes from Ambystoma mexicanum, assembly GCF_040938575.1. Lineage (NCBI taxonomy): Eukaryota > Metazoa > Chordata > Amphibia > Caudata > Ambystomatidae > Ambystoma > Ambystoma mexicanum. Next base: position 739,837,759 of record NC_090935.1, read on the forward strand.
TTTAATTTGGCAAAAAGATATCAAAGGGGGGGATTCCAGGTAAAAAAGGGGATTCCTCCCAGTCTTCCTTGTCTGATTCCCCTCTCATGTGATCCTCCTGCAGTTCACCACCCCCGGGGTCGGGATCAGAGAGTGCCTGCCTTGCCCTGGCTACATGAGGAGGGTCCCAGACCAGGCTCCTGGGGGAAATCCCTCCTCAGATTCTCCACACAGGCTAGCGCTGTATCGCTGAGAAGAAAAGATGAGACAGACCGGGCACTAGAGGGAGCAGAAAATCTTCCCCGGGGAGAAGGTGTGCACTGGGTGGACACACATCTTTTTAACGAACACTTGTGTCGGGAGAAAGTACTTTTTCAGATAGGACCATGTCTGAAACCAGAGAAGTAGGAGAACTTTAGAAATGTCGGATAGCAGTAACACTCCTAGGAGGCCTTGCAGGTTACTGTAAAGGTACCAAGATTATCTAATGGACTAAGTTGAATAGTGTTACAAAATGGGCAAGATACCAGTTTTGATTCTTTTTTTATTTGACTTAACTTAAAATACCATGTTTTTTTCATCTCTGCATAGAATTTTCAGTTAGTGCCATAAGGTATCAAAATATGTATCTTGCGGGTTTAAAAAAATAATAATAATGTTTTTACTGTTCTAATACAGCGGCAAGCTTTATAGTGTAGTGACAAGCAACAGGTGCGCATCACTAGGGGCATGCCAGTGTGTGGGAATTTTGCAAGGAGCCCATAGAACGAAGGGAGCTGCAGCAATGCTTCACAACTGCTGTTTTCGCACATGCATTAGATCTTATATGATAAATAATTCCATACAAGTGGAGTCTTGGTCATATATTCCAGTTGAAGCGCAAATCGACTTCACACACTGACACGACATGGAGCTTTTCAAAATGTTCAAAGAACTTGAATCCCCAGCACCCCCCACCATCGGCTTCCCTAAGGACAAAGCATGGTGCAGAACCGTCCAATCCGCATTGACCAACAAAACTGCCATGCTCAGAAACAAAACCATTCTCAAGAAACCATGCTGTGTGCTAAAGATGTATCTCCTCTTCTCCAAGCAGAACTCGGCATTATCACCCCTTTTCCCTTCCACTTCACCCCTGTCACACCCTCTGTTGTCCAAGCCATCATCCAGCACCTTAAACCATCAAACTGCAAAGGCCACGTCTGCCCCTGCCACATCATCAAAATATGCACTGAGACCCAAAACCCTGGGCGTTTACCTAGATGCAGAACTATCTATGTACAAACATGTTAAGGCTCTTGCCTCATCATCAGCTTATTCCACTAAGCCCATCAACCTCGGCAGAACATTTCTGTCCTCTGACAATGGCGTCACTCTTGCCAAGGCCATCATTGGCAGCAAATTATATTATTTCAACGCCATTCTCTCGGGCACTTCCACCAAAAATGTATCTAAACTCCAACTGATTCAAAACAATGCCCTTCAGGCTGCCTGGGGCATAAAGCAAACCAGTTGCATCTCTCAAGTGAGACGGGAGGCCCACCGGCTGCCAGTCAAAGCCTGCATTGAGTTTAAGATTTTATGGATGCGTCCACAACGCTGTACTAGCACTTCCTTACCCAGTGCAACTCCAAAAGATCTAAACCACGCTGCCCGCGATCGTCCACCACTTTAGCCTTAGCCACACCAAGATAAACCAGAAGGGGGCACAAGCAGCAAGCTTTTCTGTCACAGCTCCCACCCTGTGGAATGACATTCCCCTCTACATCCAAGAAGAACAATCTTACCCTTTATAAAAAAACTACAAACTTGGCTGTTTAACAACTGTGACTAAGACTGCTGTTTGTTTCTCTTAATTTAGCTGTACCAGCGCCGTGATACCTCTGGTTCTTGGTGCTGTCAATAAATGCAATAAAAATAAATGCAGAGAACTGAGATCCTGGGTACATTAACATTTTTGTTCATGTTTTGTTTTCCTTTAGATTGCATGTAAGCTAGCGACTGCAGCTTCTGATGGCTGGAAGGGGCAGAGGAAGAGGGCGAGCCTCCTTTACCTTTGATATTCAGGCAATTGGCTTTTCGAAAGGGGAAACATTGCCAGAAGTGATTTACACGCCTTCACCAATTTTTCCTGTAAGTGTTTTATTTGTGAAACATATCATATGGTTTGATTTAGGTTGTTTTTGCTCTTCTATAGCAATGAATTGCTAAAGACTCAAAGCACCCGAATTAAAGCGCACCAAGTGATTTAAAATAGCGCATACTGGGAAAAACACCTGTGGGACTTTTTTGGTGTAGTATTAAACCGCTTGAGCTAAAAGTTGCAAGCCCCTGAAGCAGGTTTTTAGAACTTTATTACACAGCACCCAGAATATCATGATAGAAAGTGTATGAAAATGCTGGTCTGGGCAACGAAGAGTAAAAGAAAAGCGGCGCATTATCGGTTAGATGCCAACATGGTTAGGTGTGTGTAATTTAAATGTATGTTTGTATTTATATTTGTGTGTGCGTTTATAGATGTATATAACCTAAGCATCTGTTAGTCCCATTGCAGTCAGTAATGTCTACAAATGAAATTACTCTAAAGAAATACTGCAATTGGTATGGCATGGTAATTTTGATCTATATAGCGCCTATACTTGGTGCGAAGGATTCTAACCGGGGGTTACACACCAGACCAGGACCTTCTCCCTCAGCCTTAGATGTAGTGCGTGATTAGAATGCTTTTTCTTTAATTTCAACAAATTCAAATTGAGCCGATACCTGACCTGTCTCGCACCCCCTTTTACAAATACCACGGGTCACAATGGACCATGAACCAGGCCAGTGGGTGGTAACAAAATATTTATTTTAATTTCAAAGAAAATCACACCATTTTTATATTGGGCAGCAATCACCAATGGGCTGATAAGTACAATGAAAACCTCTGAAATACAGTTGGGTAACCTTCTACAAGAACATATCCAAAGCACAAATGAATAGAAGCACTTTTTCAATTAGGATAGCTAGCACCAGAGTTACGATTTCCCCCTGCAAGGTTTCCTCAACCCACAATCTAATTCTGAGTGGATAGAAAGAAGCAGCAGTTAGTCGGCATCTGTGGCAGCAAATAGAATCAAAATCGACCTTCTCTCACAAAATAAACCCTTTGCAATGGCCTAAAATGACACTCGGATTGGAACAAATAATTAATTATATGTGTAATTAAATAATGATGTACATATGTTTTATCACAGTCTCACGGATGTCATATCACTAGCAACTAAAAGTTAAGGTATCACCAAAGGCATACAGTTCACAAAGCAGGTTGAAGATGAAAACACAGTGCAGTCAAATCACACATGGAAAAGTTATATTTTTACTAGTTTGCAGTTTTAAATGAAAAAAATTTTTTTTTCAGAAAAACGGATGAAATAATCTGAACTGGAATGCTGTTTTTGGGCTGGGGGATAGTGGCACATCGCAGAGACAATATAGAAGTGAAAGGATGGCTACAGCTGAAGATTTAATGAGATTTTCAAGGTGGAATGAGGTTTGATTTTAGGAAAATAAAGCAGTTAAAAATAAAAATGTGTTCGTTAGGAAAGGAAAAGTTTTACTTACACAAGATTTAATGGCTAGAAAAGAGGAACGCCACCCGTGAATATAAAAGTTACGCTGCAGTTGTAACCCTTCTGCAGTGTACCCCTTTTCTTTAGGGAAAATGTATTTATTTAATCAAAATATTGCTAAGGAGTTAATGGCGATAACACTAGAAAAACAAGGACAGGGTGCACAGAGAATTAGAACAGTTTAGACAAGTTATCAGGCTATGGATAGGCTTACTTAGAAAATAAGGCCAAGACAAAGGGGTCAAGGTGGGGTATGCTATGTGTTGTTAAGGGATGAGGAAATACTCACAATCGGTGCTGGAGTTTGGAATTTGGGACAGCCAACCGAATTCTGTACTCAAAACATTCTGATCACCGGATAGCGGGCTCTCCTGGCAAAAGACAGCTGGGCAGAGGTCTGGTCATGGCACTGTGACGCCTCAGCTGGATGGAGCGGGTAAGCGGGGCAAGCAGGTGGCACTGGAGAATCCCAAAGTGGGCTCTGCCACCTTTCCCCTTTTTCCCTGAAGTTAGTGGGATTTTTTTTTATGGGGTTTTAGGGCTGAAGGGTGGTTCTGCTTGGATAGGAAGGCCTGGGTCAACAATCCCTTTCTCTGGAATCTTGCAGAGTGAAGGTGGAATATCTGGATACGCAGGAGCTGGAAAATTCAGACAAGAGTGTCCAGAGTTCTGTCAGGCTCCCTTATTTATAAGGCATGGTGACATCATAGGATTATATGGTGGGGCTTGCTTAAACTAGGCACGCCTCTAACAAGTGGATTGAACAGGGGTGATGGTTACAGCCTTCCTGTCAGCTGGTTGGACTTTTAGAGACATGATATCAGCTTTATGATGTGGTTTTACTATGTACAAAACCTCCCACAGTTAATTTTGCCCCAACCCAGTTTTGACATAAATGGCACATTTTTACAGTTGTGGCATCTTAAAAAATTACATGGGCAGAATACGTATTTTACGAGGAGCATGGCAGTCCAATTAGGACTTTGTTTCACCCATCTAATCATTTTTCGAGATTTGTAGTGAGAAATATTCGACCTAAAATTCTACAACTTTAGACGTGTATAGATTATTATAAAGCATCTTTTCATTAATTTTTAACGGTTTATCATATGTCCTTTCCCCATGATTCACATTCTTCTGGCGTTTGTATCCCATACATGTTATGGACAGCCACGATATCTTGTTTGAAAACCACGGAAATCACATTTAAACTGTACAACTTTTACATTTCTGAGCTATCCGGATATAGAATTAACAGTCTTAAAAGTTTTTTCATCAAATAGTATCTTGAGCCAAATGGGGCTGGCCTTTGTTCTTCAACTCGTCCCATTTTTTTTCTCAGCTACCACCAACTGTCAATTCAGTCCAGGGTGGTCATGGGGGTTTCCCAGTTTGATTGGATGTTTATGGCCACTTCCCCCATCACAGGTAGGTGTCCCAGAATCTATTGTCTCAGCCTGGAGCACAGACAAAAGGCTGATGAGCCTGTGATATGCAGCCTTCTGGCCCATTCAAAGTTTTCCAAAGATAGAAATCAACATGCATATGTCCTAGAATCTATTGTGGCACCTACTTTCGGGGGTTAGGCTGTTCGGGAGAATTCTCTCTTTAGGCTGAATTTCCTAACCTAGTGAGTCCCCCAGCAGCTTTGCTGGATTTCTGGAGTTTGTTTTTTCCTCCTGCCAAGAGTGAGACTCTTTTTCTCCCACTCTTGGACATGATTTATGGTGATCCTTTGACTGTTAATGTGTTTCATGGGCTATGGGGTCCTTTACTCCATAGGGTCTCATGTGTTTTTACTATGTGTGTACACAGCACCCTCCGTGCAGTAACACAGGGGTGTCATAGTGACACCCCACCATAGACTCCATACCCTGGGACTGACTACTGTCTCCCATGGCATGTAAAGTCACCATTGGCTTTACTAGTCCCAAATTATTAACAGAAACCAGTACAAACCATCATATTGTGGATGTACTGGTTGGGGCAATTCGATTGCCCCGGGGTTGTTAGTCGAGGGGGGCACGTCTCCATTCCCCCTGATCGAGTTTTGGCTGGTGGCAGTGGAAACTACTTTTTATATTCGACCGCGAATATTTCCTTATGGGATTTTCCCATTGTTCGAGGCTACCAACTTTAATTATTCAATTCTCATAGCCTCGAACATACCGCCGGTTTATTTAATTAATATTAATTCGCCGGTTGGTATTTTTTGCCAGGACTCGATTCTAAAATGGCGTTTGTGTTCTCTTCTGTGACTCCAACCCAAGTCGAGCCCTTTGTTCCACTTTTTGGCGGGCTTCTCCACACAGAAACTTCCAAGAGTGGTGCCACAGGGGGTGAGGGAGGGGGTTTAGGCACCCTGGACTGAGTTACCTTGGTAACTCAAGTCGCACTCTTGTGTGATTGGCCCACTTAGCATGTTTGTTTGACAGCTAGGCTGAGTGAATGGGGGTATGCTGCATAAAAGCAGGGCTTTGGGGACTGTAACTTCAGAAGTCGCCACAGGACCTGAGAATCCGACGAGGGAGAAGCTGAGCCGACCTACCACGACGACACCACTGGTGGAGCCCTGCGGAACCGACTCACCACTTCCCGACGACAGAGAAGATCTCCCGGATGGAGAGGCTTCTTCCCCTGACTGGTGGGCACAACCAGTTTACCTTCTTTTCTTCGCACCCCAGACCGGTTTGTGGTCGAACTGCCCGTGCCAAGCACCCCGGCAACCGGATAGCCACTTACCACTGAACCGCGAATCAACGGACCGCTCCTTGTACCTGAGAAACTCCGCGGCTGGTTTCTTCCCTGGCAGTGCAACAGACTCCTGTCTTCCTCCCCGACGAGAACCTTTCTTCCCCCGGACGAAGCACTGACTTGCATCCGCTGCCAGGAACAGCTGCCCCAGCTGGAGTGTTCTCACCACTTTAAGGTACCGTGTCCGCCAGGCCTCCCTTTCTAAAAATTGCTACAAGGTAATAATAACCCCTTAACCTTCTGGACTAGGCTGGCCGCCTTGACCCTCTAACTGGTCCCTTTCTTTTGGTCCAGCTCCTTTTTGAACCTTTGCAAGACTCTTGTGCACTGCAACTGCATGACCTTGGACACATTTCGTTTTGATCCTCTTAAAGCGGATCCTGCCTACTGACTCTGAATTCACGGTTTTGCTTTGCCTTCCTCTCTTGTTGTGTTCGTGAAAAAGTGTTGGGATCTGTTTCACTTTATTCTCTGCTTTTCTCTCCCTTTTTAAAAACGAATTATTAGAGTGCCATCTATGTTAAACGCTCACCGCTGTCTGAAAATAAGTGGGGCTTTACTTAAGACTTGTCTAATATTCTTTTAAGAGAGTGTATATCTTTTAGTGACCGTGTTTTTGAATTGCTTACTATTAGTGCCTGTGTAGTTTTCTAGATGTGGTTTTAAATAAATAATGATATCTCTTTTACACCAAGCCCTGGTCAGTGTTTACTTGTTCTACTGTGTTCTCTTGACCTATTGTGAATACTCTGTATACTGCCTAACTCTTCTTGAGGGAAGTCTGACTGCTCAGCCACAGCTACCAAGTGAATTTGAGTGGTACAGACTGCTACCAAGTGGGTTTACTGCCAAACACCTGTAGTCTTAAATCTTTTGCAGTGGTCCCAGAGGGAACTGCACAGGTTTCTGCCTAACATAGGCCATTTCTGTTGTCAGTCAAACATCCCTTGTATTTTTCTTATTTGCAAAATTACATTTAAACATGTAATGAAGCCTGCTGGCATGTTCCTTTCAAAAGGTTCCATCTGAATTTCCCACATTGTTCTGCAGCCCCAGTCGGTTTCTCTGTTGCAGCAATCTGTTTAAGACACAGAGCCACTGAAATTGACATAGGCCCAGAGAGCCAGGGTCTCTTTTGCAGCATTGATTTTTGACATTTTGTAACTTAAAAGTCAAGAGTTTTCCTGTGCGGCTGAAAGTAAGGTTCTTTTGATTTCTCAGATTTGGTCTGACCTGGCCTGTCATTCAGGGATAACGCTCTCTTCTGCTGGAGCACAATTTGGATATGAGTGGGCATGGCAGGGTCTCACTGATAAAAGTATGTGATGATAAACAGATGAAAATAGCGTCCGGGCAGCATCCTTTTTCATGTAAAATATTCCCTTTTCAATGCGAAGCAAGCAGCAGAGCAGCGCTGCTTTTCAATTCACTTCTTTTGGTGCACACAAAAACACACACTGGCACCTTTCTCGGTGTGCTCCCTGTTCCAACTCGCCCAATAGGTGTTTGGCAAGATGGTGCAGCCATCCTTTTGTAGCTGCAAAACGCAGTTTTGATGCAATGGTGCTCCAAAGAGCCAGCACAGCCATTTTGTTGTTGACTGCTGAAGTGCACCTTGATCATGGATGGGAATTCTGCTGAGTAGGTCAATGTACCCCACACAGGCAAGTGTTTCAAAGCGCTCAAGGAGGGAAGGAGCACTGGGAAAAACAGTCGCTCAGGTCCCTTGAATTTCTGAGACGATAACGGTCTGCACAAGCAGATTAAGTGAATATGATACATTTAACAGTTTGGATACAGCAAATAAGCCTGCCAGCGATTCTGTGTTTTTTTTCAAGTGCACATTAAGGGGTGAAGACCAGGGAGAACAGGCAGAACGATCATCAGGCAGGGCTGTATACAGATGGTGCAAGTGCGGGAGGGCAATGGAGGGGCAGGGGACCAAGTGCGCCAGTCAGTAGAGACTGGTGAAGTGTGGAGAAAAGCTCTCAAGGTTTTTTTCAAGTACAGTGGCGTGCAAGGCCTTGCAGCAAGTGCAGAAGGACTGGCAGGGGTGCCTGGGACCTCCTAAGATTCTGAGGTACACCAGGCGGCCAGTCAATAAGATGTGTGGAAGGAGGGAGAGAAGGAAGAGCAGGGAGCTAGGTTAGCACGGTAGGGTGGGCGAGAAGGAAGAAGAGAAGAGGAAGGTTTTGAGGAGTTTCTGGAATTCGAGAATTTCCGGCTCAAGACGGAGGGTGGCAGGGAGGCTGTTCCAGAGGGCGGCACCTGCTGAGGAAAGGGATCCTCCTCCAAATCTCTGCTTGGAGAACCGGCTCACTCGTAGAAGGTTAGAGGAAGATGAGCATAGGGCTCCAAAGGGACAGTATTTTAGGAAGGCAGCATTGAAGGTAACTAGGTCCCAGGCCCCAGAAAGCCTTGTGAACAATGCAGAGGGTCTTACATTTGATCCTTGCAGCCACGGGAAGCCAGTGAAGGGATTTCAGCGCTGGAGAGATTCGGTCCCTGGGCTTCAGGCCAAGGATAAGTCTTGCGGTTCTGTTGTGGATGAGTTGCAGTGGGCTCAAGTTGGTAGCCGGGAGGTTGAGGAAGAGGCTGTTGCAGTAGTCCAGCCTGGAGAGAACTAGGGCTCTGGAGACAGTGAGCTGCTGAGGTAAAGTGAGAAAAGGTACCTCGAAGCAGATGTAGTTGATAGTTAGATTTTTTTTAAATGTCAGAAATGTGAGAGGAGAATGCCCTCTATTTATGGAAAATGGCTGGTAATAGTTTTCTTAGGATTGTGGAAGCCCAGTTTCCACATACTTATGGACAGAATACTTCTCCCATTGGCTGTCCAATAATCCCAGCACCAATTTTTTTTTATGCCACTGCCAGTCCATAACTGAAGATCTTTACTCTCCAGGTCGCTGCCACCTACTTGACCTGTTTAATTTATTTCTGTAGAGGGCACTCTGAGGAGTATCCAGTATTAGAAGAGTAGGGGGCAAATTGTTTGAAAAGTCCTGTTTTGTATGGTGGAAATTGGTGTTCTTTTAATGCCTGGTCAAAGAAGCTAGCAAGAGCTAGGTAGCCATCTTCCGTGCCCCAATCTGATGATTCCAGTAAAGTCTACAGCAGTTCCAGTGATTTTTTATTTTTTTTATTTTTCTTTTATTTCTTTTTTTTTTAAACTGAGGGGTGTAAATGTTACCCTGAATTGAACTGTGCGAGCATGCCTACACTTAACACAGTTAGGTTTTGGCTGTTGCGTGCCCTAATAATTTCTTGAAAATAACGTGCTGCAAATGTGCATTTCACAGCAAAACATACAGAAAAATGGGGAAACAATGTAGAGTTGTACTCCTTTCTGCTGAGCAATCCAACAATACACAGGAAAATGTTGTCAGTGGTGCTGATGCTGTCTGTCCCCAAAGAAAAAACAGGAGGCGCCTCTCAAAAATATATGCCACCATTGCCCCACTTTCAAGGAGCTGGCCCAAACCAGATCATGAGGTATGTCCGCTCTTCAGGCTTCTTGTGTCCAAAGAAAGTAATTTGACTGGTCTTGAGTAAATATGTGCCAGCATTGACCTTGTGAAATACATTCTCATACTGCTAGTTCCCCCGGAAAATACCAGTTTCAACAATATACGGCCACCTTTATATACTGCTAGTGCTTAACCCAAATCCTGAAGTCTTTCTCAACATATGCCACTGTTGCCCCCTGTTTTGCATATTGTGGCTCACCTACAAATGTATGCATATGCAAACACATTTACGCAAACACACTTTGCAAAGAAATATTTTGTAAACCTATGTTTTTTCTTTTCGCTAAGCCTAAAAGCCAGAAATGGTTACTTACTATGACTCACCACTGATTATGCTAGCAAGGGCCGATAGTTGTAGCCCAAAACATCTGGAAAGCCAAATTATTCATTAGCGCAAACACAAAGGAAGCCCCATGGCACAACCACCTCGTCAGAAAAGTCAACCAATTATTGGCCGAAGCCAAACTTATAGGGCACAAATATGGGAAATGTTCACTCATACCGATTGTGCGCTTTTATAACCAGAAAGCCGTTCCTACCCTGACATATGGCACAAAAGCATGCCTCAGTCTTCCTTGTAACATATGGGACCAACTGGAAGGATCATTTTGGCGTTCAGTATTACAGCTGCCGAACCCAGTTCCAGTAGCTGTTACTCGCCATGAGATTGGCCTCCTTTCGCTGTACCAAGAGTCAAATGGAACACGCTACAACTCTTTAATAAAATCTGTCCTTCTTGTCCTCTTCTATTTTCCATTTTAACAACTAAATCTGGAAATTATACAGATTGGCCATTACAGATCTGGTCTCAAGCATGTCTTCAAATTTTAACCGATCTTGGTACTTCAAAGGAGACTTTGTCTAATAATCCATGCTATGTCAAAAAAATGGTATGGACCTAGGACTGGCAAGAGACGAAACAAAAAGAGGCCTTTCCAAGATACACACAGCAACAAAGACCTTGTTAGGTGCTTCCAATCGAACTCCAGCCTACCTGACAAGGTTTCCAAGTGTCAAACACCAACAATTATTCTTGAACATTCTTCACAACAATGCTAATCTTCATAGATATGGTCTAAGCCGACATTCAAAATTTAGACTCTGTGACGCGGAGGGAGGAGTCGCTCAAGCACCTGGTCCTGTTTTGTCCAAAACTGAGAACTTTGAGGACTCTATACTTAAGCAAACATTTAAAGGCTTTGTTCGTTTTTGATGCTGAAGCTTGGTGGGATGGTCTTTATGCAGAGGAGAGACCTAGTTGGTCATATGCACTAACTACATTTAAATTTAAATGGATTTTCCCTTTTTATGACATGATTTTGAATTGTAAACGTTTCTGAAAACTGTAAACCAATAAAATAAAATTTGAAAAAATGTTTCAAACCCCTGCTTGAAGTGCAAGAGTTATACACCGCAAGAGAAGCCTTTGTGATGAAGACATCTGCTTGTAGTCCTCATTTGACAATGGTATGCATCATGTACACAATCGTTGGACATCGGGCATCTGTAACACTTCAGGAGAGCTGATATTTTTTCAGAGGAAAGAGCTACCCCTGTACTGTTTGCTAAGCCTGCAACTCAGCGGCACGTACTGACATCATAAAAATGTGTAGAGAGGTGGAGCTGAGAAACTTCTAAGAACATTTGCTGATGACGTGACTGTCAGAGGAGCAGAGGAACTCTCTGGAGATTTATCGGGTGGGTCCTGCTGCTGTACAACGGTCTGACGGTCAGGGTACAGGTCAACAAAATGGTCTCTGAGCAGTTTACACCAAGTCACGGCACTAGGTAAGGGTGCCCGCTCTTGCCTATGCTGTTCGCTCTGGCATTGGAGCCCCTGGCGGATTGGATCAGGGTGTGGACCTGGTAGTATCCGGTTTTCAGTGGCCAGGGGGAGGGAGGAGCTGTTAAACTCAACTGGTCTCTGCGGTGGCATTGGGGCACGGTTGGAGCCCTCCCAGTAATTGACTCCCTCGGATCGCTTCCCTCCCCCCAATAGCTGCGTTTTCGTGTACCCGCAATGCTGAACTGTTCTGTTTTTATGTAAGGATGACCTCTCCGTCCTGCTTTCCTTTAGCAGGGGCGCTGTGGATGGACCTAGTTGCATCACTGGTCCACATTGTGGAGGTCCAGGCCGGCTGCGACCATTCCGTCTCGAAGGTAAGTGTTTATAATTATGCTTATTGTCTGTATTCTTTGTGTTAATTCTTCCCCAATGATTATTGTTCGTAACCATATATTGTTATCTCTCCCCCTTAGTGATGAAGATGGCTCAGGAGGGCGTAATGGTGAAAAAGTCTATTCCGGATGACCCACTGGTGGCAAGTAGACAATTCCAGAAGTTGCACCAAGTTTGTGAGTTGCGCTGCTTTAACGTGTTAAAGTCTATGTGATTGCTCACCTTGTGTTTCTTATTCCCTTTGCAGGTGCTGTGTTAGCTGATGAGCGGTTTCCGAACTCCTGCAGGCTGCCGGAGATGAGGATCCGCGTAGATGCTGCGCCCGAAGATGGCCCTGTGTTGATGGGAGTTCGGGACAGGTAAGGATGTTGGGCGGCACCCGCAGAGGATCCAAGAAGACAGGTAAGATGAAGGCAGCTGCTGCAGAGTCGGAAGCAATAGCGGTGCTTCTTTGAGCAGTGGCGTGGCTGAATCCAGGTAAAATGCGTGTGGCGACTGCAGAGTGGGAAGCAGATGGCAGTGCTTCCAGCGATGGCGAGGCTTCAAGGTAAGATGCGCGCGGCGGCTGCAGAGTGGGAAGCTGATGGCAGTGCTTCCAGCGATGGTGTGGCTGAATCCAGGTAAGATACTGGAGGTTTCTGAAGATGCACGTGCTGGACCAGGTAAGATGCTGGAGGGATCCGGAGACTGAAGACGCGCGTGCTGAACCAGGTAAGGGTCTTCTGGACAGCTGTAAGCGCTACGCTGCTCTTAGCAGACTAACGCGAAGCGCCTGTATGTGGGTGGGGCCGGCTTATATAGCCTGGCCCCAGCCACTCCCTTTAAGCCCTGCCTCGTGGCCCCACCTTGCTGCTCCTCCTGTCTTCTGCACGTACCTTGCCTTGTACTAATACGGTCCCGCCTGGTCCTTGTTGCACGTGCCTTCTGTGTTCTGTGTGCAAAGCACACTTTGTAATGAGCTTGGTGCCATAGGCGCCAAGACTGGGTCCATTGGGACCCTGCAGGAAGTGAAGTACTGGGCCCTTGCCCAGTAGCCATGACAGGAGCAGATATCGCTCTATGCAGACGACATCCTCCTTTATGTGACCAACCCATAGCGCTGGTTACTGTTAAGATGGATCTCTGAACTCTGACCTGATGGGCAGAGGTTCAGAAGGCCAGCCTAGATTCTTGGAACAGGGTAACCTTGTGGACAAGCCAGACCAATAAAGGTAGCATTGGCGGCGGTCAAGACTAGGTCTCAGGAGGGGTGAGAGTGATCGAAAGACCCACAATAAATTACTCCGCAAATGACTCTTGTCCGGTGTATATATCAAAAATTCATATACATTTATTAAAGGCCTTTTAAATCAAACACACAATGAAACCACAGTAATATTAACAAGTCTAACCCAACCTTCTACTAGGGAACATATGTACATGAACTGTTGTCCTAAAGCAATATTAAGAAAGCATGGATCCGCAACCTCTAACAGAAGAGGGTCAGAGAGTGCAAATATACTTTAGGCAATTCTTCAGGAATCGCAACCCTAACTAGTAGGCAGTCCAATCCCTACGAAGTGTGGAGCCTTGTGCTGAAAAGTACGTTTAGCGCGGCAGCGCTCGATTGTGCGTTAAAGTACAAAATGGGTCGTCTTCATGGGGCTGTAGTGTCTCAGGCAGGGGGTGAGGCAATGAAGAATAGAGTTCCACTATTCGAGGAGGGTCTCCACAAGAGGGCAGAGCGATTTCCGGGAATCGGGAATAGGATGGTAGTGCACGCTAGCCAAACTAAGGTGAGTGGCCCTTGGGGGACACTTGTGCGTAAAAGTCTATGGATGTACCTGGGGGCAACCGGGAAGTGTTGCAAGTACTCACTGACCCTCGACTTAGTCTGGACCAATCTTCGCCAGTCTAGTCCAGTTCACTTGCAGGTTCGAGTCCAGCAGTTGTGCGTCTCTCCGGCTTTCAGGGGCTCTGCGTTCCGGGACTTCAGTCTGTGGCAGGACAGTGGCATTTTCTCTGCTTCTGGGGAAGGTATTGGGTCAGTTCCACTGCAGCTCGTCTTAGGGCATGGGAGGGCATAGCAGCAAGGCAACCAGAGCTTTTCATCACAGCAGGGCGACACGGGTCCTGCGTAGGCTCCGGTTCGGGCCGACTCTCCTAGTTCCTGACCTAGGAATGCTAGGTGTACAAAAGTCGGCGGGAGAGCGCCTTCAGCCAGGAGCTTGGGATTCCCAAAGTCAAGACTCGAGACTGTAGCGATTCCAGAGCAAACGTCCCGCACAAGCTCGTCAGTTCACTGGGCAGTCCAGGAACACTTCCGAAGGGGCTCGTTTGAAGGTTAAGCAGGAGGTGCTGAGAGTAGTTGGTTTACCACTACTCCAAAGGGTCTAAGCGCCTTTGCAGGCCTTCTGTGATCGATGAGAAACAGGGGCTCCGACGGGACAACAGCGGGGTCAGGATACCAAACCTTCCAGCAGGTCTCCAACGGTTCCACAGATCTGTTTCTTCAGTTCAGGATACTTGGCTCCTTTACTAAGTTGGTTAGAACTCAGAAGATCGACCTGGAATGGGTGTAGAGTGCCTTCTCTTATACAAAGTTTGCTTCATGCCAAAACAAAGGGCAACCAATGGGAAATCTGCTCACATTCAACAGTCCTAGACGTGGACCAATCATGGATTACGGTGGTCTCAGTCATCTCAGCACACCAGACATCCTGGCACCCAGGATGTGTATTGGAACTAGACCGCTCCAGCCCACATCCTGGACGCACACACACAAGGCATGCAGAAGCCAGCGAAAGCCTCGGTTTGCGCAGGAGTCTGCATGACCAAATAAGAAATTTGCGGGTCGGCTCGGCCTGGGGAAGGCTAAGCAACAAAATGGCCAAAGGACAGAACAAAGGACTTTCGTGGCATGGCCACTTTTGGCACTGGCCACAGTCCTGGGCCAAACACGGTAAATGCGTTTTGGACCATTAAAAAGTAACTGCCACCCGTTCCATCCTGGGCATACTTGTACATTCACCGAAAATTCTTTGAGGGTGTCTAGGGCCTTAGAAATGAAAAAGAGACTCCACCGCACTGTACTGGAAGGTACATTGGGCACTGATTAAAAAAAAAAAGTTACCAAGAAATGGCATCAAAGTGAAAGACTAAGGGAAACAAAGTCTCCCACTACTGACAGTCTGTAGGAATGTCAATGTCCCCTTAACAAGATGAGCTCAAGCCCAGCAGAGTACAGCAGAAGGCTGGGCTCCACTGGTAAAAGTCAGGCTAGGATGGTCAGACAAAAGCAAAATGTTGGCGGTGTTCACAACTGGAGGGAAAATTACACATAGCTGGAAATCTTTCCTGACAGTTACCAGAAGTCATGAAAATTCTCGAGGAGTTTGGT
Source organism: Ambystoma mexicanum (assembly GCF_040938575.1). Taxonomy (NCBI): domain Eukaryota; kingdom Metazoa; phylum Chordata; class Amphibia; order Caudata; family Ambystomatidae; genus Ambystoma; species Ambystoma mexicanum. Next base: position 739,853,188 of record NC_090935.1, read on the forward strand.
TCCTACTCCGGGCTGGTAATCAACTCAGACAAATCCATCGACTTCCTGGTAGACTTGGATGAGGAAATCCGGAGGCAGAACCCACCACTTCGGACCGAACAAGGAAGCTTTCGGCATTTTGGGATACACATCCACAGAGATGAGTTACCCTTTGTCAAACCCAACCTGGTCCCCACGATTAAAACAAATTTGGGCAAAATGCTAACCGTTGGAGGACACTTCTAGTGTCACTCGTGGCAGGGTGGCGTTTTATAAGATTGTGACCCTGCCTAGATTTCTATATATTATCCAACATGCCCGATGCGGACTGCAGACACAATATTTTGACAGGATCAACAGGATATTGAAGGCATTTCTGCGGGAGAGGAAGACTCCCAGGGTGAGCCTGTAGAAGTTCTGTAAATCCTGCTGGGAAGGAGGCTAGGCCTGCCCAACCTGAAACTCTATTAGTGGGCATCGCAGCTGACAATTGTGAATGAATGGGCTTACTGGGGTGGGAGAGACACCCTCATGGACACGGAAATGGGGAAGATGGTTAGGGACAGATTGGAGGCACTCTTATATGGGTCAACATGACTTAAATGGTGTCTCCCTCCCACAGCACCAGTGGGATGGTTTTGGGAGCAGGCCCTCAGATATCTAAAGTGGGGGACGATGCTCACGCTCGTATCTAAACTTTGGGGAAACAAGTTAAGTAAGGGGAATCAAAATCTGCCATGGGGAAGGGAATGAAAGGACAAGGGGATTGGGACAGTGGGGGACGTAGTCGCATCAGGTGGGATTAGATTGTTTCAGGAGTTGCAGGAGGCCTGGGGATAGCGCAGGCAGTACTTCTATAAAGTATTTGCAGCTGAGGCATGTGTTGCAACCACACTTGGATAAGCCGGGGTGCTCCTCCAGGCCGCCTCCGTTGAGACAAATGTTTTGGATGGGGAGATTGAAGGAAAACAGATCTCTGCCCTCTACAGAGCTTTGAGCAATCATGCGACGGTGATGCTGCACGACTTGCGGGAGAGATGGGCTGTTGATCTGGGGGGTATAGAAGAGTAAGAAGGGAGGGAGGCCTGACAATCGCCAAGGGAATTGGCTATAGCAGCCCGTTTCAGACTGATACAATTTAAATATTTGCATAGAATATACTACACTATGGATCAAAATGGGCAGGGTGGTGGATGACACCTGCCCTAAGTGTAAAACCCACAGGGGGACCTCCATTCATATGACATGGCAGTGCCCGAAGCTGCAAAGATACTTGGAAGGTGCAGCGGGAGGTCGGGGAGGCCCGGGAAAGACCTATAAGCTTAGACCCCAGGGAACGGTATCGGGGATATGGGTGGGTGGAGGAAATTGACAGACCCCCCGACAAATTGCGGAATGGCGATTAGAAATGGATGTGGTTAAAAGATGGGATTAAGTGGTGTACAAAAACAGAGGCTTCCTGTGGAAATATGATATCTGGGGCGGCTGGGACTGAGGGGGGGAGCCACTGGGGCGTGGAAAGTGTTGGAAAGGTGAGGGCGGAAGAGATCATATGGACCCCGCACGGTGACAAAGGCGAACTTTCTGGGCAGGATTGGGACTGGGCAAGGGAATGTGGGAATGGATGGATTTATTAAGGTGAAAAGATGTATAATTTGCTGATGTTTCTTGTTTCATGGCAAACCCATCAGTGTTTGAAAACCCCAATAAAAAGTTGTTAAAAAAAATATCTATTTGAGACCACCTAATCGGACAGTGATCATGCACCCATTGGCTGAACTAGTTTCCATATTTGCACATCTTAAATCAAATGCGCCCGAAAATGACAAAATGTGTAAATATTGTATTGGGGGACTTAAATGTCCAGTTTGAACCTTTATCTTATATCTGGGGTATTTTTGACAGAGGATAGGGCCTTGGAAAACCCAGACTAATGGCATCCTTTCCAAAATACGTTCATTGTAATACATTCGACCCAGCAATACTATTTTCTGAAATCTTTTGCCCAGTAATCGGCTGGACTAAGAGTGACCGACAAGCAAAGCCTATATTTAAAAAAAGGAAAGGTTGCGTCGCATATTGATTCAGTATTGGTCCACTTGTAATCTTGGCCTTTTGTTCAGGATTGTAAAGTAATAAGTAACCCAGAAAGTGATCATGATTGAATTATTTTATAATTGCTCCCCCAGCCCCTCTGACCACCAACGTAATACAAACAAATCTATTGCTTGAAATTGTACAGGTCAGGCAGCCACTAACCCTAAGACGCTAAAATGGAATAACATCAATTTGGGTTTAACTTTCCCCATATTTACCAGAAAGTTACTACTGTCCTAGAGACATTTACTCATAACATTGCCACACAAACAAAATACATTAAACATACATACAATTTGCGAGTCCCTAAACCCATTTGTAGCAGTTGACGGCAATGTTTGAAACCATTGTGAAAGAATTAATGATTGGTACGATCAAGAATGTAGACTATTTAAAAAGACCTTGCATGGGTTTTGCTCTGATGCAAACCCAGCTACAGATCTCTTGTTAAATCCAAGAAGGCAAAATTGGTATAGCAAATTTGGCCAACTGCAACAATTGGAAAAGATCAGCAAACTCTTTGGTCCTTTGTGGCTAAAGGCCAGCTGGGAAACTGTATTCATTTACTTGTGTTTTATAACGCGCTTCATACCTGAGTTCAGTTTCTAAGCACGAATCCGGCGTTCAAACCTCTGTTGCTCTGCGTGGTCTTGCTTCCGAAACCAGCATGTTGCCCCTGCACTATACTCCATTCAAGATGGAGAACAAGCAAGATGGTCTGACTAGCTACCTCGCTGCAGCGGTTGCCATTCCATGTTAAGCCTCAAAACTTTGGTGGTCGCCAACTTGTGCCATAAGTTCCCTTCTCTCGAATTCTTAGTATCCGAGGAGGAAGAGCTGGGACTGCTTCTGTGACCGTGCCTGGAAGATCGTCTGTCGCTGTCTACAAGGGGTGACTGTCGCTGGAACTCCTCTTCCATCCTGTGAAGTGACCTGAAGGGGTCTGCACTGCGACAGTCTGCATTCATCATTCTGGTATTGCAACTTGCTGTTGGACCCGACCAGAAGAAGCACTTGAACTTGGGTGCCCCTCTCACCCGAACAAAAAACAAAGGATTGTGTCCTCAGTGATGCCTGGATGATCCACTGTGACCTGGAAAAATGGCAGTAGGGGATAAGTAAACATAACTGTTACTGCCCGCCCCCCATTCTCCATAGGGTAATATTGTGTACAGAGTCCCTTGTCCCCTAACTACTTCTGTGCTTACCTTTTGGTCATCGAACGTAGGTCATATTTCCTACCCCAGGGCGAGCTTTGGGACTGGGATAGAGGGAAGTACTTACCCATCTTTGGACAAGTACTTATTTAACTTTTAAATAATTTGAAATTACCACCAGCCCATTGCATCCTTTGTGAGAATACCTTTCCTGGAGAAACCTGTACTGGAATATGTGACGTTTGGGCACTAGGCCGCATACATCTTTGGGTTGGACTTCTTAAGTAAAGAGAATTAGGATTATATTTGTTCTTCTCTTTTTATCTACCTCTGTTTACTGGTTACAGGTCATTTGGTCAAAAAAAAAGGTCGAAAGACAAATGGTCGAATTTTTTTTTTTTTTGTATTTTCACATTTTTTTTTTTTGGGGGGGGTCCCCCCAACCCCTTTTTTGCTTAAAAACCCTTTTTGTTCCTAAACTAAAACCTGAAAAATATATATAAAAATAAAAAAAAAATTCGACCATTTGTCTTTCGACCAAATTGCGTCGACCATTTGTCTGTCGACCAATTGTCTGTCGACCAAATGACCGGACAGCCTGTTTCCTTGCTTAATCATTAATTCATTGCATTGTAGGTGAACCTACTGGTGAACGTATATATTTGTGACATATGGTTTTGTGTGATAACACCTGCTGGGTTAATTTCATTGTGTGTTATTTAAGGCCTAATAAATAATTGTATTTTTATACATTGACTGTCTATGCTGAATGATTGTGTATTGTTCGGTGTGAACTGTTTGAGGCACTAGATCACTCTTGCTCACTCCTGAGACTATGCCTTGACTGCTCTTCCACAGATATTGATTGGGTTTTAGCTATACTCTGAGACTTCTTGTTCACCATTAATGAGGTGGCCTCCTAAGGTCCCCCCTCACCCACCCTCGGTTGATTTTAGAAATCCATCTTAAGAGACCTCAAAGGAGTAATTGGACTGGTCAGTATAATGTGTTTTGGTTCGTTTGCCAAAGGGTGGTGGGATGGTGAAGAGGCAGCCGTTGGCCAATGCATTTTTATAAATAATACATTTGCCACACATATGATGAATACGCGATATTGACTGCAAGGTTCAAAACTGAAGGTAGCTGGGAGCTATTTAGCTCCTGCTTCTAGCCTAGTAGAGCCTGGTTAGCTTGAAACCAACAGCTACCAGGAGCTACTTTTGACTCCCCTGGCAGCTGGTGGCCATGTACATGTGACATTACCTCAGTAGTTGACAATGTAAATAAGAAGACTTGGGGCATATCTACTACACATTTAAACAAAATGGATCATACATAATGGGCAAAAAGGTAAAGTGCATTTCATGTGGAAGTTAGATTTGCTGTACTCTGGGTACTCCCTCCTGGTTTCTCAGTGGTAGCTCCTGCCTACTGGTTGATGCCAGTCACTCAGGAGCTGGTTTTAGCTCCTGCTCATCGAATCTTTCAAACTATGGACTAGCTGTGCTAATCTCCCTTATTGTTTTATTCGTTGGCTGCTGTTTTGATGCTCGTTATTTTTGTAATGAATGTAATCTTAATATGAATAATGTCTGTTTCGTAATAGACTATTCTAATGACTGAGGACTTGTTTTGGGTGGAGTGGAAATATTCATTGAGTGATTGGGAAAGACCTCTCAACTACTTTGTTCTCTACACTGCTAAATAACTGAAAAGAATGCCACTGAAGATCTATTTTTCATACTGCTAATTGTGTTAAATTACAATAAATGTCAGTGACAATCGTCACTGTAATGCCCCATAACATAATAGAAAGATCTATTAGTATTTGACATCTAATGGTGGGATTGTCACTTTTTGTTAACAGCCTACAGATTTCAAAGCCATGGCACCAAAAACGGGAGAGGACGAAGATTATATGTTGGCCTTGAAGCAAGAGTTCAGAGGAACCATGAAAAGAACACCTTACTTCATTTCTAGGAAAGCAGATGACCAGAGTATGTGTATATTATGATTCCTACACCTTTATTCTCCAAACCTTGTTCTTATCATCACAATTCAAGAGTAAACTATGTGAACTTGTCGAGAATGGACAAAGCAAGATATATTTTATTACTGGTTTGCAAAACACATAAACGGACAGCACCCCATTAACCCACCGCTCAAACTAACCCAAACTGCCTCCAATTCACTTTCCTCTTATGTCTCCCCATGATCCAGCCCCTTGCAATACATGACGCAACAATAACCATTTTTGCATGTACCCATAGTCTGTCTTCAGTTTACATCCTGTCTCTTGTTCTCACGTGATCCTCTGCTTCTGGGTTGGTCACCATGGTCTGACCATCCTGTGTCCACCTCCTGCGGTGAGAGCCATAGGGCTGCCGCTCCCTTACGTACTTCTGGTAAAGATTAAGGCTCCATTGTCCCAACTGGAATGAGAAGGCACATTCCAAGATGGAGGCACAGGTGGCCTTCCCCCAATGCACCAGCAGTCTTATAGCCCATGTTTGTCTAAGGGAGCCCTCGTGGCAAGCATTACCTAAATCCAATAAACTGTGTTTTCCCTGTCCAATGTCTGCTAGGATTTAAAGAACAATAATAAACACTCTGGCATTAAATTACTGTCGGGCTTGAGGGCACAGATGTGCACGTTTCTCCCCTTGGCTTTGTGGGCACAAGAGACAGGAGTGTAAGGAATCCTGCAGATAATAAAGGATAGCCAATAACTACAGACAGGCAACAAAGGCAGTGAACAGAAACTGGCAGGGAGTACAAGTAAGAAAACATGTTAGGTTCCCAATTGTGATGTACACAGAATGGGGGATGAGCTTCCCACAGGGCCTGGGGAAGCTCTAGCATACTGAGCTGGTTACCACTACAGGGCTCCCCTCTGAACAGTCATGGGAAGGCAGGAGTAGGTGTCTGGACCTTAAGGCTCGAACAAGGAAACGGTACTCGTAAGACTGAAGCCTGTAAGGGTCCAGCAGGAATTGAACAGTGAAGGCCTCCTGGAAGAGGAACCAGCACACGGTTAATAGTGTGAACACTGAAATGTAATCTCATCTGCCATAATAATACTTATTTGTATGTCAGTAAAAACAATTCCCGAATGAATTGTGAAAATATTTGTTTCATTTGTGCTAAAGATAAAATGTGTTTCAATTCAGACAAAGATTTGCAGAGATAACTGTAATGACGACCTACACAAAAAAGTAATGTTTTGAATTTGATTAACCTCATACTGAAATCCATACACTTTCATTCACATACATACCTTAAACCACTCTCACAGCTGGTCCAAACACATCAACCAAATGCATGAAACTGTGGTGTCACAGAAAAAAGCACTCGCGGTTTCAAACGCAATCCAAATCATAGTTATGGTACAGGAACAATAAAAATACATAGATACTAAAACAATCGTGAAAAATACTGCAATTCACTAGCAGGATATGATCCTTGGTACAACTCATGATATAGTGCAACCTATTGCCTACTAACTACCAAATGTGCCATTTTGGCAGAGCAAAGCTGCCATATTCTGGGGTGTCCCGTCAAAGTTTCGAAAAAATAGTTTCGAAATATAATAATTTCGAAACAAAAGCATCGGAATTTTTTTTTTAAAGCATTTTTTTTATGTAAATGTTTTGTTTTTGTTTCATATAGTAAAATTTGTGGTTTTGCCGCCCAAAAACAGGGGTTAGTGGGGGGGACCCCCCCAAAAAAAACATGCATTAGAATTTTTTTTCTCGCTGTTTTTGAGTCGAAACTGTTGTATTTCGACACTATTACTGTCGAAACTTTGACTATAAACCATATTCTGCCCAACAATTAATGCTGGATCTTATCTTATTAGCATAATCTGTTTGTAGAACAGTCTATTTGAGTTTCAACTATGGTGGTCCAATCTATTCTGAGGAGCCCAGCCTTCTTTAAGGCCAAACTTACTGCTTGTGTAGTAGATGAACTACCTGTATTGGGAACGAAATATGACAGTGGTGTAGAGAAGTCACTTAAAATAGTCACTTTACTCACAAAAAGATAAATACAAATGTCCAAAGGGAATTTTAAAAGGTACCTGTTAAAATTCAAGGATGGTCATATCCAAAGGGCAGACCTCGTGGTATCAGTAGCAGACCAGATACTGTTGGGGGCCAGGAGACCGACAGAAAACCTCTCATATGTGGCAAAGAAAATAATCACGTAAATAGTGTGCATTAAGTGACAACTCCATTTGCTGTTGAAATTGCCAAAGGCAACTTTGTGGCGCAATGTACAATACTGAAATGCGACAAAGGAAAGAGACGGATTGTCTTCTGGGAAACCCAGGAGCCAAACACTGAACAAAGGAATTACACAAGCACAAGTGAAGACAAGAACAGTAATGGAAATATCCAGGTAAAGAATAGAAAGTCAAAATGAGCAAGTTTCAGGGCGAAAATAATGAATCCAAGAATCTAAGTACAAGGGTACAAGGGTACAGGAGACTGGAACTGCAGACTAGAAACTAAGGACCGGAATCAAGGACAGCGGACTGAACTGTAGACCAGGAACAAGAAAACTTGGGACTGAAACGCTGGAATAGGATAACAAGGACTGAACTGCAGACTGGTAACTAGGAATTCAAAGAACTGTAACTCTGGACTGGAATAACAAGGGCAGGACTGCAGACAGATGACAAGGAAACCCAGGGCTGGAATCTAGGAAGTTAAAGACCGGTAACTCAGACTATAGGCACAGAACAAGGAACTGCAGGCTGGGAACAAGATAATTGTTGGTAGAGGTCAATGGGCTACAGACATGTAACAGGACTAGTAGCAGGGCTGCAGTGTAGGAAGTACAGAGGTGCAGGACAGAAGGCAGGGGAGTGGAGGCACAGTAGCAGGGCTGCAAGGCAGGGAGCTTAGGGCACTGGATCAAGAGCAGGTTCTGGAAGCAACAGGACACATCAGAAATCCAAGGATCAAAGTATAAGGGGCTGGGATCGAACTCCAATAAAGAGTCCTGTGCTCCTGCAGGCAGCTGCTTAAATACTGACTCGACCAGTGCTGAAGCAGGCTCATTAGCAGCACCAGGAGCACCACACCTGAAGGTAATCTGCATCCTCCCTCTCTTTCAAATTTTGTTTTAATTTGGAAGAATCCCCAAATCTGTGAATTGTAGCTTCTATAAAAGCATGTTGAGTTCATGCTTTTATAGAATTTATAGCAAATGCTTGCTTTTTAGATTCTGCAAGAGTTATGAGGCAGGCCTTATCCACACTAGGAACAAGTCTAGAGCAAAGACAGAAGAGCAAAGACAGGAGAGCAAGCAACAGACCTTTTCATTATTCGGACTAGTGGGTTCTTTTTATAGCTTTACATTTTTTACTTTTGATTAGTTTATGATGGGTGTTGTGTATTTTTTTATTTTATTGTTATTTGTTTAAGTAACCTAAATTAATTGAAATTCGGTGAAATAAGATTACAGAATACATGTTAAAATTACATAATACAATTCATATTAAAATACAGAGTTACAAGATACATGTTAGAACACAGGGCACTATTTTTACAATGGCTAAACCCACTGTGTGATACTCGACCTCTCTGTTACGTGGGACTATATATTATCAAAAACCCCAAAAAGGTCCACGGGCAAATGTCACTCCTCATGTCCTCCTCCCCTCCTAGAAGAGTTTCAACCAAATAATAACTCTTCCAAAAGGGATCTAATTCCTTCCAAAACTAAAATTTCAATTGTATTATTATACAATTCAAAAACACAATCAATAAAAGAGCATAATACACACCACATTCCACAAAATTACAATTCTTAAAAAATCAACACTGTCAAATTAGAACATCAATTCCTATAAAAAACACACATTCTTATAAAACCATAGATACACAAATTATGTACTATCCCCCATTAATTTGCAGGTCAGTATGACCTGGTACTGCACAGCATCGGTCCCACTGACTCCCAATTCGCGCTATGCTTTTCTTAGCTCAACTTAAACACAGGGTAAACGAGGAAACCAAAATAAGGAAGGAAATATGAAAAGCTGGGAGAGACACACACATGTGAGAGCCTACACATTTACAGGCCGATTCATGTAATTCCTCACAAAAGTGTCGCACGCGGCTGGCGCACAGCGTGCCCGTGCGAATGTCTGCGGCAGCCGCGTGCGATAAAATCAATTTCCGCGCACAGCGTATTCATGGATTCTTGCATCCAAAAGCAGACGTGGCGCAAAGTGGTGCAGCGACCCTGCAGCAGCGCCAGTTACGCCCCCAAGAACGCCCTCGCGCAAGGAAAAGCCATCAAGATCGCCAAACCATCGCAAAGGGCTGCGCCAACCCTGTACCAGTTTACCGGACTGGCAAACAGCAAACGCAAACCGGGGAACGCGTATTATGGGTTCCGGGAACACGCGTGCGCGGGAATTTTCACACGCGATCTGTCCTGGGGGAGCGTGTGCGTGTATTTCAGGGGTGCGCGAGAAGTCCAATACGCGAATGGCCTGGGTGCATGTATTTCAGGGGTACGTGAGAAGTTCCACACGCGAATGGCCTGGGCGCGTGTATTTCAGGGGTGCGCGAGAAGTCCCACACGCGAATGGCCTGGGCGCGTGTATTTCAGGGGTGCGCGAGAAGTTCCACACGCGATTGGCCTGGGGGAGCGTGTGCATGTATTTCAGGGGTGCGCGAGAAGTCCAATACGCGAATGGCCTGGGCGCGTGTAGTTCAGAGGTGTGTGAGAAGTTCCACACGCGATCGTGCCTGGGGGAGCGGGGTACGTGTATTTCAGGGGCTCGCGGGTGGTTTCACATGCGATCGGGTGTGGGGGAGCGGGCTATGTGTATTTCAGGGGTGCGCGACAAGTTCCACACGCGATTGGGCTGGGTGCGTGTATCTCAGGGGTGCGCGAGAAGTTCCACACGCGAATGGCCTGTGCGCGTGTATTTCAGGGGCTCGCGGGTGGTTTCACACGCGATCGGGCGTGGGGGAACGGGGTACGTGTATTTCAGGGGTGCGTGAGAAGTTCCACACGCGATTGGGCTGGGTGCGGATATTCCAGGGGTGCGCGGGAAGTTTTACACGCTCTCCTACAACACGTATTCATGGAATCGAACGTGGCCAATCCGGAAACACGTGCGCCAGCAGGAAGTAGGCGTACGTCCACCCGCACAACATAAAAGTGCACGCAAACAACAAACAAGCTCAGACGCCAGGATGAACATACCGTTCCTAGCAGCAGTGGCCGTGGGATACCGCAGCAGCAGGAGGAGGAGGAGGAGGATAGTCCGGGCCAGAATTTTTACACCCAGAACCAGCCTTTTTGGGATGACTGATGACCATGTGTATGGGAGGTACAGGTTTCCACCTCACATAATACTCGACCTGGTCAGTGAGTGGGAGCATGACCTCACATGAACCACCCTGTGCTCCCAAGCACTCAGCCCCCTGGAGAAGGTCCTCAATGTACTGCACTTCCTGGCCACTGGATCATTTCAGCGGACAAGTGCCATAGTGGGGGGGGTGTCACAGGCCACGCAGTCACGCTGCCTACACCAGGTCTTGGCCATCATCACTGCACGCCCATCAGTCCGCAGGCACATATACCTGCCCAGAACACCTGCAGAAAGGCAGGCTGTCGCCCAGGATTTCTACAGGGTGGCACAATTCCCCAAAGTGCTAGGTGCCATTGACTGCACCCATGTGGCTCTACGTCCCCCCCAGGGCAACTGAGCACATCTATAGAAACCGCAAGCACTGGCATTCCATCAATGCCCAGGTAGTATGTGATGCCAAGGGAATCATCACCTCAGTATACGCCAACTATCCAGGCTCCACCCACGACAGTTTCATCTACAGAATGTCTACCCTAAACCGGGACATAGAAGCTGGGCGGCATGGCGATACATGGCTGCTCGGTGAGTATAAATGCCACTGCGCATGCATGCATGCCAGATACTGAGTAATGTCACAACCCCACTAATGATACCCATCACCACCTCCCCAGGGGACAGTGCCTACCCTCTCAGCACCCACATGATGACGCCAATTCGGAACCCCACCACGCCACCCCAGGTAAGATACAACACAGCCCACATTGCAACCCCTGGGCATCGTGGAGCGCACATTCGGAGTGCTCAAGTCACGCTTCCGCTCCCTTGACCGTTCTGGCGGGCATCTGTTATACGCTCCCCCAGTAGTGTGCAGGATCATAGTGGCAGCATGTGTCCTGCACAACTTTGCAACACGCCGGGGCCTGGCCGTGGACATGGTGTTGGCCCCACATCCCCAACCACATGCTTGCCCACTGCGCATGGGAGGGGAAAGGGCACGGGGTGAGGCAGCCCGTAGGCAGCTTGTGGCTAATTACTTCACATAAAATCACACCCCTGTGGAGTGCACACAGCCCTGGCACATTCCAGCTGACAATCAATGATAATTGTAACTGACAATTATGATGTGTCAATGGACAGTCAACTGTCACAACCATGCCAGCCTGAGATTGTACATCTGGAAGTGTTCCATTGTGTGTTTCCCTACCTACACAAACACCACCAATGCTGTGTTCAAAAGACACACTTCTATGCTGCTAAAATCATTACCCCCTTGCAAGACACAACATGACAACAGTGCCATGTCACCCAGCCCCTCCCCAGCACCGCCACCCAACACACCATGGCATGACATGCCATGTGAGAGCAAACAAAGTCATCCCCCAAACATGACACGTGTCACAAAGTACAGTGTCCCCAATGGATACTGGCCACACACAATATGCCCACATAAATGTAGAAACAACAACACACATGACCAAATACTTACCACAATACAATCAACATAGCATAAACATGACAGTACTAAGGCAAAGGATACGTAGACTTACATCATGAGAATGCTAGCACATCCACCACCTCCAACTGTACAGTGTTGTTGCCACGCACATCTGGAAGTCCACTGCTCACAACAAGAGCTCTATCCCTAAAGTGGACGGCCTTGTGAAGACATGAGGAATGAACCTGCTAATTAGGAGGGAGACATGGATGCACAAGTACACATCAATACACCATGCAGTGCACAATACAGCAACAATATGCACTAGGAATGTATACACAGCATTGACTACAGACTAACCCCACACATGTCGTGGGAGTCCAACGTCACTGTGTAAGTCACTGTCACTTGGGCACACCCTTTGCAAGCCCATGGAAACGGGAAGCAGGAGGGGTGTGTGTCTCACGAACCCAAGCATCTAACCCAAACTCAGGACAAGCCTGCATGTGCCCAGCCGGAATACAGTGGAGCCACACAAGGCAACACACTGCAACAAAAAATCAAAAATCAAAAATGGCCATGTGTGGGCAAGGGGGGGATGGGGGAGGCTACCCAGGAGGTCCGAGGACAGGGTGCCCACCAACAGCCACCTGCGTGAATGTTGGGGAAAAAAAAAAACCTCCATGGGCTCATAGCCTGCACGGCTACTAAATTGTGGGAGATTCACTGCTGGATTCGCTCTCCTCAACCTCTGCTGCTGCTGCCACAGGAGGTGATGGTGCTATGGGAGGCAGCCCACCAAAGCCCTAGTTTGGTCCTCCATGGCAGCAAACATGCAGGCGTGGAAGGCCTTGTTCTGGAGGGATATGGTGCGGAGATCCCCATGCAACACCCAACGTGTTGCCCGGACCTCCGCCCGACTTGCCTGCATCTCTGCTGAGAGCGTACGGGTGACGCGCTCCAGCAGCTGTTCCGTCCTGGTGACAGTTGAAGCCTCAAGGTCCACAAGAGTCTGCCTGAGGTGCCGGACCTCTCCCCTCAGGGATTCCCTCTGTCGCTGGGCATCAATAGAAATTGATTCCCTCAGATTGTCCAGGGCCGCCTGTCTGTCCCTGTTGGACGCCAACATGTCCTCCCTGACTGATTGGCAAATGGATTCTGTTGCCTGCTGTAGTAGCTCCATCTGCCTTTCTGGGGGGACAATGGAAGTGGCCACCCTCTCCATGGCTTGAGCAATCATTTCTGATGATGCTGCCTGTTGGTTGGCCATACCGTAAATGGATTGCTCCCATGCGGTATTGCCCGGTGGCGGACGGCCACCGCGTTGGCGGGCACCACACCTGTCTGGGGCAGGACTGCATTTCCCCTCTGAACTGCTGGCCCAGGAACAGGATCAGATGTTGCGGAGTGTGGCCCTGCATCCGTAGCCACCACAGGCGCACCTACCAACACTGACATCCCCATAGTGGGCTCTACCCCTGGTGCAGGTGGGTCGGACAGAACAGTATCCCTTCCATGAACACATACCTGCGAATCCACATAGGTCTCATCCGAATCAACACCTGAAAAGAGTTCCGGGGAGGTGCAGCCAGGGACACCCCTGGACAGTATGGCCTGCAGCAAGAGAGGGTTCTCCCCCACCACCAAACCACGTCCCCCACTGGTGCCTGGTCGTGCTTCAGATCCCTCCTGGGCCTGCACCATCTCCTCTCCCTCAACAGCATCAGGTGCGTCATCCTCTGCAAAAACAGGAAAGACAAAAAATGGAAACGGGCATTAGCACCATGGCACGCTATTAGGCCAGACAAGCTACAGTACCAGTACTTGATTTACACATGTCCCACATGACTATAACCCTCCCATGCATGCACTGTCCATGAGTTGGAAGGGGAGGAAAATGTCAGACACTGATGACACCAAGATGGGAGAGCAACACATCAGCTGCATGCTGGCTAGCAGTGCCATCACACATTGGCCTGTGAGTGGCATGTCCAATACACATACATGACACATGCCATCACACAGATGGCATGTACCATAGGCATGTCATATATGTGACAATAGGGCAGAGTGATGCGCAGTAGAACCAGGTGAATTTCTACAATCAGCCTGAATGAACACAGCTAAATACGGAACAATGTTGTAGCAAGATGCCACTTCAAGGGCAACTGGCGCGATGTAGTGAAAAACGCCTACTGTGGGCAGAAGGGATACTGTAATACCCAAATCCCGGGGCGCCAAATGCATTGGATGAAGCACATGGGTGGGCCAAAACACTCTGGCACACACACCCTGACCTGGCACTCAACCAGATCCCCTCCCACAAACAACATACACATGGATCACACACACATGCATGTGCACTCACCGGACAATGCCTCGTAATCTGGCAGTTCTCCCACACCTTGGATCTGCTCCTCCGTGACGTAGGTCCCAGCAACATGCTCATGTAGAGTGAGTTCAATGTCCTCTTGTGGAGACCCACCTCCAGTCACCAGAGTTGCGGCATGACTTGAGGCCAGCTTTTTCTTTGCCCTACGCTTAAGGTCGTTCCAGCGCTTGTAGCACTCAACAGCTGTGCGCCTCATAAACCCAAGGGCCCTTATGCTGTCCGCGATGGACTGCCAGTGTGCCTGACGTCGAGCAGGTGTAATCCTACACCCTGAAGTGACCAACATTTCCGCGTCATGTTCGGACACCTACTGCACAAGTGCATCCAGTTCGGCATCATTGAAGCTAGGCTTCCTTGGCGTGCCGGACCGTGTAGCCGTGTCGGGGTCATCAGCCTGTACTGGACGAGCACTCTTCCTCTTTCTTTTTGTGGGTGGTGGGGATCCGGAGTGCCCTACGCCGCTCTGGACACTAGAGGCAGGAGCACCGGTGGACTGTGTAGTAGTAGTGTGCGATGACGCACTGACCACATGACTTTCTGCGGGCATTAGCTGAAGTCTGATGATGGCAGGGGGAACCTCAGTCTGATGTACCGGGACCAACACTGTCCTGGCTGGGAGAGTCAGAGCTGGGGTGGACGGAGCTTCAGCTGCCCCTGCAGCCTCCCCACCCCGCCTACTCGGGGCAGCAGATGACATGGCTGCCCCTATACCACGTGGCCTGGTGACACTGGCTTGCGCCGCCACCCATGGCCTAGACTTGGCGACCTGGAAGTCAGCCTGGGAGTCACCCTGTGCTAGGTCAGGTGCCACAACGGGCCGGTCCAACAAGGGCTGAGCAGGGATGGTGTCAGCCACGTTTCCCTCAACCATGGGGGGGGGATGTGTGTCCCTGACTGGTCTTCCACACGTGGGGGGGTTAGGGGAGTCTGCAAATCCTGGCCACGTCCCCTACCACGCCCACCTCTTGAGGCTCGGCCACCTTTGCCACCCTTACCACTTGCTCGCCTCCCAGCCATGGCACTGATGGAGTTGTGCGTATGGGAGTTGCAGTGGACAATTGTCCTGGGCAATTGGGGGTCAAAGGGGTGGGGTACTAGATGGAATTTGTACCCAAGTGCTCTAGCAAGGCTGTATGGAACCCCTGGGGAAAGATGACGGGTCACGCAACGCACAGGCACCCCTAAAACAGAAAATGACGTGCACGCGACCCCTCGTAGACCACGTGCATGGGAAAAGGAACCTGCACTACGCTGTGGCACCCAGAAACACAAAAATGAACGTATGCGTGTCACACGCAGCCTACAATGACCTCTGAAGGGGTACGCTACACACGGGGCTAGCACAGTTGGTAAATACGTGCGCGACTCACCGTCTGCCTGGTAAAAGAGCGTGAAAAATATGCGCGTGTGCGCGTTGGCAACAACCCCGCCAAAAGAAGATTTGTACACTGTCTGAGGAGACAGGACAAAAGGAGAAGTCAACGCTGTTTGAGGAAACAGGTCGAAGAGAAAATCAGAAAAATACTGACAGAGGTAACAGGGAGTACGAACTAGAAACGCTGTGAAGTAAATCGCGTGTGAACCGACAAGAAGTACAGATTTCACCCACTCGCTCTCCACGGGAAGCACGTACAAGGAAATGACGTACTACACGTACCTTTTAAACCGCACCACACGTCCAACGTCACTTCCGCGTATATGCACTGTGGCACTATCCTCCAATTACGTGGGCTGACACTCGGACGGGCAGTTTTTGGTCTTGTAACATTCCCCCGGGTACAGGGACACGCCCGCGCGTGTCACGTCACAGACGTGCCTGCGCTGTCAGGGCCTTTGGTCCAATGGAATCGCGTACACAGGCCAATCGCGTGTGGAACTTCTCGCGCACCCCTGGAATACACGCGCCCAGGCCATTCGCGTGTGGAACTTCTCGCGCACCCCTGAAATACACGCGCCCAGGCCAATCGCGTGTGGAACTTCTCGCGCACCCCTGAAATACACGCGCCCAGGCCAATCGCGTGTGGAACTTCTCGCGCACCTCTGAAATACACGCACACGCTCCCCCAGGCCCGATCGCGTGTGGAACTTCTCGCACACCTCTGAGATACACGCACACGCTCCCCCAGGCCCGATCGCGTGTGGGACTTCTGGTACACCTCTGAGATATACGCACACGCTCCCCCAGGCCCTATCGCGTGTGGAACTTCTCGCGCGTGTAGAACTTTGGCGCACATTTTTTTCCTGCGCAGGGACGCTACCGCCTGCTTTCGTGTGGCGGACATGTATGGGCCTGTGCGCGTCTTTGGCCGTGCGCTGTTTTTCCCTGATCGATTCCATGAATACGTGTTGTAGGCGAGCGTGTGGGCGTTCTGCGCACTTGCCTCCTGTACTTCCCCCGTGACGCCCCCATTCTGCGTGTAACGCCCCGTGTTACGCCTACTTTTGTTATGTGCGCCGCGCTATGTGCGAATTCGCTGTGGCCTTATCGCACGGCATTCGGTGACCTGTGCGCCAGCGTGCGCCGCACACTTTTTCAGCGCACATCCCCCATTTTGCGCATGCACGGACTTCCATGAATAGATGTGCGATGTTTTCTGTGCGATAATCGCACTTGAACTGCGATTTTCGCTATTTCACTGCGAATCGCACGTTTTCGCACGCGTGCGCCGTTTTTTCGGCGCACATTGATTCCATGAATCGGCCTGTAAGTCTTGGCAGTTTCGAAAGAATACAAAACCCAAAAAGCAAGTGGAATCGATAACTTTTTTCGCTTTGTTCCTTTTTGGGGTTTGCTTTTTTCTTTAATACTTGCAACCCATGTAGCAGAACATTTTTTGTTTGTTTATTTTATTTATATAGCGCGCCTGACCCAGGGCTATCTGGGCCCTTGAGGTGAAGGTAATGATTACACGATGCAGTTTATACAGTTAATGCAGTTTATACAGACAGTTTACAGATAATACATTCAAATAGCAAAGGAAAGGCAAGGTAGGTGGGGAGCATAGAAAGGTGTGAGATGCAAAGCATGGAGAATGATATATATATATAGTTAAGGGAATGGGAGTACAGGGTGATGTCAAGTGTAAGGTAAGTAGTATTGGTTTTTATTCAGTAACCATGTGATGACGTGACTTCTGAATATTTGAAAGGTTGGAATAGTTTTGATGTCCTGTGCAAGTGTGTTCCATAAACCGGGAAACTGGTTCCGCCAGCTCTTTTAAGGATCTACCTGGGCACCACCAGGCAAGATGTGTTAGTAGATTTAGTAATTCTGGCTGACGATTTCAGAGTAAATCTGTCCGTGAGATATGTTGGGGCTTGGAGGTTCAAAGATTTGTAGGTGAGGCAGGTGATTTTTAAGTACGTTTTTCTTCTATGGAGTGCTATTTGTACAACTTTCTAGTTGCAGAAATGTGCTCTCTTCTAGGTATTTATAATGCAGCTCTGAGTGCATTATTTTGCAGAACCTGCAATTTGTTAATTATGGATTTGTTGGCGCCTAAGTTTAGGCCATTGCAGTATTCCAGTTTGGACTGTATAAGTGCCCTGGCCAATATAAGGCAGCTATTGGAAGACAGTAGGGGTCTGCAAACCCTGATCAGTTTACCAGTGTAGGCAGTGGCTGAGGCAGTGATATTTACTTGTTTGGTTAGATTGGTATTGGCATCGATGTAGAAGCCCAGGGTTTTTACATCTTTGGTAATAGGTACGTTGTTCCCATCAATGAGGATTCTACTGTAGTTGGGACTAAGTTTCAGCAGGTTGTTGGGTGAGCCGACTAGGAGTAGCTCAGTCTTATTATTCAGGCAGAGGCCATGTGTGGCCCTCCATGTCTGAATGATGGTGTAGACTTTGTTAATCCGGCAAACATCAGAGTCGTAGGTGCCTGATAGTGTTAGGAGTATCTGGGTGTCATTTGCATAGTTGGTGTAGATGACACCCAGACGGTCCAGTTTGTCGAATAGGGTCTTTTTAAAGAAATTGTACAAAGTGGGCGATACACAGGAGCCTTGTGGGACACCTCAGGTGATTGGGATCTGTTCGGCCGCAGCTGTGGGTGAGAAAACGCACATGGTTCTGTTTGCGAGGAAGGATTGGATCCACGTGATAGCAGAGTTGGAGAAGTGTGCTGCCGATGACAGGTGGTCACATATGATTTTATGGTGAACCAGATCAAAGGCTGCCGATAAGTCTAAGAGAAGTAGGATGGCACTCTACCTTTGTCTTCTAGTTCGTCGATCTGACTTTTAAGGTCAACGAGGGCAGTTTCCATTCCATGTTGGTGTCTAAAGCCAGATTGATGGATTCCTAATAGTTGGTTTGCCTCTAGATAGTCTTGAATTTGCAAGTATACAACTCTAAGATTTTCAGTAAGAAAGGGACTGTGGTGATCGTTCTATAATTAGTGGGTATAGACAGATCTAGTGTTTGTTTCTTGAGTAATGGGAGAACCCCAGATTGTTTCAGGTTACTTGGGACTGAGTTGCTGGCAAATGAAGAGTTTATTAGTTTGGAGATAAATCTCTGACTGCGTCTTTTATGATCTGAGCTGGGCAACTGTCACCTTTACAGTTAGATGGTTTCAGTTATGCTATGATTTGTTGTACCTCAGGTATGGTTACATTGTTGAATTTAAAACCTGAGTTAAGGTGTGCGGTCGATGGCATGATAGGACTGGTGAGATTGCCGGAGGTAAGTTGGTGCCGTTTGTCTGCTATTTTTGCCTGGAGCCCTGTGATTTTGTTGGAGAGAGCATTTTGAATGCTGGTGCACCAAGGTTTGGCCTTAGTGCAGGTATCTACAGGGGGATTAGGGTTTTCTAATTCCTTTAAGATGTTAAATAATTCTCTAGTGCTGGATCCTGCCTGGTTTATTCTGATGTTGAAAGTTTCTTTTTTGGTGCAGATTATCTCAGTTTTATATGTAGCAGTGATGTTGGTTAGGTTAACTTTATTTTCTATAGAGGGGTCATTTTCCAGAGGGTCAAGTTTTCTTTTTTCTGTACGTAGTAGTTTAAGTTCAGGGGTGAACCAGGAGTTCAGATGGGCTCTGGGTTTGCCTTTGCACTGTTTTAGCAGGGCAATGGTGTCTATGGAGACATTGTAGGTGTTCACCAACAGATTCAGGTCATTTGTGGCAGATAGTGCAT
The DNA here is from genome assembly GCF_040938575.1 of Ambystoma mexicanum. Lineage (NCBI taxonomy): Eukaryota > Metazoa > Chordata > Amphibia > Caudata > Ambystomatidae > Ambystoma > Ambystoma mexicanum. Next base: position 739,872,736 of record NC_090935.1, read on the forward strand.
TGAGTATGGGGACTACCAAAGGTATTATAGCCTCAGCTGTGATGTTGTGTTTGTTCCTAGTCATACAAGGTGGTGCAACAGGGGGCTTCTTTGGCTCTCAGTTGTTGACATTGATTTCTAGGGATAGGAGGTGATGATCATTCCACACGAGTGGTGAGGAGTCCTTTAGGGTAATATTGCAGTTGAGGTCTGCTACCCAATCGAGTATCCTGCCTTTCTCATGAGTGGGTTGGGTACCTATTTGTAAGAAACCTTGTTCTGGTTGCATTGGCTACAGAGGTGGCTGGTAGGTCATTAGGTGTTGCCAGATGGGATGTTTGATAACATTCTCTTCTGGTTAGTAGGAGAGCGAGGATCCTGGATAGAGGGTCCAGGACAATTTCCTGACAGAAAGAGGGAGGAGGCTGCTGCTGGCGCCATTGAGATTATGGGTGCGCTGGTGTCGGAAGAAGGGTATCATAGAGGACCCTTGGCAGATAGCAGCAGAGGAGGAGTTGGTAGAAGTAGTGTTTGGGGAGAGTGATGCAAAAGAGGAAAGGTGAGAGGAGTCCCTGAAGAGATTGCAGTAAAGGAGGGACACAGTCTTATCAGATATCCACTACCAGATTAAAGGTGTGCTTTTATGTTTGCCTTGCCCGATAGCTGGTCATTTACCAAGGTCACTAAAGTGGGCTGTGAGCAAAGCACATAATTGGTAATGGAGAGGAACCTCCTGCTCTGTAAATTGGAGATTAACTAGAGCTAGCAACGGTATTCCCGACCACTGCAGTATAGTCAAGAGAATGATGTTGCTTGCCCCTTATCATGTTCTCGAAATATAGTTCTTGCAGGGTTGTAGACCATTGTCTATCAGTAACGATGGCTGTATTAAAATCCACACGTTAATTTCGGGATTACTGTCCCACCATGTGAGGCTAGCAATCTAGAAACACAATTGCTTGCAGAATGGGAATTGTGCATCTTGTCTGTGAAGTTATACTCTGGCACAGTGGGATAGTGAAGATTGTTCAGTGTCCATGTATTTGTTTGCTTTTAGACCTGGGTGGGAACGGAATGGAAGGGCTTGTTTTTCGTAAGGCCTTGTATTTGTATGACAGAAATGCAGACATTTTTCTGAACCTTGACAGGTGATGGTGACATTTGCTTATAATGTAGAAATAGCCCAATTAACTGCCCTTTGAAGAGAGAGCACTTGATCTGGTGTTTGAATGCGGACTCATGGTGCAACATTTTATTTCTGTTACCAGATGTCGAGGAGTTTTGTGATAGATGATCTTCTAATTACATTGCGCTCTCAAATCATGATACGATGATTGGACATTTGATTTCTTTTACAGAATTGCACTGTGGTATCTGGTTAATCTGGGCGTGTCGTGCTGTGCCCCACCAGCTTCATTAACGCGCTCCACCACTTGCACCAAATCTGAGCAACCTGCAACATGCCTCCACATGCCTGTCATTTGGGTACAATGTGATGATAGTTATTTGCTGTTTGTGAGGAGCTCTTTGAGCAACCTCACAACACATGCATATTTCATGCATGTCAGTGAGTGGGCAAGGTGGTGGAAGGGGTTCATGATCGTCATTAAGCATGACTTATCCCACCCACTTATCTTTGCTTTGGACAGGCTGGTGTAAAGGCTTGCTGACTGTTAAGAAAGATTTTCTTTTTGCAACTTTCCCTCCATTGCTTCCTATGAGCACCTTTCTTTTTGCTCTGTTTTACCCTATCCCAACTTTTTGTTTTGAATGGAGTAAAGCCTTCATGGTCACTTGCCTTTTGCTTGCTTGTTATGGGGAAACTGATCAGTCCTTCAGACTATCAGTAATGGGAAACCTTGTTCCCTTTTGAATTCTTGTACTTTGTAACACTGGACTTTACAGTCCAGTGCAGTGGGGATACTTTTGTATCACCCTTGCTTTTTACACACTTTTATATGTGCCTAAGGACAAGCTGTGCTGTTTTTGCATTCATTTTGGTGTGCACAAAATGGGTGTGCTACTAGATTTTAACTTGTTCTTTGGCCGTATTGAAGTTTGGCCTTCTTCAAGCCTTCCCACATCAGGAATGTCCTTGCAAGGCCATGCAGTTGTCTGGAAAAGCTGCAGCTTTCACAGGTTAGTGAGCCTTTCTATGTGTGTGTGGCCCAGAAAGGGAGTTGGGACTGTCTAGTCCCAGTCAACATTCTTGGTGCCAGAAAGTCTGCTTCTGGGACGTATGTGAAACCAGTAGTGTTCCCTGATTGACCAACTACCGCCTGTTTGAATGGTGCAGATCCTTACCATTGCTGACTTGGACTTGCTTCAAGTTCGGATTTTGGATAAAGGAAGGACTTCTGCTGCTATTCTTTAGCTGTACTTTGGAGCCAAAAAACCCTTGAAGAGCAAACCACTGAAGATCCGAAGACGATTCTTGAAGTGGCCGAGCATCCCTTCCAGTGTCTGGACTGTTGAAGCCATGTTCCTCTGACTGATCTCCGAAGACCATGAGCAGTGCTTTAGGCCTTGGACTATCGGGCCCAAGTAGTCTCGACGCCTTCTCGAGGCTCCAGACCTTCTGCTATTGTGTGTGGTCACATTAAGGGCCTCTGACCGCACTCGCACTCTCTTGAGACTAAGCCTTGACTCCACTTTGGTTTTAAGGGGGGGGCTCCTAAATTCTATAGAATCTGCCCACCAGGCCAGATTCTAGAAATCCATTTTAACAAAAGGAGCATAAGGTCTCGGGTACACAGTGTAGTTCCAGGGATATCATTTTGGGGTCACAGCCGCTGCCCCTATGGTCTCCCTTGCTACCCCTGTATGTAAGAAAAAGGAAAATGTCTTTTTTAAGAAGTTAAATGGAAGCTCCTAGGCACTGGAGTCTCTGGGAATGTAGGGGGTACCACACCAGGTCTGGGGGGCCCTGGCACCGTCCTCACCCATCAGGGTTTAGGCTGGGCCGGGGCTTGCAGTGCGATAAGGAAGCGCTCAGTACGGTGAACTGACCATGACATGTGGCACGTGTCACATTCCACATTCAGCACCAACCCCTTCTCCTCTGGCATCCTTTCGGCACATATACAGGCACCTGGACGCTCTCCCAGCTTCCTGGTTCCTGTTTGTGAGCAGCACAGATGAGCTGAGGGTGGCCTGGAGTGACGGACTGAAGCTGGAAAAACCAGTAAGCAGGCTTTTTACATTTTTAAATGTGATGTGTATTTTGCATGTGTGAAGTGCGCGTCAGATGTATGAATGTGCTATGGGTCAGCGAGTGGTGGGCGACTGAGAAGAAATGTTATAGCGTGTGTGTGCCTGTGTGGAGAATGCAGCGAGAGTTGATGTAAGAGAATGTGAATGAGTAAGTAACTGGTGAGTGAATGAGTAGAAATATGATGCTGTGTGTTTGAATGTCCTGGTTGCAAACAAGGGTGTTAGACTCATCTGAAGGTTGTGTGCCATCACTTCATATGATGCACTTGGAGGTGGGGTCAAATGACATCACTTTCTCTGTCATCAGTGCTCAAGGATCATGTGATGTCACTTCCGCTACCCCTAGCATTTTGGTGAAATGACAACCCTGTGTAGTTCACTGGTGTAGTACCATAATCTGTGTACAGAGAGCACTGACATTTAAAGTTAATAGGCTGTATATCAGTTACCTTCTCCTAATATAGAATGGAAACTTTTACCATGACTTATCTTGCTGCTCTCAAGGTAGAACATTTGAAAAGGTTGTGTTCAGAGAGGGGACTACTCGCCTATGGTGTGAAAGCTGATCTGATACAGAGATCAATGGATCAGCAGGAGTCTAGAATTATTTCTTTGTATGTGGCTAGTGATGAAGTAGATGCTGGGGCAGGACCTAGCTGTAGCAATGGTCTTGTGGTAACTGTAGCATTTGAAAACAGATGAGAAATGGGAGAGAGCTTTAGAAACCCTGATCACTACTTCTAAAGCTTTGTATGAGTTTAAGAAAACATAGACTCAGAGAGAAAGAATGGGAGTTTAACAAAGCATTTGCTGGAATTTGAAATGGGTTGAAAGGCAGAAGAACAGTAAGTTCCATCTGGAAATGGCCAGATTGCAAGGGTCTCAAGGCTTCTCCAGGTGATCGGGAAGTGCCTCTGAAAATGTATATCGTAGATTGGTTGACTGCTTTTGAATATGTCTATGAAGTGCAAGAAGTAGGTTCAATACATACGCAGATGAGTTGGAAGGGAGGCTTCGTAAACAAGGCTATCCAAAGAAATTGGTTTGACACTGTTGTGAAAGGGCACACTATTCAGACCGAGAATTGTTAATGTCTGTTGACAGCACTGGCCCACAAACTGATGTGCCCTCACGTTCTGTCCCAAATCTAAAGCCATCTGTGGATCTATTCGTAAGAATTGGCAGATTTTGAATACTTTTCAAAGCCCAACAGACAAACCTCTTTGCCTTTAAAAAGACAAATAGTCTGTAACGAAAATTGGTGAGGGCGAGTAGAAATGCACCCTTTGGGTCTATTTTTTTCAAAAAACTTTTGTCTATTGGCAGAAGTTTAGGACAGGTACAGTACGTTTTACAAAGAAAGAGACCGGAATCATCTTTTTTTGGGGCGAGATGGAATGGGCAGTGAGCCAATATACTCTTCTTGACATGTTTGTACCCACGCAAGGGCTTTCAGCCACATTTTCAGAGTCGGAGGGGGGGTTGGAGGGTGTGGGGGCTTTGCCGCTTCCAGCATTGCAATATACATCTTTTGGCAACAATAGTGCTCACATTTAAGAATTTTGAAATTTTTTTTGCACCGTCCCCAGCCCAAACCCCAAACAACAAAGCCAATGGGTCAAGGTCCACAGGGGACCCAACTATTTCTGAGAGCGCTTTCGTCACATCCAGCCAGAACGTACCCAGCGCAGCGCAGGACAAAAACATATGTATATGATCTGCTTCCTCAGATGCACATTTTGGGCATGTGTGGGTCGGGGTGCGAGAAAACTGCAATTCTGAGCGGTGTGTAATACAGTCTGTTAAGGAGTTTGTATTGTATGCAGCGGAATCTAGCGTTCAGAGAGACGTTGCGTGTGTGTGCACACATTTTGTGCCACATTTCTTCAGTGATTTCCCTTTCTAGCTCTCCGGCCCAAGCCCCCCGTGACTTTGGGGATACGTCCTCTAGTTTTCCCAGGTGTATTTTGTACAGGGAGGATATCATTCCTCTACCTCCTGCGGAATTTGAAATGTAATGTAGCTCAGGTGAGTCTGGGGGCTCATCTGGGTAAGAGGGCCACATTTCACGGACTGCCGCTCTTAGCCTGAAGTATTGTAGTAACTCCAGTGGTGAGTTGGAGTGTTCAGGCCGCCATGTTAGAGGAGTAATGAATTTACCGTCGGGATATAGGTCAGTTAGTGCACAGGTAACCCAGGTTTCCCCAGTGTCGGACGAAGTGCTGGTCGTGTGTGGGGGAAAGCCCAGAGAATTGCCATATGGGAAGCCATTTGTAATACGGGCAATGCTCTTGTTTTGAACCCAGAATGCTATTCCATGCTCTAATCGTGGTGGCCACGGGATCCGCCGGGGCGTTCGTCTGGAATGAACTGTGTAATACTAAGGTCATGATGTTATTACCATCACCCGCCAGTTTCTCTAATTTGACATGTGGGGCGGATTGAGGTGTGCGTACCAGTGTGTGGCATGTTGGGCCTGTGCCGCAATCCAGTACAGTGTAAGGTCAGGGGCTGCAAAACAACCTTTTTCATAGGGTAAGGTCATATGTTGCCACTTCTTGCGGACCGCTCCAGAATGCCAAAGAAATTGGGCACACGCTGAGTGGAGTCTCTTGAAATAGTGCTTCCCGGGCCACACTGGGACATTAGCAAAGTTGTAGAGGAGTTTGGTAACCACAATCATTTTAATTAGGGATAGCCTGCCCGCAAGGGACAGCGGAAGATTACGCCATTTGAGCATTCTGGATTCAATGAGCCGTGCCGTAGTCTGATAGTTCTTCACCAGTAAAGAGGCTCTGGTTAGTGATACTTGCACGCCGAGGTATCTGATACCCCCAGGGGACCAGCGTAGGGGGAATTCACACGATGGCTGTGGGGTTGCCCCAGTGAGAGGGAACATTTCTGATTTAGAATAGTTGATGGTGAAGCCAGTGTGGAAACAGAAAAATAATATGAGGCCGGGAAGCCCAAAAAAAAACACACCAACACAGGTTACAAAGAAACATACAAGTGCTTTATTTCAAGCTACAACAGTTACCAAGTCAATTGACAAACGGATAGCTATTCGGCTCTCAGTATAACATAACGAACTTCAACAAGGGTTCGATGTGTTAGTGAGAGAGCGCATATTGGAATACCCGGGCCTTTTATACAATTTGTCCAGCCCTTGGCCAACCCTCTTGCGGGTTAACCATTCTGCAAAATATTTAATTCTGGTCTTAGGGTTCCTTGCCAGGTCAATCCTTTAATAGATGCATTTTGATTAGTTTCGCTGATATAAGTAGTACATTTACATATAGGTCAACAGTAGGACAAGGTCTCTGTTCGCGACCCTGACAAGTGGCCTCTAGGCATATTAATCATTCAGTTGTACGGAGGTCACAATGGCCAGAATCTTACTCAGAATGTCATTTGGCCTCCATTTTGATGTTCAGGGTAACTTCTACATAACAAGAGAACCTAAAATGGCGGTTTAATCCAAGATGGCGGCTTACATTAATTTCTCTAAGGTCAAGACCTTGTCGTGGAGTTTGTTCGCGCATGATGTTTAGACAACACATGCAATTATTACAATAGGAGGCATAATATTGTTTCTATTCCGACAAACCCTCCTTTTGGCCAATGCCAAGTGCTAATACCATTTCTAATGTCTTTGTAAATAACTCCATGCATTGTCGTCCATACATCCTGAATCGTTATCTGTAATATCTATAGCCATTAGGTCGTTCACCAGAACCTCTTGCAACACAAACCCTTTAGATGCTGTACCTGGGGCATACACTTTATGTCCTATCGTGCTCACCGCCTGAGCGCAACATCCCCCTAGCATTGCACATATACTAGGTAGACATTGGATACAGCAACAAAGGAATAGCAGAACTCCCAAAATAACCAGTATGACAGAAAGCACCTTCCAACCCCAGGATCGTAGGGAATCCCAGAACCAAGCGCTAATACTCCAATCTCCCACAGGAACATGCACTTCTGAACTAAGGACGTGCAAGTTCTGCATTGCTCTGAAAATTGTCGGTGAGGAATCTGGTACGAAAACACAACAAGCGGACCCCACTAATTTACATACTCCACCACGTTCTGCCAGAATGACATCTAATGCCATCCGGTTTTGGAGCGCTACCAATCTTATTTCTTTCTGTTCGAGTGTCATATTATAGAGTATATCCATGGTCCGATTGATGGTTCTCTCCAGTACTCTTGCTAGCCCCCTAATATTTTCAGAATTTGCTATCTGTCCCCAAAATGGCACAACTGATTTTGTTATATCTCCCAATATTTGCCCAGGGGTATCTCCATTCTCGTCCAGCCGCGGGCAAGCCTTAGAAACTTCCAATTTACTAGCTATGAATACCCCAGGCAACAGGATTCCTAAAGAACAGGTTCCCTGCCAATCCTTGGGCAACCAGGGAAATGCTGTACTACCGCAAATGTAATAGACAGGCCCCCCTAGATACAGAGGCCTGTTCTCTCCGGTCAAATTTACAATGTTCACACAACCTTCAAAATCTCCCATTTACCGAGTGCGACTTTTTTTAATACACAGAAGGGGACTGAATCGGGGCTATGGTTAATGGAGTAGGAAGGAGGCACAGCGTCCTTATTGCCTATTTGAGCCATTTTAAAGGAAATTAGAGTTTGGAAAGGAAGAGACAGTTTATCAGATGGCCTAATAGAAGCAACATTAGGCTTACATCTATTTGCAAAAAGCGAGCATCCCAGGGGAGTCAATTCACGTTTCTCAAAATTATTTAAATTAGTTCCATCAAAGTTCCCTGAGATGCTGTCATTCCAACGGACAAAGAATAGTACTCTAAGAGAGGCATAGCAAGCAGTCGTTAAAGGTAAAGGGTGAATATACCATCCGAGCCCCTTGTTCCCATGTTGCAGTAAATGGGTGCAGATCCAGCAATTACTCTTACGTTTTCCGGAAGTGACCTTTCCAAAGAGTGTGGAGACAAAATGGACTGTTCCCCAAGCTCCACGGGCTCAGAGGGATTCTCCGACTCACTCTCAGCACTATCTGCTACTCCAGGATCTGAGAGTGTAGCATCAGCGAGGGGGTCTGCTTCTTCTGTAACGTGTGGCGTCGGGTGAGGAAGTTTCTTGACATGCGTCCCGTGGATCCAATGCTTCTTTCCAGCCACCCGCACTGCTGTCTGGGTGACCAACAGCACCTGGTAGGGTCCCCGCCAACGAGGCGCGAGGCAGGAAGACCTTTCGTAGGCCTTCACCAGGACCCTACTTCCAGGCTGAATATTGTGTCCTGGGCCCGTAAACCGTACAGGTAAAGCTGATTGAACGTGATGATAAATGTGATACAGATTTTTAGTCAACTGGTTACAGTAGTCTACAAGCAATACATTTTCAACCTCTCTCAATGTTTTAGGCTTCGGAAGACCCCAAATATTAGCAGGTCTCCCCATCACTACCTCAAATGGAGAGAGCCCAGTCTTAGTTTGAGGTATGGCACGCATGGCTAACAATACAATAGGTAAGGCGTCCGGCCATTTCAGTTTTGTGCCGGTGCATGTTTTAGCAAGCTTATTCTTTAGGATACTGTTATGTCTCTCTACCAACCCAGCACTTTGAGGATGTCTAGCCGAGTGAAATCGCTTTTCAATGTGTAGCGCTGTGTATATCTGCAAAATTACTGCTGCAACAAAATGTGGACCATTGTCCGACCAAATTACTCTTGGCAGCCCAAATCGTGGGAAGAATTCCTTTACTATAGTCTTCGCAGTGGTCATGGCAGTAGCATCCTTAACGGGAAAAGCCTCAACCCATTGACTAAAAGCACAAATGATCACAAGGACATATTTTAGATTGTTACACCGTTCCATCTCAATAAAATCGAAGTGGATGACCTCGAAGGGAACAGAAGGAGGCCCAAAACTACCCCTTGGAGTAACTGTCCCCTTCCCCACATTGTGCTGTAAGCAAATCATGCAATTTTGGACATAGCGCTGTGCGATCTTAACATTTTTTATCATTTACCCAGACTTGTTCTAACATTTTCGTGATCTGCTGAGCACACACATGCGTAGGACTGTGTGCCATCGTAACCATCGCCAGCACATATGAATCAGAGAGCAACCATTTCCCTTCAGATGTATCCACCCAACACCCATCTTCATCTAGTTTCCCCATCCCTTCGGCCCACTTTTTATACTCTTCTGTTGTGGCATCAGCTTGGATATCTCGTACAGACCCAATACCCTCATACATTACACAGGCATCTCTTGTTTCTCTTAGAGCATACATGTCTGCACTAAGGTCTGTGGCCGTTTGCCTGGCTATCTGGTCAGCAAAAGCATTCCCTTTTCCCACATCATCTATAACCTTACGATGCGCTGCACATTTCATGATCGCTAACTGACTAGGGAGCGCGAGTGCCGAGAGCAATTGCACTATCAGGGGGCCATGCTGAATCTTGGTCCCATGTGAGGTTAGGAACCCTCTTTCCGACCAGAGCCTCCCAAAGTTGTGAGCCACCCCAAAGGCGTACTGGCTATCAGTATATATGTTTACTGTACGCCCTTCGGAGCGTTCACAAGCTCGGGTCAACGCTATAATCTCTGCGGCCTGCGCAGAGTTATGCGGAATTCTCTTAGTTTCAACAATCGTACTCAATTTAGTAACTGCATAGGCAGCTGTAGATGTACCATCCGGGAGTTTGAAGCAGGAGCCATCACAAAACAGCCCCCCTTCCGCATTATCCAAAGGAGTATCTATAAGGTCTATCCTGCCCTTCGTTTCCTGTTCAGTAGTATACAGACAGTCATGTGATTCTTTGTCCCGCAAACAGTATTTTGCGGGAAAGGTAGGAGTTCAGCCGGATTAAGAACACAACACCTCTTAATTTGAATGTGAGGGGCAAACAAAGTTAATTCATACCTCGTCAGCCGTGCAGAGGTGAGGTGCTGTGTTTGGGTTTTATTCAATAGGACGTCTACAGAGTGAGGTACCATCAGGGTTAAATCATGGCCTAGGACCATTCCCTCACTCTGTTTTACAGACGCGGCAGCAGCAGCGACAGCTCGCAAACATCTTGGCAAAGCGCATGCGACAGGGTCAATGGGTGGAAGAGTAGTAATGCACGGTCTATTCTTCCCTCCGTGTTCCTGTGTTAACACAGCCAAAGCACACCCATCACATTCATGCACAAACAACACAAAGGCCTTGTTGTAATTTAGAGTACCCAGAACCGGTGCAGAGCATAACGCGGCTTTGAGAAGCTCAAATGATCGTTGATGTTCCGACTTCCATGGCAACGGCGAAGAAATGCCCTTCTTCGTCAAGGCCAACATCGGTTTTATCACTAGTAAGAAGTTCGGGATCTACAGCCTACAGTAAGAAGCCATACCTATTAAGGCTCTGACTTCCTTCTGTGTATTTGGAACAGACATGCCAGAAATGTGTTTTATTCTTTCAGGTGTCAATCTTCTCCCCTCCTTTGACAGGAGATAGCCTAAATAGGCGACCTCCTGACAACAATAATGAAATTTCTTAAGCGAAGCTTTATGACCATGTTCAGCCAAATGAATAAGCAACAATACAGTGCCTTCTTTACAAGCATTTTCAGAATCTGCAGCTAAAAGCAAGTCATCGACATACTGAAGCAGTGTACAAGTAGATGGCAATTCAAGGGTGTCAAGCTGCTCTTTCAAAGCCCTACTATAAATGCTTGGACTTTCAGTATAACCTTGAGGTGCACGAGTAAATGTGAACAAACGTCCCCCCAAGGTGAACGCGAACAAATACCTACTATCCTTGTGTATAGGAATACTGAAGAAAGCATTCTTCAGATCCACAACACTAAAGTGAGTAGCAGTAGCAGGAATCATCGTTAGTATCGTTGTCAAATCAGGCACAATTGGAAATTGTGCGGCGACAACTTTATTAATAGCGCGTAGATCAATTATGAAACGGAATGGGATTGCATTGTCGCCTTTCTTGTACACGGGTAAAATCGGGCTGTTACATAAACTACTTGCAATCTCTCCGATCACCCCTCGATGCTCAAAATCGGAGACAATGCACTTCAAAGCACGCTCCCCCTCAACTGATATTTTATATTGTGGAATGCGTGATAGTTTAACTCCATGTTTCAAAACTATTTTAACGGATTCAACCTGTAGTACTCCGACATCATTGTCGTCAACCGCCCACAAACATTCCGGGACAGCGCTAAACTCAGGAGGCAAAGGTCGAGTCAAAAACTGAGAACTGGGAAGTTGCTGCGGTGAAACCGTCAGTCCCACTCCGTCAGAGGAACAATGAATTACTGCATTTAGTTTCTTCAACAGATTTAACCCCAGCAAATTCTCTCCACAGTTTGAAGTCAAGAGGAATGGACAGTGGTCCGTAAAGGGACCCAAAGAAACCGGCACCGGCGAAGAAACCGGACAAGCAACTGGTATGCCAGAAAACCCTACAGAAACATTAGTTTGCCCTGACAATGGAATGTTTGGAACCCGAGAATGATCAATGGAGCGCTTCTGTGCTCCAGTGTCTATCAAGAACTGATGTTTCCTATTCCCCACTAACAATTCAACGAAGGGACCTTTTTGACTAACGGGAATAGGTGAAGGTTCCAAACCCTGCTTTGGGCAATCCTAACGAAATAAAATGTCGTCGGAAGGAAGCTCTTCAGAAAGGTAGGCAGCAGAAGGGTGATCAAATATGTTTCTCGTGTCCACACTCGAAGTCTGATTATCCCCGTGAAAAAGGTTGCTGAGGATCTTGCGAGAATTGACCTCTATGGGGGCCCCCCACTCCGGGGCGACCTCTAGGTCGTCTATCCATACTCCCAAATGTGTTGTTTGACCTTTGTCGAAGGACGGGGCACTGTGCACGCCAATGACCTTCCTGGCGGCAATAGGCACATTGATTAATATTCACAGGACCCAAGGGGACGTTCCCTTTCGGAACATACTGACCTCTGGTCTGTGAATTACCTCCTCTGGGATTTCTAACAATTTGCTGTAACAATACTTTAGTCTTCAAATCTCCTTTCCTCTTCTCTATTCTCTCTTTTTCATTATTAACACGGTTCTCATAATACTGAGCCATGTGCAAAACTTCAGATTGGGATTTCACCTGCCAAGCGCTCTCAGAGGACATAATCTGTGATTGGATGTCAGGCAGCAATCCACGCACAAATTTGTCCACTAACAACCTTTTCCAGACTCTGTGCCCAAGTCCTGTCCACTGAAGTCAGAGAATACCTGTTCGGATCGATTAAAGAATTCGGTGGCACCTTCAGATTTTCCTTGAACACAGGCCGTAAGCTTGTCCCGAATAATTCTTTTCTCAGGAATTATGGTTTTCAATTTTGCAACAATTCTATCAGGCAAAGTGAGTATTACCTGAGGTGGTTTCTCACCAGCTGGTCTTTCCCCATCAAACCTAGTTATGTTAGCCCACGTATCGCCCAACCCTGGCACATTGTCTATTGTTCGAACCTGCTTCCATAAATCTACGGGCATGAGTACAGGGAATAGCAAGTCAATATCACTTAGGGTGAACACAGAGGACTGTAAAACGGACTCTATCTCTTTGTAGAATCCTGTCGGATTTTTCCTAATATCGGGAATTGATTGTCTAATAGTGTTCACTTCCTGTCGCGAAAACGGGACGTGAACAAATTGCGATACATAATGTGCAGGGATGTCCACAGCGGGTGCACCTGTCCCAACGTTAGCGGGAATCTCAACCTTTGGGACAAATGTCAGAGGAACCTCTCTCATTGGCAACTGAGATATAGGTAATTCCGATCGCTTACTAAGCAACAGAGCCAGGTCGAGCGCTAAGGCAGCCGAAGAAGTGTCGGGCGAAAAAGCCCTCTTACAAATACCCAATAACTCTGTAGGACAACTAACCTTCTTCCTTACACATTCATCCTGCAGGTACTGTACCATTACCTGAATCACCTTCCTCTGCATTTTTACTGTATACTGACTATACGTGTCATACACTTCATCTGGCGGTATTGATGAATCCGAGATCCATCGAATCGCATCTTTGGTACAGATTCGTACTTCCTCAGATGCCGATTTACGACACAGAAGGAACCGTTTCTGTACATACATACTGTCGTCTTCATCATCCTCATCCCGTAATCTTTCTAAGTCCCTCCTATACTCAAATAACCTCTCAACATGACCATGTACTTTCTCCTCAGTGTCCCTCGAAAGCGCTAAAATATTTAGATCCCTCAACCCTTGTGGGAGATCCGTATTATGTAATCTACCCCACATTACACATAAATAAGTCCCCAAACCTTCAATGAAAACATTTTTCTCGGGAAAATTGCTCATATTTGATAATGTGGAAAAAACATCAGCTTGATCACCTCTCTCCATACAATGCTTAGCCCATGCAAATAATTCCCGTTTCTTTTCTGCAGAAACAGTATTACGAGTGGCAATCTTTGACCTCGCACCCTGATCAACTTCAGTCGGTACAGAACCACTCGGGAGCGGAGGTGTGGGCAAATTCAATGGAGGTGCGACTATCGGCGCAAGGGGAAGGGGTGGTAGAGTAGGTGGAGGAACAACAACTAGAGGAACAGGAACAATAGGTTGTACAGGGGGAACAGGAATAACAGCAGGAATAACAGCCGGAATGGGCAAAGCACCAGGGAGAGGATCATACGGAGGTGGCGCAGAGGCACCAGGCCTTCGCTCGTTTAACAATTTATCAATAAATTCTTCGGAAACATGAAAATCTTTAGAGGGATAGATTTTCTGGATACCGAGTGAGAAAGCCCTATCCATATTCTTGACTGACTCTGAATGTTTTTCCTTATCATATAACAACGCCTTTTCGGCATTCGTTTTATGACGGCGTGCATGTTTATCCCTACTTTTAAGCTGCTGCAACGCTTCTTTTTTCCAATTCTGCAAAACATAAAATGCTGCAGGTCTAGCCTTTTTCTTTAACAAGACCGATTCTAGGTATTCAATATGGGGGATCTCAAAACTACCATTGATTGGCCACTGAAATTCGGAGGCATGTCTGGTTTGTCTGTGCCAAATATCATTAAATACTATACATCCAATGCCATGCTTACAGTACATAGTACACGCCCCCTCCTGTGGTGCCGGGCGGCTAAATTCCAAAGATTGTCGATCGCTGCGGAACAGAGCCCTAAAGCAGCTAGACAATTTCCCAGGCATTTCACAAAAAATTGGTGTTACCTGGTCAATAATTGTGTCTGCAGATACAATACGCCAAATTCAAATTGTCAGGGTTAAATTAAGAGTCGGGTCACGACTACACCTGACCAAACCTAAGGAGGACCGTACGGTTTACCAAAGAACTTACCTAACGAATTTTACCTTGTGTTTGGTGGTTTCGACAAATCTGCCCGCCTCAAAAATGGACCCTCGTCAAGATCCCGTGTCAGACCACACGACTATCGTCCAAGGATCGGATCGTGCAGCGCTGCCGAGGTATTGCGTCTCGTTCGGTCGGGCCAGCAGTATCACACCGTCCGATCCCGGTTCGATAGCCTGCGTCAACATTCAATGATCCGGCATCAATCTTGAGGGTCCCTATTCGGGCGCCAACTGTGGAAACAGAAAAATAATATGAGGCCGGGAAGCCCAAAAAGAAACACACCAACACAGGTTACAAAGAAACATACAAGTGCTTTATTTCAAGCTACAACAGTTACCAAGTCAATTGACAAACGGATAGCTATTCGGCTCTCAGTATAACATAACAAACTTCAACGAGGGTTCGATGTGTTAGTGAGAGAGCGCATATTGGAATACCCGGGCCTTTTATACAATTTGTCCAGCCCTTGGCCAACCCTCTTGCGGGTTAACCATTCTGTGAAATATTTAATTCTGGTCTTAGGGTTCCTTGCCACGTCAATCCTTTAATATATCCATTTCGATTAGTTTCGCTGATATAAGTAGTACATTTACATATAGGTCAACAGTAGGACAAGGTCTCTGTTTGCGACCCCGACAAGTGGCCTGCAGGCATATTAATTATTCAGTTGTACGGAGGTCACAATGGCAGAATCTTACTCGGAATGTCATTTGGCCTCTATTTCGATGTTCAGGGTGACTTCTACATAACAAGAGAACCTAAAATGGCGGTTTAATCCAAGATGGCGGCTTACATTAATTTCTCTAAGGTCAAGGCCTTGTCATGGAGTTTGTTCGCGCATGATGTTTAGACAACTTGGCTTAGGCCAATACACATGCAATTATTACAATAGGAGGCATAATATTGTTTCTATTCCGACACCAGAGTACGTGCCAATTTTAGTTATGTCTCGGATGATGGGGTCTAGATATGTAGAGGGGTCTCTAACATATAGAAGCACATCATCAGCATACAATGAGATGATTTCCGGTGTGTCCTGTAGACTAATACCTTTACGGGTGTGCCTATTCCTAACATGGTCCGCCATGGGCTCAATTGCAAGCGCAAACAGGATAGGGGAGAACGGACATCCCTGGCGGGTTCCTCTATGTAGCTCGAAGGGGGAGGAGACATTGGAGTTGACCAGCACCCTGGCCATAGGTCCTGTGTACAGGAGTTTTATGTAGGCGATCATATTTGGTCCGACACCCATTTTCTCCTGCACGGCCCACAGGTACTGCCATGAGACCATGTCAAACACCTTCTGGGCGTCCAGTGTGACTGCAACTGCGTCCGCGTCTGGGTCAATTCTGGCCATCACATTGAATATACGGCGGATATTAAGTGCTGTAGAGCGGCCGGGAACAAATCAGTTTTGATCTGCATGGACTAGGTGGGGCATGAATGGAAGGAACCTGTTGACTATTATTTTAGCAAAAATCTTCGTATCTGTATTAATAAGTGATAAGGGCCTATAGGAACTGCATTCGTCAGGGGGCTTGTCCGGTTTGGGAAATACCTGGACTATCTCATGTAGGGTGATGGAGCCTCTAGTTGTTCCGTAGTGTTCTGGGAGAAGAGTCATAGGGATGCTTTCTAATAGGTCGTCCAGGTCTTGGGCAGAGTGCTCCGGCTGAGGGCCATATAGAGTGGCATAAAGGCTCGCTGAAGTGTCAATGATTGTTTGGTCAGACCAGTGTCATGAGCCTTGCTCATCAAGAATACTATCTATCCGGGTCCTGCCCCTATCTGCCCGTACTAGCTTGGCCAGGGTCCTCCCAGGCCTGTCTCCCTCACCATACCTTTGGGCTGCTACAGGGCGAGCATAGTACACACCTCGCTCGGGGCATGAGATTCGAAGACCTCTAGTTCCGCTCTGATTTTTGAAAGGGTTGCTGGGACCGGCGCATAAGCATGTTCCCATTCCAGTGCTTTAAGCTTAGTTTCAGAATTATTTAGGGCCTGCCTTATGGACTTAAGAACCCCGGCCTCCCTAGAGATACACATCCCCCTGTTATATACCTTAAATGCCTCCCGGCGGGTCCCCTCAGTGGTGTCCTGTGTATTGTTATTTTCAAAAAAAGCATTTATATCAGAGAGGATCTCAGCTTTAAAGACAATGTCAGATAGTGCATTAGATTTAAAGCGCCAAGGGGGTCGAGCGGAGAGGGTCCTACCCAGTTGAATCTGTAGCAATACAGGAGAGTGATCTGAGAGCGTGCGTGATAGAATCTCAACATTCGTCACCTTACCTACCTGCACCCCGACAATAGAAACATATCAATTCCTGAAGAACTATTGTGTACCGTTGAGTGGAAAGTGTAGTCTCTTTCCTGGGGATGGAACGTTCTTCATACATCGTGTAGGTTTAGGATATCCATGTGTGTGCGGAGTTGTCTGGCAGCCCGGGAGGTAACCCTGCGTGAGATGGTTGTTCTTTCCAGGACATTGTCAAGTATAAGATTCATACCCCCCCATATAATAGGAACTTCTACATATCTCGCCAGGATATCAGTTATTGGGAATCAGTATTGGGACCATATGAGTTGGCTATCAGGCATTTCTCATTATCCAGAGTGCAATGAAGGATCACATATCTGCCATTTGTGTCAATGTGAGTTGTGTGGAGCATGAATTTAACCGATTTGTGGATAAGAGTTAACACTCCCCTGGACTGAGTAGAGTATTGAGTATAGAATCTGTTGGGGCCCCAGGTCTGCGCCAGGTTTGATGATAGGAGTTTTAGTGCATGAGTTTCCTGCAATAGGAGTACTTTGATCCCATGTCTTTGTGCATATGCCGTAATCCTACGGGACTTTGTGAAGTTGGTTAGACCCTGCGCATTCCATGTCATCATTTTAATGGCCATGGTGACAATTTATGGAACATCCCAAACAAAGAACCCATCTCTGACAGCAGTCAAACGTATAGAGGAGGCGTACACGTGCCTCTCCAAGGCCAGTCGTAACCTTTCTGACGATTTTTGTGAAACATTCCCCAACTTCACCACCCCCCCACCCTCACTGCCCATTCGAAACTAGCTGTGTGACAGAACCCGCCCTGAGAATGACCAACCGCGTGCCCTCCCCAACTTGGGCACGCAAGACCTAGAGCCCAACAGGGGCTCAAACATAAGCACTCCGCCTTCAGAGGCATTGTATCTGCAGTGGGGGCTGCCGCAGCCGTCTTATCCACCGGATTAATGCATATCATAATGATAAATCTTCATAAGGGCTTCATGAAACTTAGGTTACAATGAAGCAAACATATTAGTAGGTAGCGAGATCAATACAAATAGTGCCGTAAGCCGGCTTCGAACAGTGAGGCTAAATTTTCAAAGTTCAGGCCCAGATAATGTCATTGTAAAGAGGCCAAATGGGGATGTATCCCATCCACAAGCAGCGATCGTAAGATGTTGATGCAGGGGCTGTATGAAGCCCAGGATCGCGCAGGGAAGGGGACCAAGTTGAATCATCGGAGAGCAGTCTGTAATTTGGCCACGACCTGTAAAGGCTACCATCAAGGCCCGGGATCCCAGATCCTAATCATCATCCATTGGATCCTCCGGGGGGTCCGCCAGTGGGATCTGTGCCTCGATGAATTTTACTGCCTCATCCGGGACCGTGAAAAAGTACAGTTTGTTACGGCAAGTGAATTTGAGGTGGGCAGGGAACAGTATTGCGTATTCAATTTTTCTGTCTCTTAGCATTTTTTTCACACCTCCAAACTGCCGTTGCTCGGTCTGCACCCCCACTGAGAAGTCAGGGAAGATCCTAATGATTTGTGAGCCTAGCCTCCGTTCCCCTTTCTCTCTGGCCAGGCGAAGTATGAGGTCTCTGTTTTTGTAGCTTAACAATTTTGCAATGATTGGCCTGGGAAAATCTCCAGGATTAGGGCAGGACGCCAGGGAGCGATGCGCTCTTTCTACCGTGAAAAAAGGCGACAGTTCAGGATTGTCTAGAAGGTCTTTGAGGAGTTGTTCGACCGCGAGTTGCATCCGCCCCTTCAGCGCCGATTCAGGTACTCCTACAATGCGAATGTTATTTCTTCGCGACCTAGACTCAAGGTCATCGCACTTGGCCTTGACCTGCTTCATGTCGCGGACGAGCTCTGTGACTGTGTTTTGCAGTGTGTGGATGTTGTCCTCATTTGTCCCTATTCTTTGTTCCGTCTCGGTGATCCTGGCCCCATGTTGGTAGAGTTGGGCTCTTAAGGAGGCAACGTTCGCATTAATATCATCCAACTTTTCATGGAAAGATGCAAAGTTTTTGGCCATGGATTCCATCATTGTGGCCAAGTCAGGCTGAGGGGGATCCGATAGGGTATCTCGTTCATCTTGCAGTGTCGAGGAGGATGCTTGGTCCGCTCTGGGCGCCGTCTTGGTGAACCTGTTCATGGCACCGAATTTGCTGGTACCCCGCACCTTGTTGGGCATTATCGTGGTAAGGAGCAGCCCCCAGACTGTCAGGTGCGTGGGGGCTCGTGAATTAGGAGGCCCAGGGCGAGGGCGGCCATTGGTTCGTGAGTACGGCATGTAGTAAAATGAGCTTGGTTGTACAAATGTTCGCCCCGACTGGTTGGGAATGTGCAGCCCATGAGCGGGAACTGATATCAAGGAATCTGTGGACCCAGGGTGGAGCGATCTAGGAGGTCTTAGACGCGTCCAGTATGGCTAGTGTTGCATTAGTGTATGTGTGGGCTCGTTGGGTATGGAGCCGTCAGCGACTTGCAGGGTTGACACTGATCTCAGTCGTGCACAGTGATAGAATAGGTTGATTTCACCTTCAGTGGGATCGAAGCCTCAACGGAGTCTCCCAGCCCATGGAGATGCGGGGCTCACAGAGGCGAGGGGGGCGTGGGAAATGCCCGCCCGGGACCCTAAAAGGAGGCCACGAGGGTCGCCGCCCCGAACGTGGCCAAGGAGGCTATATACTGGAGGGGTCCCACAGGAGGTCCATGGCGGCCACAACCCAAGCAAGAAGCGAGATCAAAGGGGGAGGCAGGAGGGTGCTATGTAGCCAATGTTACTTTGATCTTGTCCAGGTATGTTGGGCTAGCTGCTAGCATCGAGGTGGGAAGGGCCCCACCAGCAGAAAGCCGGGGATCAAAGGCGAGCCTTCATCAACCACCTCATGGCCTTTAGGGTGGCCAGACCCGTATGTCCGCCCGCGTAGAACCGTGCCCCCAGCAGATGGGTGCGTGGCTGGGCTCGGCAGTGCCGCTGTCCCCCAGCAGATGGGCACGTTGATGGCGCAGTGTTTTAATTCCCAGTGAGACACAGGGGGCCCCCACCGGCAGCTCCCCGGAGGGGCCCAGGTCCACGACTGTAGAGAGCCGCGGGGGGGCACTGCCCACGCCCCGCGGCCGTAGACTCGGCAGCTCCGGTGTCAGGGATGCCGGAGGGAGGAGAGAGCAGCCCCGGCTGCGCAGCGTCAGTCGGCCCCCAGGGACGCCGTAGGATCGTATGGTGCAGCGACCCGTCGCAGGACCCGGTCTCCTCACATCCAGGTCGCCGCCTCTGTGAAGCGGAGCAGGAGGGGCTAGCCCGATCCACAGCGGCGTGAGCAGAGCAGCCCCGCTCACTAGTCCGGGTCGCAGCTGGGGTCACAGCGCCTGCCGCCCCAATGAGTGTCCACAGGCGGGGCGGTGGAGGGCTCAGGATCACAGCTCCACGGGCACCAGCAGGAAAACAGGTTCATACAGTGAGGAAGCGCCTCAGGGCATTTGCTATTGGCGGCACATGGGGAGCAAGCGAGACGGCGCCTCCAGCCGGGGGGGTGTCACGGGCAGCCGCGAGACAGCGACAGGAAGGCCCGGAACCAGGGGCGTGACCGCGGCATCCCCAAGCGACCACAGCGCGGCCTCCCGACTCTGATTTTCCTCAAATCTTCGGCCCCGCAGAAAGGAGAGTGTTGGGCGACGAATCTGTGTGTTGTGCGGAGCTAGAAGCTTAAGCAGTCATTTTCTAGGCTGCTCAACAGCACCCCCCTTTGGGTCTATTTTCATGGATTTACAGAATATCCCAGTTTTGGGCTTCTACCCCTGCAATTCTTGTACTGCTTGTATATTTTCCAGAAAGACTATCATTTGAAGGCGCTGACAAAATGTGAACACTGCAGTCTTTTATTACCTGTAGGAGTGCCAATGCCATTTATGTGATCATTCGTCCATGCCTCTTGGATTTCCCAACTTCATTCCTTATTTTATCCATTTCTCAATGCTTTTCAATAGGTTTAATATGGCCGCCGCCTTTGCAGAAGCTCATCGGCAAGAGCTGGTGATCTAGTTCATCACTTCTGTCTGCTTCTACATTACGATATTGGGCTCAGCATTGGCGTTCGGGTGAAAATAATGGCAGACCGCCACTGCCGCTGATGAATGTCGCAGAGTGCTGGATGCGAATACAGACAACTTGTCAGGTTAGTTTGATGCACAATTTAGATTTCTGCAGCACTGTAATACATTACGGACACTCCATGGCAGTCAGATCAACATTTTAGTTGTGGACAGAATATTAAACACATTAGTAAAATTGACTTTTCGGCTAGTCAGACTGTTCTTTAATTTTTTATTCTGTCAGTCGTGGTTTGGGCTGCATTTGTTTGAAATGTGTTTGCTGTCTTGCCAAGATTTTTTTTTTAAACACTTTTTATCAGTATTTTTCAATAACAGGAGCTATAACACCCTAGAAAACCCCAAACCCCTCCCTCCCGTACTCGTATGCTCAGGTTACTTCTCCCCAGCCTTTTATCTTGTTCCACAGTTGACGGTTGATGATCATACATATTCAGTAGTCCCACTTAGGCTTGGCCGAGTCTGCAGCGATTCCCTTGGATCACATGACCCCATCTCCCTCCTCCACTTCCATCTCCCCCGCCCCCTAGCAGAATCCCTCATGGCGTCCTCAGGTCATTATCCCTAGATAAATCATTCAACAATTGGGTTCAGTGAATCGTCACTCCCTCCACTTCCTCCAAAGTATCTGTGCTCTGCAGCAAAGTCAGTTCCGCTGTCCCCCACCTGCGTACATCAGCCCGCCATGATGCGATTGCTGGGCCCTGTAGGCACTTCCACTCTATTGCCACTCAGCGTTTGGCGAGAATTAGCAGAAATCGGACCATCTTGTTTCGTACTTTGTGCTTCTTGCCCCCTGGGAGAGTTCCACAAATGCATATTCTCGGATTCTGTTCTAACTTGGTTCCCAACAGATCGTTCACCCCCTTGAACCACCTTATCCCAATACACAGCTATTTTTCCACACTCCCATATCATATGCTAGAATCCCGCCGGGCCTCTGCCACACCTAGGGCATTTATCCGACATGTCCTTATTCATTACCCGCAACCTAGCCGGGATCACATATGTCCTGTGTATGATGTTAAATTGGATAAGCTGAAACCGGGCATTGCGCGACACCTTTCGGACCAATTCCAATATTTGTGCCCACTCCTTTTCTGGTATCTATCTCCCATTTCACCTTTACCTTCAATTCCCCCTCTGATTTCCTTTCTCGTAAGGCTTTGTAGATCCACGAGATCCGTGCCCCACTCCCTGCTTGGTCTAACAGTACCCGTAGTAGTGGACTCGCTCCCGGCTCTTCCGGGATTCCCTCTCACATTTCCGCCAGCCTGCGGACCACCGCCCCGTACACTAGAAACAAGCCCTGCCTGCGGGAGCCCAAACTTCAGACCCCATTCTTTACAGGTAAGCAGTTTCCCTCCATCAAATAAATCCCCCACCGTCTCACAACCCTTTTCTCTGAGCCTCTGTATTCCTGCCCCTCCGATCACCTGGCAGAGTTTTCAATCAATGCCCCATGCAAGCATCCCATCAAACGGCGTCCCGGATCCCAGCTTTCCAACACATTTCTTCCATGTCTCTCTTACTGCCTCAAACACCACAGACCTCCCCATATCCCCCACCGGGTACCACAGCAATTCCATACCTCTCTGATTCGGCGGTAAGTCGCATATCAATCCTTTCAGGACTGTGTCCCCCCCCCACCCCAACCCGGCAGATCCCACAGCAGCACTGATTGCAGTTGCGCTACCACAACGTACTTCTCATAGTCTGTTAGGGCCATTCCGCCCTAGATCTCCGTAGTAACGCTAGGGATGCCCTCCTCCGCCCTGTCTTCCATAACAACTCTCCCACCTTACTATCCAGCATCTTGAAGAAAACCTTCTTCACTACATATGGTATATTAGAGAAGAGGTAAAGCAGCCTCGGCAGGATCACCATCTTGCAAAGTGCCACTCTCCCCATCAGGGAGAGAGGCAATTCCTTCCAGAATTGGACCGAATCTCCGACTTTTGACAACGCCCTCCCTGTGTTATGAACAAACGTATCGCCCACATCATGGAATAGCCGTACGCCTAGGTACTTAAATGATTCCCACTCCCATTTTATTCCCAGCCGTGGTAGGTCCTCCAGTTGACTATCCCGTAACCCTCCCAGTGGAAACAGTACTGATTTATCTACATTTATGCGAAAGACAGACAAAAACCAGAAGTTGTTCAGGATCTCCAGCAGCTCTGGGAGATACACCCTTGGGTTCGTCACGTACAACAACAGATTGTCCGCATATAATGAAACTACATGCCTCAGACCCCCAACTTCAATACCTGCCTCCGTCATTTCCTGTCGCCAAAATGCTGCCAATAGCCAAAGCCAAGGCAAACAGGATCGGGGAGGCCGCACAACCCTGCCTCCTCCCCCTGCCCAGTTCCCACGTGTCGGATACGCAATTATTGGTCTGCACGATTGCCATCGGCTTGCTGTATAGTAAACTCAACCACCTGCAGATGTTTTCTCCAAACCAAAATTCCTTTAGCACCCAAAATAGACACTTCCATTCTAGCAAATCGAACGCCTTCATGGCGTTGAAGGAGGCTATCCCCATATCCTGTTTCCGGGACTTCACTTGGTCCATTACTTGATGGAGGCGAATAATGTTACCGCAGGTACTTCCACCCCCGACAAAACCACATTGGTCTGGATGGACGAGTTGTGGTACTACCTTTGCCAACCAAGCTGCCAAGATTTTCCCCATGATCTTCCCGTCAACATTTAGGAGGGATATAGGCTGATACGCCATCCAACTGGTCCTTCCCCTCCTTCAGAATCACCGTAATCACTGCCTCCCTCATTGATTCCGGAAGGCGTCCCTTCTGGAATGCTTCCTCGTATACCTTCTGGAGCTGCGGGGCAAGGAGATGAATAAATGTCGAGTAAAACTCCACAGGGAACCCGTCACTTCTGTACCTCTCCTCATGGTGCAGATCGCTGTCACGCTCACCTGATTCCCACGGAGGCGCAGGTCTGACTTCGAGTGCTGATGCTTCTTCAATGGTGAAGCGCAGGACTCTGAAGATGGACTCACTGGCTCGCAGGAATATTCCCCTGTGTGTGAAAAGGGAGTATTACCTACTGACGGAATAATGCTCAAGCCTCCCAAACCCTTCCAACCCTCCACGATACCCTTCCTCGATTCCCCGTGAAGTCTCACCTTAGGGTCAGGAAGGATGAGCTCTCCATCCTGCATCTGATGCAGGGGCGCGTTGAAACCCATTTACTTCACTGGATTGAGGTTTGATGGGAGTTCAAATAAGCTTGACTATTCAGGTAAGGCACTGTAAGAGTTCTGTAGCAAGTTCAAAAGTTCAAGCCTTATAATAATGTTCATTGTCTTATTGCAGCAAGCGCTAACGCTTATGTCTTTTTCCCCATAGGGGCCGGGGTCCGGAATGCCAGGAAGCGGCAGGACCCGAAATTAAATGGGAATTACCCAACAGGTAAGTCTTAGAAGGAAACTGAGCTTTTCCTATTCCCTTCCTTCTCTCACCTTGTGTTCTTAACTTTTTCTCTCTAGGCTCTGGGAAGTGGCTGCGGATCTGGATGATCGCTGCTGAAGATGGAGGTGCCCAGGAAAGGTGAGTGAAATGCAGCGCTGCAGCGATCAAAGTGAAATGCTTTTAAAATGATGTCTTCCCTTTCAGGATTGTCGGTGTGATGTCTCTGTGATGCTGCTTTAGCAGGTAAGGTCTTCTTTCTCCCCAATTCTCTCTTAGCAGGTGACCCAGGATGCTGACAGGCGTGGCTGAAGTCCAGAAGCAGGAGCTGACACGGTGAGCGTCCAGCTGCGAGGAGCAGAACAACGCGAAGCGTGAGTTGCTGATCGGGTGTGGTTTAAATAGCTTTGGAAGAAGTTCCAAGTATGTATCCTTCCACCGATCAGGTATGTATCCTTCCGCGACCACACCCAGGGAAAGTAGTCCCACAGGTAAAGTAGTTCCATTCTGGCCTCAAGAGGGCCTGGATGTAGCAGCATGGTCTGCATCAGGTAGGTGCACATTAAAACACTTGAACACATGTCTAGCTTTATGAGCCTGGCGCCTAAGGCGCCAGGACAGGGGTCCAACATGAGCCCGGCGCCTAAGGCGCCAGGACTGTGTCCAAAGGGCCCCAGCTTGGGCCCGCTGGCACTTCCCTGGGGGAAATGATGCCTGCCTCTGGGGTTGCTGGGTCGGACCTGGCTCCTTGGAGGTGTAGGCATCATGACAATCGCCCATCGAATATCTCCCTCCTCAATAGGGGCTTCCAGTCCCTCCCTCTGGTCCTCTCCTAACTTTGGTAGGTGTATTAATTCCATAAGTTCCTCCACTTCTACATACCCTTTCCTGCTTGTATATATTTCTTTATTGAATGCCACAAAGGCCTCATTAATCTTCTCCTGAGTGCCCAATATCTCTCCCTCTTTGGTCTTAATTTGGGTAATAGCCCCTGTCGGATTTTCCCTATTACCCAGCCAGGCCAATAGTTTTCCCGCCTTATCCCCTTCTCTATGGAACCGAGCATCCCACCTACTGTTATCAAAACGCGTCAGGTTGACCAGGGTCTTCTGGTGGAGTTCAAGGATCTGTGCTAAGCCTTCCCCTACCTGGGCACCTCTCGCCGCCTCCCTATCTAGGTCCGCCACCTGGGTTTCCGTACGCTGCAGCGTATCCAGTTGCCGCTTCCGCATACCCACTGTCGTGGAGAGGCACCTTCCCCGTATAGTCGCCTTGAAGGCCTCCCAAAGTGCTTCCATTGACGACACTGATCCTTCATTCAATTCAAATTAAGTCTCAATCCCTTTGCAGAGTTCGTTGACGAATTCCCCATCCCCCAGTGCCTCTCTCTGCATTCGCCATAACCGCCGGGGAGATCCCGCCCTAGTCATGAACAGTATAGCCACTAAAGGGGAATGGTCCGAGAGGGCACGTGCCAGGTATTCTGGCTCCTCAAAGTATTGACAATGCTTCTTCTCTGTTTGGAGGTAATCTAGGCGAGAGCATGTACCATGCACACCCAAATAGTAGGAGAACCTCTTTTCTTCGCCATGTCGCTCCCTCCACACCTCCACCAAATCAAGGTCCTCAATCACTCCCCCCCCCCCCCCCCCCCCGAGCGACCTTGTCATCTGTTGTTTAGTAGGACCCCTGCCCCCAGTACTATCCAGAGGCTCATTCAAATGACAATTAAAGTCCCCTCCCCACACTATCATTTCTCCCCTATACGGCCCCGCCATACGTAGGACCGACGGAAAATATTCCTTATCGTCGGTATTCAGTGAATATGAATTAACCAGGCAGATTGTGCACCCTTCCCATACCTCCACTATCATCACCGTTCTCCCCACCTCATCCCTCAGCACTGTTTCCACTCTCAATGGTACCCCCCTGGCCACCCAGATAAGTACCCCCCTGGCTTGGGTTGAATACGTCGTCCCAAATACCTGCCCCCCCCCCACAGTTTCCCCAATCCCCCCAGGCCCTCCTTTCCCATATGCATCTCTTGTATCAAGGCGACTTGTATTCCATGTCGCTTCAGGAACTCTCCCACCCTTCGTCTCTTCTGGCTCACTCCCAAGCCCCGAACGTTCCATGTCCAAATTTTGAGGCCCCCCAGCATACCCTTCTAAGTCGTTAAGCCCACATCCCAGGATTGCCTTCCCATCCCCTTTGGTGTCCATCCCCTCTAGACAACTCCCACCTCTGTCCCCCATCCTCCGTCCTGACCCCATCACTGATATCACCCCATTCCTTATCACTACCGTCTCAGGCCCATTACCTCCCTCCTGTTTTTTGATTTTTGATCCAGTCCCTGCTGACACTCATCCCCAACTTGGTGTTTTCAATTCTGCTTCCCCCTCAGCTCCCCTCTCCATCCCTTAAAACCCCCAACTGTGGTGTGGTCGACTCCAATCTGGGTTCTGACCCTCCTCTTCCCAGTCGTAGACCCCTTGACTTGTCTAACCCACCTTTTCCCCGCAACTCGTGGGTAGCAGTCAATGGCGTTGTATAGGTGTGGGGGATTCCATTCCCCCCGTCACCACCCGTCCAATGTAGTAACCCCTTCTTACGATTCCCTCCTCCGCTCTCGGGTGACTAGTTCCTCGGAATCCATCTCATATCCAAAGCCTCCATCTCAACTCTTATCGTTCCTCCACAGTGGTCTGTGTCGATGGCGTAGACCTTTTCTCCTGAGGGTCTCCACTGTGCGTTGAAGTATCCAGCCAGCCCCACACGTCTTTCGAGGACGCGAAGAACCATGATTTTCCCATCTGATAGGACCTTTAACCTTTCCGGGAAGAATATTATAAACTTCAAGTTGAGTTCCTGAGGCCGGCGCCTCACCGCATCGTACGTCCTCCTCTGGCGCTGCACTTCCAGGGTGAAGTCTGGGAAGGTACGTAGCTTTGTATTTCCGATCTCATAGAAGCCCACTTTGTGGCTTCCTGCAAGATGGCATCCCGATCTCGAAAATTCATGATTTTGGCCACCATCACTCTTGGTGGGGCTCCAGGTGATGGGACTGTACCCGGCAACCTGTGTGCCCTTTCCACTGTAAAGAATTTGGACAGTACTTTGATTCCCAGCACTTTCAGAATCAGGTTCTCCACGAATAGCTCTGCATTGGGTCCTTCTTCCCTCTCCAGTACTCCGACCAGGTGTATGTTACAGCGCCTGGAGCTGCCTTCCACGTCCTCCGCTCTAGTTTCCAGCATTCTGGTCAGCCCTACCAGGCTTGCTACTTGGTTCTTAAGGATCTGGAAGGCGTCTTCCACTGTGCTGATCCACTGTTCTGCTTCCGTGACTCTCTCACACCCTTTGGGGAGGTCGGCTCTCACCAGGGAAACATCTACCCCCACTTCCTTAATTCTCTACTATAAGGTGGATCAGGAGACCTGCATTGCCTCAATCATTGAGTCCAGTGTCACTCCGCTCCCCTCGCCTCCTGAGGCCCTCGCCTCCGTCTGCCGTTCCGGTCCGTCCTGCCTTTGCATTTTATCTCTTGCCTCTGTGTACTTTTCCATCTGCAGCTGGCCCTTGACCATGTTGAACAGAGATTCCTCTGCGTTGAGGTACTGGGTCTAGCTCATCAATCCCTGCGTTCCCTGCGGTGTCCCCCTATTCGTGTGTCTCTTGTGTCCGTATAGTGGGCCCCTGCAGAACAGTTCCTGCTGCGCTAAATGCTGTGCACAGTATCCGATGGTTTAACATCCCATCAGGGCTGTAATGTTCACCATGTGTAGCTATCACAATGCCATCGTGCACCCTTAAGGCTGCCACCTTGATTTACCCAGCTCCGGTGTAATTTCCCCTCCTGATCGGACCTCTCCCCTTGCCAATCGCTTTGCAGCCTATATTCCACCTCTCAGTGCCACAGGTGACTTGTGGTCCGGTAAGGGAGTCTGTTGCCGTAGGTATTCTGGTGCGCAAGTACCCTGCTCCTCCTCCTCCCTTTTTCCCTTTGCCAGTCAGTTCATGGGCCACACCGGGCCTCAATCTCCGGGGGTCGGGGATAATGCCTGGTGTCCCAGGGGGGACACTACAGTGTCCATAAGTGTGGGACCCCAAGACCACTGTTGAGATGCCAGGTCTCCCGCAGCCACTGCAGCTCACTCTAATATTGAGTCAGCCAGCTGCTGCAGACCTGTGATTGCCCCCAATCAGCTAGGCTATTACAACTGATCAGTGGGGGGAAGGTTCTCCGAGCCTATTTGTCCCAGTGCCCACTCACCTTCCAGTCCCTCTTTGTGGTCCGGACCTCTGCATCGACCAGCGCCCGGCTCAGCATTCTCCGTGGAAGGGCGCCTGCATCCAGTTCCCTCCACGGGGGCTGCTGTCGGATTCGCCTCCTGTTCAACTCACCACAGTATTTGGTGGTGCTGCATTCAGTGCGGTCATCCGCCCTGTATATTGCCTCTCTTCCGGCGCCATCCCCGTGCTTGGGTTTGTTGTTCTCGGCAGGGGGAGGGGCTGCGTCCGCCACCCCGTTTTTTGTACCAGACACGGTTCCACTGGGCGCCTATTGCAGCTCCGGTACGGGCTGGGGGTGTCCACAACTCTCCCCCGACCTCTAGGTGTGGGCTCTCTGTGGCACCTCGTTCAGGTGTTTGTCGGTCTACTCCGCTTTCCTTCCCTACCCTCCGACGGCCATCTTGGAGCGCATCCCGCTTCAGACCAATGATACTTTCAGAGTGGTTTTATGGGACTTTCTCCGCAGCAATCGTTTCCAAACCTACACCATTCGGGACTCCAGAGTTTCACCTCTAGTCCTAATCACTCTTTGGGCGAAGGTAGGGTTCTGTCCTTCTGGCCGTTTCATGAGCACCTGCTTTCTGTATCACACATCAAGGCAGGGTGATTAACTTTCCAGCCCTATGATGTATCAATTTAAACTCTCCATTTAAAAGGATTTGTTTTCAAATTTGTTGAGTATTTCCGTCTTTGCCAGCCAGCGGCTACATGTAATGTTTGTGTTTATTTATTTGCTTTGCAGTGTTTATACCCTGATTAAGACATTCTAAATCATATTTACGTCGAAACCGGTTGGATTTGAAGGCCTATGAGAAGCCATCGGGCTGTAAAACTGTAGGACTTTGGACTCCTCATATGGGTCCTGGAACCTATGAGATAGTATTAGGTCCTAAAATAGTGTTCAATTTCGGATTTTGGCACTAATGAAAATCGTTTAGAATTTTTCATTATTATTATTAACAAAAATTCTTTGGTATGTTCTTTAGATTAACTTGGTTGTTCATGTATCTTTTTGATACTGCTTATGTAGTTTGCTTTTGATTTTTATGATTTTTGAGATCAGGTGCTTGTATGTAGTTTGTGGTATGCATGGTAGAGTTTGTCTGCTGTTTGTGTGAATTTGTACAGTTTTTACCTTGTTAACTGCTTCTGGCTTTATGAAATTCCTCTTACTTTGAAGAATTGAACTTGTTTTCTTTGGTAATGTATAAATAAACTAGGGGGGCTCTCCCTCGCCCACCTCCCCCGGCGCCTTTGGCGCCCAAAAACCCCCACCCCCCCCCGAGGGGCTCGTTTCACTCGCTCCCCCTGGCGACTTCTGCATGTTGTACTCGGTGTGGCTTGGTCCCTTGTAGGTATACTCCAGCAAGGGCTTGCTTTGTTCGCACCCCACCTTTGGGGAATTGGAAAGTTGGACAGTATACCAGCAAATTCTGAGAAATGTGGGACGGAATGAGCAGGCCCATATCTTTAGGGCATACAATAACCCCATTTCAAAGCGTTACGTTACCGTCACTTACACAACTTCATCACACACCTTCATCAGTTAATAAACTTCAAACGCCTTACAAATTGTAGATTTGGACATATACCATCAAAGTTGGATGAATGTGTAACGGAATGCCACCAGACTCATATGAAACTTTACATGAAATCGTCACTTATACACAACTTCATCAGTGAATGAGCTCCAGTGAATGTGCTTCAAAAGCCTGAATTGTAGATTTGGACAGCATACTATTAATGTGGGCTAAATGTGGAACGGAATTACACCAGAACCATGTCTGTAGGACATGGTATGTCCCCCATGTTAAGCACCACAAAAAGTGGCACATAAAAGCATTACACAAAAACGTCACTTATGATTTTATATAACAGGGTTGATGTATTGTTCAAAGTAAACCCCCAGTTGGCCCTTTTTTCTGTATGCTCCAAGAAGTAGGAGATCCTGATAAGATTGCATGGTTGCTGAGCAGACTGCTCCATTCTGGCTGAGTGCCATTATGGAAATGTCAAAAGCTGACATAAAGGACTTTGATAAAATGAAGCCGGCTTTACTCTTGAAGTTTGGGAAGACTTCTGCCCAATACCCAATGAGATTTAGAGACTATATATAAAAAGGAAGATAGTAGTACTTTGCTCACGTTTGTGAATGACTCCTTGAATAACTTGTGTGGCTGGGTTGAAAGCCCATAAGTAACCACTTTTGAGGGCATGGTCAATTTGATCATGCTTGATCACCTTTTTGCCTCTTGCACCCCCAGAGCTGAAGTAGCACTTGGCAGTTTCAAATGAGTTGGATCATACGGAGCTGCCTAGTACTGCTGACCTGTGGGATTTACATAGTGTCCCATAAACATGTTTCTAGTATGCGTGAGGAGGGGGGAAAAGCAAAAAGAGAAGGAGTCTAGGCAAAGTGATAAAACGTCTTCCCATAAAGTCCACAAAAAGTTTAATGAGGGGTGTAAGTCACATGATCATGGAAAAGATAGTAGGACTCGCCATCCTAAGCGGAAGGTGGACACTATAAGCCTCCCTACTTACATATAAGGTCCAGTAGATCTTGTGTAACCTGTGGAGCAAGTGACAACAAAAGAGTGAAGAGTAAGACCTTGTGGGTACATTCTGTGAATCTGGCACTTCCTAATGAAGAGATACTTACAGGAGCATCTTTCTCTTCAGATTCCTTGCCCAATGGCATTGGATTTGAAGTAGTTTTAGTTTCCCTGGGATCCTGGAATTGCTCATAACACCAAGCATTGTTTTAAGATTAGTGTACTAGTAAATGGTGTAGACACTTCTCCTATTAGAGACACGGGGGCCAGTCAAACTGTAGTGGATTCCACTTTGGTAAACTCGAAGCCTCTGGCCAGAGCTCCCCTGATGCCCACCAAGTTGGCTGATGGTGCCCCTCTCAACTTCTCAGTTATGCCTGCCACTTTAGCTGTCAATGTAGGAGTGGTCAGGATACCTGTCCATGTACAGAGGTAAGTTCCAGGAAAGGTTCTGTTAGCGAATGACCTTGGAGACCTGGGTCTTGTGGGGAATACTGCAGAACATCCACACACTAGTCTGAAACCAAAGTTGTCTTAGCCAAGCCTAAGAGTCAGCCTAAGCCAAAGGAGAAACCTAAGTACAACATGCCGGGGTACTAATAGCAATATTACCCGAGCGGGGGGGCATTACCAGGTCAGGTAATGTCCCGGGCCAGTTAGAAGCCCTAGCGAAGCGAGGGCTTTAGCGATGGTGTGTTTATAGAGTCCACTGAAGGTGACCATAGGAGGTTAATCGTTCACCTTCATGTGAGGCCCTTCCTCCTGACGTGTGGGCATTAAGTCCCCCTTGCAGGTTTCTTTGTCATCAAGAAGGAGAGGGTAAGCATGCACTTCTACTGGCATAAGATGGGGGCATAAGTAGAAAGTCATTGAAGGAGTTGCAGTTATAAGCCAAGAGTGGAAAAAAATCCAGGCTTCAGTGGTACCACTATCTGTAGAGGGTATACCATTTGAGAGCGTAGGGGTTGATATTGTTGGTCCCCATGAACCTCTAACATCATTTAGCAGCAGGGTTATACTTGTGGTAATTGATCATGCCACAAGATATACTGAAGCCACCCCACTGAAGATTGTAGCTGCCAAGTCAGTTGCAAGAACACTGCTAGGTATTTTTTCTAGGGTTGGCTTCCCTAAAGAAGTTGTGTCTGACAGAGGCAGCAAACTCCATGTCTACGCACTTAAACATGCAGGATTGTGGGGCTTCCTACACGTTTTCATCTGCATACTACCTGTTAGAGAAATGTATCATTGTTATGCTTCATCCCCTCTCCTAATGAGACCCCCAGCACTTTTAGCTGGACTTCTGGACCGTTTTCTTTCAATCCTGAATGAGTGGAGCCTTTTTCCACTTATTCATTCTTGTGGACTTTGTCTTTTGGAACTCTCATCTTTGTATTCTACCTGTACTATGGAGTCTGTTTACTCCATAGCTCTTAAAGACATCTGTTTTTACGACTGCAGCACACAGCTCCTTGTGGGAAGTGTTGCTGGGGATCCTTGGGGTCCTCCTTTAAGATTCCTTTTTTCTATATCCTAGAGTGACTACAGTTCTTAAGGATAGTATCTCTCCCAAAACACTCTAGTCGGAGAGATTGGCACACACCACCTTCAGTGGAGTGCCAACGGGATACCTAGTATCCCCCATCTCTCTGCTCCTGTGACTTTTTAGTCACATAGACAATCTCCTAGTTATGGCTGGTGGCAGTCAACGTTTTCTACCAACTATTGTCGTTTTTATATCGCAGACTGTCCATTGCCTCGGTAGTGCACAATAGGGGCACCCAAGTATCAACTTGGGGCCTATCTTCTTTTTTCGCCATTTGTAGCCTGGTTGTTCTTTGTTAGCCCTTCTACCATTCTGAGAGGGGGAGGTCAGTGTGTGTGTGTGTGTGTGTTTTGCCTTTGGCGGGAACCCTTGGGTGTCCCCGTCTAGGCTCCAGAGTGTCTGGTAAGACAGGAAGTGGGGAGGAGTCTTCCACCCCCCCTGTCCTTTGTCTGCCAGAGTGCCTGAATAGGACCAGCTCCCACAAGGGGTCTGGCTGTCTGATTGGGCAGTTGGACACACCTTTCTGTAAAATGCTGGGAGAGATTGCAGAGGAGTGTGTGCTGGGACTGTGTAAAAGGTGAGGCTTCTGGAGTGAAAAGCAAGTTGAACACTGGAAGGTGAAAGTAACCAAAGAACAAGACGACCAGAGACCCCTGAAAACCCTTTGCAATACCGTGAAGTGACCACTGCTGTCCTGACCCCGTTTTCTGTACGGCAGAGGAGCTCCGAAGAGGATGACTCCTTCCCTTTGGCTGGTGGGAACACCCAGTCCCAGGATGCCTTTGAATTGAGCCATCACCCAAGGTCCTAGGAGTTTCCCGAGCTGCAGAACCCCACCTGCTGCCCATTTCGAGTGCATCATTGTGGAAAGGCCGAATCCGTCCAAATCTTTGCTGAACCCGTAAGGACACTCCAGAGATCTGATCAAACTCGCCCAGACCCCCTCGTCAGAGCATGGGACTGCAGGAAGCGAAGATGATTGACCAGGCGATCTATGTCCTTTGTTTGGTGCTGCAGAAAAGATGGCAAAACCGCAGAGTGAACCAAAAAAGTTGTTGAAAGTCATGCCCCAGGTCCTCCCTCGAGACTGCTGCTGAGAGATCCTGTCCATTGTCCTGCCTTCAGTCCTCTGACCAAGGAATCCGGAGGTCTTGTCCAGAACTGCAACATCGGGGAGCATCAGCATGAGCAGTTTCTTCTAACCTAAGGTACTGTGGGGAAAAGGTATTGCTTACCTGATTCAAAGAAGTCGCTCCCGAGCATTGGAGTGCACCTAGAGATGTCCAGGGTCACTCCCCTCCCAACTCCGACTCAAGCCGCTGCTTGTGTCCCTTCATCAAGTCCTTTACAAGGTCTCCCTTGCTAGTTAAAGTTGTTGCTTCTATAACACTAGAGACTGGAAGAAGTCCACAGGAACTCTCCGTATTCTGCTGTTTGTCAAGACTTTGATCGCTCTCTGAACTGCCTTTAGCTAGGCTAATGTTACAGTAACTAACCATTTTCCTCCCTTTTAAGTGACTTTACTATATGTGTTTGCAGAGTAAATACATTACCATATGAAACTGTAAAATTCCGCAGGTGTGCGTACTAACCGGTAATATAACATCGTCTTTTCCCTTTCTAACATTGC
Source organism: Ambystoma mexicanum (assembly GCF_040938575.1). Classification (NCBI taxonomy): domain Eukaryota; kingdom Metazoa; phylum Chordata; class Amphibia; order Caudata; family Ambystomatidae; genus Ambystoma; species Ambystoma mexicanum. The sequence goes on from NC_090935.1 coordinate 739,907,140, forward strand.
TACAAATGTAACTGCAAACAACACAAAAGTGCAAGTGCCCTTTGAAGTGTATTCCAAGTATTCCGAAGTGTACTAGCGTAAATGTCTGAAGTATTTTAAATGATTCTGGTGTATATGTAATAAATATATAATTTTATATAATAGTGTTAAAAGTTTCTTTGGTGTGCATGTCTAACTAAGGTTCTGTGTACTTACCTATAGTTCACATCTTCCTGTTAAGATGAGCTTGATTGCTCTGCCATTCTAGCAAGGTCCTGAGTTAGTACAGACCGATACTAATAGTTGGAGATCTACAAACCACTGGAATAGCTCTCTAAAGTCTTACTATCAGTAGGACTTTAGGAAAACATCCGTTAACACTAGCCACAAACTAATGGTCTAGTTGAGAGGTTCAACAGAACTCTCCAACGCATGATTGGAGCTTTTGAGGATTCCCAGACAAGGAAGTGGGTCTTTCTCATCCTGTGCTTACTTTTTGCATACAGAGAGGTACCTATAGAAGCGGTTGGCTTCAGCCCCTTTGAAACCTTGTTTGGTCACCCTATCAGGGGACACCTTGCCAAAATCACAAAGGTTTGGGAGTTGCCTACCCCTCCTGTCACTACCAATGTAGTGCATTATGTGTTGGGATTGAGGAAGGGGATGGCCTTACTGATGGCTCAGGCCAATTACAAGCTGAAGGCTGTATAAACACTGGTTAAACATGGGTACGACCAAAAAGCTTTCCTTGTTATTTTTCCCCCTGGCCAAGAAATCCTGATCATGAATCCTATAAGGCCGAGAGCCTTGCAGGACAAAGGGTCTGTTCCTTACCGCATAGCTGAGAGATTAGGTGAGGTGAACTATTTAATGTACCTTGGAAGCCCTGGCCAGGTTGCCAAAGTGTTCCATGTAAATAAATTGAAGGCATTCATCCGCAGCATTGCAATGGGAGCACTGCTCTTGGCAAGAAGGGAAGAAGAGGAATCTGAACCTCCCGCTGACCTGTTCCAGGGGAGCCCTTTAAGTGGCTCAATTGGAGGTGTCAAATTGCCCCTTCGGCTGACAATACAATAGCAGGGTGAGGTGAAAACCATGCTTAGGGAATGTCCCCTCTTGTTCTCCCTAAACACCTTGGTTTAAGCATGATATTGACACTGGAGATTGTGAGACACCTTAAGGTGTCTCACCCGCTAGTCCCCGGGGATCTGTCATCCAGGTAGCAAGTACACGGCCATCGCTTTTGGATACAGTTCCTGGGGGTGGACCAGTACAGGAGGATCCCCTGGATGAGGGGTTTTCGGGGAGTGGAAATGGGACACCGGAGGGTGAGACGCGGTATCTCCTCCCTGTAACACCTTTTCCCCATCCAGGTAGGATACCTAGGAACTCAAACTCCCCCTGCCCCGTTCCTGATACAAACACTTTCTCACGGACAGCTCACAGTGAGCGACAACGGACTAACACCACTGCCGTATAGCTGACATGTCCCAATACTATGGCCAAGCAAGGTCCGGCAATTACTGATATATATATATATATATATATATATATATAATGATCAGTAATTGCCGGACCTTGCTTGGCCATAGTATTGGGACATGTCAGCTATACGGCAGTGGTGTTAGTCCGTTGTCGCTCACGGTGAGGTGAGCTGTCCGTGAGAAAGTGTTTGTGTGTGTATATATATATATATATATATATATATATATATATATATATATATTCTCCTCTCTTTTCCACACGGATAAAAGGCGGAACACATAAGGAAACAGCCGTTCCAAGATGGCAGTTTAATACGAGGAGAGGGTTGCAAGGAAGGACTTCTAAAGACTGTTTCTTTCATGAGCCTTGGAAAATAAGAAACCTAAGACCAGCAATGAAAGCTGATCAAACCTGCATGGTGTGTGGGAAGTACCTGGAGCGCTTGCCGCTATGGTACTGGCCTTCTCTCCTACAACAAAGCAACATCAAAAAAGACTGCACAGCCGGTGAGTCGAAGAGACTGATGCCAAACCAGGCTGTGTTTTGAACCAAGGCTCAGAGCGGCAACATTGTATGAAGATATCTAAGGAGAACAGTGTGTGTGACGAGCAACACAGATCTAATTGGAAACCTAAAGAGTGATTGAACCTTGGGAGACAAAAGATACCATAGACCGTGGTCCGGCGCCACGTGGGTGCTCATTCGAAAGTCTCTGTTAGGTATCCAACTGATGCCAAGTATGAGAAAAGAAAATAAGATCGAAGTGGTCCTGCAACGGGTCAAGCTAAACCCTGTGCACATTTGAAAGTCTTCAATGATTTAATTTACAATGCAATTGGTCGGAGCCTGACTGAGGGAGACTAGTTGGATAAGAGAAAGGGATCTGAGCCTGGCTGAGGGGCTTCTGGGGTGAACCGCGAGTCACCCAAAAAAGAGTATTTGCTGAACATTGTAAAAAGGGGATCTGAGCCCAGAAGAGGGAGATCCAACGTTTAACTTTTGTTTTTGAGATCTGAGCCCAGCTGGCAGGGATCCAGGGTGAACACCCAAATTGAATACTTGTAAAAAGAAGGGAACTTTTTGAATCTTGTACACCCGGCCCTCTGCATTAAGAGTCTTTTAAGAAGTAAAGAGACTTGGACACAGAAGGTCCTGATGCTGGTAATGGAACTGTATCCTTGTGCCGCAGAAGTCAGAGTGTGTGCTTTGCTCGAGTGATCTGCCTTGCCCCGTGCTTTAAACATGGGGAAGGGAGGCCAATGGCCCGAACATCCTGACATATAATTTTGTGAACACTTCTTTCTTTTTCATGAACACTACCCCACACTATTTGTAAATTAGATGTAAGGATTGGCAATAGGTTTTTTAGTATAGGCCCTTCTATTTTGACACAACTCCAGTAGGTCAGCATTATTATCGTAGCTTACTCCGATCTGTACATTTAGGTTTAGATCAGCGTTCTTCACACCCTTACGAAAGTTCAATAAACACCCTTGAACTGTGGTCATTTGTGTCTGTCTTACTGTTGATACCATGTCTTCCTTACAAGATAGTGTGCCTACAAACAGTAGAAGTTGAAGAATGCCAGATAAGGTAAGATCTTGCAAAGCCTGAGCTCACTCCAAGATTCGACATCTTGTTGAAGGAGCCATCCAGTAGTCCATGGTCCCGTCCAGCTGATTTGGTACCAAAAGCAAGCACCACAGATTTGAGGTTGTGTGTAGACTACTGCGCTCTAAATGCTGACACCAAGATAGATGGTCAACCCCCTTCCATGAACTGATGAGTTAGTGGGCAAGCTAGGTTCTGCCAGGTTCCCCAGCACATTTGATCTCACTGCAGGGTTTTGCCAAATATCCCTGACAGAAAATGGCTAGTCAACTATGTCTTGAACGGGCTCGATGATTTCTGTGTGGCATATCTTGATTATATTGCAGTTTTCAGCCCTATTTTGGAATAAAATATAAGGCATCTCAAGATTGTTTCCCAGGCTCACCTAACCATAAAGGCTACCAAATGCCAGATTGGTCAATGTTTAGTGACCTACCTTGGGCAGGAGGTTGGTAGGGGCAAGATTCAGCCTCTACCTCGTAAGGTTCAAGCTGTACACAACTGGGCAACTCCGACAACCCAAATCCAGGAGAGAGCTTCTCTAGGCCTCACTGGGTATTACATGCATTTAATAGCATACTATGGTAACCTAGCTGCTCCTTTGACTGCCCTCACTACTCCAAAACAACCAAAGAAAGTCTCTTGGTCTGAAGAGTGTGAGAAGGCCCTCCAAAAGGAGTCCCTTCATCTGGCCCCAGTTCTCAGGGCACCTGATTACCGGAGAGCTTCTACTGTGCAGATAGATGCCTCTGACGCTAGGATAGGTGCTGTTCTCTCTGTTAGAGGACAAAGGGAGTGAACATCTCATATGTTTTATTAGTCGCCAGCTTAAGGACAGTGGAGACGGTGTGCTTCTCTTTGTGTGTGCATAAGCCCTTAAAGTGGTTAATGAACTGATCCTGACCCTTGGGGTGGTTTCATTAGGGAGGATCACATGGGAGGCGACAACTACTGGGGAGATTTAATGACTTCACTGGAGGAGTCAGTGTCCCCCTCGCCCCCTTCTCCATGAGGAAGACACTCTGACACCAGAGTTCTTGATGGCCTATTGTTATTCTAATCAGCCCCCGCCTTTTACTCAAACACTCACAACTCGCACATAACACCTTTTTTTCTTGATGTGCCTTTTTGTGAAACTGAGAGAAATCATCCAGGAGCTGAAAGCCCAAAGAAAGTTATGGTCTTCATCTCCCATAACCACTCAGGGTCCTGAGACAAGGAGGAGGAGAAGGGAATGTGTGCAGAGTGACGGGAGCTCAAAGTGAAACATGAGGACTAGTTGTTTTCCCAACCTGCAATGAGCGGGACATTTAAAAATGGCAACTGCACTTTGAAGACGAAAGGTGCAGCGAGCATCGCAAAGGGACACGTTGCTATCCACGCCGGGGCTCCTGAAAGCAAAGCATACTGACCAAGCCAGCCGAGCAGAGAAGGCCGCTGGGATAGGAAGGGGAGTACTGTGTGTGAGCAGGAAGGACCGTGGAGACAGCGGGAACAGTGCATGAGCTCCTGGAGGTTTGCTTGCTCAGCGAGGCAGCAGACTTCATCCTGGACCCAGAAGGAGAGCTGGCGTGTGACTGTGAAGCCACGTTGCATGCTGCGGGAGCATCTGCACGCTCCAACCTGAAAGGCAGAAGAAGAAGCCATAAAGCAGGGGCGTGGGCAATGTTTGGGATGCTGTAAAATGCCAGTGAGTCTGCCCAAAGCAGCGGAAGACCCCTGGGCATTCCGACAGCCATGCCACAAAGTGATTGAATGGTACAAGATTGCTAATGCAGAAAATATACAAAGGCAGAGTTTGTTTGAATACAGCCAAGGCAAAGTACAAAGGCAAGATTCAATGAGAAGAATGTTTGAATGCCAACAAGACAAAGTATAAAGGTGAACCCCAATAAAATACAGAACCATAAGATGCCAATGTGGGGGAGAGGTTTGAACAAGTACACCTGAGTAAGAATATTGCCACAGATGGATATACCAAACAGCACATGCTCTATGCTGTTGTGGCAGGGGAGTATACGAGGTAATCTGCAGTACAGAAAGTTCGCTTGAACAGAACTCTTTGCTCAAACCAGAACTTTTTGGTGGAACAGGTACTTTTTGGAAGCTTTTCGTCGAACAGGAAGCTTTTGGTCGAAGACAAACTTTTTGGTCAAAGATAAACTTTTTGGTCAAACACTGACTTTGTGAAGATATTTTCCCATCCTGTTTAAAAATCCAGGGAAAGGGGACCATCCTCGGGACCAAAAGGTTTTTACCTTGGAGAACATTTTCGTCATTTTTACACTTTTGTTTTTTGCATACATTTTTCTAACATCAAGTCACAGACATTTCCTTGCACCTTTTTGTTGTTTATAAGTGTGAGGGTCAGGAAAGGTTGTTTTGGGCACAAGGACGGCTTTTCAGTTACTGACATCCTGACAAAGACAGATCCTTGCTTTTAATTTCTTGGTAGGAAAGTTCCCCTTTAGAGTAGGGTTAGAGAGGCGTTTTAATAAAAATGTCTTTGATTAAGAATGCAACAATCTTGTGCCTGCCTCTCAATTCTGACCCCTCACAGTCCATAACTCTACAAGGCTTTGACGTTACCTTTGAGCATAGGCCAGTTGCTCAACCTGGAAAGGTCCAAAAAGGCTGAGATTAAAATAAAAGTTCAGCCATATCCCCCAGTCTGTTCTTCAACCCCTGCTCTCCTGATCCCAAAATGCCAAAAAAAAGGAAATGACCCTGCGGCTCCGTTTCCGGATCACGGAAGTGAAAGCAAACAGACGTTGCAGGGACAAAGCGAGGTGGCCGCTGCAAGGTAAGTAGGGGGCTGGAGGTGTGGGTGGGTTGGAGGCCAATTCGGAAATGTTCAGGGGAGAAAAAACAGAAGGTTATTTCGGAAAAATAATATTCAGTCTTTTCTCCCTCAAACATTTCCGTCAGTCTTTCAACCCCAATCCCTCAACATAGCAATGCTGATGAGTTAGTCCATTATGTATGACTGCCTGGAACAGGAGACCCATCTAGAGCTGGATTAGTTCCCCCTGTCCCTAGTTTAGCAGTGGGGGGTGAAGGTTGGTTTTCTTTTCCCTCCATGGTTTCCTATGGAAGCCCCTTCGTTTTGCTCGGTTTTCATCTATTCCTGACTTTTTGAAGGGAAGTAAAGCCTTCTGCTTCACTTCTCTTGGCTTTTTCTCACTTATCCTGGGAAAACGTATCAGTCCTTCAGAATTCAGTACTGGATAACTGTGTTTCCCTTTTGAATTCTTGTACTTTTGAACTCTGCAGACAGCACCTTACAGTGCAGTGGGGATAGTTTTGGATCAGTCTAGCTTTTTTGGATACTTCTATATGTGCCTAAAGAAAAGCTGTTGGCAGTATGTAAATTCTTTCAGTAGGCTGTTGTCGTGGTTGTGCAAGAGGGAACACCCGCAACACTTAACCACAGAACTTAAAGATGATGTAGGTACAGCACACAAGTCTCAACAAACAATCAATGACACCTTTATGATATTCTATTCCCATCTATACAGCCATGAAAAATTGGTACCCCAAGAGGACATGCTCGGCACACTGGAAGAAATAGGATTGCCTAGACTGGGTAAAACGCACTGTGAGGCGCTAGTGCAGGATATATCAGCTGAAGACATAAGCGATTAGATCACTAGCTACAAGCAAGACTCCTGGGAGTGACAGAATCTCCCCTGAGTTCTATAAGACATATGAATCAGTCTGAACCCGGTGTTGCTTGAAGTGTTTAAGGATGCATACGAACAAGGGGTGCTACCAAAGAGTATGAGAGAAACACTAGTCATCCCGATACCCAAACCAGGGAAAGCCGCCAACGTGTGACTCATATCGTCCACTAGCAAACTACAACATCAAGATACTGACGACTATATTAGCTAAGCGCCTATTCAGGGTTATTGGTGACCTGGTACATAAGGACCAAAATGGCTTTATCCCAGGCCATAGCATGGCTATGAACCTGTGCAGATTACAGCATGTTATAGTGCACATGGCAGACACACAGGTGCAATACGCAATAGTCTCACTAGGTGCAATAAAAGCGTTTGATACGCTGTACTGGGAGTGGTTGCTTGCTGTACTGAGTGAGTTTGGATTTGGCGAACAGTTTACTAAGTGGATACTTTACACTGCACCAATGGCGAGGGTCAAATCTGGGAGCGTGGTGTCATCGGTCTGGGATATACAAAGGGGCACCGGGCAGGGGTGCCCGTTATCACCCATGCTATATGTGCTAGGGCTAGAGCTGATAGCAATTTATCTCCGAAAGCAGTTCCTGGAAGAGGGTATTTGGGTGGGAGGCGTTGCCCACCTGGTGTCGCTATATGCTGACGATGTACTATTGTACCTGAGAGACTCGCACCACAATGTCCCAGTGATACTGGAGGTGCTGGATAATTATGCAAAGGTGCCTGGGATTTGCTTCAGCAGGGAAAAATCTTGTATATTTCTGATGGCGGGTCTCAAGGGGAAGTGTTCTGGAAGAACTGCCAGAAGTGGGGCTCCATTGGCAGGTGGAAACATTCAAGTATTTAGGAGTGAACCTACGACACACCAAAGCAAATGCATGAGAGCAACACAGCAGCAGTGGTAAAGGGCTTAAGGAAATCTATGGCGTTCTGGTCCATGTTGCCATTGTCGCTGATGGGCAGGGAGGCCATTACCAAAATTATAATTTTGCCAAGATTCTTATACCATTTTAATAACGTCCACTACTATATTAAAGCCTCCTTCTTCTGCTTACTAGAAGTGATACTACGAGAATTCCTGTCACTTGCCACGCTATGCCTGCCTTATAGGGAGGGAGGGAGGGAGGGAGGGATGCAACTGCCAGATCTTGAAAAATACTATCTTGCAGTACAACGTAGTTTTGTAACCAGATAGCTTTCAGACGAGGCTACATAGGAAACAGAATTGCTGCAGCAACTGGTGGCAGGATCCTGCACGCTTGAAAGAAATAATATGGGTACCATTGAGCTGCTTGGGGAGCACCCTCATGATTGTGACACTGGGGAGAAAGGTGTGGTATAGAGCCATGACGCTGCTGAAACTTGAGCACCCCTACTCACCTGAGACTCCAATAGCTGCTGAAGTCTGTAATGACGGAACAGACCTAGCAGTGGTGAGGCACTGGGAAAGGTGGGGTGTCTACCCTTGGGGTGATGTGTATGAGGAGGGTGTCTTCAGAGAGTTTGAATCCCTGCGGGAGAAAGAAGGGTTACCTAAAGGGCAATTTTGGTGGTACCAAAGGGCTTGAAAGGTGGCAAAAGGAAAATGGGGAAAATGGCCAGAGGAACCGGCAGCGAACCCCTTGTTGACCCTAATGCACAATCTGAGCAATGGCTGGAAGCCGGTGTCTAGACTGTATGGCCTACTGGTAGACAGACCAAACCCCAAAGGCACAATGCTCAAAGAGAGATGGGTGACAGACCTGGGAGTAGATATAACGGAGAGGGAATGGGAGAGGATAGTGATGTACCCCCGAGAAGTGTCGAGGAACTCCCGGTTTAGGCTAATCCAGCTGAATGTCTTATACCACACCTACATGACGCCACACAGAATAGCCAAATTTTGCAATAACACACGCCCACTATGCCCCTGGTACGGACTGGGGGAAGCCGGGCTGATACACATGTTCTGGGGATGTTGGGCAAAGATAGAACAGGCCTGCAGGAAGGCTGATAAAGTAAGATATGATTGGACCCCGAAGGAATGCTTGCTAGGCGCGTACCCCACAATCAGCAAATTCAATCATGTGGTCAAGTTCATGGACATGGTGTGCATACTGGCAAAAAGATCCATTGCAATGGCTTGGAAATCAGCTGGAGGCCCCAAGTACGTACGTTGGCACAAAGAATTTTAGCGCTGGGCAGAGGCAGAGACCAGAGTATGGGGTGATGGGGTAGGCAGGTTAGAGATTAATGTGAGCGACACTTATGAAGCCTGGAAAACACTGTTTTGGGACATGTTTCATCCATCCGACGACAAACCCCCATGAATACCCACTGGCATTTTAGGGACACCTAACACTGATGGAAGCTGCACATAGTTGGTGATAACCCGGGGTCCACTCCTCGCCAGGAGACAATATTTGCCTCACAAAGAACCCCGCTCACCTATAAAAGGGAAATGATGCTTGAAACAATATGTTGCCTGACAAGTAAAGAAGTTTCCGTTTTATTATTGTGTTATTTTGTTGTTAATTACAAGTTACTATTCGTGCATTGGAATATGCGGTCAAATGAGACAAACTTGATGCATATCTAACTGTTCTTATATGAATGCTATTAAAAACATTTTTATATAAATAAGCCTTGACTGCTCACCATTGCTACGTTGATTGGATTTTGGCTAGTTCTGTGTTCACCATAACTTGGATGGCCTCTTAAAATCTGTCCACCTGGCCAGAGTCTAGAAATCCATCTTAACACTGACCAGCGATGGTGTGAAGTTGATTCTAAGAAGACGTTTAAGCAGCAGCAAATGTACAGAGTGAGAGAAGATCAGCTGGACCAGATAAACCAAGCTGCTGATTGGGGTAGGGTGTACTGCACTCAGCCCCAAGATCTCATCCGCTGTCCTGGCTGGCCAAAATAGAATCTCTGATGCAGATTTCTGCTTAGAACACCTGGCCTTATTTGCGACCTCCCCAACCGACCCCCACAGTGACCGAATCTCCAACCCACACGAGAACGCTAATCCCTACCAGGGTCTCTCAGGTAAAGAAGTACTGTGTCATGTAGCCTTGGAAATTGAAATAGTTGGCATACCAATTTCAGACTAGCAGGGATAATCCCACTGCCTGAGGCCACCACCACTCGCACTGGGACTACGTGTGACAGTGTTAACATACTGCCATTGTGCTCAGCCATCAGTCTTTCCATACTGTCTGTTTAATGTATGCCAAAACACATTGATAGTTATTGGTCTGCGGACCTGCAGGTGACCCAGTGACAGCTGGTGCCTACAATGTTTACACCAACAATATTTTTATAAAGAGATAATAATTCAGAGCTCTCGGGTAGAGTCTTGAATGAGTGCTTATCCGATCTTGGAAGTTATTATTGTGATTCTTGTGCTTGCAGTTTTGATTTCTGCATTATAAATGCGGGGAAACCAGTCCATGCCTGGGGCAATCTAGGCATGTGTGACATGGCAATTTGAGCTGTCTTTTCACCTTCTCACTGCAAGAAACCTACTAACCTTGTTTTTCTATTAAGTGTGAGCGGGAAAAACAAACCTAAATGTATAATTTGCTAGCTGGCAGAAGGCAGACTTCATCTCATTTTAATTGCACAACAGGGATTGCACTGCAGCATGAGCCTGAACCTGTAACCTATGGCTGGGCGTAAAAGGAGGGCCAAAGGAGGCAGTAGACCTTGCTCTACATTCACCAAGAAGTGAAAGGTACTGCTGCAAGTTCTATTCAGTGTGCAGGCTGAAAACCGTGAGCTCATTTTACCAGACAAAATAAATCCAGCCCTCTAACAAGTAATGCATGCCATACACAGAAGTTGTTGGTTTTGACACACCTGTAGCCAAAACATTGCTAAAGAGAGGGGATAAAACGTGTTGAAGAGAAGAATATTTGGATGGCTTGCAACTGGCAATGTTATTGGGATGAATTAGCTGTATCTGCCTGCGTCCGGATCTTCCTCTGCCTGCGTCCGGATCTTCCTCTGCCTGCGTCCGGATCTTCCTCTGCCTGCGTCCGGATCTTCCTCTGCCTGCGTCCGGATCTTCCTCTGCCTGCGTCCGGATCTTCCTCTGCCTGCGTCCGGATCTTCCTCTGCCTGCGTCCGGATCTTCCTCTGCCTGCGTCCGGATCTTCCTCTGCCTGCGTCCGGATCTTCCTCTGCCTGCGTCCGGATCTTCCTCTGCCTGCGTCCGGATCTTCCTCTGCCTGCGTCCGGATCTTCCTCTGCCTGCGTCCGGATCTTCCTCTGCCTGCGTCCGGATCTTCCTCTGCCTGCGTCCGGATCTTCCTCTGCCTGCGTCCGGATCTTCCTCTGCCTGCGTCCGGATCTTTCTCCGCCTGCGTCTGGATCTTTCTCCGCCTGCGTCTGGATCTTTCTCCGCCTGCGTCTGGATCTTTCTCCGCCTGCGTCTGGATCTTCCTGCGTCCGGATCTTCCTCTGCCTGCGTCCGGATCTTCCTCTGCCTGCGTCCGGATCTTCCTCTGCCTGCGTCTGGATCTTTCTCCGCCTGCGTCCGGATCTTCCTCTGCCTGCGTCCGGATCTTCCTCTGCCTGCGTCTGGATCTTTCTCCGCCTGCGTCCGGATCTTCCTCTGCCTGCGTCCGGATCTTCCTCCGCCTGCATCCCCATCTTCCTCCGCCTGCGTCCCGGGCCTCCTCCGCCCGAGTCTTGGGCCTCCTCCGCCTGGGTTGTGCCCTTACCTGCCTTTTCCTCTTCCTCCTTTGTGTCATCTCCATCATTCCAGTCCTTCTCATTACTGACCTTCTCTGGCCCCTCCACCACCTCCCTTACAATGCTGTGGAGTTGATTGGCCCTGCCGAGGCCACATGATCTCGGTTTTAATTCACTGGGTCTGCGCACTTGTCTGGACTGCTCGGTGAAAGGAGGCTCAGCTAAGGAAAGTGTCTCTTGGTCAAGCTTGCTCTACCCTCCACTCCACCTACCATTTGAGCTACAATATTTGCCAATTTCTCACCACTGCCTGGAGGCTGCGAGTTCCCCCCTCTAATCACTGTTGTGGATCTACCCCTTCCCCACTTTCATTATGACCATTAATTCTGTTGCCAATAGATGACCTTCTAATATTCTGAGCTGTTGCTTTATGAATACCTCTGGATTTGTACTCAACCTGTCTTTCCCTGTTAGCCCCATTCAGTTGAATGTTCTCCAGCACACCATCACTTACCTTCTCTGCTAGACTTCGAATTAGTCTGCAATCCATTTAAGATTAATTTAGCAGCAGTGATGGAATATGTCACTTCTCAACACAGTGTCTTTGTGGAAAGTGCCTGTTTAAGATATTTATGGTAGGTGCAAAGTGTACATGATGCACTGGTAGCACACCCAGCTCCAGGTTGTGGATTGCAACAATTTGCTGCATAAGCTCATTGACACCCTTTGAACCTCTATACATGAATAATTAACTCCGCCAATAGACAAGCCCTTTAGTAAAGTGATTCTCAGAACACATCCCTATTTTTCACCAAAGTTCATCTTTGGATTTCACAGTGTGCTCTGTTGTGAATCACACCTAGGTGCCACCGGAACGGGTTCTTGTGTTGCTACAGAATTGATTTGGCATTTTATTTATTTATTGAGCATTTATATGGCACCGATACAGAAAAAGATGTTTCCAGGCGCCACAAGACAAGAGCGTGGGGAGACAGAGGAAAAAACAACAGCAGTCCTACTAGGCCTTGTGGCATTCAGCTCGTGCAAGTGCAGAAACAGGAGGTGCAAGGGGAGAAAGCAGGTCAGGGAGCAAAGGGATGGGATAAGGGAAAGGGGAGAGGGGGGAGTGCAGGAGGGAGGGGGCCCGAGGGGCTGGGCAGGTGCTTAGGGAGCCCAAGAAGGCAAGTGCCTGGGGATCCAGGAGTGAGGGTCAATAAGTGCAAGGACTGCATTGGACCAGACTCAGAGAAGGGTGCCCTAAGGCAATTTCTGATTATAGGGGTTCTGGGAGAGACTGGTAAAGGAGGGGCCTGTCCCCTGTAAGACTCACAAAAGGACCAGAAAACCAGTCGCTGCGACAGGGGGTATTACCAAGGGAAGGGGGTGAGGGAAGGAGGAGGAGAAAAGGATAGTCCTGAGAAGCTTCCAGAAAAAAAGGAGATCCGGCTCAAGTCTGAGAGGGGCAGGGAGGCCGTTCCAGAGGGAGGCTCCTGCCAAAGAAAGAGAACACTCTGCTTGCGGATATTTTTGATTCGCAGAGAGCTGGAGCTAGAGGACTGAAGGACTCTATCAGGGAGGTATGCAGGGAGAGAAAGTTGGATGTAGCGAGGTCCCAGCCCTCAGAAAGCCTTGTGGGTGATGCAGAGGGTCTTGAATGTGATCCTGCAGTCACAGGGAGCCAGTGGAGAGATGTTAGGGCTGGAGAGATGTGGTCCCTGGGTTTGAGGTCAAGGATAAATCTTGTAGTCCTATTCTAGATTAGTTGAAGAGGTCGGAAGGAGGAAAGAGGCAGAGTGAGGAAGAAGCTGTTGCCGTAGTCCAGCCTGGAGTGAACCAGAGCTCTGGTGACATGGAGTTTCTGGGGAAGGTGAGGAAAGGGAGAATGCCTCTGAGGAGGTGAAGCTGAAAGTGGGCCTTCTCGGCAAGGTCAACCATATGAGGTGAGAAGGAGAGAGAGGAGTCGAAGATGGCACCCAGGTTTTCTGCCTCACACAAGGGTGAGGGGAGGGGTCTGAAGGAGGGTGGCCAGAGAGTAGGAGGGAAGGAAGGGGCAGGAGTCCCAATGAGAAGGATCTCGGTTTTACTGGCATTAAGGCAGAGATCAGTAGCAGCACACCATGCCTGAATAGCAGTCAGACAATCGGGAATGAGAGAGGAAGGATGGGAGGCAAAGGAGAGAAGCTTAAAGGAGAGTTGTGTCTCATCAGCATAACACTGGAAATGAGGAGAGAAGGTGGCGATCAGGTGGGCAAGAGGGGAAAGGTAAATGGCGAGAGGGTAGGGCTTCGAGGGACGCCACACATAGAGAGTGAGGTGTGGGAGAGAAAAGGTCCCAGTTGAACCTGGGAGGACCAATAAGAAAGGAAGGTAGTCAGCCAATCCAGTGCCCAGTCTGTGATGTCAAGGGTATCACCTAGCCGATTTAAAAGAGTGGCATGATTGACAGTGTCAAAGGCAGAGGAAAGATCGAGAAGGATGTGAATGGAAGGAGAGTTGGAGTCGAGGTTTGAAAGCAAGTCTTCACAGGTGTTCAGAGATCGGTTTCCGTGCCTCTGGCTTCTCTGAAGCCAGACTGGTGGTCATGGAGACAGCCAATAGATTCAGTCTGAAGGGTTAGTTGGGAGATGACCAACTTCTCCAAGAGTTTGCCCAAGAAGGGGGTTGTGGAGATAGGGCGGTAGTTAACCGGGCACGAAGGTCCTCGGATGGCTTTTTTAGGAGGGGGTGCACAAGGTAGTGCTTGAGGGGTAGTGAGAAGGAGTCAGTTGCGGATAAATGGTTACAGCACTCAGCCAAGGAGGGTGCGAGGTACGCAATGTTGTCCTTGATAGTTCTGGAGAAGCAGGGAAGCACCTGTTTGGAGGAGACTTTCATAGAGCAGACTGTCCTGGTGACCTCACCCGTTGCTATGGGTGAAAAGGAGGAGAGTGGAAGGGAAGGATGGAGGGGGGCCAAGGGAGGCCTGAGAGCAGGTGCGGGAGGAGTGATGGGGGTAGAGGAGAGTTAGGACAGTATGTCATGAGTTTTGGATGTGAAATACGAGGCCAAAACCGTGCAGAGGGCCTGGGAAGGAAGAGGAGAGGTGGAGACTGCATTAGGATTGGTGAGTTCCTTACAGATTTTTGAAAAGTTCCACTGTGGTGTTGGTGGCAGCAAAGATGCGGGCTTGGATATGGAGCAGATGGAGAATCTGTATCGCCTTTGGAGCAGGCGACAGGCCAGTTTGTCAGGATGTGGTTGAAGTCAACCACTTAAGTTCTGCAACTCTGCAGCTGTTTTTCAGCAAGGCAAGGTCAGAATCATACTAACTATTGCACCCGGAAGCAGGATTCATGCGGTTCCTCATGGCAGGGGCAAGGGTGTCCTAATGATGGGTCTGGGTTAAAAGTGATGCCCAGGTTTCATACTGGTGTTGGTGCAGAACGCATGGATGGCCGCCCTTTGAAAGGTAGAGTGGGAACACCTCAGTAATTTGGTAATATCACCATTTAAGAGCAGGAACCTATTTGTCATCCTAGCCTTGATCTGTGCAAGGAAACCTTGAACATCCAAGATGGCATCCAAGGTGTGTCCTTTCATCTGAGATGTTGCATGATACATTTTGATCAAAACCAAGGTTATGCATATGCAGGTTGTTGCAATGGGTTGTCAAGATGAAGATTGAAATGCCCTATTACACGGATTGTTTTGGAGAATGCAAAGTCTGTTTACAAGAGCTCAAGACAGTCATCTGTGACCTTGTTGTTGATCTTTTAAAGAAGCCAATGGTGGTATTAGACTGTACAATTTTTCGTAAGTATTGATTGAAGTGCTCCAGATACGATTTTGCAGCAGGAGTATTTTGCTCCATATTTTTTTTTTAAAGTTTGGAGTAAAATTATTTTTATGGGAGTAAAAAGGTAAGTGCCATTCCCGATGGCAATGTTTAATATCGAGTAAAAATACATTTTAACTGTAAAACAATGTTTTTGTAATAACCTATTTATGTATGCTCATTACAAAATACACTTACATACACTTTAGATCAGGCACATGGCACCATGTGTATTTCCTATTTATTTTTTGGGGGGTGACCCCTTCTGTCCCTACACACGTCACAGAGCAGACTTTCTAAATTGATCTCTTTTTTTTTTCTTTAAAGGACAGGAACTTCAATGCTTTATGGCCAATACATATAGTTGGGGGAAAACGAAATAAACGAAATTTCATGTCCCAACATGCAAAGGAAAAACAGGACGATAATAGAAATACCATTAGATTGGGTAACAGTGACAGAGACACTGTTATTTATAGCACTAAAAAAAACAGGACAACATATACTTTTAACAAGGGCTGTATACAATTGTTTTTTTATCATGCGTGTGGTGCGTAGTCCTTGCTCTCTCTGCTGGTTCTGATGTGTGTGGCTGCACGATACAAGGATAGAGCGCACACTGGCAGACGAGTTATAAGGCGACCAGAGCATGAGCTTCCCTCTAATGCTCCCGGTGGTTTACTATCCTTTCCTCTACCACCTTCTCTGTCTCATACAATGCTGAAAGTAAACCATCATATATCACCTTACATTCTTGTGAAGAGTCATTTTTGAGTGCTTGCATAGATGCTTACCTCTTGAAGGGGTAATACCACAATGCATCAATTAGAACTGTAAAAAGATCAACACTATGATTTGTTTGCTTCACTGTTTTGCTGTTTTCTTTCTTTTTAGGGATTGAAAGATATAGTGCGAAGTACAGCCTGGAGAAAGCCAAAGAACTGAATGAGCAATGGATACCAGGTACAGAAAACTGCTAGTGTTAAGCTACCTACCAAAGAAGATGGGGAAGAATACCCCCTCCATAATGTTTATCAGATGACTTGACTTGAGCATTTAATTTTAAAACTATTAATACGCTGACATATGGGAGACAGTCATTGCACATGTACTACAAGCTGTTTAATTTCACACCCACAGTGATGTGCTCAGAAAGTGGTTGTTTTGTAGTGACTTCATTACTCTTCCAACCTGTCCTCTTGTTGCAAACCAGCATTTAATAGAACTTTATCGCAGATAACAGCATAGGCTCATCTAGGCAAGGTCCCTATGAGCCCCTCCCAACCATCTGTCCCTTTCACCCTATCAGACCGAGCTTTAAAGAGCAGCTGTAAATTGTTGTGCCAACGTTTTCTGTCAAACCCTCTCGGTCTCCTGCCCGATCTCATGCCCAACTGCTTCAAGCACTATGTGGATGTCCTTGGAGATTTTCCTTCTCCTTCCCAGGACACAGTATTCTCTGCAGGTGAGCATGGTGGCAAGAGGCCTTCAGTACCCGTCCCGGCACATCGAAAACTAATTATGTCGAGGAACAAGAGCACATCCAACAAGTATAAGGTAAGTGGAACCTTATTTACAAAGGCCCCTTCTTTCACCGCGCAAGAGGGGTCCATGGGACCCCTCCCCGGCCCCCTCCACCTCTACACAAGCATGGTTTACTGGACCCGAGGTCCTACAGGAGACACGCGCTGCATCTCGGAAAAACACTGACTTGGGTTGTGTGGGGTTATCCTGCCTGTGACAGGCACTACTCTAAACCTTGATTCAAATTGGCTCCTTGTTATGGGACTTTGAGAGGGCATTGCCTCTCAAGGAGAATACACCAGGTGCTAAAATGGATTTCTAAAATCAACTATGGTGGGCAGATTTCAGGAGGGCACCCTAGTTATTGTGAACGGGAAGAGTTTAGCCAAAACCCAGTCAAGGTAGTTTGGACAGCAGTCAAAGCTTAGTTTCAGGAGATTGCAAGTGCGGTCAGGGGCCAATGAATCCACACAGAATAACGCCCAATAATTCAGCTTAGACAGTCAGTTATAAAAATGCAGTTATTTATTTAGGTATTTGGAACACACTAAGAAATGAAACTAGCAGGTAGTAATATCACGCAAAACCATAAAATACAAATATATCCACTCCCGAATAGGTTCACTTAGAATACATCGCTAAATAGTCACGAGTACAATTCCCTTTACTTCAGAAGTTCAGCCTAAGGTGTAAGGGGCCTAAGTGACCAAAGGTCACATGTTCCAATACAGTGTTTCTCTCAAGTATTTTCGGTCATTGAACGGGACACCTGAAGTGTCACGTTCAGTGACTGAAAATACAGTTTTAGATGGCCGCCATGGCAAGGGAAGGTGGGGCTCCGTACAGAGCCCCCTCTTCCATTTACATGGTGGCCTGCAGGAGCCAAGTGGAAGAGTGCCGCCCACCGAAATAAGATAAGTAGGGGGGTGGGAAAGAGAAATAAAGGGGGATGGAGGGCGGGGGGAAGATGGCAGCGGGGGGAACCGGCAGTCAGGTGGCATGGAACGCAGGCTGGGATCACCGGTTTCAGCCTTCGTTCCTAGCCACCTGATTGGCGTGCTCCCCCCACAAGGGTGCTAATGTTTGATAAATGAGCACTCATGTAGAATTTGTGTGTCCTATAAGTCCGGATAAAAAGCACAGCAAAATTAATGGGGTGTGATAGAAAACTATGGAGGGAAAGTTGCAAAAAGAAAATCTTTCCTAACAGCATGGGGCGAGTCACCCTTAGAATCTCCAGGCATGGATCTACACGTGTGCATGGTACGCATTAGCGAACCCCGCAAAAGGCATGTGTCTGCTGCTCGGGTCCTGACCGAGGAAGTCAGGATTACTGTCCCACGTTTGGGGATGGCCTCTGCCATTTCACCCCCAGAGGCTATGCCCCCGCACAAACTGGGACACACTGCCACAGTCATTTGAGCCCAGTGTACAGTGGACGGCTCCAAACTGGAACCCTTTCATGGATCTACCATTATATGTTCGCTTCAGGTCAAAACACACAGGCACTTCCACAACATCTCATTTGCACTACCAGTGTGGGATAGAGGACTCGATCTAGACAGGGGGAACAAGTCACTTTTATAAGCAGATTCAACCATGTCATGTCATGAGACCTCTATAACAATATGATGCAAAAGCAGTGCTCTTCAAACTGGGGGGGGGGCAAAGGAGGTACGGGGGGGCAGAAATTTTAAAACTGAATTAAGATGACTGTTTTTAAAATGAAAAGGCCAAGGTGATGCTTTTATTTGAAAATATAAGCAGCAGTAGATAATCTGCTTATATTTTAAAGAGCCTGCGGGCCTACTGGATTTTGTTAGGGTCCCTAAGAGGGGCTAACCTACAGGTGGGGTGCCAGAAACAATATTTGTACTCATGAGGGGGCTCGGTATGTAAAGGTTTGAATACCACTATACTAGAAATCCCCTCCCTCTGTCTGTGTCATTAACACCAACAAACAGTGCTGGCACATAACACCATGCAATGGGTATGCATGGCCCCCGTTAGTGCCACTGCGTCTCTATAGTCCATATCCACTGCCTATTCTGGTCCCCGGGCACTAGCACCCTCTGGCCCTGGACATCCCGCGGATACCAAGGACGAGGAATAGTATGATGGCATGGCATCCTTTTCATAAAAGGATGCCTGACATTCTGGTGTGCCTTGGGCTCCCTCTCCCCAACACACCACCCACTGAGATGTTTGTATTAGTAGATGGGCTGACTAAAAAACCTGACGGAACAGGAATTCTTCTGCAGCCGGACATCCAGCTCCACTTCACCCGTCCACTCACCATAGGTTTTCCCTATGCTAGTCTCAGCAGAGCTAGCATAGGGAAAACCACTTTAGGCTTCATGATCTGGATCAGGCTGATCCTGCCCCTGATGCCCTCGGGCAGAGGGGGAAAAGTGCTGGACAAAATAAGTAATAATATCTTTCTAAATGGTGCAGTACATCTATGGTAAAATAATTCAGTTGCAATCTTCATGAGCTGTGATGACCAATTATCGTGTGAGATGGAGGACTTCACAGGTGACCTACTAGGAGAAAGGAAAGGGCAGTTTCTGGTTGGCTTACAGGAGGCAAAGATAGTCACTCACGACATGCTGGAATCTGCGTTTGGACATGTGGCTACAGCAGCAAGGGGGATGTAGCTAGGTTTGGACCTCACAAGGGGGCTTTGCTTAAAAGCAAAAAGTTGTGAACAGAGGTACAAGAAAAGGTAAGAGCTCTACCTTTTGATGGCCTCACTCTCTTTCACTCAACCACATTTGGGGAATTGAGTAAAGAAAAGACACATTCATTCTCTGCAAAAATCCCATCTGCTATCTCCAGGCCTGTAACTAAGTTGGCTGCTTTGCTGGCTCAAAAGTCAAACCAGCACTCATCTGGTGGCTTCGGTGGCTCACTGCCCCACCTCCAAAGCAGGGATTGGAGAAGCCAGAGTGCTGGGCTTCTGGCAAGACTTAGGACTGCATTCTTGGGCACCAAATCAAGCCAGGTCGACAAGCATAAGGTTCGACGTTCCCAAGGCCCTGCAACATTCCACGGCAGTAGGCAGATGATTTGCGCTCGCTTTCCCTACCTCCTGACCAACCCTGCCTCACCCAACACCTTTCATCGGACCCAAGGGGTGGCCTTCAAAAGCTGATGAAGCTGGATGCATTAGAGCAAATTTGGTTGAATGGTCCTTCGTGGGGTAATTTCTCTTGCTACTTACCTTCCTCAAAAAGGACACTGCATTTTTAAGACTATCCTTGATCTGTCCAGCTTAGAGTTCCTCCCTACAGAGCGGTTCTAAATGGTCACTCGGGGGCAGATTCCATTGGCCCTGATGTAGAGGAACTGGTTGTGTGCCCTAGATCTAGAAGATGCTTATATGCACATACCGATACTGAGCCGCTCAAGAATTACCTTCATTTTTGAAACCTAGGTCTCACTACCAATGCAAAGTCCCTCCCTTCGGGTTCAGTTTGGCTATGAGAGTTGCCACTAAAGTTATGGAAGCACTCATGTGACATCTGCATCAACAGGTGATCCACATCTACCCATACTCGGATGAATAACTGATACACGGCTCCACCCCTATGTGAGTGGTGGACTGTCCACTATGTTGTACGATTGTTACATGCACTGGGCCTCCTAATCAATTTGTACAAATCAACAAGTACTCCAACTGCAGTTGCAATTCATTGGCCTAAACTGGGATTGTGTGCAAGGTAGGGTTTTCCCTGTGGAAAAAATGTATCTGCACTGTAGCTGCAAGGAGTTCCACCAGTGGAGTTCCAATTCCTACTGGGACTGATGGATTGTGCATCCCGGTGGTCCCCCTCCCATGCCAGGCTGCACATGAGAATTACATAGCTAGGTGAAGGAAATGCAGGAGAAGTGTTGGAGAAGTAGTTTGGCGGATTCCCAGGAAGCAGGGAAGTGGTTCTCTGATCCTTATTGTAAGGCAACTGGGTTTACTGAGCTTGACTTTATGCCTATTTAGATTGGAGGCCTTATTCAAATGTAATTTACATTGGGCTTTTTTAACTCAATATTATCCAACATTAAATAGTGCATATTAAATAAGATTGTCCGCCTATTGACAAGCAAATGTAGCTATTTGCTACAAAGTCAATCGGTCTCAGCAGCAGTAAATAAAGAAGTGCTGATAGATCTGCTAAACAAGGAGGCGCTTATGGAAGCAGCAGCAGGAGGAGACGCCCCCACTTTTAACCAGAAGTTGACCGCTCTAGAGGAGAAAATGGTAGCAGCAGTGGGAGGAGCCTCACCTGGTTCTACCCAGGAACGCAGCTTCTAAGAGGAAGATATGGTGTTTGAACCCGCCCGTGAGTGCATGTGAGGGGGGAAAAAAGCGAAAAGAAAACCGTACATTTTTTGTCCCCACTATAGCGACACTAATTGCGGCCCAAAAAAAATGATTTTTCTCAGATTTGGTACTAGCACTGTAATTAGACATTTGGCCCCTAATCAAGCTATTGTAACTGCTGATTGCTCTAACGTTAACAACCGATTGAATTTGTCGTTCGGTGACTCACATGGAAAACGATGAACATCAAGAGCATAATGGTAATCTTTTGGAAGGATCAATCTCCCCTATATAGGGGGAGCTATGCTTAGGAACGGCTACATTAACTGAGTTGGTCTCTTCTAGTAATGTTTCATCAGGCAGGATAATAACGAGAAACAGACTGCCCTTACACCATACTTTAAGGGATGTGGATTTGAGGATTAAACTCACATCTCCATCAATCTCTGCACTCTCTCAGTGCATTTGTAGAATTTTGACAACATAGCAGATGAGATAGGCGCACACACTATGATCCTGAGTGAAATCAATTTGAAACTGGAATAATGGTCGACTAAGCCCATCCAATTTCCTCAAAATAGCCTTTACAGACTGGTTTGACTCAAATATCTAAGGGGCCTGTTAAGGATGCAATGTAGAGTATCTCCGATGGTGCCCCAATACCCCTTAAGTCAACTGAGGAGGGCACCAATTTACCACCTACCAATAAAGTACAGGCGGGTTTGATTGAATTAATTGAACCGAAGGCTGCAGTCTCATAAAGATAAAAACATACCTGTTGCAATTGTGCCAGGGGAGGAAATACCTATCTCCTTGGCATCAGGAACATTAAAAAAGCAAGCTGGGAAACAAAAAGCTGAATCTAAGCGTAACAAAATTAATTCACAAAAATGTCTCTGTTCGATTCATAACACTGAGGCAGCAGCTGTTCAGTTTTTGAAGCAAGCATCAGACTTGGAATCGCACAATACATAGGCTCTGATCTTTAGGCAAACTAAACTAACAGGGGGCTTATGAAGCCACCATCTACCTTTCACAACATCTGCCCCCATCTGGTGTTGCCGACTTTAGAGGAGTGCATAGTAACAAAATGTGATTTTGGGTCTCAACCACCTTTGCAAACTATAATGTGGGAAGAGTTCAAGAAGTCTCGTCATTGGCCTCTACAGTCCAACATGATATTGTGATGCAAATAAGCAAGTCCTTTGTGAAATGTCTTGATTCTAAAGCTATTGGTAGTGGGGGAACCCAAAGGGGAGTGATGGAATCCTTTGATACAATATACCAAAGATAGGAGGACAGAGCATAAAAAACTGCAATGTAATTAGCAAGAAAATAATTAATTTGGTTTGTAGTGATATCATCCTGCTATTCCTATAAGATTGGCTTGAACAGATATTAGTGCTGGTAACTTAAAAACCTCCTCAGAAAAATATTTTTCTGTGTCTTTAAGTAATGTATATGTAAAAATGGAGAAAGTATTGGGTCCATGTAGTGTCTTAACTGCTCAAAAAGCAGTCTCTGGAAATTGGCAAAACTGCCGGAGAGAAAAATTGAATGATACTCTAGCACACCTGGTTAAAAATGGCTTGTGATCCAACAGCATCTTCCGTGTATAATGATTTAGTGGGAGGGGAAAAGGGGGTACTCCAATTGCTATGGGAACTAGTCATCCTGTAAATCTGTCTCGGTTCGATGGCGGTTGTGGGTCTGATTTGGGTCTTCATAGAGTAATAAACGAGACTGGAAGTAGGAGGAAAGAAGGTGGAAATGTAAAACCTGATAGTATGGAGAAGCCTGGATTGTTATCATTACAGAATCATTGCCCATTATTAGAGAATCATTACCCATTTAGGGATTAGTTACCCATCGTTGCATCCTGTTTAGTTATCCATCATACATTCTGATTAGTACTGATTAGTAGTGAATGAGGCCTGTTATATTTGAAGTGCCATGTAGAGACACATGTAGATATGTTATGTATTATGTATGCATTGTGTAGAGACACGCATTGAGTGTGCACTTAGAATATGCATTGAGGCATTATAGATGGCGCTTGGGTTTGAGAGAGAAAGAGTAAACGCTAGACAGAGCATTTAGCTGGCTCTGAAGCCATTCAGAAGCTGTTTGTTCCGGGAGAGATTGTTATGAGTTACAGTGTACAAGTATGCGTAAACAGTTCGCTTGGCAGGACAGATAACATGACCTTTGTCCGAGAGGGAGAAGGCATTGTGCCTTATCAGCCTGGGCTGGTGCTTCGCACACAGAGAAAGTGGGGGTAGGCAGAGCCAGGGAGGGAGAAGAGCTTTGCACAGAGAGACAGGCAGGAGGAGAGAGCGAGTGAATGGAGAAATATGAAATGATGGTGTACCGCAGACAGACAGAAGATAGATATGGTATAGATATGTAGAAAATGTCACGTTGACCAGAACATTCATTGTTTGGAAAAGTACAATACATGCATCACAGACATTTAGGCACTGCTCTGATATAGAAATGATGACATAGAGAGAACGAGTGTAACCATGCATATGTATACGTCATTGAACAGTATAATGAGAGGTGAGGCTCTTAGATATGAGATAGTTGCTGCTCTCTGCTGGTCTGCTCAATGGGATGATTTTGGAGATGTAGCTCTGAGATCGAGGGAGCATTGGGGAAGCATTCTGAGCAGAGCTGATGAGATCTGGCAGGGATATGGCAGAAAGACGCCTGGCCCTGACTGACTGACTGGCTGGTTGCAGAGCTAGCGGGAGAGGAGAGACAGAGAAAAACGGAAAGAAAATGGGAGTATTGCTGAATAAGACACGTGCATGGGGAATTAGAACAGCCACTCACACAGAGCTATAGATGGGGTAATCAGACAGGGTTTGTCTTAGAGAGTGTGAAGTATGGTGTGGAATGGAGAGGAATGGTGTGACTATTAGATTGCTTGCATTAGAAGCCTGTAAGGCTTACAGTTATTGCATTGCTGGTAGATTTGCACCAAAAGCATAAAAGGTGCAAATTCGAGATTTGCATGATAGTAGTGTTTGCATCATGCATTGCTATGTATGAATTAGTAATAAATACGACTGATAATTAGCAATGCTACCACCAGGGGTCGTAAATTATTAGGAAGAAAAGGAAGTACTTTGCGCAGCACTTTGAAGAGAAAGTGTCCAGTTGTACACACACCGTTAACTTGCGATGCCATTGATAGAGAAGATGACAGAAGAATCCCTAGATTCCGGACCACCGTCACAGGGACAGGAAGATTACCAAGAGTGGAGGGGCAGAATGAAGATGTCCACATGGAAACACCAGAAGGGGGACCCACCACAAGGACGTCCGTCTTGTCCCCATTCAGCTTGAGCCAGTTCGCACTCATCCACCTCCCCACTGCCGACAGACACTCACATAGTCCCAAGGACGCTGTGGCCTGGTTGTAAAGGAAAATTGGCATGGCAAATGTGGATTCTTTATATTTGATATGCAAGTCAATGAAGAGCTCCAATCCAGGTTGTCTAATTTCATGAGAAAATGCATCAATGCCTTGGGTAAAGGGAATATTGCTCTCTATTTCCCTATGAGCAATCCTGAGCAGGTAAAGAAGAAAATATACGTTTGGGTTGAGACTTGTGATAGGAGAAGATCCTTTAAATTGTTTGGTGACCTGTCTTTAAAGAATAAAAGGAGAGGATTTCTACCCGGTTATATCACCCAATGTCCAGATGGTCAAATTATGAATTCATTCACACTCGTGAAATTATATTTATCAGAGGCCTCAGTGTAAATAATGTGTGTGGGTTCTGCAACCAACCACAGAATCTCTTAAACACAGTATTTAGCCATTGTCCTTCTCTTCAGACGAAAACATTTTTTTAATGAATTTGTACATGGCGTATATTTAGTGGTCAATCTACATCACTATTCTTTTTAAATATCTGGAAGTTGGATGATGAATATTCAGATTTTCCTTTAATCTGAAATATATTGGATGTGAACTTTTGAAAAAATCTATTTGATTTTGTTTATTTAAAATGTTTAAAGGAAGTGCAAAGGTGTTAGATAATTAAAATTGGAAAGTATGAAATTGTAATAACGACTTTCTTTTTTCTGTTCTCTGAGTCTTGCTGATTGTATATTCATTTTATTTGTAATTGTTGTTTGATGCATAAGGTTTTGAATTAAACCGCGTACAATACAAAATAAATTACATGGCTTTATCTGGCATCGCATTGGTCGAAGGTGTGATGAATCTGAAGGATTTGTCACTGTTTTCCCAGCAGTGGCCTCCTCTCATGTGGCCAGGGGACGGCAGACGCTACCTGATCCTAACCTTGGGGGTGGCTGTATGAGGGAGGATCACATGGGAGAAGACAACTAGCGGGGAGATATCATGACTTCATTGAACGAGATGCGGTCTCTACTCCTTTCCCATGAGGAAGACCCTCTAATATCCAAGTGTAACGCTCACCTGATTCTCGCAGAGGCGCCGGTCTTGACTGGGCAACTACCGTATCTTCAAAGGTGATGTGTAGCACCCGGTTGGCTCTTTGGGCTGGACCTCTGTGCACTGTATGCCTGACTTCAAGAGTGAGATGTCTGCAGATAGAAAATATGGGATTAATGAACTGGGGTTATTGGGGTGTCCCTATCTCTTCCCTTTTTTGCTCTCCTGTAGACCCCCAAAGGTTAACGCTCTCACCTTAGGTAAGTGAATACAGAGCTCTCCATCTGCCTTGGGGCAGGGTGCTGTAACCAGTTTCTTCACTGGGTAGGTAGCGCAGGCCTCTTGACTTCAGAGGACTGCTGTCCGTCGTTTACTGCACGAACGGTAAGTTTCGAGTAATTCTAATGTCTTTAAAGTCTTTAGTAATGATGTCTCTTGTTTTGCAGGGTTCCGGCGATGGCGGATGACGGGCTGAAGTGAGTTGAAGATGGAGTCCGTGTGATGAATAGAAGCGCCTGGAAGCATGTAAGTAAGCGCTTGTTGCCTGCTTCACGATGCGCTTTAACTGTCTTTTTATTTTGCAGGTACGAGTTCGGAGCGGCTGCAGGGTGCCGGAATACCCACTGGGTTAGATGTGGAAAGGAGTAATGGCACGTGAGTATTAAAGTTCCCCAATGTCTTTAGACGCACCTTGTTTTGTCTTTCAGATGCGGGATGCAGCGCCGAAGGCCTCCGGAGCGTGCGAAGAGTTGGTAAGCTTTTGTCTTTCAGATGCCGGAATGCAGTGTGAAGACCTCCGGAGTGCACGAAAAGTAGGTAAGCCTTTGTCTTTCAGATGCCGGAATGCTAACCTGTTCTTTCTTGTCTTTATAGGTGTTGCTGAAGACTGGATTCAGGATGGTAAGCCTTTTTTCCTTAGGCCCAGGATCCGATGCAGAAGACACGATGAGCGTTCTGCTGCAGAGGATGCAGAATAACGCAAAGCAAGATTCATCCACCGGGTGTGGTTTAAATAGCCTCCTGTAGTGCTTAGGTGTCTCCTTCCACAGCCATGCCTAGGTAAGAAAAGAGTTCCTGCCTTACAGAAGAGTTCCAGTGTTCTGAATCTAGGGAGTGGCTCCTGCCCCACCCAACAGGAAAAGTAGTTCCAAACAGAAGAGGATCAGAGGCTCAACTGACAGGCAAGTAAGCAGCATGGTCTGCTGCAGGTAAGTCCACCCAAGCATTATGAGCCCGGCGCTTCCAGCGCTGGGACTGGGCATATTTATGAGCCTGGTGCCACTGGCGCCAGGACTGGGTCCAAAAGGTCCCAATTGGGACTAGTTTGGCACTCGGAACCTGGGTTATGGATCTGCTTCCAAGGGAGTTGGGAAAACCCTGACCTTTTGGAAGCAGAGATCATGACAGTACCCCCCTCAAGGCCCCTCCCAAACCGGACTTCTCCGGGGGTTTTGGCTTGTCAGGAAATGTTCGGTGAAATCTTTTGATTAGGCGAGGAGCGTGGACATATTCAGCAGGTTCCCAGGATCTCTCTTGGGGGCCGTAGCCTTTCCAGTCAATTAGGTAAAATAGTTTAGATTTGGAGATCTTGGAGTCCAGAATGCTTTTGACTTCAAACTCGAGTTCTCCATCAACTAGGATGGGTTTTGGAGATTTAGTTAGTCGGGTTTGAGGTTGCACGGGTTTTAATAGAGAGATGTGGAAGACCGGATGTATCTTCATGTGCGGGGGCAAGTCCAACTTGACCGCTACTGGGTTTACTATGGTAGTGATGGAATAGGGACCAAGGTATCTTGGGTTGAATGTGCGTGGCCCTTTTAGAGGTAGATATTTGGTGGATAACCAGACTTGGTCCCCTACTTGATATTGAGGGGCTTCCTTCCGATGTTGATCTGCTCCTTTCTTGTATTGTTCTTTATCCCTTTGAAGGTGAGAAACAGCTTCCTTAAAGGCTTGGGTGATTGTAGAATGCAGGTAGTCTACTGCTGGTGTTTCAAGATCTTGGAGGGGATCCAACTCCGAGGTTCGAGGGTGACTGCCGTACAAAAGAAAAAAACGGTGTTTTCCCAGTTCCCGAATGGACAGAGTTATTGTAGGCATATTCGGCTATCCAAAGGATGTCTTTCCAAGTTTTTTCTGTTTGTTGAAGCATGCAGCGTAAATACTGTTCCAGAGTTTGATTGGTCCTCTCGGTTTGTCCGTCGGTCTGAGGGTGGTGACTGGTCGATAGTCTCACATCAATTTGAGCCGACCGACAGCAACTTCGCCAAAAATGAGAAATAAATTGACTACCTCGATCCGAAATTAGAACCGAAGGAAAACCGTGCAGTCGGACGATGTTTTCGAGAAATTCTCGGGCCAGAGTTGCTGCTGTTGGCAAGCCTTTGAGCGGAATGAAATGCGCCATCTTGGAGAATAAGTCCACGATTACTAGAATCGTATTGTATCCGGAGCATGGAGGTAGATCTGTG
Source organism: Ambystoma mexicanum (assembly GCF_040938575.1). Taxonomy (NCBI): domain Eukaryota; kingdom Metazoa; phylum Chordata; class Amphibia; order Caudata; family Ambystomatidae; genus Ambystoma; species Ambystoma mexicanum. The sequence continues at coordinate 739,935,161 of NC_090935.1, forward strand.
ATGAAGTCCATAGAAAGCGTATGCCAAGGGCGAGGTGGGATGTCAATAGGGCGTAAGAGGCCTGCTGGTCTTTCCTTTTGACTCTTGTTTTGGGCGCATACTCCACAGGACATTATAAAGTCTCTGATATCTTTTTTCCAAGACGGCCACCAGAAGTAGCGCTTGATCTTTTCTGAGGTCTTGGCCATACCGGGATGTCCTTCCATTAAAGAATCGTGATAACAAGAGATTACTTTTTTCTGTAAATCTGTGCTGGGTAGGTATAATCGTTCTTGGAAATACAATAAGTTGTCCTTTACTGCAAAGTCCTTTCCCTGCAGATGCCAATTCTGTATGTCTGCTGGAGTTACAAGTTGCCTGGCTTTATCCTTAACTTCCTCTATGGATTCTGTGGCGATTACACCCAGAATTCTTTGTTCGGGAATGATTGGTACAGGTTTAGGGTTGATCAAGTGTTCTTCCACTCCCATCCGAGAAAGGGCATCAGCTTTACCGTTTTTTGTACCAGGTCGATAGGTAATTATGAAGTCAAACTCGGCAAAGAATAATGCCCAACGGAGTTGTCTAGAGGATTGGGCTTTTGCGGTTTTCAAATATTGCAGGTTTCGGTGATCCGTAATCACAGTAACGGTGTGTCGGGCCCCCAGCAGATAATGCCGCCAAGCCTTAAAGGCAGACTTGATAGCCAGAAGTTCCTTGTCAGTAATCGTGTAATTGATTTCAGGAGGCGAGAATTTGCGGGACCAAAATGCCACGGGATGCAACTGATTGGTTACCGGGTCCTTTTGTGATAGAACTGCCCCCATGGCAAGGCTTGAAGCATCAGTTTCCACGATTTAGGGGAGTTCGGGGCGAGGGTGTTTTAAGATTGGTGCAGAGATAAATTTAGTCTTCAAATCCTGGAAAGCTTGTTCCGCCTCGGTAGACCATTCAAAACGTTTGTTTTTCTTTAACAAGGCAGTGATGGGCTGGACTATTCGAGAGAATTCGGGGATAAACCTGCGGTAAAAGTTAGCGAAGCCTAACATGCTTTGCACACCTTTTACGGAGGATGGTGATGGCCATTTGAGAACTGCATCGACCTTCCTTGAATCCATACGCACTCCGCCAGGTGATAATATGAATCCCAAGAATTCAACTTCAGTCACGTTGAAAACACATTTTTCCAACTTAGCGAAAAGTTTGTGTTGACGCAATCTTTCGAGGACCATTTTCACGTGTTTCCGATGTTCAGATTCCGATGAAGAATAAACGAGGCTGTCGTCAATGTAAACAACAACACACACATCTATGAGCTCTCTGAGGACATCGTTCATAAAATATTGAAAGGCGGCCGGGGCATTGCAAAGTCCGAAGGGCATGACCTGATATTCAAATAGCCCATACTTGGTGCGGAAGGCCGTCTTCCATTCATCGCCCTCTTTTACTCGTACCAAGTGGTAAGCTCCTCTAAGATCCAGTTTTGTATATATGCATGCTTTTCTGACTTGGTCCAGGAGTTCAGGGATCAAAGGTAACGGATATCTATTCTTCAGGGAGCGATAATCTATACAAGTTCTAAGGTCTCCTTCCTTTTTTGGAACGAAGAACAAAGCTGAAGAAGCAGGGGACTTGGAAGGACGAATAAACCCATTCGCCAGGTATTGATCCAGGTATTGTCGAAGGTGAAGGTTCTCAGGCTCGGTGAGGGCATACATTCTACTACAAGGAGGAGTAGATCCAGGTATCAGGTCTATCTGGCAGTCATAAGACCTATGAGGAGGTAGAGAGTTAGCCTGATCCTTCCGGAAAACATCTTGGTATTCTAGGTATTCGGGAGGTAACTGGGGAGTCTCTGAAGAAATTGCTGCCAGTGCAACACCAGGTGGAGGGTGACAAGTAGAGACACATTCTGGAAACTGGACCGTTCTTGCTCGCCAATCGATCAGAGGATTGTGTTTCTCTAACCAAGGTATTCCTAGAATAATCTGAAACTGAGGGGCCTTGATCACATCGAACACGATCTTCTCATGATGTCCATCTTGACTTACTAGCGTCACCTCTTGAGTGGTATGCGTTACTGGCCCGGAGGCTATCTCCGTACCATCCACTGTAGTAATGACGTCCTTTACAGCCTTGGGACAAAGAGTTAGATTCATCCTCAAAACCATTTCATGATCCACATAATTGCCGATGGCACCGCTGTTGACGTAAGCTTCAATTGCATGTAATCGATCCGGATTATCAGGGCTAATGAGGACCATAGGTATCACGAAATGCGAGGTCACGGAACTGGTTTTCACGCTCGGCAAGAGGACCTCTATTCTTGTCGGGCGAGGTCGTTTCCCTGCTCAGAGTTTGTAACTTTGGTAACTGCAGCTCCTACTGCCTTCTTGGCAGGTTTCACCGGACAGTCTCGAAGAAAGTGCCCTGAGTTTCCGCAATATAGGCATAATTGCAACTGTTTTCTCCTTTCCCGCTCCTTTTGTGTTAGAGGACCTTTCAGACCCCCTATTTGCATGGGTTCCCCGGAGTCTACTCCTTTGGAAGGAGTTGGCGACTTGGAAAATACTCGAGCATCAAACTTGGAACGGTCGGCCTTCCTGTTCTGCAGTCTATGATCTATTTGAACGACGAAGTCTATATAATCCGAACAGTCTTGTGGGGGATTCACTACTTGGGCTAAAACGTCTTTGAGCTCTCCACGTAGACCTCTATAAAACAGCGTAATCCTTTTGTCCTCAGGCCATTGAGTTTCCACTATTAGTCTATTGAAAGATGCAATATAAGCCAAAAGGACTTGATTACCCTGTCGCAATGAAAGAAGCTCTTGTCCGAGGCCTGCCCCTGTGAATGTCTTGCGAACAGTTTTTCCATACTAAGCTGAAAGGCTTGAAAATCATGGAGAACCGGATCATCTTGATTAACTAGAGGGATCGACCAGTCTGCCGCATTGCCACTAAGGTACGAAAGTACAAAAGCTACTTTAGCTTGATCAGTTGGAAAGGCTGCTGGCCGGCATAAGAAGTGCAACCGGCACTGATTGATAAATACTGCAAACCTCTTTGGGTCACCAGAAAGTCGTTCGGGCGGAGCCAGAGGTACATTCCCAGGTAGGTTGATCTGCACTGGATTCATAGAGGATGTTGAAGGAAGATTTGCCCCTGATGCGGGTAACGGGGTCTGTCCGGCTTGTGACTGTAGCAATTGTCTAGCAAGACCGTCTGTTCTCTCCTTGGAAATAATTAGTTCCCTTCTTAGAGCATTGGTTTCCTAACGAGCTGCATGCACTTCTGCCCTTAGTTCCCCAAGTAACCGGGCTAGGTGGTCAGTATCCGAGGTTTCCATAGCGCCTGGGCGAGAGTTTTGCGGTAGGCTTTGCGTTCTGTAACGCTCACCTGATTCTCGCAGAGGCGCCGGTCTTGACTGGGCAACTACCGTATCTTCAAAGGTGATGTGTAGCACCCGGTTGGCTCTTTGGGCTGGACCTCTGTGCACTGTATGCCTGACTTCAAGAGTGAGATGTCTGCAGATAGAAAATATGGGATTAATGAACTGGGGTTATTGGGCTGTCCCTATCTCTTCCCTTTTTTGCTCTCCTGTAGACCCCCAAAGGTTAACGCTCTCACCTTAGGTAAGTGAATGCCGAGCTCTCCATCTGCCTCGGGGCAGGGTGCTGTAACCAGTTTCTTCACTGGGTAGGTAGCGCAGGCCTCTTGACTTCAGAGGACTGCTGTCCGTCGTTTACTGCACGAACGGTAAGTTTCGAGTAATTCTATTGTCTTTAAAGTCTTTAGTAATAATGTCTCTTGTTTTGCAGGGTTCCGGCGATGGCGGATGACGGGCTGAAGTGAGTTGAAGATGGAGTCCGTGTGATGAATAGAAGCGCCTGGAAGCACGTAAGTAAGCGCTTGTTGCCTGCTTCACGATGCGCTTTAACTGTCTTTTTATTTTACAGGTACGAGTTCGGAGCGGCTGCAGGGTGCCGGAATACCCACTGGGTTAGATGTGGAAAGGAGTAATGGCACGTGAGTATTAAAGTTCCCCAATGTCTTTAGACGCACCTTGTTTTGTTTTCAGATGCGGGATGCAGCGCCGAAGGCCTCCGGAGCGTGCGAAGAGTTGGTAAGCTTTTGTCTTTCAGATGCCGGAATGCAGTGTGAAGACCTCCGGAGCGCACGAAAAGTAGGTAAGCCTTTGTCTTTCAGATGCCGGAATGCTAACCTGTTCTTTCTTGTCTTTATAGGTGTTGCTGAAGACTGGATTCAGGATGGTAAGCCTTTTTTCCTTAGGCCCAGGATCCGATGCAGAAGACACGATGAGCGTTCTGCTGCAGAGGATGCAGAATAACGCAAAGCAAGATTCATCCACCGGGTGTGGTTTAAATAGCCTCCTGTAGTGCTTAGGTGTCTCCTTCCACAGCCACGCCTAGGTAAGAAAAGAGTTCCTGCCTTCCAGAAGAGTTCCAGTGTTCTGAATCTAGGGAGGGCCTCCTGCCCCACCCAACAGGAAAAGTAGTTCCAAACAGAAGAGGATTAGAGGCTCAACTGGCAGGCAAGTAAGCAGCATGGTCTGCTGCAGGTAAGTCCACCCAAGCATTATGAGCCCGGCGCTTCCAGCGCTGGGACTGGGCATATTTATGAGCCTGGTGCCACTGGCGCCAGGACTGGGTCCAAAAGGTCCCAATTGGGACTGGTTGGCACTCGGAACCTGGGTTATGGATCTGCTTCCAAGGGAGTTGGGAAAACCCTGACCTTTTGGAAGCAGAGATCATGACACCAAGACCCTAATTGCATACTGTCAACTGCTTTTCCCCCCTTGTAGAAGTAAAGAAACCTCTTCATAATTTTCCCGCAAAACACCCACCTATGACACAAACCTCCAACAAAACCCCTTTTCCTTCTGAAATAACTATGTAAAGTTTCTGAGAAGAACTGTTCAAATACCATGTGTCCAATGACACCTATGAACTTCAACTCCCAGGATTCCCCAAGTGCTCAGACAAGGAAGATGAAGGAGCTTGAACAAGGTACCAAGAGCTTGAAACACAACATGTAGACTAGTTGTTTTTCCAAAGCACCTGTGCGTGGGACATTTAAACATGACTAGCGTACTATTGGGAGAGACAGTGCAGGCAAAGACGTGGGCTCCTGTCCCAAGGCTCACAAACGGAGAGATCACATACCTGTGTGGCAGAGCATGGAAGGCTGCCACATCAGAGGGAGGGATGCTGTGCCGGAGGCCGAAATGCATTGGAGAGGCTGGGAGCCGTAAGAGAGGTCCTGGGAACGCGGCAGGTCGAGAAGGTGGTGTTCTCCATTCCGGGACCTGAAGAGAATCAGACGGTTCACCGCAGAGCCGTGAAGGAAGCCTGAAGAACTTCTGCACACTCCAGTGTGGAAAGCATGTGAAAGCAACACGCTGCAGAAGCGCGAATCGGATCAGAGATGCTGGTTAAGACCGGTGAGTCTACCAACAGCCAGTCGAGACCCCAGGGTGTTCAGCAACGGCGCCAGTAGCAATTTGAACGTAATACCATTGTTAACACTACGTGAAGATTGTTTGAATGTAGAAAAGGAAAAGTACATAACCCAATGAGCTGTGGATGCATGAAGTGCAAATGTGGGGCAATTTGTGAGCAAACCGTGCCCCAATCCTATTTCTGATGCTTGTTAATCTGCTTAGAATCACATGCTGTGCATATGGTCCGACATCCAGTGGTAACCGCGGAGTATTGCATCTTGACTTTAGGGGACCGAAAGGGGACGTCGGCATAGGCGTGTCTGTAACACTATCCCTATTGTGACGTGTAGTGTACCCAAAATCCCTTACGCGCTGAGGTCCCTCAGATTGTTTTTTTCCGGCCACACCCGCCGAAAGTGATGGGGGCCCCTCTGATTACCAAACATCCGTTGCGGATGTGATGGACCTCGAGGCGGACACTTCTAGGTCTGCCACGCCCGTCCCCGACCCTTTAATACCTGACTTTGGTCTTGCTTCAGGGACAAAACCCAGCGACAAGGGTGTACAAGCGCATTACATTCAACACACGATCCCTACACCTATTTCGATGGGTACGTCGAAAAAGGTGGAAGCGGCAGCAGGGCCATCGAAAATTTTCGGTGGATTCCTCTGATCGTTCAGATCAACAGCCTTCCCCGCATCTGCAGCTGCATCTTGCGACTGGGCATTCCAAAACAAACAAGGGCGCTACCCCTAAATCAGGTTTACATGTCAAAGTGCGGAAATCTGATGCTACTTTGGTCCCGAAGGCCTCGGTAGGCCCAAAAGTCACAACTAGGCCTCAAGGCGAAAAACCGACAGCTAGGCCCTCTAATGCCGCGGTAGGCGGTAAGTCTACCGATAGACCTTCGGACCCACTACTTTGGAGATTGGGCTTATTCCTTTTCCGCCGAAAAACATGGGGCAGGCCGCAGACAAATCTTTAGATACGCCATGGTGCCCCGATTCTCACGATACCTATGAGAACAGTCAAGAGCCTCTTTCCTACACCCTGAGAGACAATCTTTGGCACCAAAGGGCAGAAGATGATGCTTTTCCACCCATAGGTCCTCTTAATGGACAAGCCAGAAATTTGAAGGGTGTATGGACCTTCTTGAAAAATTATCAATTTTTCTGAACATCCTTCCCCGAAAAGATCCCGTGGAGAACCTAATCTTCAATCTGCTTCACATTTCCAAGAAGCTCAGCCCTCTGTCCCCGTCCATCATGAAGACATCCTCCAGATGGATACTTATCAGGACATTTACAGTGAAGATGAAGAACCTTCCTTCCTACAGAATTACAATGAGGACCAGGCGGATGCCACAGACAATTGGGAAGAAACCCAGCAAGTGGGGACGGACCCATGGACGCTCCCCCAACAAGATCAGGGCACTGATGTATTGTGCCTGGATTCCCCTCCGTCCACCCCGGCTCACCAGGCCTCGCCTGTAGAGGACCAAATGGCCTTCAATACCATGTTAAAGAAGGCAGCTGAGCATTTTCAAATCTCTACTCAAGAGGCAGTGCCTGAGCAGGACTTTGTACAAGATATTCTTAAGGATAAACCACCCTCTAGCCAGGCCATTCCCCTCCTTAATTCTTTTAAGAGAAGATTGGCTCCCTCCCTGGTGTCACCAGCTCAAACCCGGGCAGTGAACCCAAGAGTAGAAAAGTTATTTGGGCCAGCTCCTTCGGGCCCTCAATACATTAAAGGGCACCCCAACCCTGATTCCCTGGAAGTAACTACCACCCGGAAACGGGCAGGAGTACGATATGTCTAGACTAGTTGATGCGGGTGGAGTTGGGGCTCTGATTCTGTTGGATTTGTCTGCCGCTTTTGACATGGTGGACCATTCTATTCTTCTTTCACGTCTAGCACGGATTGGGATTTCTGTCCCTGTCCTTGCCTGGTTCACGTCTTTTCTTTCAGATCGCACCCAGACTCTCGCTATGCCCCCTTTTCTTTCTCCCCCCTGTGCTCTTACCTGTGGTGTCCCCCAAGGATCCTCTCTCTCCCCGATTTTGTTTAATATTTATATCTGGGCGTTGGTCTGCCTTATCCGTTTCTATGGACTTAATTGTTATTCCTATGCTGATGATACTCAAATCCTGATCCGTTTAGATCAGGATCAAACTGAGGTCTCAGCTTGTCTTCATGACTGCTTAAAGGCAGTCGGTGTATGGATGGACCAAAACTGGCTCAAGCTCAACAGCGATAAAACGGAGGTGATGGTGGTGGGCTGCCCTCCCTACCCCTCATTATGGACCCCTGCTTCCTGGCCCATGTGTTTAGGTCCTTTGCCTAGTCCAGTCAACAAAGTGAAGAACTTGGGGGTTACTCCCTCTGCCTCCTTATCAATGTCAAACCAGGTTACGGCTGTGTGTCAGTCCATCCACCACCAGATTAGGGTTCTAAAGAGGGTGTTGCCGATGATTACGGAAGTCATGCGTCCTCCCGTGGTGGCCGTGCTAGTCCTCACATGGTTGGACTACTGCAACTCCCTGTACCTGTCTCAACCGATTGGCCTTCTACAACGGCTTCAACGTATGCAAATCCTGGCAGCCAGATTAGCCACTGGCTCTCCCTATGGTGCCCACATCTCACCAGTGCTTCGACTTCACTGGCTCCCAGTGGCTCAGAAAGTTGATTTTAAAGCACTGTGTATTGTCCATCGGGCAATCCATGACTCAGGAGCAGAATTCCTTCAATCCAAATTCTCTCGATATATTCCGGAACGTAACCTTCGCTCATCAGCTTCCAATCTACTTATTGTTCCGAGGTTTAACCGGAAGAGACTTGGTGACAGAGCCTTCGATATTGCCGCGGCCAGGCTCTGGAACACCCTTCCACTGCCACTCAGATCCACCTCTAACCATCTGGTCTTCAGAAAAGCCTTGAAAAGTACTCTTCTAGTTCTCTGGCTCCCTATGGTTTTCCTTCAGTGAGCAGTTTCCTCATCAGCGCCATGATGCCTCTGGGCGACCGTGCGCTCTATAAATTTAGGTAACATAACATAACAAGGTCTCCAAGAGGTTCCAGAGCCCATCAGGTCCAAGTATCTCACTATTGTGGCCGAAGGCAGGCAAGTGAACCAGAATGTAATAAAGAACACTCTGGACACAGCTGAAACCGCAGGCAGGTCTCTGGACCAAGGAACCTTACTTAAAAAGAACGCTTGGCTTTGTACCTCAGGGTTTAAGCCTGAAACACATGCCTCTCTCATCAATAAACCATTGAAGAATCTAACCTCTTCGGAAAGGCGCTCGATGAGGCCCTTAAAACAGCCAAAAAAGAGCATGAGACTCTTAAGTCCCTGCAACAAATTACTCAAAGACCTTCCCCCCCAGAGAGGAAGTAATTCTCGGCGGTCCTTTCGAGGGTAGTTCTGTGCAAGTCGGAACAACTGTGGCACAGGAAACTTTAATGCTGGACAAACAACATCAGAAAGCCCTGCATCCTACCCACCAAGGGGTCAGCGACGTGGCAAAGCCAGAGGTAGAGGCCCCAATCCTAGTGGAGCTGTAGCCTCTGGTCAGAAATGACCATCAGATCCAGGTCCCCTCCCATATCACCCCGGTCGGGGGGCGCTTAACATCTTTCCTCACGGCATGGGAGGGGATAACTTCACACCAGTGGGTCATAAAGCTGGTTACCCACGGGTACTGCGTGGAATTCGTCTGACCTCCACAATTGAGACCACCCCGCTGACAGCGCCTTTCACCAGACCATCTGGAAATCCTGAATCAAGAGGTGGAAGCGCTGGTCGGAAAGGACGCCTTAGAAGCCGTCCCTATTCTTCAAGTAAACAAGGCTATTTATTTAGTGTACTTCCTTGTACCAAAAAAGGACCTCACCATGCGTCCTGTTCTAGACCTGCGCCCTGTTCTAGACCTGCTCCCAGCGAACAAGTTCATAAAACCTCAAAGGTTTCGCATGGTAACGCTACAGGAGATGATCCCACTGTTGAAACAGGGGGACTACATGGCAACATTGGACATGAAAGATGCATACTTTCATATTTCAATGATGCTAGCACACAGGAAATATCTAAGGTTCATGATAGAGGACAGGCATTACCAATTCAAGGTACTCCCCTCCAGCATCGCCTCAGCGCCAAGGGTGTTTACGAAGTTCCTGGCAGTAGCTGCAGCACACCTGTGCAGGTCATCTGTCCCGGTTTACCCTTACCTCGACGACTGGTTCATAACGGGGGACTCGTACGACACATGTTTTTTGAACACCCCAAAGACCGTAGACCTTCTGTTCAGTCTGGGGTTCTCTATCAATGAGAAGAAATCCAGTCTAGTCCCCACTCAAATAAAACAATTTCTGAGAGCTCTAATCCGGACGAAAGACGGCCTCGTCTTCCCCTCCAACGAGAGGGTTTAGAACATGCTTTTTCAGATCTCTCAATATGTAGCCAGTCGAGAGGTGACAGTGCGCAAAGCCATGCGTTTGCTAGGAATGATGGCGTTGTGCATATACTTGGTTCCCCACGCGCGGCTGCGCAGGCATCCCATGCAAGAGTGGCTCAACAGCCAGTGGTGTCAGGCCAGAGGACAATGGGAAGATCTAGTAGTTGTCTCGCCAGCCCTCGTTCTCTCTCTGCAGTGGTGGTCAAGAGAAAACCTCCTGAAGGGGAAAACATTCACCACCCCTGCAGTGGAAGCCACTCCCACGACAGACGCATCTCTCACGGGGTAGGGGGCTCTCCTGCTTCAGCAGACCGCACGTCCCCACAAGTAGCATCCAACCATATAAATTTACTGGAGCTATTAGTGGTGTTCAAGGCATTAAAGGCCTTTCAGATGCAACTACAAGGGAAGACAGTTCTGATTCTAACAGACAGCTGTACAGCCATGTATTACCTGAACAAACAGGGGGGCACTCACTCTCCAGAGCTATCCAAGCTGTCCCAAAACATTTGGATATGGGCTCTCAGACACAATATGTTTCTGTTGTCCCAACATGTTCCAGGGGTACTCAATCTTCTGGCAGGCATGCTCAGCAGAGATTTTCCTCTGCCCGTAGAATACGAATGGCGTCTGCATGAAGACATTGTGTCCACCGTCTTCGCAGAATGGGGCTTCCCAGAGATCGACCTGTTCGCAACTCAGGAGAACGCCCAATGACGAGACTACGCCTCCAGGTACCCCCACAACCGTTCCAACGGGAACGGTCTCTGGATAACATGGTCAGGGAAATTTGTCTACGCTTTTCCCCCGACTCCCCTTCTCAACAAGATAGTGCACAAGATGCACCAGGAACCAGTTACCATGATACTGGTGGCCCCATGTGTGCCCGCTAACCCTGGTTCGCTCATCTAATGGAAATGTCCCTCTCCCCACCAGTAAACCATCAGGACAGGGGGGAGACCCTACACCCATGCCTACAAACTCTGAATTTAGCAGCTTGGCTCCTGAGGTCATAGAGTTTGGACACCTACAGCTCCCTCAGAGGTGCATGGACCTACTCAGGGAAGCTAGAAAACCTAACACACGTTATTGCTATGCCAGCAAATGGAAACGTTTTGTCATCTGGTGTAATTCCAAGGGCGTCATTCCCATCGATTGCTCACCCACCCACATTGTGCTGTACCTAACCCATCTGTTAGACTCTGGGATGGTCTTCAATTCCCTAATGGTTCATCTGGCTGCTCTTTCAGCCTACACCACATCACAACAAAAGGTGTTGTGGTGCAAGATACCGGTGATTAAGGCCTTTATGGAAGGGGTTAAGAGGATTTATCCTCCCATTTCTCACCCAGCTCCTAGATGGGATTTAAATGTGGTTTTGACTAGGCTCATGGGATCTCCCTTTGAGCCAATGCATAAAGCAAGTATAAAAGACCTGACTTATAAGACGGCCTTCCTAGTGGCTATCACTTCTATTAGAAGGGTTAGCGAACTACAGGCTTTACAAGAGAGAACTGCCCTTCAAGCCTAGAGCACATTCTACTCGGGGCACTGAGACATCCATAGCATTCATTGTAAATGTTCCCCTTGAGTCCATTTGCAAAGCGGCAACCTGGAGTTCTGTACACACCTTTAAAAAAACACTATTGCCTAGACACTCATTCTAGGTCTGATTCTCAGGTGGGACAAGCAGTACTAAGACATCTTTTCTCTACTGTTCCTTCTCACAACCCACCTCCAACTCTGGGTACTGCTCGCTAGTCTATATCATCTTTGTTTCCAATTTCTTACAGATTTATTCTCTTTGAGACCCTTTTCTTTTAAAAAAAACTGCATTATGTGAAAAGTTCACGTCGGCAGACCTGTATAAATGTATTTACATCGGCAGACCTGTATAAATGTATTTACATCGGAAGACCTGTATAAATGTATTTACATCTTGCCTAATCAACTGGCAGACCTTTCTAAATGCATTCACATTTTGTTTAAATCAACTTAACTTTAAATGAAAAAATTCTTTTTTGCTTTATCTGTTAATTTTATGTCTTTGTTTAATAGGAATGGATTTTATGTACTTGTGAAATAAATGAGCAAAACTCATGAAGAAAAGATGTTTTCAGTGTGACATTATATTGCTCTATGCTTCTCTTGGTTACCCTGGGTTGTTCTAAGTTAGAATAATCAGGATATCCTGTTCTGGATACCACGTGAATAGTAATCATAACTTTCCAAATTTAGTTTTTACGGCTCTTGAAACTCTGTTATGTGAACGCTAGTCTATGCACAGCATGTGATTCTAAGCAGATTAACAAGCATCAGAAGATCAATGATTGTATCTGCTTAGATTCACATGCTACCTCCCCGCTCGGGGTGGAAGGAACATAGACGTCTTAATACTTTCTCTCTTTATGTACTCACTCACTATAGCCTTGGGCTCCCTCATGGCAGAAAAAATACAATCGGAGGGACCTCGGCGCGTGAGGGATTTTGGGTACACTACACGTCACGATAGGGATAGTGTTACAGCCACGCCTATGCTGACGTCCCCTTTCGGTCCCCGAAAGACAAGATGCAATACTCTGCGGTTACCACTGGATGTCGGACCATATGCACAGCATGTGAATCTAAGCATATACAATCATCAGAAATGCTATTACGGTAAGTAATGCATGTCGTACCAAGCAAGAGCAATACATACAGTATTGGTGATACAGAGAAACTGTGAAATGCAAGAGAAGCACTGGCAAAGCAAGACAGCAGGCAATTCAAACGCATGAGAAACCCTGGCAAAGCAGGACACCAGGCAATTGAAACACATAAGATGTCCTGGCAGGGGAGTATACCACAAGTGAAGACCAGGCAGGTGATGTTGCATAAAGAGTCCTGGCAGGAGAATACACCAGGCAGTTGGCATTGCATAAAGAAACCTGGCAGGGGAGTATACCAGGCAATTTGCAAAGCTTCCAGAAATGTTAACCAAAGACAGTGGGCCTCATTATGAGTTGGCCGATCCAGAATCTGTTGTTTCCGTGAATGCGGTGACACCGTTTCTGTGACCGCAAGCATGCAGTAATAAGGCGCAATTACGGGTGGTCGGTCGCGCGCACCAGGCCATTGCAGAAACGGTGTCACTGCCGTAACGCAAACACCCACAGGGACGGATGCACCGTGCAACATGGCACCGGTACATCCGTATCTGCCACCGCTGTCCCAGATACGGAAATACTGGTCCCGGAAACACTGTGATCGCGAAAACTGGAAAGAGACCGGCAGCCATTACTTAAACCACAATCCACTGCCATCCTCAGCAACCACTGGGCCTACATCTACCGTGACTTGATCTAGATAACCAACAGGATGACATCCCGCATACCAGCCACACGCCAGCGCAAACCCCGCTTCAGCGAGGCTGAACTAATAGTGTTGGTGGAGCACATTGTCGACAATGCGCCACTGCTCTTCAGTGCCAATCAAAGACGCAGCACACAGCGGCGGCGCAAGGACATTTGGGCAGCCGCTGCACAGAAGTGCACAGCAGTCGACGTGACAGTGGGCACTGTAAAATACTGCTACAAGCGCTAGGACGATCTGCGGCTGCATGTCCGCAACCCCATGGCACCACACCGGCAGCACAGCATCAGCACAGGAGGACCTGCTTCACCCCTGAAGCTCCAGACCTGGGAGGTGAGGTGCAGCAGTGTCATGCACCTTGAGGGGATCAAGGAGTTGACGGAGCAGAGGTCGGAGCCGGCACACCTGACGAGGCTGGTAAATACAGAGTGCAAAGCCATGAGTGCGAATGATGGAATCCCCCCCCCTCACTCGGGGCCTAGAGGCACACAACACATCCACCAATGACCCACAACCCCCCCCAGTCAGGGCATAGAGGCACACCACACATCCTCCAATGACCCACAACCACCCCCGCCCCCCAGTCAGGGCCTAGAGGCACACAACACATCCACCAATGACGCACAACCCCCCCCCACACCACACGCAACACGCCCATGTGACAACACCACCAGGACAGGCAGACGCCTTGCAACTGTATGCAAGCCGTGATTCACACACCTGGGTGCATCACCCATCAAATGTGTGTACAAGCAAGTGGACCGAGTATGAGGAGTGCGTTGCATTTGATTGCCCCATTCACCGCCTGCCACACAACTAATAGCATGCCCTACATTCCCCCACAGGCACATCATACGACAGTGACTCGGCACAACAGCCAACAACAAGGGGGACTGCATGTGGCAGTCGTACACAGACATCCCAGGATGCCACTGCCACCACCTCTGGCACTCAACCATCTGCCACGCCGACGTTGGCTACGGACACCTCCATCCCCGCTGCACCCGAAGTGCAGCATGTGGCAACCAAAGTCACACCTGCTGCCACTTCCGTTGCACCCATCAGTGGGCGGCCAACTCAAAGCGACAATGACGCAGCCAGCGTCGACAGTGTGCCGGGGGAACAGGGTGCTGATGCACCAGACAATGTGGTTGACGGGGCAACATCACTCCCGAACGGTGGCCATATTCAGCCCCATGGGACTCCACACTCCATTGCGCTCCCCCACACCTTCACTCGTGGAATTCGGCGCCCGACTTCTGCGTATTGAGGATCACCAAGCAAGCCTTTCGCAGCTTGCGGAGCAACAACTCCAGGAGGCGAGGCTGCAACGAGAGGAGGCCAGACTACAATGTGAGGAGGCTAGACTCCAATGGGAGAGCAGTACCACCTCTGTGCGGCGGCTATCACGTGCAATTGGGCGGTATGCAACAACAAACATTGTCCTATCGCGTAGTGTCAGGGAGGGTAACAATATAATGTCCAATATCGCTGAGACAGTGCGTGTTGCCCAACAGGCTTTCCTCGGTCATGTGCCACCTGCGAAGCCAGCAGTGCCATCTGCCAGCAGCACACCCTCCAGTTTGGTGGCCAGTCGTCCCCAGCAGAGGTCTTCACGGCTGTCTGGACCATCCGGAAAGGACATGTACGGGCAAAAGCATGGACGAAAATAGGATGTGCATTGTTCAACTGTCGTCCAAAAAGTTGTGATGGGGTCGTGGTTGGTGGGTGGGGAGGTGGGGGTGGGCCTTAGTGGTGTAAGTCAGTTGGGGCCTGGTTGGTGGGTGGGTACGTTGAGGATTTGGGGGTGGTCCTTATTGGGGTAAGTCATTTGGGGCCTGGTTGGTGGTGGGTAAGTTGGGGAGGTGGGGGGGGGCACGTGTGTACTTATTTCTATCCAATTCCCGTCACCCATGTTAACTTGAAAATACACTATTGTGAAAATGCAAATGACGAGTGGACAATCTTGATTTCTTGTGTCTACAAACCATTTAATGTTGTGCCACCACATGAAGTGCTGAATGTGCATAAAAAGTGTATAAAAAAATTGTGTATGAGTGCTGCAAGTGCATGTTGTCCATCAATGGCACCCCGGCCTGGCAGAGCACCCATTCCATTACCACCATCTTCATCATCACACTCAATGTCCGGGGGCAGTGGAATGTACTATTTTCCCTGTCTTCACCGGGCTGTACTGCAATGAGCCACTAGATTGTTTCAGCAGCGGAACCTGGCCTTCAGTAGTCGAAAGGTATGCTCTATCATGCCACGTCTGCGTATGTGTGCCCTGTTGTAGGCCTCCTCATGCCTGTTTCTTGGCCTTCATATGGGCGTCGTCAGCCATGGTGTGACTGCATATCCAGCATCACCTGCATGGGAGTGTAAGCAAAGGCACATGTTAGTGTTTGTGGTATTACTGTCTGAATCAGATGCAGTACAATGATACCCCGTTTGGTAATCCATTGTGTGATACATCTGTTGAGCACACTTGGATCACATTATCATGCAGGGGTCAGTGATAGTTACATTTGTGGATTGATATTGGGCAACGACATGCTGTGCACATGTCAATGCCCATGGGTTCAGATGTGGTGAGTGACTATGGCATTGTGATGTGATGGGCAGACCTGCATCAGGCAGACACAGGTCACTGTACAGATGTGAGCAATGCACACTGCACGGTGAGCACACATTGTGTGCATGGAGGAAGCACAGGTACATTGGGTGGGGGAGGGAAATTGCATGTAGTGCCACCCCATGGCTAGGGTGTGCATGGAGGTAGGCAGGGCATGTACCTGCACGCTGTGGCAGCGTCACATTTTACACATTGAACTGTGTGGAATCTGGTGTTTGTCCATTACATTGAGCAGGGGTCATGCATTGGCAGTTGTACTCACCCCAATGCCTGAGACACTGTGGGCCTTCACTACTCCCCCCCCCCCAATACACAGGGGTCATGCATTGGCAGTTATAGTCACCCAATAGCCATGTGCTTTGTCCCGCATAGCGTTCCATGTAGCGTAGCAATGTAGAATTCTGCAAGACCATCGAGTCGTGTGTAGACCCCGGGAAACATGCACAGCAATGGGTGATTACTTGTCCGGCATTGCAGCCCATCTGGACATTCATTGAGTGGAATTGCTTCTGATTGCGGTACACTGCCTCAAATTCATGTCCAACTGTCAACTCCACGTGTGTGCAGTCTATTGCACCTATGCAAATGGGCATGCCTGCAATGGCATGGAAGGCCAACTTGGTGGCAATGACCTGGGCAGACATACGGGGTAGGGAAATGTACTCTGACCCATGGCGCAGCAGCGCATCCAGTACCTGGACCAGTATTCTGGAAAAACAGGGTTGTGACAGCCTGTGCAGCTCCCCAACAGTGTGCTGATATGTTCCGGTTCCGAGGAAATGCAGAACTGAGACTACATTCAGCAGGGGGGGGATTGCAGTCCGGATGCCAATGCGGCTGCTGATGTCCGCTTCAATCAGGATGACGATGGATATGATTGAGGCCGGGTCAAGCCTGTATAAGGTGTGAATTCGACCTGGGGTCAGGTTGCAGGGTGAGGCCCTGTTGTGGGGTATTGCTGGCTGCCTGCAGGATTGTGCTTGCTGCACGTTTGTTTGGGATGGGCACCGGGTTCACGTTTTACCTCCTGCGCCGCCTCCTCCTCCCTCACCTCCTATTCTGCCCCAGTGCTGCCACAATGTGCACTGCTGCTTGTAGGTTCCCTAGCCCAAATGCTGCTACGGCGGCTGACAGCATGGTTGCGCTGGAAGGTGGCCTGGGTGTGGGTGTGGCCCTTTTGTAGGCTCCCAGTGGCCTATGAGGTGCTGCTGGCCTCATCTTGCACACCTGGAGCCTGATTCAGCTCACCTGCCACTGTTTAACGCCATGTCCGCGGTGTCGGCGATACCGGCACAATGTTCAGTTTTTCTGCCATTTTCCTGGCAGTGTTTCTTTGTCCATGCTACTCGTAATGTGCACAGTGTTGCACATTGCCGGTGACTGGGGGTGTGCCTGCGAGTCGTTGTGCTGTTTCCGCAGACGGAGCCACTGGGTGTGTTGACACTGCGGGTGTCGCTTTGCGGAGATGGTGTTTCCGGGAGTGCGGGTCTGGATGAGCCGGTCCGGAATATGTTGCCGGTACCGTTTTACCGGCCAACTCGTAATGAGGCTCACTGTTTTTTAAACCAAGGAGAAAGTTGTATTAAAGAAAGCCTGTTACAGAACGTGTTGCCTAAACAGGAACCCTGTGAATCAATGCAAGATACAAAGGAACTGTTAGTAAAATGGACTATTGCCATCCTACTTAAGAATCCAGGAGAAGGGGTCCACCTTCTGGATCCAAGGGCCTCTACATTGGAGAACATTTTTATTGGAACTATTCTTTCTTCAGTTGTGAACACTTTTTGCCAGTATCAAGTTCAAGATATTTCCTTACATATTGTTATTGTTTTGTTTGTAGCATGAGGGTCAGGATAGGATGTTTTGGGCACAAGGGCGGCTTTTCCGTTGCTGACATTCTGATGCAGACAGACTACTTAGGTTTGGTTTATAGGTAGGGAAACTCCTCTTTAGCATAGGCTGAGAGAGGCACTTTTCCAACCCATTTTCATTTAATAAATATCTTTGACAAAAACATGACAATCTTGTGTCCGGCTCACATTTCTGACCCCTCACACAGGAAACGCAGCGACCGACAGAATTGATACCAAACTTGTTAGCCTTTCATCCAGGTCTTCTTTGGCAGTTGGAGTTAATCTTGAAGATGGGGGGGTACTGTTCTCTCCCCTGCTTCGTCCATTGCGAATTGGGGTGTGGTCCAGGGCCAGTAGGAGGTCCTCAACCTCTGGGATCCGCAAGAGAAACTTCAACACACATTATTAAAAATTAAAAGCAATTTTCCTGGCAATGAAAGCTTTTCTACCAGTTGCCCTTATGGGATGTGGAATAATGCACTATGGGATCTGAGGTGCGATGTGCCCTGGTTACTGCCAAATCACATGGACCTTCTACTTCAGCCGTTGGGAAATGGTTCTACCTTGCAACCCACAATTAATTTTCTTGGCAGCCTGCATCCCGAGGAACTAGTTCATGTCACCTGGGGCCGGTGGTGAAAGGGGGGAACGAACATCTGTAAATCATTGTAGCAAGGAAAGGGCCCACCAGGTCTCGATACACCATCAAATGGATATGCTTAATTTGTCTGTAGAACAACAAAACCCTTAAGAAGCGGTCTTAGATGACAAACTCCCCATCACCACTTACGTGGCAGAGTCCAGCAGGACTTAAATGGCAGCAATCGGGGCCTCCCTAAATACTAAACTAAAAACAGTCTCCCTGGCAAACCCCATTCGTCAAAAGGCATTTCCATGTCCTACTGAGACTTTATCCACCCAGACGGCGTGCCCATAACCCCTGGGTTCAGGACTGGTGCAAAACCCCTTTATGGCCATAGCTTAGCAGAATTGGGGGGTGACTCTGAAGACATTCTTCTTGGTGGCCATTACTTCTGCCTGCAGAGTCATTGAATTACATGTATTGAGCAGCAAGGAACAGTATATACGTTTTCACAAGAGTTAAAGGACCCAATCCACCTTTTTGCTGAAAGCTGTTTGTAGTTTCCTCTCTAACAGTTTTCTTCCCGTTTCCAACCTCTGAGGCTGAAAGGGCCTTGCACACCTTGGATCTCTGAGGCAGAAAGGGCCTTGCACACCTTGGACTTGCTAAGGCCTCTAAAATTCTATCTTGAAAGGACAAAAGACAACAGGAAGAAGCCCAACTGTTTGTGACCGTTTGGGTGCAATGTGGAGCTCAGTGGATTTAGAGGCCATGCTGGCTCGATGGCTAGTCTCCATGATTCGCGAGGCATGCAGACCATATGTCCCTCCTCACATCCCATTTCCATCCTATCTGTACTCCTATGCAAATATTTTGGCTTATTGCACCAACTAAAATGGGTAGCCTAGATCAAAGATTGCCACTGTGTCGGGAAGAGGGAGCAGGGAATGTGAACCCAGAAGGAAAACTGGAAGGATGTTGGAACGGGGATCAATATAGGGCAGCAAGGTGAATGACCAGGAAAGTGGGATCCGTAATAAGAAGCCCCCGGCCCCTCCTGCACACCTTTTTCTTTCCCTTCTTTTTTCTCCTTTCATGTAAAAAAACATGTTACATGGTATTTATATTCTGCATTTCTTTAAAGTGGGGGGTGTAGGAGATTGCATGCCCTCTATCTTACAGTGGTGCATGCAGTGAAAAAAAATTAAACCAATCGTATGTTAATGGCTGGTCACAACTGGGTATTCCAAAGGCAAGGCTGAAGTGGGGCCAACCCTCCATCTTGCAGACAGCGGTTAGGTGGCATAGTGATCTCAAGGCGAGTGACCAAATCTTTGGAGAAAATCCTCTTATGAGAACTCGCAACAGGATGGTATGTCAATGGGCAGGACAAAATATTGTGAGCTGTAAATATCTAATCAAGACAGGAACTTCGGTGAAGCGAGCCAAGCCAACAAGCCAGGTGGAGTGAAGAAAAGTACAGGAGAACCACTTCATAAAAGGAGGGGGAGACAGCAGGGAAACAGGAAGAGCAGGAATTTAGGACGGGGTCTGAGGAGGTAAACACAGGAGACATAGGACCCTCCGTCTGGTTGACCATTGGAGACGCCATCTTGGACCCTGTATGGAGTGAAAGCATGGCATACCTCCTGGTTGGAGTGGTCCACAAACATCAGCCAGAATGAACAAACCTCATGGAGCCTGGTAAAAATTAGAGCATGTGCCGCATGGACACTGAAAGGCTAGCCTTCTGCCTGACTCCAAATTGTCTGACAGGCCTTTGAAATCTCAAGCCCATCGCAGAGTGAACCCATGGTTTGGGTTGGTCTGAAAAAACACATATGCATTAAAGAACATTCTTTTATATTACTTTTGTGTAGTAAAAAACCATAGGTGTGTGAGAATTTGTTCCTCACAGTTCCCTGGATTTGTTTTGGGACTTCTAGCCCAAAAGCTGCACTTCTTTGTAGTAATACTCATTTAACTTACAGCATATTTATTTGTTTCATAAAGGAGCCCTTTGGCACAGTCTCAATCATAACTTGAAAACAGTGTAAAGAACAATTTACAATAATGCAGAGGTGAGGAGGGAGTATGGAGGGGCAGAGGAGAGAGAGGGAAAGTGAGATGTTAGTGGGGGTAAGATCAGTAGTAAGAGGGAATGTATGAGTGTGAGAGGAAGAGCAGAGAGAAGAGCAGGACTAGAAGAGAGGAGGGAGTGGGGGGAAGCAGGTAGGGTGGGATAGGGAGAGTAGTGGTAGGCGGTGAGGAAAGAGGGGGAGGGGGAAGAGCGAGAGGAAACGAAGCATTTTAGGGAGGTGAGTGGAAAAGATAAGATTTGAGAGAAGAGCGAAAGGAAGAGAAGGAAGGGGAAGACAAAATAACAGAGGGCACTAAAGCAACTAATTGTAGGTAGTAAATGTATGAAAACTTTGTCAAAACCAAGAGAAAACAACAAATGTCCTGCCTGCCCACATTCCCACAGGTGTCCCGAAGAAGTGGTAACTCACATGTGTGTTTGCACCTACCTGGGCACAAAGGTAGAAGGCTTAAACCATTGATACATCAAACGCCCTAGTGATGATTGAATTTGACTTTGTGGATAACCCACAGTTTTCGATGGCGTGTCGCGGCCACCAGGAAAAACAGGGAACCCCGTGCATTCTGAAAAGACACCCGTAGGAATCCAAAGAGGCCTGACTTGCGCGAATTGCCCTAGAATGTATTACCCCAAATGGCCAGGAAATTCCCAAACTTTTGGGGAAAAACTCAATTGTCAGACATTTGCCACCAGGAAAACACTGAACCACACAGGCAACAACACATTTCCTACCTTCCCACATTCCCACAGGTGTCCTGACGAAAACGGTACATAACATTTGTGGGTGCACCTACCTGGGCGCAAAGGGAAAAGGCTAAACCACTGGTATCCCAAACGGTTTGGGAAAAGGACATTTTTAGGATGTTGGTCTTGTGGACAACCAACAGATTTGGTCCTGGGGTGTTGCAGCCACCAAGGAAAACAGGGAACCCCATGCATTTTCGAAAATGGTGCCTCACATGTGTGGGTGTACCTAACTGGGCAAAAAAGAAAAAAGTGTCGACCATCCACAAGTCCTGTGGCAGTCCCAGGGAGTCCCGGCAGGGTCCCAATCCCTTCCTGAGGAAAGTTTTGTAACGCAGCCCAGCCAGCGCTCCAGGTTGGTCGGGGATGATGTCCTTGGCCATGGGCGGCTGTCTGCCATGTGGGTTGACCATCCCGAAGCCCAGCAGCAGTTCCAGGGAGCCCAGGCAGTGTCCCTGTCATTTCCGGGAGGGAGAAGCTGTACCTCAAGCCAACCAGAGCTCCAGGATAATCGGGAGTGATGTCCCTGGCCTTGGGTGGCTGTCTCCCATGTCGGTCTACCATCCCCAAGTCCAGCGGCAGTCCCAGGGAGCCCTGCAGGGTCACCATCCGTCCCCGGAGGGAAAAGCTGTAATGCAGCACAGCCAGACCTCCAGGACAGGCGGGGGTGCTGTCCCTGGCCTTGGGTGCCTGTCTCTCATGTGGGTCGACCAAGTCTAGCTGTGGTTCCAGGGAGCCCTGGCGAGGTCACCGTCCAACCCCAGAGGGAAAAGCTGTAATGCAGCACGGCCCGAGCTCTAGGACGGCTAGGGGTGCTGCCCCTGGCCTTGGGCGCTTGTCTCCAATGTGGGTCGACCATACTCAAACCCAGGGAGCACTGGCAGGGTACCCATCCCTCCTCTGGAGGGAAAACCTGAAATGCAGCCAGAGCTCAAGGATGGTCAGGGATGATGTCCCCGTCCTTGGCTCCTGTCTCCTATGTGGGTTGACGATCCCCAAGTTCAGCGGCAGTCCCAGGGAGACCTGGCAGGGTCACCGTCCAACCCCAGAGGGAAAAGCTGTAATGCAGCCCAGCCAGAGCTCTTGGATGGCTGGGAGGGCTGCCCCTGGCCTATCGCACCTGTCTCCAATGTGGGTCGACCATACACAAGTACAGCAGCGGTCTCGGGGAGCCCTGGCAGGGTCCCCATCCCTTGCCAGAGGGAAAAGCTGTAACGCAGCCCAGCCACCACTCTAGGATGGCTAGGAGTAATGTCCCTGTCATTGGCCTTGGGCGCCTTTCTCCTATGTGGGCCGACTGTCCCCAAACCCAGCGAGGGTCCCTGGGAGCGCTGGCAGGGTTGCCATCCCTCCTTGGAGGGAGAAGCTGTAATGCATCCCAGCCAGAGCTCTAGGATAGCTGAGGGTGCGGCCCCCCGCCCTTGGGCGCCTGTCTCCTATGTGGGTCGTCCATCCCAAGTGCAGCGGCTGTTCCAGGGAGCCCTGCAGGGTCAGCATCCATCCCGGAGGGAAAAGCTGTAATGCAGCGCAGCCAGAGCTCCATGGCGGTTGGGGGGGATGCCTCTGGCTTTGGGCGCTTGTCTCTCATGTGGGTTGACCGTCCACAAGTCCAGCGGCGGTCCCAGGGAGCCCCGGCAGGGTCCCCAGCCCTCCCCAGAAGGAAAAGCTGTAACACAGCCCACCCAGAGCTCCAGTAATGCGTGTGCAAAAATGAGCTAAAAACATGGCCATTTTGGACATTCACTTCCAAACCACAATGAAAGTTTCTGTGAGCTCAGTAAGCAGGCATGAATTCTGCAATGGTTGCGATAATATATTATGAAGCAGATGAGCTCACTATGGATGATAGCTGTTGTATTGTTCACTCAAGGATGAGCCAAGAAGGGAGTCGGAGCGGTGCAGGTGCAGTGATAAGGGGTGCTGGGAATTAGCGTGCAGGAGACGAGCTGGGTTTTTCCACTTCTGGCTGGATTTTTCCAATCTTTGCTCCCCATGCTTGCTGTCTGTCCTACGGCCGGTAGCAGTTTGCAACCCGTGAGGGGCGGGGATTCGTCCCCCATAAGAGGAGAGGTATTCCTGATGAGAAATCAAAGAATTGGTACCCCGGGTGATGAAGTCTCGCTGAGAGAGAGAATGCTCCACTCCAGACCCCGTTAGCACGTGTGATCTCTCTGTCTGTGTCCATGTATAACCAAATGCATTTATTCCAATAGTTTTTCGTATGCTTATCTTTTGTGTGAATAAAAGGTCCTGTAAAGAGCCGATTATATTCCAATTGTTGGTCTAGTGTGAATTATTGCCTCCCTAAGTCCAAGAAGTTTTGGTCTGTGTAATAAGGTGAGTGGTTCTAGAATCCTTACATGTGACAGAAAAGCAAAACATAATGGGGCTGTGCTGATATTGATGCCAAAGAACCCGACGAATTTGGAGCTTGGACCCAGAAAGGCAATTTTCTTTTTGTGTTTAGGAAGAAAGTGGGTGAGTTTTAAGGTATTGTTTATAGGGACGTGAAATATTCATTGACACCATGAGTTCCCTGTATAGGAAAAAAGGAAGCTCCGCAGGCATAGACTGTCCTGAAATGATGATCCCAGGGTGGACAAAGAGTCCATATGACAAATTGGCACAGACTTGGGCGTGTGGCGCAGGTTTGAGTGAGACCTGCGATATGAGTATAGGAGAGGCGAGTCCGGCCGAGGTAGCGGGTTGCCTGCAACAGGTACCTGTGGAAAAGGGAAAGGAGTTTTCAGCTTTAGGTAGACAAGGTTGGATTCTGTTGCATGCGTTCAGAAGGATGCATCAACAGAATGTAGAATTGGAGGCGAGTGTCCTAAGACTGGAAAAGGAGCTGGCTGCCGAGGAACAGATTGCATTAATGCAGCAGCTTCAAATGAAGTTGTATCCTGACAAGGCGGACAAGTATCAAGCAGTAGTCGAGCAAGCTGCTATAAGGGTCGCACAATACAAATATCAAAAGATAAGCGGGAGGGTGAATACCTGTAAGGTAGCAACAGTGATTACCCCCTCAGGGGTTGATTGGGACCCCGACCAATGGGACGGAGATGTATTCAACAGTACTAGTTCAGAGAGTGGGTCGGAGAGGGAAGTTTGTTTATTTGTTTTATTATTTATAGTGCGCGCCAGACCCGAAGGTATCAGGGCGCTGAAAGAACTACAAGTACATGTTCAGCTTGGTTACAGTGCTGTACAAACACATACAGGTTCAAGATACAATACGAGTTATTTACAATATATACAGTGTGTAAAAACAATATACAGGTCCGATACAGAGCAGAGGTCTGGGGTAAGTAATGGGAGGAAAGGTGTAGAGTATGTACAGGGTGTGGAAGGAAGTTTATTGGTCGTTTCTTTAATCCATTTTGTGATATTAAGTCTAAAGTGTGGGTAAGTTGGGTCTGTTCTTAGAGCTGGTGGTAAGGAGTTCCAAAGCTGGGCGGCCTTGACTGGGAAACTGCAACCTCCAGTTTTAGAGCGTTTAAAACTGGATATTGGGTATACTTGGTATTAAAATCTACTATATATCTAGATTCCATTTGTCTAAGTATTCGCAGTCTATCCCCTCCTCTTGGGTGAATTTTTACTGAGTCAATAATGAAATACTTAAAAGAACTGATGTCATTTTGATGTACCTCTTCAAAGTGTTTGGCAAGTGGGTAGGACATATCATGATTTTTAATTGCACGTAGATGTTGCAATATTCTTAGCCTGGCTTCCAATTTGGTGCTACCAACATACCATAAATTGCAGGAACAAGTAATCACATAGATAACAAATTGTGTAAAGCATCTCAGATCTTGTTTGATTTTAACTTCTTTCTTCGTTCGAGGATGTGAAAACATTTTCATGTTTATTCCATGACGACATGCTTTACATTTAGCGCAGGTAAGAAACCTGATATTTTGGTAGTTATCCAGGTGTTAGTACTTTATTTAGGTGATTGGAACATACTAGGTGATAGTTTACTTTGTATGGAAGGTGGTTTTCTATAAGTTACATATATATATTCTTTTATTTTTGTACGTTTGTTGGGGAGCTCTGTCCAAGCCCTCTGAGGCAAAATACATGCAAACTTCTAATTAGCATATGGATTGCACCAACAGAAGTGACTTCACAGAAAAGGACATTGGAAGACGCATCAGCAGTCTTTGATACATGGAGGCATCATGGAAATGACTTTAGCATAAGTTGCCATAAATATGCCAAGTGACAAATACCTTTGTAGTGCAAAATACCTAAATTGCACTATTGTTATATGTGGAGCAACTCTATAGTAATTAGCCTTTTCCATTATAATAGCATGATGCATTAACATAAGCTTCGAAGTGACTCAAAATCACTTAAGGCACTATGTGATTAAATAATTTGCTAAGGATCACACACTTGGTTAAATGGTGAAACTGGGATGTGGACAATTTAAGCGACCATGCACATATTTCCAGGCTTAGTTGACATAGATATTTATTAAGGCTTTGCTTTACATTTCATTATATATAATACATATAACATATATTTATGTATAGCAATGCATTGGAAGCAAACCACTTTACATAACAACCTAGCCTTACATAGTAAACTAACCATACACTATATACATTGTCATACAAATATGTTGAGCAATGGGAATATGGCTTTAGTTTCATTCTCCCCAT
Organism: Ambystoma mexicanum; assembly: GCF_040938575.1. Taxonomy (NCBI): domain Eukaryota; kingdom Metazoa; phylum Chordata; class Amphibia; order Caudata; family Ambystomatidae; genus Ambystoma; species Ambystoma mexicanum. Next base: position 739,960,998 of record NC_090935.1, read on the forward strand.
TCTGCATACAAAGTAACAATAGCATCATGCAGATTAATGTGAGCCTAACAAATCCTCCTGTGGTTCTAAAGCCATAGTCATTATTTCAGAAAGCATACAGCATTATGCACCCTCTCACTTCTGATCACTCCCTCCCATTCACATTTCTAAAGGGACAAAAGTCCCTGCTAATACCCTGCTAATATTACCCCCCGCTCCCGTCAGTGCCTAATGGCTCACATTGTAATACTCTGTTGATACAGAGCAACATGAGGACCCTCTGCTGCCCGGCGCTCTTTGGGACATTGTCCTGGCAGCGGGACACCTCTACCATTCGGAACAGGTAAGGTGTCCTGCTGCCAGGACAATGAGCATGCTGAGCAGGAATTGCTCAGCACACATTGTCCTGCCAGCGGGACACTTTTGCCGTTGGGTACCCTCTTTGAGGTGCCGAATGGGAGAGGTGTCCCAATGACAAATGTCCCGGTCTGGCCCTTAAAAGAGCTACGGGGGGCAGCTTGACCACGCCCTTGCGACTCTCCCACTTGGTACTCCACTGCTTGAAGCCATTTGAACACAGGAAAACGTACCTTAATTTTAATCAGTCAGGATCTTGTAGAAAAAATCAATCCGCACGAAGACATATAAGGTGCTGTGTAGAACTCAAGTTTGGAGATATATGGCATTTAAAAATCTATACCAATTATACTTGGTCACCCACTGCACTGCCTTAACCAACGGTTTCTGCCTTTGAATGAAAGGAAACATCAGGAATATTGCTGATATTCCAGTGAATCTGGTCCTTCCGGCCATGGCTTTATAGTTCAGCTAGGTCAAATCAACATAGCCCAAAACTTCAGGTATCAGGGGGTGATGAAGTCTGGTCTGCTCAATGGACGTTGCACCACTGTTTCCATGTGTTATTGTAATTGTACATATAAATGTTGTGTGCACACAGTGTATGTTAGTGGAAGTGCTGGGTGCATTTGTGCGTGAGTGTGTGCAAGCATATGTGTGTTGACTTTTATGTCTGAATGAAGGATAAATAATGCATTGTTTGTATGTTCTAGTGGAATTAAGTTTGTGAATGTTATGTTGCATCACTGGGTGCATGGCAGGCCGGCTGAAGATGTGTGGGGGCCGAATCGAATTTTAAAGATACGGCACCAGTCTTAGGAAAGTTATGACAGAGTGTCAGCAATGGACTCTTGTGGTGTAGTAGTTTAGTGTTATCTCAGGGATTTAGGTTGTTTGACCGATGTACAAAATCACGGTGGAATTAATCGTAGTCATTTTCGCTGCAAATACGTTTTTTTCGAGGGGATTGGGTCCTCCGACGTATTCCATATCTATGACATGTAATCACCACAGCTGTGCTGCTTACATGTCATAGATATGGAATATGTCGTCGTACCATCCCATCGAACGAACGTTACCAGGTAAGAAAGTAACTTGTTCATCTCGGTACAAAAAACCAAACCCATGTCCCCTCAAACCACTAGTACACCCATAAACCCCCTCACTTACCTATTCTCCATCCGCTGCCTCTCCTGTAACCTGCAGCGTCTGATCCATCCCTTTAACGTGGGTCGGATCAGACGCTGCAGCGTCCCTTTTCTTATTTTCTGTTGGGACCCCTGCCACCAATGCTGAGGAAGCGGGGGACACCCCTGCAACTGCCGAAGCCAAAAATACCGACCATGGGCTGAGGGGGCCACCCCTGCAACCACTGCTCTTCATGTTCTGTATATTCGGCTTCAAACTAATGGTGGTGACCGAATTCAGTCAAATCTACCATTCGACCACATTTTCTTTTAACTATTTGGCCGAAACAATCCCTCAGAGCCACCATCCACCCTCCCTTCACCCCACCCCTTTCCTTCAGTTGTCATGCCCCCACCAACATTTTCAGCAAAGTTACTCCACTGATCACGGCCAGCCCCGACCGCCAGGCACGGAAGGTGAAGTCTTCCCCCTCACTGCCTTGGAGTTGGGGAGATGGGAGCTGCAATGGGGGGGGCGATCAGCCACCAAAGGTAAGTGCTAAAAAGGGCAAGGCATCTCATCCTCAGCACTGTAATTGTAGTGCCGAGGACACGATACCTCGTCCTTAGCATTTAAGGGGTTAATAGATAGTATTTTTGTTTTGATTTTTGGGAGGGGTATGTTTGTGATGTGTTTTTATGGTGGGATATGCCGTGGAATACACCAGAGGAAAAGATATTGGGAATTCAGAGTCCTCCATGGTTCGTAGCTGACCCTATAGGGGAAGGGACAGTGCTTATTTTCAGATAATTAATTGGCATGTCCATGTTTATTTTAGTTATTTGCTTCACTTGTACGTCCATTTGGTCCAATGCTTCTAAATTGTAAACTTTTATCTAATTATCTTTATTACACAAATATTCCTATAATGTTGGGAGGGATATTTTGGTTGCCACAGACTGGGGCATTTTGGTTACAAATATATTTGTGTAAAACTCTCTATTGGATAGCCACATTCTTTAGTAAAATCTGTCACTTTAACCCATTTCAAAAGGACTCATTTAGGCACATCTGTGCTGCAAGCCCACTTCTCATTGAGCCATCTTACTTGCTTTTTAAGCGTGGCCTGCAGGCTGAATGCAGCTCTTTGCTGCAGGCACACTATCTCCCGAGCTAGTTTACGCAGGGTTTGGAACTTCCTGGGTTCTCTACAGCAGTTACATTAATCCACAATTATATTACTTGGATTGGGAATTGGTGGGATAGGAGCCCACGACTTTCATATTACTGACAAGGCATCAGCAAATCAATAAGCCCCTAATGAAAAGAACATTTTCCAATAGCGAATTTGTACACTATTGTTCCAGCTCAATGGTTTTCAACTGCAAAATACAGGGGAGACCAGAGACATTTCATTGCACATTCTACCAGCTCACCTCTCTCCATCAAACCACCAGATTAAACTCTGTGTCCAGCACATGAAGGACTGAGACTTTGTTTGCACTTCCACACCTCTGCTCTGCCTTTACCCAGTCAAAAAAGTGATAGCAGCATTTGTTTAGGTATCCTTTTAAAGGATTAAAATGACATGCCTGAATGATTCCAGGCACAGTCTATGCAGTACTTTTAGGGGAAACTATTCGACTTCGAGTGAAAATTAAATTGTATATTAGCAAGTCCTCGCCAAAGAAGCTTGCATTTATGGAAGCATTTGCTAAATAAGCTGTTGATTAAATGGTGTGCTAATAGAGGAGTTTAAGGGTATCTGCTATCTAGGACTGCAAGTGCTGTGGATTGCAGTGAAGCTAAGATCCGGGCATAGATGGGGGAAACCATTGTTACCTCCGATTGCTCAAATTAAAATGATTGCAAGAAGATTTGGGAGGTTTACTATGATATCCTTTGCTAATTTTTATGAGGCAAAAATTATTCCATGTATGCTATATGGAACAGAAAGTGTAAGTATGTATAATTGGGATTGGTTGTCAACTCTTCAAGGCAAACTGCAAACCAGTGTTAAGCTTACCTGTATTCTTCCCAATAGCTGCTATGCGGAAAGAGTTTGGGTTGATTGCTTGGAAGGTAGTCGTACAATGGAAAATGCTTCACTATTTTCTAAAGATTATATATTCTGAACCAAATAATTTATATTGGGACTTAAGAAATATGTCTTTGCTAGGGGAAGTAGTCGAATTGAACAACTACATTATATATTGTGAGTTGATTCTAATTTGCACTTGGATCCAGAAAGGTTAAGTGGTAAACAGGCATTGGTGAAGAAGCAGCTATGGGAGTAAGGTTGGATAGATAATGAATTGGCATTGCTCAGATATCGAGGTTTCCAAGCATTTAGGGGAATACCAGTGGGGTGTGGGGTACTTCCTAGGGATTTGGTTGAACTTCCCCATCCTCCATATGGAGCACTTTTTATGAAGCAGATAATGAATGCTCTTTGCAAGTTGGAAGTCATCGGACTGAGGCAAAGACTCACAAAATATCTGGATTTGTAGGCTGTGTAAACATTACAGTGTGGAAACCTTGAATCATGCTGTTAGTTGTAAGAAGTAAAATGTCTCAGAGACTTCATGCGCTTTGTGCATAATGAGTTTCTTCTCATCAGGAGCTTTCTGGGAAATAATTATATTTGGGCAACAAGTCTCATTGATATTAGAGACAAGAAGATTTGTAATTTGTGTTCTTAAAATGTTGTTTTAATTAATGGTGACCGTGAAGGATTTATACCATGACAGGGGAATTATTTTAGGAAACTGTATAGTGTACATTTATTGTATGTAATGGATGATGAAATGTGTAGAATGAATATTTAATATTTCTCCAGCATTGGATCTTTCATGGATTCACATGCTTAGAATATTCCCCGTCGTCAGGCTGGGAATCCTCAGTATATTTATAAAGACGTTTCCCATAGGAAAAAATGTTGACACTTCTGTGTCCTATCTACGTTGTTTTCGGGCTAAATACGCCTGACCCAATAGGACGTAGGGGTATAAATAGCCCCACCCCCACGGCTCCCTTCAGATTTCAACCGTCTCCAAAGTAGCAGGAGCACCTCATGTTTTTTCTACTTCTGTACAAGGTTGAATTCTACTTTTGCAAGTTTTTTGTTAAAATGTCTGGAAAGGCGTTGTTCTGCCCGTGTGCCACGAGCAGACTGAAAAGTCTATGAAGGAGATGGGCACATGGCTTGTACTGTCTATACCCACATCACTCGGTGGACAGTTGCGAGCTCTGTAAGGGTTTCTCACAGAAAACGCTAAAGGATCGGAATAGGCGTCTGGTGACGTGGCTAAATGAAGGCACCTACCCTTCATCGTAGGTAGGATCTGCGCGCAGTCTAGCATCCAGGCCTAAGTCATCAAAGGCATAATCCCATTGCCGGTCCGTGTCAGCGGAGCCTCCGACGAAGAAACCGCGATCTATGGAAAAACACCTCTCAGAGAAACACCCGGCGATAAAATCGTCGTCGAAGCATGGGCAGGATCGCCACCAAGGAAAGTCTTCTTCTTGATATTCGTCGAAAAAAGGAAAAGATCCTTTGAAGACCTCCTCCTCAGGAGATCATCACAGGTCTTCCTCGAGTAGAGACTCAACGAGGCATAGATCTAGCTCAAAAAAGGCGGGATCGCCTAAAGAGGCTGCGTCACAGCCTCCACCATCGTCAACTGAGACTTCGTCATTGACGAGATTGTTACCGTCGACGCAGGTAACACCTGCAGTGGCCCAGGTGAATCCGACAGCGACGATGGATGTCTCCACATTGACATCGCCGACGGTGGACCCTCCAAGGGCATGGCAGCCGGAGGTGTATAATGCGGTTCTGCCAGAGGCCTTATTACAGCCGGAGGCGGCCTTCTCGATATCATCAATGGAGGAGGATCGAGAACAGATTGTTGGTCCAGCAGATCTAGGATTACAAGGGGTTTGTTCGTCGACGATTTTGGGAGGGCAAGGTGTCCCCGTTTCATCGTCTTTGTTAAACCCTCAATCAGTATTATCCTTGCAAGTGTTTTCCATGCTACAGTCTCTTCTAAAGCAGCTGGATGCGAGGTTACCCCTCGTAGGCGCACCTTCGGGGTTGCCGATGATGCCTACTGATGACGAACCAGGTCCTTCTATGCAGTTGACGGGGGATCCACCCTCCCGTCCAGTTAGCGAGGAACCGCCACACTCATACCCGGAGGAAGGGGAGTTGCAAGATTCAGAGTCGGAACCTAGAGACTCTTTTTCAGATGTTTCATCATCCCCTTTCAGGGATCCTACATGGGAGTCAGAGGTGGAAATGGAGGCGCCTAGAAGCCCGGCTCAACCATCGCCGCGAGATGACATTGGCGCCTTTCATGCGATGATGGGCAAAGCCTGTATGAGTTTGGTCTGACCCCTGAAGAAGAAAAGAAGGAATGCTTCTTGTTCGAACATATGGGGAAAAGAAGGAAGTCGGTATTCTCAGTGCCCATTCTGGACGACGTCTGGCAAGAAGGCTTGAGGACCATGCGCCATCCATTTTCAGAACCAGCAATAAAGGGCAGGTTGGAAAAGAAATTAAAAACTCCAGACTCTACGCATAAATGCTTGACCGCTCAACCTTCTCCAGAGTCGGTAGTGTCGGTGGCAGCGGCTAGGAAGGCCAGATCGCAGCACAAACGTTCTACCCCTCTGGATAATGAGGCTAGAAGGCAGGATGCGTTGGGCAAGAAGGTTCTATCCGTAGGAGCGACGACGGTGAAAGCAGCTAACTCGCTGGCAATTATGGCAAGGTACGACCGGGAGATGTGGCATCGTTTGGCCCCTATCCTAGAACACCTCCCTGAGGAGCATAGAAAGTCGGCTATGTTGCTGGTCTGTGAGGGGGAAGAGGCATCGAACCACTCGATTAACATCGCCGTGGACTTGGCGGAGTCCGGTTTCAAGCAAATATACACGGAGTGGTTTTGAGAAGGCAAGCCTGGCTGAAATGTACTAACTTTAGACCGGAGGTCCAGTATAAGGTGCTTGATATGCCTTGTGAGGGTGACCAATTGTTCGGAGAGAAAGTGGACGAGGCCTTGAAAGGTATGAGAGAGGATACGGACACGGCCAGGTCGCTCGGTGCCCTGCAAAGCGGAAGAGGTTTTCGATCCTTTCGTCCCTTCCGGGAGCATCAGGAAATTCCTGCTTTACCTCATCTAGAGACCGAAACATCAGCAGGCCATCATACTCCTCCCAAGGTTATAGGCGTGCAGTCCAGGCAACGCGAAGAGGCCGAAACTACCAGGCTTCGAGGAGAAGGGGATATTCCTCGTCAGCAAAAGACAGGCAGTCAAAGTCCCAACAATGACCGGCTTGAGGACGTCCTGGGGGGAAGGGTGTCCCGTCGCGTAGACGAGTGGGAAAGAATAACAGACCGCTGGGTATTGGACACGATAAAACTAGGCCACTCTTTGCAGTTCAAAGAAACGCCGTCACAAATTCCACCTGTGTATTCGGCGCAACCCCATCTTCACATATTACAACGGGAAGTGGAGCTCATGCTGCAAAAAGGGGCTATAGAATTTGTCCCGGTGGCCGAGAGAGGCCGGGGAGTTTACTCTCGTTACTTCGTGCTCAAGAAACCCAACGGCAAGTGGCGACCCATTCTGGACCTTCGGGCTCTCAACAAGACCCTAAAAAATGTGAAGTTCAAAATGCTTACGCTTCAGGAAGTTATCCGATCCGTACAGCCAGGAGATTTTCTGGCGTCGTTAGACCTACAAGACGCATATTTTCATATACCTATGCATCGAGGAAACGGACATTTTGTAAGGTTCGTAGTCGGTCAGAGCCATTACCAGTTCAAAGTACTTCCTTTCGGACTGAAGTCGTCTCCCAGGACGTTCACAACATTTTTGGCTCCAGTGGCAGCTTCACTGCAAAGGAAAGGTCACCATGTTTACCCTTACCTGGACGATTGGCTCATAAGGGGCTCGTCGCCGAGCATAACACAGGCAAGCCTAGAGGCCATCATGCAACTTCTGAAGCGCTTGGGCTTTGCAATCAACTTCGAGAAATCCTCATTAACGTCCTCAAAGAACTTGGTATTTCTGGGCGCGGAATTCCAAACTCAATCAGGGCTAGTGAAGCCCTCCTTGGAAAGGGTTCAAAAACTAACACAAAAGGGGAAAGAATGGAAAGTGGGCACGAGGGTATCAGTCAGAAAATACACGTCACTGCTAGGGGCTTTGGCGTCCTGTATTCCATTGGTGAACAATTTCTGTCTCTTCATGAGGCCAGTACAGGAGTATCTGGCAGACCGATGGTCCCAGAGTCGAGGCTTGTGGTCAGACAAGTTGAGCATCAGCAGCAAGCTTCTGCGGGCACTTCAGTGGTGACATCTCTCGGACAATCTGACGAGGGGGATGCCCCTGCAGGAACCGGATTTTCAAGCAACGGTGGTAACGGATGCATCACTGAAAGGATGGGGAGCCCATCTGGGGTCCCTGCAGGTTCAAGGTCAATGGTCTCCAGTGGAGTCTACTCTTCACATCAACGTGCTGGAGTTAAGGGCGGTACGCTGGGCTCTGAAGTCCTTTTTGCCGCGCATAAGAGCATCGTCCGTCAGAATACTAATGGACAATACAACAATGATGTTCTATCTCAGAAAGCAAGGGGGTACTCGTTCCAGGACGCTCTCGAGCAAAGCTAAAAAAATATGGCATTGGGCCCTCGAACAGAATATTAGCATAATGGCTTACCATCTTCCAGGGGTAAAAAATAAACGAGCAGACTTGCTCAGCAGGGAAATGAATCAAATGCACAAGTGGGAACTGGACGATCGACAACTGGAAAACATCTTCAGAAAATGGGGTCATCCACCCCTGGATCTGTTTGCAACCTGAGAGAACAAGAAGTGCGCACATTATGCAAGCAGGTGGCCACAACCCGGATCGCTGGGGGAGGCGTTCTCCTTCCCATGGACGAACAAGTTCGCTTACGCGTTCCCTCCGTTTCCACTCATCCGGCAGACCCTCCAATGGATTCACAAGTACCCATGTCGGGTAATTGTAGTGGCTCCTTACTGGGCGAGACAGTCGTGGTTCTCAGACCTCCTCCAACTGTCGATAGCAGAACCAGTGAAGTTCTAGAAGATTCTGAACCTTCTATCTCAAGACAAAGGAGCAGTATGGCATCACGACCGACTCCCTCAACCTGACGGCCTGGCTCCTGACTTCTCCGAGTTTGGGGACCTGAACATTCCCTCTGAGTGTTGACGAATCTTACAGGCGGCACAAGCTCCGTCCACGAACGCTTCATATGCAGGTAAATGGACGAGATTCTGTGTGTGGTGCAGGGATCATCCGGGGGTAGACCCCTTATATATTGGAGTAGAACAGATTCTTCCATATTTGCTACATTTGGCGGAGAAAGGATTGGCTTTTTCCTCCATTAAAGTTCATTTGGCGACCATCTCCACATTTGCTTGTAAAAGATATTCAAGGCCGTTGTTCAGCAATCGACTGGTTAAACATTTCCTGAAAGGCCTAGTTCGGACTTTTCCGCCAGCCAAAAAGTTTCCTCCTAACTGGAGTCTCAATCTAGTACTGTCAGCACTAATGAGGGCTTTGTTCGAACCAATGTCGTCCTCATCGTTGACATTTTTGTCATGGAAAATGGCCTTCTTAGTAGCCATTACATCAGCAAGAAGGCTTTCAGAATTACAGGCGTTGGTCATTGATCCGCCATACTTCCGTTTTTTCAAAGACAAAGTAGTATTGGCAATGAATCCTCACTTCATTCCTAAAGTCCCGACGACATTCTACAAACATTCTAGTATTGTTCTACCACCATTCTTTGCAACAGCCTCTTCTGTGTCAGAAAAAGCTCTCCACACGTTGGATGTAAAAAGAACTTTAAAGTTCTACCTCAGTCTTACTCACGATTTTAGGCGTTCAAGGCAACTGTAGCTTTTGGAACTTCGGTGAAGGGAAAACAGATCTCTAAGCAAGGGCTGGCCCGCTGGGTGTCGTCGACTATTGCTTTTTGTCACTCTAAAGCGGGAAAACCTCTGGAAAGACGCCCAAAAGCTTATTCGACAAGATCCACCTCATCATCGGCGGCGTTGTGGTCTGGAATTCCATTGGTGGACATCTGTCAAGCGGCATCATGGTCGGTTCCGCACACATTTACTCAGCATTATTGCCTAGAGCAACAGCATGCAGCAGATATGCAGATGGGACGAGCAGTCCTTCGGCACCTGTTTGAGTAAGGTAAGCCCCACAAAGGGGTGTATGCTCTTGTCAATATGCCATATGTTTAGTTATTGTCAATATTTCTTGATGGGGATTTTTTTGTATACCTAACTGCATGTGTGGTTTGGATGGTCTTGGTTTGCATTACACACCTCCAAGTTAGGGGTACTGCTATATAATCTATTCTAAGCACGTGAATCCATGAAAGATCCAATGCTGGAGAAGGGAGTAGTTTCTTACCTGTAACTCCATTTCTCCAGCGTTGGTATCTTTCATGGATTCACATGCGCCCGCCGGCCTCCCCTGAATGCAAACTCTATATGCCCCTCCTACTTTGGGGGTTAAAATCTGAAGGGAGCCGCGGGGCGGGGCTATTTATACCCCTACATCCTATTGGGTCAGGCGTACGCAGCCCAAAAACGACGTAGATAGGACACAGAAGTGTCAAAAAATGTTCCTATGGGAAACGTCTTTATAAATATACCGAGGGTTCCCAGCCTGACGACGGGGAATATTCTAAGCATGTGAATCCATGAAAGATACCAACTCTCGAGAAATGGAGTTACAGGTAAGAAACTACTCTCTTATAATTATTTGTATATTTAACATGAAATTGTGAAATGCAATGTAAACTCAAGCAAAATTAAGTAAAACAAATGTAAACAAGTTTTATAACAATGCGCACTGTCTACACCTAACCACCAAAGCATAGATGTAGTTGTGTAGGACAACACGTGGGTCAGCCATGCAGTACTATTAGTAGGGTTTTTGGTGGGCACCTTTCTATGCTGAATAGGATCTTCTCCATGCTGTCCTTGGTAAGTGTTTTTACAGCCATGCAGTCCAGTGGTCAGATTTGGTGACATGATTTTAATCCCCTGTCTATAATCAGCACTAGTTCTTCTGACAAAAGAACAGCATTCTCTGAAGCCTTGGCATTTGAAAATCATTAATTTGTTCATGTTATCAACGTCCAGGGTCTCATATAAAATATATTTATAATATACCATTTTATAGCATATATGTTTCTTCCAAAATGATCTTAAAAGCCTTATTTTCTTTTGTTGTACTCTTGGATTGATTTCCCAGTGATTACCTTATGCTTTCCGATAACACTTTTTCATTCCTTTGCTTTGGGTATGAATGCTTCCATTTACTAACGGAACAACCCATCTTTGCTATTAATTTTCTGTACAGACTGGCGAAGACTCCCTAGGGAGATGAAACCAAGGAAAAAGATACCCAAGAAAGGTAAGACGCTATAAATGTAAGTAGCATTCATACCGATAATCAAGGAGAGGGAAGTGGATTCCTATTTTAAGATCATTATTGAACAAGTTCTGTTTTGTGTGCTAAGTATAAGGGAAGGCATGTAAGGGAGGAAATAGCTCCCAGTGTGAAGTGTTCACTTAATTTCTCTACAGTCAAGGGTTTGATTTCCTGGAAGTATGATTCAGATATTCGCCCTTCAGAGGACAGTGTATTTAGTCAAATTAAATGTGCTGGTATACAAAAATGTGATTATTTGTTTAATGTATTTATTTTTGCAGGCAGTCGATCTATAGAACACTTTGTGAACTTAATAAATGTTAAACGTCCTAGTCTACTCTACATTCCTAGGTTTAGTGCTAGAGCTGCAGATAACTCACAAGCGACCTTTAATTAGAGTAGGCAGAAACACATTTGAGAAGTGCAATAGACTAGAGCAACATTTATGAAAGGAAGGCGAGAGCACTGAGCAAGTGTTATTGGAAATTAGTGGTATTATTGAGGGGACGACACAACCATGGTGAGATGGGCAAAACAGAGGTGACTAGACGGTGTGATTTAAGGGGAAGAATGATGTACTTCAGAGGGTGGCTATAAGGTTGGGGGTATAAGAAGTCCTAACTGACTGACTGACTCATCAACGCCCAGCTCAAACCGTTTAACATAGGAATGTGAAATTTGGAAGGTTCATTGTTTTCATGACGTAGGCACCCACTAAGTTGGAAATTCTGTCCCTAAGGGGGTGAAAAGAGGGGGTGCATTTTTTTATGAGGATACCTATATCTCAAAAAACGAAGATGTTATATACGTGAAAATTGGTATTTAGATTCTTCTTCAAAAATAGAGAAACGCGCGTTCCAAAAATCCTGTTAGGGGAGGTGGAAAAGGGGGGTGCATTTATTTGGAAGGATACCCATATCTCACAAGCTGAAGATGTTAGAAAAGTAAACATTTACACTTTAAATATTCATTATAAAGTAAATATTCATTATAAAGTAAGTTTACGTGCCAAATGTCTTGCTCCTAACGACCGTAGTTCTCAAGAAAATGAATACTCTTTTTTCACATCTGCCAGTTTTTTTGAATCTGTCAGTTGAGTCATAATATATAATTAAAATGTAATATTACAGTAATTGTAAACAGAATGATACTAACATATTTGTTATGTGCCGGACGGACGCCCTGCCCACAACTTAGCTGATTGGTGCCCATGTAAGAGAAACAAAGAGAATTAACAAAAACTCACAAAGTTAATGTCATCGAGTGAGCAACCCAAACAGGCACACACGTGAGGGTGCACGCCGTTGTAAGTGGTTGCGGTTTATACAATTTTTAAAAAATGTGATGATTATTATTTTAGGCCTGCGTTGGTCTGTTCCTAGATATGATTGATTTCTTACTTCTTTTCAATAATTGTTTCTGTTTCTTTGGTTTAAATGATCTTTCTGTCTTTAAGAAGTTTATTTATATAAGTATAACTAGAATAATATAGTAACCAAAAATAATATATTGACCTGGTTCATTTTACTTCTTCTCTTTAAATAAAATTCAAAATGCAAATTAAACATTTAAAGGTAAATGGTGTGATGACACCACACACAGTCGTAACAATTGTTGGCGATGGAGCATGCCTATTCCGTGTGCTATCTTATATGGCGGTCGAAATCTAGGTAGGGAGTTGCGCGACCAAATAGTTGATCATGTCATACATTTCCCACACAGTTCAGTGTTATCACACACTGCTCTCCAGAATCATCTCTTTCCATTTCCACACATAAGGCCTCTTTCTGCTAGATACACCAATGCCACGAAAAGCAACTAAGGACAGCGTCAAAGAACTATGCTCAGCTTAATCCTGAGGTTCACCGTTCTGCAGTGGCTGTTTATCAACAAAAGAATTCAAATATCCATAAAGCTGCATCAGCTACATACCAAAAAAACAAGCCTGAGGTGCATAGGGCGACAGCAAAGAAATATCAAGAAGAAAAGACAGAGGTGCATAGGGCGGTGGCAAAGAAATATCAACAAGAAAAGCCGAAGGTGCATAGGGCGGCGATAGCAAGGTACGAGCAAAACGACCCCGGTAAATTAATCAAAAGGAGGACAGTTCTGTGAAAAGTGAAAGTTTACTCGGGCTTAGCATATGACCCTAATATGAGTTATGAAAATGACAACACTGTAGCTCTTGGTGCTATGTGCCATAAATGTAATTACTGTAGCGCTCTGGGGAGGGAAGAAGCTCCTCGCATGTGTTGTAGTGCTGGTAAAGTACCATTTTCCCCTTTACAGCCTTTACTTGTGCCTCTTTGCAGTTTGCTAAAAAAGAAATCACTCGGAACATACTCATTTTATACACTGTATTCGGAAGTATAACAGTTGTTTTCACATTACGTACTTCGGTGCAAAACAGATTATAGAAGACAGTTTTATGGCAACGTTCAAGGTGCAAGGTCAGGTATACCACTTAGTCAGAGGTCTTCTACCTGTTCCACATCAAGAAGCTCAATTCTTGCAAATCTATTTAGTTGGAGAGGACGAAAGGGCATCACGCTTAAGGTGCAGCAATTTTTTCCCTTTGTCAAACGAGGTTTGGTGAAACAATTGCAGCGTATGTTGCACGATAACAATACATATATAAGGGACCTGAAAACCACCTTGGACAAGGTGCCTCCAAACTGCGATTTTCAAGTCGTCATTCATGCTTCCAGAAAACCTGTTGATGGTTATAGAGGTCACTTAAACATACCGACAGCGAATGAAGTGGCTTTAGTGATGGTAGGGCAGCATTTTGGACAGCAAAATATTGTTTTGCACAGCCACAATAACGCACTTTGGCGTATCAGTGAAACTCACCGTTCTTAGGACACCCCTTCTGTTTTGTTGTGGCTAGCTACTCAGTTCATGTTCCTCAACGTAACCCCAGAACCAAAATGCCACTCAGAAAGATGCTCTCTGCAGCTTCCTTTTATTCTTCTCGCCTCATTGTCAGGCAAGATGAGATTAACCACTTGTTCTCTCTTATTTTCGTTTTTGGTTGACATGTATGCCAAAATAGAGAGTGAAAGGTTGAACTTCATTAAAAATAACTAGGCACAACTCCGGGCAGAGAGTTATATTCATGTTAGGGATGCTGTTGGAAGGCAAGACACTGATGCTAATCAACTGGGTTAGATGGTGGTACTAGTCTTCATTCACCGGGGGAACCCGTTGCATGCACAAAAAAACCAGGACGCCGTGACTTATGGCTGCATCATGGCCATCCTGACCTTTTTTGTAACATTCACCTGTAACCCCGGTGGAAAGAAATCATAGATGCACTGCTGCCTTTGCCAAAAGTCCCATGATCGCCCGACATTATGGCCAGGGTGTTCCATTTAAATGTCAAGAAAATGATGGCTCTTTTAAATGAGGGAAAATGTTTCTCTGTGGCGTGGTAGAAGCGGGGTCTGCCTGACGTACACATTTTGCTATGGCTAGAGCAACGCATTTCCCCCGACAAGATCGATGATGATATCTCTGCTGAAATTCGTGACCCTAATAAAGACCTTCTTCTTTATGACATTGTAAAGCCCAACATGATACATGGCCCCTGTGGAAGCATAAACCAATTCTCCCTGCATGGAAGAAGGCAGCTGTAGCATGAGGTACCCAAGACCTCTTCTCAATGACACTCAGACAAAGATGACGGATACACTTAGCATTGATGAAGGTCTCCATCTGACAGTGGCTTCATCATTGATATCAACGGTATGCAGTTAGACAACCGCTGGGTAGTACCTTTTTTATAATCCTGTGCTTTCATGTACTTTTAATGCACATATTAACGTTGATTACTGCAACTCTGTTGAATCTATAAAATACATTTGCAAGTACGTGAACAAGTGAAGCGACCAATCATGTTTTACCCTTGAGAATGACAAAGATGTAGTAAAGCTTTACGAAAGTGGTCGATACATTACCAGTTCCCGAGGCGGTGTGGTGAATCTTGGGGCTCTCTGTTCATGAGAGATACCCAACTGTTTTACACCACAGTGTCCATCTGGAAAATGGTCTACAGGTTTACTTTAACTTGAATAACTTGGTTGATGGAGTCAACCCATCTAAAACAACACTCCTCTCTTTCTTCAAACTATGCAAAATTGATAGCTTTGCAAAGACTCTCTCCTGTACTCTGAGGTTTCTTCTTATTTTGTATGGAAGTTCGAGTTCGAGAGAAGGAAGCAGGGAAAGGATATCGAAAGTTGGCCCAGTGTAAAGAAGGATCATGCATTGGGAAGGGTTTACACGATACACCCTAATAACACAGAATGTTATCACCTCTGCCTGCTTCTACATGTTTTGTCAACTCTCCAATCCCTTGAGTCTTTGGGAGAAGTATAAAAACATAGTCTCGCTGAGGACATCACACGGCACATAGCGAGAGAGTTAGAAGACAATGCACTGCATGTGATGGACGTGGTGTATAACAGGTTCCGGTTAATGATCGAGGAGGTGCTATTAGCTTTGGGAGGGCAAGGGCCATCACAGTAAAGTCTGCTGCATCCGTCAAGGTCTGGAGGAGATTTAGGTAACAGACTTTTTAAGGGAGACCAGCTATGATATGAACTCATTAGCATAAGAAGTTTTGACTAATGAAGTTTCCTTAACAGATGAGCAGCTTACTGTCTATAAGCAGGTCCTTAAGAGCATTGACACAGGATCTGGTCAAGTGTTTTTCTTAGATGCTCCCAGTGGCACAGGGAAAACTTTTCTCATTAACCGGCTATTGGCAAAAGTAAAGAT
This sequence comes from Ambystoma mexicanum, assembly GCF_040938575.1. Lineage (NCBI taxonomy): Eukaryota > Metazoa > Chordata > Amphibia > Caudata > Ambystomatidae > Ambystoma > Ambystoma mexicanum. The sequence goes on from NC_090935.1 coordinate 739,976,735, forward strand.
TAATGGTGGGATAACCATAGCTGTCCCATCATCTGTCATTGCCGCAACGTTGTTGAAGGGTGGTAAGACGTCTCACGCTGCCTCTTAACCTAATACACATAGAAACTCTGTGCAATATTTCAAAACAAAGCAACATGGCCCAAGTGCTCTGAGATTGCAAATGAATTTTTTGGGATGAGAGCACCTTGGCGCATAGGGAAAGTTTTGATGCCTTAAGCAGAATCCTTAAAGACATCAGGGGAAACAATGGGGTGATAGGAGGTGTCACTGTCCTACTAGCTGGGGACTTTCATCAGACTTTGCCTGTAGTGCCTAGAGGAACGCAAGGTGAGAAGGTAAATGAATGCATCAAATTGTCCTATTTATGACTTTTTATACAAAAAATGGCCCTCATGAAGAACACGAGGGTTCATTTGCAAAATGTGCGTCAGTGCTCCGAACTGCTGCTTAAAATTGGTAATGGAGAGTATCCCGCATTTGAGAGCAAAGTTATCATCCTTTCTCCAGCATTGGATCTTTCATGGATTCACATGCTTAGAATATTCCCCGTCGACAGACTGGGAACCCTCGGTAAGCTTACAAAGCCTTTTCCCGTAGGAAAACATTCGACACTTTTGTGTCCCATCTACGTCGTTTTGGGCCGCACACGCACGCCCCACTAGGACGTAGTGGTATAAATGCTCCGCCCTCGCGGCTCCCTTCAGATTTCAACCGTCTCCAAAGTGGGAACACCTTGTGTATTTTCTACTTGGTTAGGTTGAGCTGTTGCGGTTTTTTCTCCTAATGTCGGGGAAAGCACTGTTCCGCCCGTGCGCTACGTGCGGACTAAAGAAGGTCTACGAGGGGGACGGACATATGGACTGCATTTACTGTCTGCACCCTCATCACTCGGCTGACAACTGCGACATATGTAAGGGCTTCTCCCAGAAGACTCTTAAGGATCGGAGTCGCAGACTTGTCGCATGGTTGAACGACGGAGCGGGGGCGTACCCGCCTTCGGAAGTGGGATCCACACGCAGCGCAGCCTCAATGTCCAAATCTTCAGGGGCCCTGCGCCGCTCATAGTCATCGGAACCACCGGTAAAGAAGTCACGACCGGTGGACAAGGAATCGTCAGTAGGCCATTCCAGGGACTCTTCTTGGAAGAAGGCCTCTTCGTCCTCATCTTCAGCGAGGAAAGACAAAGAAAAATCTAAATCCTCCTCGGGCGATCGTCATAGATCGACCTTGAGTCGAGAGACAGAGAAACACAGGTCGAGTTCGGAAAAGGCGGGAGCAACGCATAAGCCTGCGCGACCACCACCGTCGTCGACGGTTGGGAAGTCGTCATCTACTTCTCTGCCGCCGTCGCAGTTAACATCAACCGGTCCTGGATTGCAGGCGACGACGACGTCGATGACGGGGCCAACTATTGCTCCGTCGACGGACACCCCTCAAGAGGCCTGGCGTCCAGAGGTCTACGACCCAATTTTGCCGGTCACTCTTCTACAGCAGGAGGCTTTGTCGGTATCCTCGGGAGACGAGGGTGAAAGGATAGCTGCCCATGCAGACCTGGGGTTACAATTTACCACACCTTTCGGGAGCATTCCGGGTTCTACCCCCCTGCTCAATCCGCAGTCATTTTTGTCATTGGAGGTTTTGTCCACGCTGCAAACACTGCTGAAGACACTGGATGACAGACTGCCCCGAACAACTCCGGCCAGGTCGGTCGTCGACGACCCGGGCCCGTCTCGCCGCCCTCCACCTTCAACCCCCGCGGCAGAGCCTCCGGTGGCAAATCTCTCGGCCCCACGGCGTGAGGAAGGGGAATTGTTGGATTCGGAATTAGGCAGCAGAGCGTCGTCGGTGGTCTCCCTTTCCCCCTCCAGGGATCCGACTTGGGAGTCCGATGCGGAATTGGAAACCCGAGGAGCCCGGCTCAGCCGTCTCCCCCAGACGATATCGGGTCATTCCAAAACATGATGGCCAGGGCTTGCACGGAATTTGGCCTGGCCCAAGCGAAAGAAAAGAAGGACTGTTTTCTTTTCGACCACATGGGTAAAAGGAGGAGGTCGGTGTTTTCAGTGCCCATCCTATATCATGTGTGGAAGGAAGGTCTTCAGACCATGCGTCACCCTTTCTGTTTGCCAGCGATGAAGGGCCGACTAGAGAAAAAATTCAAAGCCCCGGACTCTACTCCCAAGTGCCTTTCCTCTCAACCAACACCTGACTCTGTGGTATCGGCGGCGAGAAAGGCAAGGGCTCAACACAAGTGTACGACCCCTCCGGAAAGTGATGCTAGACGCCAGGATGCGTTCGGCAAAAAAGTCCTGTCGGTAGGTGCTAACGCAGTGAAGGCGGCCAATTCTCTCGCCATAGTTGCTAGATACGACAGGGAGATGTGGCATCGGCTGGCGCCCATACTCGAACACTTTCCAGATGAACATCGAAAAGCAGCTATGTTGCTGGTCAGGGAAGGTGAGGAGGCTTCGAATCATGCCATTAACATTGCGGTGGACCTTGCGGAGTCGGGGTTTAAGCAAGTGAACAACAGCGTAGTTCTCCGACGACAGGCATGGCTAAAATGCACCAAGTTCCGACCGGAGGTGCAGTACAAGGTACTGGATATGCCGTTTGAAGGAGACCTCCTCTTCGGCGAGAAGGTCGACAAAGCCCTGAAGGGCATGAAGGAGGACTCGGACACAGCGTTTTCCTTGGGGGCCCTCCAGAGTGGTCGGAGTTTCCAGTCTTTTCGTCCCTTCAGAGGAGCATCTGGGAATTCCAGATTTTCATCAAGGGACCGACCCTTCGGTAGGCCAGCATATTCCTCTCAGGGATACAGGCGAGCTTCGCAAGCGGCTAAACGTCGCCGGGACTACCAGGCCCCCAAGAAGAGAGCAAGTTACTCGTCGACGAGGGATAAACAGATTAAGGACCAGCAATGATGGGCATCGGAACGTTCTGGGGGGCAGAGTATCATGTTACATCAACGAATGGGAGCTGATAACAACAGATCAATGGGTGTTGGACACTGTAAAATACAGTCATTCCCTGCAACTCAAGAGCAACCCTCCGCATATTCCACTGGCGTGTGTAGCTCAATCCCATCTGAGCGTGTTTCTGCAGGAAGTAGCACTTATGCTACAAAAAGGGGCTATAGAACTGGTCCCGTCATCACAAAGGGGTCAAGGGGTTTATTCCCGATACTTTGTGGTGAAAAAGCCAAATGGAAAGTGGCGTCCCATCCTAGACCTGCGCGAACTAAACAAGTCGCTGAAAAACACAAAGTTCAAGATGCTCACGTTCCAGGAGCTGATCAGGTCAGTTCAAGAAGGGGATTTTCTGGCGTCTCTGGACCTGCAGGACGTATACTTCCACATACCGATGTGTCGGCGACACAAGAAGTACCTAAGGTTTGTGGTAGGGCGGACTCGCTACCAGTTCACAGTCCTTCCCTTCGGACTGAAATCTTCACCCAGAACGTTAACGAAATGCCTGGCTCCGGTGGCAGCCTGGCTGAGAAGGCGAGGCCCCCATGTATACCCGTATCTCGATGACTGGTTGGTGAGGGGGTCCTCCCCGGCGTCGACACACAGGTGTCTACAGGACACAATGAGCCTCTTGCAACGATTGGGGTTTGCAATAAACTTCGAAAAATCCTTGTTAACACCGTCCAAAACCTTGGTGTTTCTGGGTGCACAGTTCGAGACCCAGCTGGGGTTAGTCAGACCAACCCTCGACAGGATCAGTAGGCTCAGTCGATTGGCAAGTCAGTTGAAAATCAATTCCAGGCTGTCGGTGAGAAAATATACATCAATCCTGGGAGCTATGGCATCCTACATTCCTCTGGTGCCCAACTGCTGCCTTTTCATGAGGCCAGTGCAACAGTTTTTGGCGGACCGCTGGACGCAGGATCAGGGCCTCTGGTCAGACAGGCTGACCATCGACGACGACGAGCTCCTATCAACACTTCGGTAGTGGAAGAAAGTTCAGAAGATTTCCAAAGGGGTACCCCTACAGGAGCCGGAGTTCCGATTCACCGTGGTGACGGACGCCTCCCTAACTGACTGGGGAGCGCACATGGGCACTCTGCAGACACAAGGCCGTTGGTCTCAGAAGGAATCTCTCCTGCACATCAACGTTCCAGAATTGAGAGCGGTCTGCTGGGCCCTGAGGGCGTTCCTGCCTCAAGGGATCCACAGTGAGAATTCTGATGGACAACACCACGGCAATGTTTTACTTAAGGAAACAAGGCGGCACGCGATCCAGAACCCTCTCATTGAGGCTCAGAAAGTGTGGCACTGGGCTCTAAAAAACGATATATCCATCGTAGCTCATCACCTGCCAGGAGTGAGGAACGAGCAGGCGGACTCGCTCAGCGGAAATATGGACCAGATTCACGAGTGGGAAATGGACACCGTTCAATTGTCGAAGGTCTTCGAAAAATGGGGGCAACCTCAACTGGATCTCTTCGCCACGAAGGCGAACAGGAAGTGCGAGATGTACGCCAGCAGGTGGCCACAGGAAGATTCGGTGGGAGAAGTGTTTTCCTTCCCGTGGATGGGCAAGTTCCTCTACGCCTTCCCTCTGTTCCCTCTGATACGGAGAACTCTGCAGTGGATACGCAGGTACAGGTGCCGAGTAATCTTGATAGCGCCGTGTTGGCCGAGGCAACCATGGTTTTCCGACCTGCTTCATCTGTCAGCGGATCGCCCGATAGCGTTCCCGAAGGTGCCCAACCTCTTGTCCCGGGATGAAGGGACGGTGTGGCATCACAACCCGAGCAGCCTCAACCTCACAGCTTGGCTCCTGACTTTTCAGAATTTGGTGCCTTGAACATTCCCTCGGACTGTCGGAAGATATTACAGGCTGCGCGGGTCCCGTCCACCAACAAGTCTTAAAGGTGTAAGTGGAGGAGATTCTGTATGTGGTGCCAAGGACAGGCAGGAGTGGAACCTCTGAGGGTTACTCCGGAACAGATTCTCCCGTATCTACTACATTTGGCGAAGAGTGGTTTGTCCTTTTCATCACTAAAGATTCATTTGGCGGCCATCTCCAGGTTCACAAGAGAGAGGAAATCAACGCCTTTGTTTAGTGACAGGTTAGTGAAAAACTTCATGAGAGGTTTATTCCGGACGTTTCCCCCAGTTAAGGCGGTTTCCACCGACGTGGAGCCTTAACATGGTACTTGCAGGGTTAATGAAACCACCCTTTGAGCCGATGGCCACGTCGTCAATGAAGTTTTTATCATGGAAAGTGGCTTTTCTAATAGCCCTAACATCGCTAGACGGATCTCAGAGTTACAGGCATTGGTCATAGACCCTCCATATCTCAGATTTTTCAAAGACAAAGTGGTCTTGTCAACGAGTCCTCGTTTCATCCCGAAAGTTCCTACAACTTATCATAAACATTCATCCATTCTCCTGCCCACCTTCTTCGCGACTCCCTCATTAGCTGCGGAAAAGGTCTTGCATACCCTGGATGTCAAGAGAGCTCTAAAATGTTACCTTCATCGAACTCAACAACTTCGATCTATGCAGCAACTCTTCGTTGCATATGGGCCTTCGACAAAGGGGAAGGCGATTTCAAAACAAGTACTGGCCCGATGGGTCTCGTCGACGATTGCCTTCTGTCACTCATAAACGGGGAAACTGCTACAAGGACGTCTGACAGCTCATTCGACCAGGGCGACTTCGTTGTCGACGGCGTTGTGGGCGGGGATTCCACTGACAGACATTTGCAGGGCGGCAGCATGGTCAGTGCCCCATACATTCACCTGCCACTACTGCCTCAAACGACAGCATGCGGACGAGATTCAAATGGGACGAGCTGTCTTGCGACATCTTTTTCAATAAGGTAAGCCCTTCTCTTTGAGGAGGGTCTATGCTGGTTTGGATATGTATTTGTATAGGCATATATATGTATATATATATATATATAGATGCATGTACGAATATACGCATGGAGGTAAACGCGTGTGTTTTATGTATGCTTTTTTGGCTTATATAAATGTTACTCGGTGCAGTACTGTGGCGTATTGTTAGTTTCGAATCCTATTTGATTATGATTCGCCTTTTGCACGATGGGGTGGGTGCTGGATTGCATTTACACCTCCTCCATTGTTTCAAGTTCACTGCTGTGCATTCTATTCTAAGCATGTGAATCCATGAAAAATCCAATGCTGGAGAAGGGAATAGTTTCTTAACTGTAACTCCATTCCTCCAGCATTGGTATCTTTCATGGATTCACATGCACCCTCCGGCCTCCCCAAAATGCAATCATCTTGTACTTTTTGTTCCACCCCGTTCCACTTTGGAGGGGTCGAAATCTGAAGGGAGCCGCGGGGGCAGGGCATTTATACCACTACGTCCTAGTGGGGTGTGCGTGCGCAGCCCACAACGACATAGATAGGACACAAAAGAGTCGAACGTTTTCCTACGGGAAAAGGCTTTATAAGCTTACCGAGGGTTCCCAGTCTGTCGACGGGGAATATTCTAAGCATGTGAATCCATGAAAGATACCAATGCTGGAGAAATGGAGTTACAGGTAAGAAACTATTCCCTTCCGACCTAGGCACAGTCATCCATTCTCTAGCAGACTTCACATCCAAAATGTAGCCTACCATAAAAAATCTAATAGAGAAATCTACAGAGTGGTTATGTGAGCGTGCCATTTTAACGCTAAAGAACATAATTGTTAATTATTTCTGAGGAGTCCAAATGGAGTACAAATCTGTAAACTCAGTGGTTCAAACTGATGAACCATTCCACTACCCTGTTGAGTCCTTGAACACTTTAAATCCTCCTGGTCTTCCCAAACACAAACTTCTTCTCAAAGTGGGAGCAACTGTGATATTGTTGCAATACCTCAACCCACCCATGCTCTTTAATGGCACCAGATTACGAGTGAAAGCTCTCCACATAAATGTGATTGAGACTACGCTGCTAACTGGTTCTGCCCAGGGGGAGTCAGTGTTCATACCACGAATACCTCTCATAACTTCAGAATATCCGTTTGAATTGAAAAGACTTCAGTTCCCCTTAAGGGTTTGTTTTGCCATGATCATCAACACATCTCAGCAGCAGACTTTAAAGGTAGCAGGGATTGACCTAAGGGAAGACTGCTTCTCGCATGGGCAGTTTTACGTGGCCTGTTTCAGAGTGAGCTTAACTAACTCTCTGGTAATCCTAGCACCTGAAGGGAGAACCACTAATGTAGTTTACAAAGAAGTCTCATTGTCTGTAACTCTTTCTGGACGCACATCAATGGAACAACTATCTTTGTTTTGTAGCTAATGTGCCCCGACTAACGTCTGCAATAAACATTGCTTATTACGTAAGACATATCAACCTGTAAATTATATTTCGTACAGTGTGTATGTGTCTATATATATTTCTCTTCCATACTTGTGAACATCATCTCCTTAAATATTTCCCTACTACACGGACTCACCATTAACACTTGTCATGTGTCGATTTCATGTGAGGTTACCCCTCCTGCCCTTGTTGGTTGCATAAAAATGCCAATCAATAATAGCAATTATTTCTTGAAGTTTGTTTAAAAACATGTTTTTGCATTTTCTTTTTTTAATTGATGATGTGATATTATGTATTGCTATTCTCATATTTTCCTAAACAAATGATTATTTTATACTTCCAAAAAGATTGTAAACCCTCAAATCAAGGGTCATTTAAAATATGTATCTCGTAACCCCCATCCCAAACTTGAAAAGGGAGGCAAATTGGTCCACTTGGCATTGCAGGTTTTGTGATCTGATATCACCTACGGACCATTCAGAAATGATGGGCAGATAACTTTCCAAAGATACAATGTAACAAGGTACTTGTTCAGGTACCAGATGCTAGGCAAATGTTAGTTTTTGCCTAAGCCCTGGAAAGGGATCACGGTTTATTCAGGGTCCCCATCTGGTGCTGCAGGCGTAATTCTCCTGCTTGAAACGCTCTTGATGGTTGTACAGTATGAACTTAAAGACTCGAGAGCAGCATACCGCATACTGGCAAACGAACTGTTTGAAAGGGTTGTACTTTTGTTAGTCAAAATACATTATTCGGTTTTACGAGCTCCATCAAAGTACAAAGAATTCCTAAAGTATGTAAGTGTACAATGCAATAGTAACAACCAAATTAAAATCAGTCTAAAATGTTAAATATAAGTGAAACCGCACAATATTATTAGTTTATAGAATTCATTAACACTTTCCTTTGCTCTAATGCGCCGCAAAGCTAATTGAGTAAGAGCCAAGCCTCAAAGGTGTTAATTGCATCACGAGATGGATTAATGCTGGCCTGCAGTGACTAAAGCCAAGTTGCTTAAAAAAAGGACCTGCTTGTTCTATTCCTACTTTGATGAGAATTTGTACAGAAGAATAAAAAATGATAAATATCCTCCTGTGCGCCATTATAGAAAGGACAATGCGAGTTATTCGATTGGGCCACATTGTTGACCTGCCATTTACCTGTTACAGCTCTCAGTGGGAGTAGATTAAACATAGTCCGTGTCATTATTATTCTCTTGTGTCTAGGATTTGTCCATATGAGACAGTCAGCAACTTTATGGATGGTGGTTACCAAGTGGGTAGCGTCTTCTCGGTTTGATATTAGTCTGTTTCTAATGTTATGTAATATCGAGGACCGAATTGAAGTGTGGATAGCAATTGTGCTTACTCGCCAATTGTTACAATGTGTTAAGTCATAAGCATGTGTATGTATGCTAGCCAAGGTATTGGAAAACAGCCAGCCTCGGGTGTAGTAACATGGTAAAATCAAGTGTGAAAGAATGACTTTGTTTCACCAAGTTACCCAAGGGTCCAGTGTGCATTACAAATCTAGTAAACAAAAAACCAAACCCTAAGCCATAGTATAATAGGCTCTAAAATTAACGTATCCTCCTGCTAGCTCAGACTCAGTTCACCATGAACCGAGAAAGTGGGTGCTCAGTTGGGGAAGACAGAGTAAAGGCTTTAGAAAATAATTTTCGACAATGTGAAGGCCAGACATCTGTCATTGCACAACTGCCATTGCCCATATGTTGGCCCCCTTATTTAGCAGTAGCTTTAGCACTATATATTCTCAAAACCATGTCAATAGTTTGGCATTTAAATGTGTGAGTGAATGTTGTTAAAGCGCCAAGAGCCTGCAACGTCTGTTTTCCTGTTTGCAATGTGCAGTCTCCCCTGTAGCCTAGATGTAAATGTATAACCGAGGTTGTCAAAGTTGGTCCAGACATTGATCAAATTATTATCTATGCTGAAGTTAGGCAGTTTAACCCACCTATGACCTGACTGACAAACGAGCACCGCTGACTTAGTCATGAATCGTCTGGTCTAAGCTGCTCATATACACACCATATGCATTCATCAGCTGTTGTAGTGAGCGTGCAGTTTAACACTGTATATATCGGCACACGGAAACACAGAGGTTTGCATGCCATCTAGATGTGGAACACAAAACTGGCTTTAGAAATTCTGTGGCTGGTGGATGGCAAATAATTCCCAATAAAAGTGCATTAAGGCTATTCATGTCCCCATGACTCATTCTCAAAAAAGATGTATAGTTTCTCCACAGTATTGTACTGGGTAAGAGTGACCGTCATGGTGGATTTGCTGAATGAAGTTTCCCGAGCACTCACTATTTCATGTGACGTGGTTCTATGTGGTTACATCGAACAAGCATGAATGTGTGATATGTAACGTTGTCATCCTTTTCCTCGTGGCCTTTGACCCTCTCAATCCCACTGATCAATACTCCTACCATATATCCCCCCACTAGGTAAACGACAGCAAAGTAACTTGCCCATTGTAATTGTATTACATGTAACAATGGTATATGATTTTATTAGAGGGTTATTGGAGGTCACACGCCATACGATTATGACAATTGAATGGCTTTTTGTTTAATAATGCTCGCTTTGAAGAGTTTTTGAAAGAGGAACATTTGAAACACATAGACAGCAATAAGGATCTTTTCCTAAACCTTTGGGGCAAGTGCAATTATTCGGAATGGCCATACAAGTATCTGTGGCATGCTTAGTAGAGAGTTGTTAAAGGAAAGTGAATGATTGGATGCTGACTTGTGGGTTCGTTGAGTCACATTTGTGAATTACTTTCAGGGCCAACCTCCTATCTTTAAATAATTGCCATCAAAAGGGTATGAGTGATCCCTCGGCACCAAAGTATGACATTGGAGAATCCCCCACTGCCTTGGGAAGGGACACGTGTGTAGACCTTAAAGGTCTAGGCTAAATAATAGGTACCACTTTTGGAAGTGCAAGCACGTTAAAAAAGATGGGGAAGAGTGGCCTATCCAATCAGAAACCTAACCGCATTAGTGATGGTGCAACAACCTTTTGTGGACCCCCTTCTGACTCTGCTGATGACATCTTGTCAATCTTTGCTTGAGGGTTTGGGGCTACTGAGAATATGAGTATCTTGAAGGATCTGCTCTGCCTCATGGTTTTCCACTGACTTTCTCTCATCTCCGCGTTACATAGCTTTTCATATTAAGAGTAGACCAAACTGCCTACTGCATCACTGGAATAACTGTGCTCAAGGCAGAGTGGGAATGCGTCCTGCTGTTTGGTCATGGAAAATATCTTGGTGGCAATATGCCGTCATAAGAGAAAGCAGAGCTTAACCGGGATGCAAATGCGAGCAGTCGGGTGTACTGATGGATGTGGGGGGAGCAGGGGGTGCAGGAGGATCCCTGCTAATGGATTGTTCGAGTGCTACTTGATGAAACGTCATGTGGTGGTCTTTCCCTGCAATGGCCAGATGTGAGATGTGAGGCACCACCTGAAACGAGCTCGACCATATGGACATGCTGGCAACCATGTGTGGGAACAATTGATCCTGGTGCAAGTCTCTGACAGTGAATAGTTTCTACATTCCTTCTGAGTAGGAGAATCAGTAGATATGAGTAATGGCCTACAATAGGGGGGAAGGGGGGTTATGAATGTAATTCTTATTTTGACTGCTGTTGGGTTCTGAGTGCCCCTTCCTTACTATGTTGTTGAACTGTGGAGTCAGCATTGGAAACAGTCAGAAGTGACATACTCCAGTGGACTAGATGCAACAACCAACTGCTACGTGTGAAACGAAGAGGGTGGGAGGGCATTCCAATTTTGAAGTACAGCCTTTGCGTGACATGATGGTGCTGTATTGGACATCCCTTAAGGTGGATTCTGCAGCCTGTTAATGACAGGAGTGTATTATAAAAGAAGGATAAGATGGTAAACTTTCTCTACTTCCACCCCTCCTTCTCCCCCAACGATTAGACACCTCTGACAGATTCTCCGGCACTACAGGTCTTGACAACATAGACTGCGTGCAACATTCCAAATTTCAAAAAACATTTTTGTTTAATACAGAATATTTAAATTAAAACATAAGATACTACCCACACCTAACACAGTGTACAAAACTACCACTAAAACCTACAAAATCTAAAAAGCTAAATTTCAAATAAACCACTTACAAATGGACACAGACGAAATCACATATCACAGTACATAGAAAAAACCTAAATGTGTCACTAAAACAACATATAATCCCAACATGTTTCTGTTCTTTAAAGCCCCTTTCGGGTGAACATTCTTCAGGGGAACCTTTAAAACATCCACTATTCTTCTCAACACCGTGTTGAATGGGTAGTTTCAGGCAACCAGCCTGCAAAGAAGGGAAACAGAGGAAACTAATCAGATCCCCAGGGGAGGTGGTATTACCAAATGTAAAAGTGGAGTTGACTCAGTCAAGAGAACAATTCCGCAAAAAGGTTTAGAAATTAAACCAATTAGATTTACCTTAATATGGTGAATCTTCAACGCACGTCTGTAAATGACAGATAGGCTAATTTTTCTTCATTGAAAAACCAAGATACTTCAAAAGGCGTCTCAATCCGCCAAAAATATCGTCACACCTAGAAAGGACACATCACACTACCAATGAGCCACAGATCACTACAGGACAACAGTCATGAATTGTTCAGGATATATTAAATAAAAATTACCTTCACGCAAGTGAAGCCACCCACAACGTGGGGCAAGGGGAGGAAATCCCTTGTAATGACAACCAAGTCGGCAGATGATTGCAAAAGAGGACGCAGAACCAATCTGTAATATAAGAAGGGCGGTCACCAACCATCTCAAAGAGCATTAAAATGCACCGATACACCACGGCTCCCAAATGTGTAAAAAAAGGGAAGAAAAGAAACCATTTCAAGCCCAGCCTAGGTCGTGCATTAGAGTTCATGCTTTCAAATAGTAGTGTCATACACCAGCAGACTTCACAGCCATTAAATGTGTAAAATCATGCTGAACGTGACCAAGTAGTGGGAGATAGTTCACAACACCTCAACGTTCAATAAGTAAAAAACTGCGGAAAAGGGATAATAGCCACCAACATCACTAAAAGTAATGTAGCTACTAAAGTTCAAGAACAACATGCTCACCTCTAGATTAGGAGAAACAAACTCCTCGCTAATGACTCGCGGGGTTTGAAAGAAGACTGTGCAGCACCAGCATGTGTTTTCACCAAGTGCAGCAAAACGCTCACCACTTCCTAGTAAACACTAAGAAAGGACTATACTTTTCGATTAAATACTAGCCGGCAAGAAAATACAGCGGCCATCTTTTACATGCAATCTTCCTAGTGAACACTAAGGAAGGACTACACTCTTCAGTTAGGTAGTAGCCGGTAAGAAAAAACTAGCGGCCATCTTTGCATCAAACCACCCAACAACAAGGGGAAGCAGTGTTGAGAAGAAATTGCACTGGGGGCACAAAACCATTCAAAAGAAATCGACACAGCATTGCAAAAATCAAGCAACAGACATATGCAAATTTTTACAAATATAGATGGCACAAAATAAGGAAAATTAAAAAAAATTCAAAACAGCCAAAATTGCAAACAATAGTCAGATAGCAGAAAACATTTATGTTTGGCTGACCAGATGCCAAACAATACTCTCATTGAGCCCCAGAACATTACTTTGCAATTTAAAAATAATTTTTTGTTCCAGGTTCAATAATTTCTGGTCTGTCTCGGCTTTCCTATGGCCATGCACCTTTTTCAAAATAAACCACGTAAAGTCATTGCAGCCATGTTTCATATCAAGAAAATGTTTCACTAAAGGAGCTGCAATCACTTGATTTCTGATGCAGCTCCGATGTTCCACCATACGGACTTTACATTGTCTGTTAGTCTTGCCTACATAATATAGGACACAGGGGCATGTGATTAAATACACAACATTGGATGTGTTACAGTTGGTCATTTCATTACACACCCATTTCAGATTAGGTAAAATTTGTATATATCTAATCTCTTTAGTTTGGGCACACATACTACATTTACCGCAAGGAAAATGCCCTTTTATTTCCGGTAAACCCCATAACCTGGTTTGTCTCACCAGTGGTGTACTTTTCTCAGTTACATCATTCCTGATCAAAATGTTCCTTAGGTTTTGACTTTTTCTAAAGGCCACCAAAGGGGGCAAGGCTTCTTTTCCTCTGTATACCTTTTTCCAAGTTTTCATCACAATAGATTTAATTTTGTACGATAAATTTGAAAAAGTATTAACAAAAACAGTACCAATCTTTCTCTTTATTTTCACATTTTTCTCCAAAAGAGCCTCCCGATTATTATTGTATGCTCTTTTTGAAGCAGTCTTAGTCACTCTAGGTGGATAGCCTTTATTTCGCAGTTTTTGAGTAAGTGCGTCCGCACTTAGACGGAAATCCTCTTTTCTACTACTATTCCTTTTTAACCTTAAAAACTGCCCAAAAGGTAAGTTGTTTTTCAAATGCTTAGCATGATGGCTGTTAAAGTGCAGAAGAGAATTCTTGTCAGTAGTCTTTGTGTAGGGCTTCACTTTTAACACTCCATTCTCATGAAAGATGGTAATATCCAGAAAATGAGTCTCAAAGTCACATATGGATCCCGTAAATTTCAGAAAAAAACTCTATGTTGAATATTTTGAAAAAATTGTGATATACCCAGCCACTAATCCTTATATCCATCAGTTGAGGAAGTGGCTGAGGTATATAGATGATATACTCATTGTATGGGATGGTACGAGAGAAGAAGCTGAGTGCTTTATGACCTGGTTGAACCAACAGAATCTTTTTCTGAACACTTCTGAAGTGGCTACAATCCAGACCACTCCGAAATGCATTTTTAGTGAACGCAGTCATACCCACTATCCAAAACACTAATATTACGATTATAAATGAACATCTTGTTACACTCCTGTCATTATGTAATCAAATAGGTACACAGGATCCTATTTATATGTACCACATCTTACTCCACCAATAGGAACATAGATTGTTTTATAAAAGAAGGATAAGATGGTAAACTTTCTCTACTTCCACCCCTCCTTCTCCCCCAAGAAGGGGGAGAAGGAACCAACAGAATCTTTTTCTGAAATTTACGGGATCCATATGTGACTTTGAGACTCATTTTCTGGATATTACCATCTTTCATGAGAATGGAGTGTTAAAAGTGAAGCCCTACACAAAGACTACTGACAAGAATTCTCTTCTGCACTTTAACAGCCATCATGCTAAGCATTTGAAAAACAACTTACCTTTTGGGCAGTTTTTAAGGTTAAAAAGGAATAGTAGTAGAAAAGAGGATTTCCGTCTAAGTGCGGACGCACTTACTCAGAAACTGCAAAACAAAGGCTATCCACCTAGAGTGATTAAGACTGCTTCAAAAAGAGCATACAATAATAATCGGGAGGCTCTTTTGGAGAAAAATGTGAAAATAAAGAGAAAGATTGGTACTGTTTTTGTTAATACTTTTTCAAATTTATCGTACAAAATAAAATCTATTGTGATGCAAACTTGGAAAAAGGTATACAGAGGGAAAGAAGCCTTGCCCCCTTTGGTGGCCTTTAGAAAAAGTCAAAACCTAAGGAACATTTTGATCAGGAATGATGTAACTGAGAAAAGTACACCACTGGTGAGACAAACCAGGTTATGGGGTTTACCGGAAATAAAAGGGCATTTTCCTTGCGGTAAATGTAGTATGTGTGCCCAAACTAAAGAGATTAGATATATACAAATTTTACCTAATCTGAAATGGGTGTGTAATGAAATGACCAACTGTAACACATCCAATGTTGTGTATTTAATCACATGCCCCTGTGGCATATATTATGTAGGCAAGACTAACAGACAATGTAGAGTCCGTATGGTGGAACATCGGAGCTGCATCAGAAATCAAGTGATTGCAGCTCCTTTAGTGAAAAATTTTCTTGATATGAAACATGGCTGCAATGACTTTACGTGGTTTATTTTGAAAAAGGTGCATGGCCATAGGAAAGCCGAGACAGACCAGAAATTATTGAACCTGGAACAAAAAATTATTTTTAAATTGCAAAGTAATGTTCTGGGGCTCAATGAGAGTATTGATTGGCATCTGGTCAGCCAAACATAAATGTTTTCTGCTATCTGACTATTGTTTGCAATGTTGGCTGTGTTTTGAATTTTTTTGAATTTTCCTTATTTTGTGCCATCTATATTTGCAAAAATGTGCATATGTCTGTTGCTTGATTTTTGCAATGCTGTGTCAATTTCTTTTGAATGGTTTTGTGCCCCCCAGTGCACTTTCTTCTCAACACTGCTTTCCCTTGTTGTTGGGTGGTTTGATGCAAAGATGGCCGCTAGTTTTTTTTTACCGGCTAGTACCTAACTGAAGAGTGTAGTCCTTCCTTAGTGTTCACTAGGAAGATTGCATGTAAAAGATGGCCGCTGTATTTTCTTGCCGGCTAGTATTTAATCGAAAAGTATAGTCCTTTCTTAGTGTTTACTAGGAAGTGGTGAGCGTTTTGCTGCACTTGGTGAAAACACATGCGGGTGCTGCACAGTCTTCTTTCAAACCCCGCGAGTCATTAGCGAGGAGTTTGTTTCTCCTAATCTAGAGGTGAGCATGTTGTTCTTGAACTTTAGTAGCTACATTACTTTTAGTGATGTTGGTGGCTATTATCCCTTTTCCGCAGTTTTTTACTTATTGAACGTTGAGGAGTTGTGTACTATCTCCCACTACTTGGTCACGTTCAGCATGTTTTTACACATTTAATGGCTGTGAAGTCCGCTGGTGTATGACACTACTGTTTGGAAGCATGAGCTCTAATGCACGACCTAGGCTGGGCTTGAAATGGTTTCTTTTCTTCCCTTTTTTTACACATTTGGGAGCCGTGGTGTATCAGTGCATTTTAATGCTCTTTGAGATGGTTGGTGACCGCCCTTCTTATATTACAGATTGGTTCTGCGTCCTCTTTTGTAATCATCTGCAGACTTGGTTGTCATTACAAGAGATTTCCTCCCCTTGCCCCACGTTGTGGGTGGCTTCACTTGCGTGAAGGTAATTTTTATTTAATATATCCTGAACAATTCATGACTGTTGTCCTGTAGTGATCTGTGGCTCATTGGTAGTGTGATGTGTCCTTTCTAGGTGTGACGATATTTTCGGCGGATTGAGACGCCTTTTGACGTATCTTGGTTTCATTTACAGACGTGCGTTGAAGATTCACCATATTAAGGTAAATCTAATTGGTTTAATTTCTAAACCTTTTTGTGGAATTGTTCTCTTGACTGAGTCAACTCCACTTTTACATTTGGTAATACCACCTCCCCTGGGGATCTGATTAGTTTCCTCTGTTTCCCTTCTTTGCAGGCTGGTTGCCTGAAACTACCCATTCAACACGGTGTTGAGAAGAATAGTGGATGTTTTAAAGGTTCCCCTGAAGAATGTTCGCCCGAAAGGGGCTTTAAAGAACAGAAACATGTTGGGATTATATGTTGTTTTAGTGACACATTTAGGTTTTTTCTATGTACTGTGATATGTGATTTCGTCTGTGTCCATTTGTAAGTGGTTTATTCGAAATTTAGCTTTTTAGATTTTGTAGGTTTTAGTGGTAGTTTTGTACACTGTGTTAGGTGTGGGTAGTATCTTATGTTTTAATTTAAATATTCTGTATTAAACAAAAATGTTTTTTGAAATTTGGAATGTTGCACGCAGTCTATGTTGTCAAGACCTGTAGTGCCGGAGAATCTGTCAGAGGTGTCTAATCGTTGGGGGAGAAGGAGGGGTGGAAGTAGAGAAAGTTTACCATCTTATCCTTCTTTTATAAAATAATCTATGTTCCTATTGGTGGAGTAAGATGTGGTACATATAAATAGGATCCTGTGTACCTATTTGATTACATAATGACAGGAGTGTAACAAGATGTTCATTTATAATCGTAATATTAGTGTTTTGGATAGTGGGTATGACTGCGTTCACTAAAAATGCATTTCGGAGTGGTCTGGATTGTAGCCACTTCAGAAGTGTACTGAAATAAAATTCCCAGATGGGTTGCTGTTGTCAATATCCCCTTTATAAATATTAATAAGAGATCCCATTTACAGGGGCGAAGTTTGTGTAGAGAGCTCAGGTTGGTGGTTTCCGTTTTACTTTTGTACTCGTTTGCTGTAAAAACCAGTAGAATCGCTCACATCCGCGGATTTGTGAGGATTTATGGACTCGCTGCTTGCATGAGGCATTGCACAAACGTGGCTACTATGGCAGTGTTCTAGCATCACTGTATCGGGAGACAAAGTTTAAAGTTAGGTACTACAGGTGCCTTGCATTAACACTTGAAGCAAAACAATATAGGGGACCAATTGGAAAAATAACATCAAATTTTAATAATAACGAAAAAATCAGTAAGTCTAAAACATCCAATTACACAGATTGGTCCATGACAGTGCATATAAAACATCTTACAATGTACAAACAACAAAATAGGAAATACGTTGCCGGCTTAAGTGGCTACTTTACAAAAATATTACCAAAGGAATATGACCACTGTGGGTACTCGTCTAGCAACAAAGTGTATAGTACCCGTCCGCATATGGATCAATATGTCATATAGTATTATCCCTGTTTAAAGTCCAGAGATGTGTCTCGACATGTTTCTGTTCCTTAGGGCAAAGTGTGGAACATTCATCAGGAGGTAACAATTCAACAGTATAGCCTATTTTACAAGAAATGGTGGTACACAGATTCATTCGAGCCTAATAGTACCTGTAAGAGATAAAAACAACAATAGACATCCAAGATTAAGTTCATGACTCACTGTGTACTTGGGGAGGTTCAAACAATGAACTAGGCAACAACAAAAGGGTAAAATTACCTATGGTGGTGCCAGTGGGGGCTCTCTACTTAGATAAGTAGGTGTAGGTAGGCGGCCATCGCGACCCTACAAAAAAATGGATGAAAATTGCGGTAAATTAATACACAATCCAGCCTCCTAGCACATATAACATAGCAGCAAATACCTAGAGTATGGCACAAGGGAGAGTATTAGTAAATGTAAGCACCTCTAAGTCAGACGAGTGGCCGATAGCAGTTTGTTACAACTCGGTGTCCCGAGGGCGTATAGAAGCATGGGATGACCGTGGTGGAGGGGATCTACAAAGCGTAGTAACCCTTGCAAGCAACTAGCCCGAAATAAGAAGGTACCAGAGGGGTCAGTATGTGTATGGTAAGAGATAGACTAGAAAAAGTGTCAGCGTGCTTTTCCCCAGTGAACAAGGGAACAAACAATACAAAACACTTTACCTATGTCATCCATTGGTTTGCGAGCAGGAATGTATCTCCGCGGTCATTACTGCAAAAGTATGGCACCAGGGAGAGTATTAGTACTCTACACTTGTCTGACTTAGAGGTGCTTACATTTACTAATACTCTCCCTGGTGCCATACTCTAGGTATTTGCTGCTATGTTATATGTGCTAGGAGGCTGGATTGTGTATTAGTTTACCGCAATTTTCATCCATTTTTTTGTAGGGTCGCGATGGCCGCCTACCTACACCTACTAATCTAAGTGGAGAGCCCCCACTGGCACCACCATAGGTAATTTTACCCTTTTGTTGTTGCCTAGTTCATTGTTTGAACCTCCCCAAGTACACAGTGAGTCATGAACTTAATCTTGGATGTCTATTGTTGTTTTTATCTCTTACAGGTACTATTAGGCTCGAATGAATCTGTGTACCACCATTTCTTGTAAAATAGGCTATACTGTTGAATTGTTACCTCCTGATGAATGTTCCACACTTTGCCCTAAGGAACAGAAACATGTCGAGACACATCTCTGGACTTTAAACAGGGATAATACTATATGACATATTGATCCATATGCGGACGGGTACTATACACTTTGTTGCTAGACGAGTACCCACAGTGGTCATATTCCTTTGGTAATATTTTTGTAAAGTAGCCACTTAAGCCGGCAACGTATTTCCTATTTTGTTGTTTGTACATTGTAAGATTTTTTATATGCACTGTCATGGACCAATCTGTGTAATTGGATGTTTTAGACTTACTGATTTTTTCGTTATTATTAAAATTTTATGTTATTTTTCCAATTGGTCCCCTATATTGTTTTGCTTCAAGTGTTAATGCAAGGCACCTGTAGTACCTAACTTTAAACTTTGTCTCCCGATACAGTGACTATTATCCTCCCGGATATAGACAAGGTATACACTGCTAATTTGGTATTAGTCAGTAATATTCCGGGTTTCCTCCTTTTATAAGCAGTGTTCTAGCATCACAAGGTGAGTGGTCATGCTGTTGAGGAAATCGTGTCGTTCAGCTGGGCCTACGTCATCACAATGGGGATTTGTATTACGCATTTCCAGTAGTGTGTGCAACCACGTCACAACTTGAGAATCCATGTGTGTTGCAGCAGTTGCATGGTGGGGATACAGCATTTTATCTGGCTTGAGAAGGTGGTATTCTTTATGAATTACACCAGCTTCTTCCTTATATATTTTTTAAATCGTCAATGGTCCCTTCAAAAATGTTTAGTTTTGGGGCCACCCTTTGCGATGCCTGTGGATGCGAACTCTGACTGGATGTTTAGCTTGCAATTTTTTTTTTAAGTGTTTCCTTTTATTTCTGAATGCCACATGGGGGAATCACAATATAATAATGTTCAATTTTCATGTGTGAAAAGTCTGTCTCTAAATTCATGCACAGGGAAAATCCAATTTTTGTCATGTTCAGTTTGCTAATGCTTTGTATCATATTAAAGAATCTGAAACACAAAACAAATATCATTCAGTTTGTGTGCGGTTACTTCAAACGTTCACAGTTATTACACTAGGTGTCTGAATGTACAGTGAGACAGGAAACATTTCGTATCAGAGGCAGCAGGATTTAGAATAAGAAAGGGTGAGCGTAGAGAGAGACCAAAGTATACAGAATGGCGTTGAAATGATTGGGTGAATCAGCTGATAGATTGTGAGTGACAGTCTGTTGTTTGAACAACAAGAGAATTTGGAGGTTGGTGTGAGGAACTGTTGAGATGCGTTCATAAATCTCAAAACTGAAGTAGTGATGGCTTAGGCTGAGGAGTACTGTTAATAGCGTCTTGTTGTCTGTCCACCATGCTTGTGGGATGTCTTGCCTGGGGCTATGGGCCAGGATCGGAACATGATGCGAAGCAGCTTTATAAATGAACATTATAGCACTGCCCACATACACATGTGGAACTAGGGCATTCTGGCCCCAACCACCTGTAATTTTCTAATTTCCTAACTAGACTGGCATGTAACTAAATGGTGTTGCATGTTTAATTTGCAGTCTAAATTTGATCAAGCCAGAGCATATTACTTTTAGACCCTCATTGGAAAAGGTATACCTATCCACAAAGGGGCTAAACTGACCATTGAAGGGTGATATCAAGTGTTTCGTATGTATGTGACAAAACTGGAGGATCGCAGCAGGCTTCAACTGACCCCCATAAGCAACAGAAAAGCAAGACCTCCGCAGCTGTGTGGCTGGCAGTGAGTGCCCACAACCTGGTTGAACTAGCTCCCTCGGACTCTCACTCGTTTAAAGGGGATGCAAGGGATTCAGACGGCAGCAAAACTCTCTGCCAGACTGTCCTCAAAGGAATTGAGGCTTCCATGTCATGCAGACCTCGGCTTTCAAGCCAGGGTCAACTGGTCTCTGCCACCTTCTATGATTACTAGCATATTATAGTCCCCTATTCCACATTATATTGACTACCAAAGCCTCCAGGTTGCCTTCGTCACATAGCAAGCTTTTACCCGCGAGACGAATCCCTTTGTTCACAGTAAAATCATCTGATCAGAATGAGCTATTCCTCCCGAAATTTCTGTGAAAAAAGAGTTGTCGGAGCACTCCTAATATTCATGTATTGCAATTTAATAGTTAATCAGTATATATATATTTGTAAAATTTAAGGTGCGGGGGAGGAAAAAGTGGCACACTGTCACCAACACAAATATGCAGAAACAAAAAAGAGGATCCAAAATGGAAACCCTCCCGTCCCCGGCACACTCTTATTGTACCGTAGCTAGACGGTTAAACATCAAATGTTTTTAGGTAACAATTCATCTATTGAAACTCCAGTTTAAAGAAGACACAAGTCATGTATTCATTAAGAAAAAAGAACACAGAGATTTAATGAGTAAACAATTTCATCAGCCAAGTTATGTGTACAAAGTCCAAAGTAAACGGCTGACGCGTTTCGAGATCACAATTTCTTCTTCTTGAGTCACAATTGTACTGCAAACAAACAGTATAAATACAAACCACGTAGGAAAGTATACTTACAAATAAGCTTTCATAGAATAAGAAAAGCGCAGTCTGATATTACAGTATATATATCAACCGCACTAGATAATGTCCAAAAGATGTCCCACATTTAGTCATCCTATACACATATGCCAAGATAGGCATACTCTCCCTGTATAAAACGGTAGGCATACTCTCCCTGTTATAAATTCCTGCTAGATTGCTCAGATCAGGGCATAGATGCACATTCTTAGAATCATTCTCTCCTCCTATGGAGAACACCTCTGAAGCCAAACAGTTAAAAGCATTCAAACAAATGGTTCAAGGGTACTTTCAATCAAACATGTGGTTATTTTTCTGTTGGAGACATTAAACTCCATGTTCCGAAAGGATAATCTGTCAATCAGAGTTCAAGGTCCTGCCAAAAGTAAAGAATATGGAATACACTAATATGGATTCATCCACTTTACTTTTGGCAGGGTCTTGAACTCCATGATTGACAGATTATCCTTTCTGAACAGTACAGAAGAATAACCACATGTTTGACTGAAGGTACCCTTGAACCATTTGTTGGAATGCTTTTAATTGTTTGGCTTCAGAGGTGTTCTCCATAGGAGGAGAGAATGATTCTAGTAATGTGCATCTATGCCCTGATCTGAGCAATCTAGCAGGGATTTATAACCGGGAGAGTGGGCCTACCGTGGCATATGTGTATAGGAATGACTTTCAGGCCGATTCATGGAATTAATGTGCGCCGAAAATTCCGGCGCAGAGGTGCCAAAACGTGCGAATCGCAGTGCAAGTGCGAAAATCGCAGGGAAACCAGCGCACATCGATTCATGGAAGTCCGTGCGCGAGAAAAATATTGGATGTGCGCTGAAAAAGTTCACAGCGCACGCCGGCGCACAGGTCATCCAACGGCGTGCGCCACGGCCACGGCGAAATCGTATAGTGCGGCGCACATAACAAAAGTAGGCGGAACATGGGGCGTAACATTCGGAATGTGGAACAACGCATGAAAATATGGGCGTCACGGGGGAAGTACAGGAGGCAAGTGCGCAGAACGCCCACACGCTCGCCTACAGCTCGTATTCATGGAATCAAATAGGGCAAACCAGCGCACGGTCAAAGACGCGCACAGGGCCAAACAAGTCCGCCACAAGAAAGCAGGCGGTAGCGTCCCTGCGCCTGAAATAAATGTGGCCAAAATGTGCGCTTACAAAAAGCACCTATATACAGCTATGATGAATGATCCATGCTGTGGCCCTCTAGGACAAATGAGTTGCAAAGGGGTACCGACAAACACGGACACCCGCTGTGTGAAAAATAGCGTGTGCGTGTATTTCGGGGTGCGCGGGAAGTTCCACACGCGATTGGCCTGGGTACGTGTATTTCGGGGTGAGCGGGAAGTTCCACACGCGATTGTCCGTAGTACGTGTATTTCGGGGTGCGCGGGAAGTTCCACACGCGATTGGCCTGGGTACGTGTATTTCGGGGTGAGCGGGAAGTTCCACACGCGATTGTCCGTAGTACGTGTATTTCGGGGTGCGCGTGAAGTTTCACACGCGATTTCAGCAGGGTAGGTGTATTACAAGGTGCGCGGGAAGTTTCACACGCAAATTTGCAGGGTACGTGTATCTCTGTGTGCGTGTGAAGTTCCACACGCGATTTCAGCAGGGTACGTGTATTTCGGGGGTGCCGGGGAGTCCTACACGTGAATTGGCCGTGTGGGTCCTCCCAGCTGTTCCCTCTACACCCTCCATGGCCCCTGCAGGCGGCCCACACCACAGGGGACTACCCTGCACCCCTGCACATGTCCCGCAGGCAGCCCATCCACCATGGCCATGCCCCCAGCCAACCCACATGTCACCTTGCACTACTGCCCACCAACGCATGTCTCCCAGCACCCCCACCCCCCAGCAGTCAGGGGCACCCTCCACCAGGCCCCCCTCATGTCCAACTCATGTCCCCCTGCACCCCCACACCCCAGCAGTCAGGGGCACCCTCCACCAGGCCCCCACTCATGTCTCCCACCCCCCAGCAGTCAGGGGCACCCTCCACCAGGCCCCCACTCATGTCTCCCAGCACCCCCACCCCCCAGCATCCAGAGGCACCCTCCACCAGGCCCCCACTCATGTCTCCCTGCACCCCCACCCCCCAGCATCCAAGGGCACCCTCCACCAGGCCCCCACTCATGTCCAACTCATGTCCCCCTGCACCCCCAGCGGTCAGGGGTACCCTCCACCAGGCCCCCACCCATGTCTCCCAGCACCCCCACCCCCAGCATCCAGGGGCACCCTCCACCAGGCCCCCACTCATGTCTCCCAGCACCCCCAGCATCCAGGGCCACCCTCCACCAGGCCCCCACTCATGTCTCCCAGCACCCCCAGCATCCAGGGGCACCCTCCACCAGGCCCCCACTCATGTCTCCCTGCACCCCCACCCCCCAGCATCCAGGTGCACCCTCCACCAGGCTCCACTCATGTCCAACTCATGTCCCCCTGCACCCCCACCCCCCAGCAGTCAGGGGCACCCTCCACCAGGCCCCCACTCATGTCTCCCAGCACCCCCAACCCCCAGCATCCAGGGGCACCCTCCACCAGGCCCCCACTCATGTCTCCCTGCACCCCCACCATCCAGGGGCACCCTCCACTAGGCCCCACTCATGCCCAACTCATGTCCCCCTGCACCCCCACACCCCAGCAGCCAGGGGCACCCTCCACCAGGCCCCCACTCATGTCCAACTCATGTCCCCCTGCACCCCCACCCCCCAGCAGTCAGGGGCACCCTCCACCAGGCCCCCACTCATGTCTCCCAGCACCCCCAGCATCCAGGGGCACCCTCCACCAGGCCCCCACTCATATCTCCGAGCATCCAGGGGCACCCTCCACCAGGCCCCCACTCATGTCTCCCAGCACCCCCACCCCCCAGCATCCAGGGGCACCCTCCACCAGGCCCCCACTCATGTCTCCCTGCACCCCCACCCCCACCCCCCAGCATCCAGGGGCACCCTCCACCAGGCCCCACTCATGTCCAACTCGTGTCCCCCTGCACCCCCACCCCCCAGCAGTCAGGGGCACCCTCCACCAGGCCCCCACTGATGTCTCCTAGCACCCCCACCCCCCAGCATCCAGGCGCACCCTCCACCGGGCCCCCACTCATGTCTCCCTGCACCCCAACCCCCCAGCATCCAGGGGCACCCTCCACCAGGCCCCCACTCATGTCTCCCAGCACCCCACCCCCCAGCATCCAGGGGCACCCTCCACCAGGCCCCACTCATCTCCAACTCATGTCCCCCTGCACCCCACCCCCCAGCATCCAGGGGCACCCTCCACCAGGCCCCCACTCATGTCTCCCAGCACCCCCACCCCCAGCATCCAGGGGCACCCTTCACCAGGCCCCCACTCATGTCTCCCAGCACCCCCACCCCCCAGCAGTCAGGGGCACCCTCCACCAGGCCCACACTCATGTCTCCCTGCACCCCAACCCCCAGCAGTGCGATTTGCCTGGGTACGTGCATTTCAGGGGTGCGCGGGTAGTCTTACACGCAATTTCATCAGGGTAGGTGTATTATGGGTCTGCGTGAACTTCCACACGCGCTATCAGCAGGGTTACGTGTATTATGGGTCCACGTGAACTTCCACACGCGATATCAGCAGGGTACGTGTAATACGGGTTTGCGTGAACTTCGACACGCGACTGGGCCTGGGAGAGCGTGTTACGTGTATTCCTGGGGTGGCCGGGAATATTCACTCGCGACTGGGCATGGGAGAGCGTTTTACGTGTATTCCTGGGGTGGGCGGGAAGATTTACACGGTCGACTACAACGTGCCAAAAAAAAAGGTCCAATCCGGAAACATGTACGCCAGCATGAAGCAGGCGCACGTCCCGCGCAGCATAAAAGTGTGCGCAAACAACAAACAAGCTCAGACGCCAGGATGAATATACTGTTCCTAGCAGCAGTGGCCGTGGGATACCGCAGGAGGAGGAGGAGGATAGTCAGGGCCAGAATCTTCACACCCAGAACCAGCCTTTTTGGTATGCCTGATGACCAGGTGTATGGGATGTACAGGTTTCCACCTCACATAATACTCAACCTGGTCAGTGAGTGGGAGGATGACCTCACATCACCCAACCTGTGCTCCCAAGTACTGAGCCCCCTGGAGAAGGTCCTCAATGTACTGCACTTCTTGGCTATCGGATCATTTCAGCGGACAAGTGCCATGGTGGGGGGGGTGTCACAGGCCACACAGTCACGGTGCCTACACCAGGTGTTGGCCATCATCACTGCACGCCCATCAGTCCGCAGGCACATATACCTGCCCAGAACACCTGCAGAAAGGCAGGCTGTCAGCCAGGATTTCTACAGGGTGGCACAATTCCCCAAAGTGCTAGGTGCCATTGATTGCACCCATGTGGCTCTACGTCCCCCCAGGGCATCTGAGCACATCTATAGAAACCGCAAGCACTGGCATTCCATCAACGTCCAGGTAGTATGTGATGCCAAGGGAATCATCACCTCAGTATATGCCAACTATCCAGGGTCCACCCACGACAGCTTCATTTACAGGATGTCAACCCTAAACCGGGACATGGAAACTGGGCGGCATGGCGATGCATGGCTGCTTGGTGAGTATAAATGCCACAGCACACGCATGCATGACAGATACAGAGTAATGTCACTACCCCACTAATGATCCCCATCACCACCTCCCCAGGGGACAGTGCCTACCCTCTGAGCACCCACATGATGACGCCAATTCGGAACCCCATCACGCCTCCTGAGGTAAGATACAACACAGCCCATATTGCAACCTGGGGCATAGTGGAGCGCACATTCGGAGTGCTCAAGTCACGCTTTTGCTTCCTTGACCGTTCTGGCGGGCAGCTGTTATACGCTACCCCAGTATTGTGCAGGATCATAGTGGCAGCATGTGTCCTGCACAATGTTGCAACACGCCGGGGCCTGGCTGTGGACATGGTGGTGCCCCCACATGCATGCCCGCTGCGCATGGGAGGGGAAAGGGCACAGGGTGAGGCAGCCCGTACGCAGCTGGTGGATAATTACTTCAAATAGAAATCACACCCCTGTGGAGTGCACACAGCCCTGGCACATACCATCTGACAATCAATGATGACTCAATATGACAATTCTGATGAATTAAGGGACCGTCAACTGTCAGAACCATAGCACCTGAGATTGTTCACCTGGAAGTGTGACAATGTGTGCATCCCTACCTACACAAATATCACCAATGCAGTGTCATCAAAAGACACACTTCTATGCTACAAAAATGAATACCCACTTGCAAAATACAACATGAGAACAGTGCCATGTCACCCAACCCCTCCCCGGCACCGCCACACAACACACCATGGCATGTCATGCTATGTGAGAGCAAACAAATTAATTCCCACAACATGACACAAGTGTCACAAACTACAGTGTCCCTAATGGAAACTGGCCACACATGAAATGCTCACAGTAATGCAGGACCAACAACACACATTACCAAATATTTAGCAATAATACTAATCACCTACACAACCTCCAACCTACCATAAACATGACAGTACGGATTTTAAAAATTGGTTGTCTCACTACCTGATAATGCCAGCACTTCGAACACTTCCAACTGTACAGTGTTAGCGCCACGCAAAAGTGTAGGTGCACTGCTTACAACATGGACTCCATTTCCAAAGTAGTGCCTTGTGAAGGCATGAGAAATGGACCTGCAAATTAGGAGGATGAGATGGATGCAGAGGCACCATATCAATACACCATGCAGTGTACAATACAACAACAATATGCACTAGGAATGTATACACAGTATTGACTACAGACTGCCCACACATCAAATGGGAGTTCAACGTCACTGTGTAAGTCAATGTCAATTGGGCACACCCTTTGCAAGCCCATGGAAACGGGAAGCAGGTGGGGTGTGTGTCACACAAACCCAAGCATCTAACCCAAATTCAGGACAAGCCTGCATGTGCCCAGCCACAATACAGCGTATGCCCACGGGAGCCACACAAGGCAACACACTGTCAAAAAAATCAAAAATGGCCATGAATGGGGTGGGGGAGGCCACCCAGGAGGTCCGAGGACAGGGTGCACAGCAAAACCCACCTGTGTGGATCTTGCGGAAAAAAAACATGTCCATGGGCTCATGGCCTGCACGGCTACCCTATTGTGAGAGATTCGCTGCTGTCGCTCTCCTCACCATCTGCAGCTGAATCAGGAGGTGGTGGCACTATGGGAGGCAGCCCACGCAAAGCCCTAGTCTGGTCCTCCATGGCAGCAAGCATGCGGGTGTGGAAGATCTGGTTCTGGAGGATAATCGTGCGGAGGTCCCCATGCAACAACTCACGGGATGCCCGGACCTCCTCCCTAGTTGCCTGCATCTCTGCTGAGAGCATACGTGTGAGCCGCTCCAGCTGCTGTTCTGTCCTCGTGTCAGTTGAAGCCTCAAGCTCAACAAGAGTCACCCTGAGCTGACGGAGTTCCACCCTCAGGGCTTCTCTGTGGCACTGGGACTCAATATAAATGGCTTCCCGCAGAGTCTCCAGTGCCGCCCGTCTGTCCCTGTTGGACGCCAACAAGTCCTCCCTGTGTGACTGGCAAATGGAGTCTGTTGCCTGCTGTAGTTGTTCCATCAGCCTTTCTTGGGGGACAATGGAAGTGGCCACCCTATCCATGGCCTGAGCCATCATCTCAGATGATGCTGCCTGTTGGTTTGCCATACCGTATATGGATTGCTCCCATACGGTATTGCCAGGTGGCGTACGGCCACCGCGTCGGCGGGCACCACACCTG
Organism: Ambystoma mexicanum; assembly: GCF_040938575.1. Lineage (NCBI taxonomy): Eukaryota > Metazoa > Chordata > Amphibia > Caudata > Ambystomatidae > Ambystoma > Ambystoma mexicanum. The sequence goes on from NC_090935.1 coordinate 740,005,140, forward strand.
TCTGGGGCAAGGCGAACTGCGCCTTGCTGTGCCGGCACTGCCTGAGGCTGCAGGACTGGATTCCCCCTCTGGTCTGCTGGCCCAGGAACAGGATCAGATTTTGCGGAGTGTGACCCTGCATCCGTAACCACCAAAGGCGGACCTACCAACACTGACATCCCCATTGAGGGTTCTACCCCTGGTGCAGGTGGGCTGGACAGTACAGAATCCCTCCCAGAAACACTTACCTGCGACCGCACATAGGTCTCATCATCCGAATCGACACCTGAATAGAGCTCGGGGGAGGTGCACCCAGTAACACCCCTTGAGATAATGGTCTGCAGCAAGTGTGGGTTCTCACCCACCACCACACCACGTCCCTCACTGGTGCCCGGTCGGGCCTGAGACCCCTCCTGGGTCTGCACCATCTCCACAACCCCAGCAGTATCAAGTGCATCATCCCCTGCAAAAACATGAAAGAAAAGAAATGGGAACAGGCATTAGCACCATGGCACACAATTAGGGCTGGGAAGCAACAGAAACAGTACTTCATTGACACATGTCCCACATGACTATAACCCTCCCATGCACGCACCGTCACTGCGTATGAAGGGGAGGCAAATGGCACACATTGATGACACCAAGATGGAAGACCAACACATTTGCTGCATGCTGGCTAGCAGTGCCATCACACATTGGCCTGTGATTGGCATGTCCTATACACATACATGACACATGCCATCACACAGATGGCATGTACCATAGCCATGTCACACATGTGACAATAGGACTGAGAAATGCCTAGTGAAAGTGGTGGAATGCTAACAATCAGCCTGAATGAACACAGAATAATACGGAACTATGTTGTGGCAAGATGACACTTCAAGGGCAACTGGCGTGAGGTTGGGCTGAATGTCTACTGTTGCCAGAAGGGATACTGCAATACCAAAATCCTGGTGCGCAGAATGTATTGCATGAAGCACATGGGTGACCCAAACCACTCAGGCACACACACCCTCACCTGGCACTCAATCAGAAGCCCTCACACACACACCATGCACATGGATGACACACACATGCATGTGCACTCACCGGACAATGCCTCGTAATCTGGCAGGTCTCCCACGCCTTGGATCTGTTCCTCCGTGAAGTAGGTCCCAGCAACATACTCATGTGGAGTGAGTTCAATGTGCTGGAGACCCACCTCCAGTCACTAGAGTTGCGGCATGACTTGAGGCCAGCTTTTTCTTTGCCCTGCGCTTCAGGTCATTCCAGCGCTTGTAGCAATCATTAGCTGTGTGCCTCACGAATCCAAGGGCACTTATGATTTCCGCGATGGTCTGCCAGTGTGCCTGACGTTGTGCAGGTGTGGTCTTGCATCCTGCAGTAATCACCATTTCGCTGTCATGTGCGGACACATACTCCACAAGTGCATCAAGTTCGGCCGGATTGAAGCTGGGCTTCCTTGGTGGGCCGGACTGTGTAGCCGTGTCTGGGGCATCAGCCTGTACTGGACGAGCACTCTTCCTCTTCCGCTTGGAAGGTGGTGGGGATCCTGAGTGTCCTACGCCGCTCTGGACACTAGGGGCAGGAGCCCCCGTGGACTGTGGACTAGGAGTGTGGGAATGAACACTCACCATGGGACTTGGTGCAGGCATTAGCTGAAGTGTGATGTAGTCAGGGGGAACGTCAGCAGGATGGACTGGGACCGACACTGTCCTGGCTCGGAGACTCAGAGCCGGGGTGGATGGAGCTGCAGCTGCCCCTGCAGCCTCCCCACCCTGCCTACTCGGGGCAGCAGATGACATAGCTGCCCCTGATCCACGTGGCCTGGTGACACCAACGTGCACTGCCACACGTGGCCTAGACCTGCTGACCTGGAAGTCAGCCATGGAGTCACCCTGTGCCAGGTCTGGTGCCACAATGGGCTGGTCCAACAAGGGCTGAGCAGGGATGGTGTCAGCCACGTTACCCTCAACCAAGGGGGTGGGGCATGGGTGTCCCTGACTGGTCACCCACACATGGGGGGCTAGGGGCACCCTGCAAGTCCCGGCCACGTCCCCTACCGTATCCACCACGGCCACCTCTTGAGGCTCGGCCACTTTTGCCACCCTTACCGCGTGCTCGCCTCCCAACCATGGCACTGATGTTGTTGTGCTTATGGGAGTTGCAGTAAACTATTGTCCTGGGCAATTGGGGGTCAAAGGGGTAGGGTACTAGATGGAATTCGTACCCTAGTGCTCTAGCAAGGCTGTATGTGACCCCTGGGGGAAGATGACGGGTCACGCAACGCACAGGCACCCCAAAAAAGGGAGATAATGTGCACGCATCCCCTCCTAGACCACGTGCGTGGAAAAATAAACCTGCACTACGCTGTGGCACCCAGAAACACAAGCAGCCTAGACTGACCGCTGAAGGGGTACGCAACACACAGGGCAAAAACAGATATTAAATACATGCGCGACTCACCGTCTGCCAGGAAAAATCGTGTGAAAAATACGCACGCGTGTGCGCGTTGGCAACGCCCCTGCCAAAAGAAGAATTGTACGCTGTCTGAGGAGACAGGACAACAGAAGAAGTGAACGCTGTTTGAGGAAACAGGCCCAGGAAAAAGACAAAAAGAGAAAAAGCTGTCAGAGGTAACAGGGAGTACGAACTTGGAACGCCGTGAAGTAAATCGCGTGTGAACCGACAAGAAGTACAGATTTCACCCACTTGCTCTCCACGAAAAGCACGTACAAGGAAATGGCATTCTACACCTACCGCTAAGGCCCTATCCTCCAATTACACAAGCTGACACGCTGACGTGCAGTCATTGGACGTGTAACATGCACCTGTGTACAGGGAAACGCGCACGCACCTCAGACGCGCATACGCGCTGAGGCCCTTTCCACCAATTGCACGCTATGACACTCTGACGTGCTTATTTTTTCTACGCGCCATGGAAAACGCACGTGGGCGTAACATCATAGACATGCCTACATGCTGGGGGCCTTTGGGCCAATGAATTCGCGTACGTGTGCTGACGCGCTTACGCGCTAAGGCCCTTTCCTCGAATTACACGCAGACGTGCTGGATTTTCACGTGCCAAATCACTCCGTATCAAGCTGGCCACGCGTAAGCACACGGAAGACCACGCTCCTGCCCAGAAGGCCGAATTACTGCCCCCCCAGAGCCCCGAGCACGCTCCCACCTGCCATCTGCTGCTGCCTGATTGCCTACTGCCCACGTGCCCTGCCATTTGCTGCCTGCACATCAGCCAGGGGTGCTGTTGCTGTGACCACCCCTGCTGGAACCGAAGACTCCCGACTGGGATTCCATCGCTCCACAGACCAGCCGCAGGACCCTGTTGCCCACCCACTCCTGCCTCTGGGGTTGTCATGTCGGGCACTACAACATCTGGCACCACTGGCAACCCCCGGCCAGAGAGGCAGAGGGGCACCAGCTTCACTGCCACCGAAGTTGTTGTCCTGGTGGAGCAAGTCCTGGAGCAGTATGATGCCCTCTTCGGAAGTTTGCGCGCCAACAAGGAAGGACGGACTCGGATCTGGACGGACATCGTGACTGCCATCAACGCGGAGGGGGTGGCAGTCCGACTATTCCATCATGTCAAGAAGCACTGGGAGGTCCAGGACCCTCAACAAGGCCCGGCGCCTCTTGAAGGCAGCAGATGCTAAGGGGCGCCGGGGCCACTTGTCGGACGATCAGATGAGGGTCCTGGAACGCATATCCCCACCACTCCACATCCAGGTCCTTGAGAGGCAGACCCGTCTGGAGTCGAGCGGTAAGTGTACATGCATCATGGTTGTAAGCTGTGCGTGTGGTGGTGTGCCAGTAGTGTGCAGGTTGCACATGTGTTTTTATGGGGCCAAGTATGAGGCGGGGTGTACAGGGCCGTGAGGCCAACACATGCGAGGGCTCTCATGTGTGAGACATGGATGGTGCTTGTGTGTACAGGCTTGCATGCCAAATGCAGATGTGTGGCCACACATGTTTGGATGAATGTGTATGTAAGTAGGCATGTTCGTGATGTCACACATGGATGTTGGTTTCAGCTGCATGTATCAGCACTGTGTACATGTGCATGTATTTGACAAGGGTGCAACAGTGATGCAACATGGATGCATGTGACAGCGGGATGTGGAAGCCTGATTGGCAGATGTGACATGGATGCCAATCTGAACACTGTAACAGTTGGCAGAGGTGTACACATGCATGCAAGTGTGGTGGTGTGTGTGCATGTGTAGTGCACTCCCTGTGTTGCATGTGATGTCTGGCTCACCTTTGCCTGCTCATGCTGTTGTATGTGTATGGATGGTGCTGGCTGTTGCAATATGGCTGTGTATGGCTCATGTGTGCAAGTTGAAATGACGTGTGTTGGCGATTGTGATGCCATGTCTGAGGTTTCCAAATGCCACTCATGTACAACTGTCATGTGTGTATGTGTCCATTGTACAGTGCCCTGATGCCTGTGTTTCCTTTCTCCCTGTCTGCAGCGTCAACTGATGAAGAGGGCAGAGAAGGTGGTGTGGAGCACAGCGGCAGGGATTGCACCGCCAGCCGGAGACGCAAGGACCGGCTCCCTCCCAGGTTGTTATCTCGTCGGGGAGTGAGGAGTCTGGTGCCGCGTCCCAGGCCGCAGCTGCCGGGGGGAGGTCCAAGAGGCGGAGGTCGTAGTTGGACTCCTCGGCAGCAGAAGGCGCAGCTGGGACCCCACAGGGCCCAACGAGGGAAGATGGCACGGAGTCATCCAGGTTGGTGGGGACTTTGGTGGAGGAGGAGGCCGTGCAAGCGACAGAGACGGGGTCTGGAGGTGGGGATTCCACTGGTGCTAGTGGTGCAGTGCAGGACCAGGGACAGGAGGCAGCACAGGCCGCCGCGGAGGTGCCTGTGTGCAATCCTGTCCCTGATCCTGTCACTGCATCATCTTGCACCACCAGGGATGCCTAAGTCCAGACCTGTTTTCAGGCAGGACATGAGCTTACAACAACTGGCCTTCCTCTGCCTGCGGACGTGGCTATCCAGGTACGGGTTGAGCCTGTCCTGACTGGTGTGGCGTTGCCTCAACGGGCCATGCGAGGTGACCTGCAGTCTTTTCATAAGGAGACTGCACATCATCTCGAATGGCTCGTTGACCGCGTCGGCCTACTGGGACAGGTCACCCAGGCCGGATTCCTCCGTTTGCTGGAGCTTGTTCCGACCCCCTCCTCAACTGAACACCCTATGCTCCAGTCGTCCTCCATGCCATCTTTCCACCCTTTGTCACCTGGGTGCCCTGTGGAGCTGCCTCTGACGGTGCGGCCAGGCTGGTGGAGGACACATCCCTGCCACAGTCGGGAGTCGGACGTCCAGCAGGGGTGGCCACATCAACGACTGCACCCCGGCCGGTGGAGGATGTGCAGGCAGCAGGAGCCAGGGCACAGGCACAGCAGCAGCAGCAACGAGGTGGGAGCCATGATGGCTCGGGGCCTTCGACATCGGAGGGGCAGGCATCGGCCAGAGGGCAGGAGGACCCAGGACGGGAAGTGTCTTCCGTGTGGCAGCGGTTGGGCCACGCCATAGATGCGGAGCGGCAGCGGGCGGAAGAGGCATGGCTCACTCTGGTCATCGCGGAGAACTCCATGCGGAGGGCCCTGAGGCGGGCCAAGTGCCTCGAGGCAATCCGCAGGGAGTTGGGGGAGAACATGTCATCGGCCCTGCGGACCCTCAGGGCCATGGAGGAGGACCGCCTCCGGGACATTGAGCAGGAGTTCGATGATGCCCTGGCCCGGAACATCCATAAGTGAGCCGTCGGACTAGCCCGCTGCCCTTGTAAATAGTTCTTTAGTGTTAAGTTTCCTTTCGGTTTTGTTTTGGGGCGCTTGGACAATGCCCCAACTTCTTGTATATAGTCCTTCATTAGGTAGTATTTTATTTTATAGGTTTCAATTAAAGGATTGGGCACATGGACCCTGGATGTTCACCTTGTACATAGTTTGACAATGGATTTGGAATTCTTTTTTTTTCACATGGATCAATGGTTTTTTCTTGTTTTGGAACCTTGGATTTATTTTCTCAGACTGACACTTTGGAGACTTGCTTTTGGATTGCCCTTCATTTGGATTGCATGCATCTTTTTCATTTATTGGACATGCTGGATTTCATTTATTATTTTCATTTTCTTCTGTTCCATTTCATTGCCTTGCTTTTCTGTTTAATACATTATCATTTGGTACTTCAATGTGTGGTATTCTCTCTTTGGTTTCATGCATGTCACAATGTGTGTTCTATCAATCACATGCTGTCATTGTGTGGGTTTGACGGATATGTGTTGATGTGCAGGCTAGCCATTTGGGATGCATCATGTGCTGGTGATTTCTTTGTCGGGTGGATCTCATACCTGGCGGTGTGATCGGACTGGGGTGGCGTAGGCAGTGTATTGAGTGGGCATGGGGGCCATGATTATGGATCGTCATGAGGTGTTGGGGGGACATGTATGGGGGCCTGCTGGCAGGTGCCCTGCACTGCTGGGGGGTGGGGGTGCTGGGAGACATGAGTTGGGGCCTGGTGGAGGGTGCCCCACAGTGCTGGGGGTGGGGTGCAGGGGGACATGAGTGGGGGCCTGCTGGCAGGTGTCCCACAGTGCTGGGGGGTGGGGGTGCTGGGAGACATGTGTGGGGGCATGGTGGAGGGTGCCCCTGGATGCTGGGTGGTGGGGTGCAGGGAGACATGTGTGGGGGCATGGTGGAGGGTGCCCTGCACTGCTGGGGGGTGGGGGTGCTGGGAGACCTGAGTTGGACATGAGTGGGGGCCTGGTGGAGGGTGCCCCACAGTGCTGGGGGATGGGGGTGCAGGGGGACATGAGTTGGACATGAGTGGGGGCCTGGTGGAGGGTGCCCCTGGATGCTGGGGGGTGGGGGTGCAGGGAGACATGTGTGGGAGCCTGGTGGAGGGACCCCTGCACTGCTGGGGGGTGGGGGTGCTGGGAGACATGTGTGGGGGCCTGGTGGAGGGTGCCCTGCACTGCTGGGGGGTGGGGGTGCTGGGAGACATGTGTGGGGGCCTGGTGGAGGGTGCCCCTGGATGCTGGGGGGTGGGGGTGCTGGGAGACATGTGTGGGGGCCTGGTGGAGAGTGCCCTGCACTGCTGGGGGGTGGGGGTGCTGGGAGACATGTGTGGGGGCATGGTGGAGGGTGCCCTGCACTGCTGGGGCGTGGGGGTTCTGGGATGACATGAGTTGGACATGAGTGGGGGCCTGGTGGAGGGTGCCCCACAGTGCTGGGGGGTGGGGGTGCAGGGGGACATGAGTTGGACATGAGTGGGGGCCTGGTGGAGGGTGCCCCTGAATGCTGGGGGGGTGGGGGTGCAGGGAGACATGTGTGGGGGCCTGGTGGAGGGTGCCCTGCACTGCTGGGGGGTGGGGGTGCTGGGAGACATGTGTGGGGGCCTGGTGGAGGGTGCCCCTGGATGCTGGGGGGTGGGGGTGCTGGGAGACATGTGTGGGGGCCTGGTGGAGGGTGCCCTGCACTGCTGGGGGGTGGGGGTGCTGGGAGACATGAGTGGGGACCTGGTGGAGTGTGCCCCTGGATGCTGGGGGTTGAGGGTGCTGGGAGACATGGGTGGGGGCATGATGGAGGGTGCCCTGCACTGCTGGGGGGTGGGGGTGCAGGGGGACATGAGTTGGACATGAGTGGGGGCCTGGTGGAGGGTGCCCCTGGATGCTGGGGGGTGGGGGTGCAGGGAGACATGTGTGGGGGCATGGTGGGGGGTGCCCTGCACTGCTGGGTGGTGGGGGTGCAGGGGGACATGTGTGGGGGCCTGGTGGAGGGTGCCCCTGAATGCTGGGGGGTGGGGGTGCAGGGGGACATGCGTTGTTGATCAGTAGTGCAAGGTGACATGTGGCTTGGCTGGGGGGCATGCCCATGGTGGATGGGCTGCCTGCGGGACATGAGCAGGGGTGCAGGGTAGTCCCCTGTGGTGTGGGCTGCCTGCAGGGGCCGTGGAGGGTGTAGAGGGAACACCTGGGAGGACCCACACGGCCAAATCACGTGTAGTACTCCCCGCGCACCCCTGAAATACACGTACCCTGCTGAATTCGCATGTGTGAGACTTCCCGCGCATCCCTGGAACACACGTACCCAGGACAATCGCGTGTGGAACTTCCTGCGCACCCCTGAAAGACACGTGCCCTGCTGAATTTGCGTGTGAAACTTCCTGCGCACCCTTGAAATACACATGCCCTGATGGAATCGCGTGTGAAACTTCCCGCGCACCCCTGAAATACACGTACCTAGGACAATCGTGTGTGGAACTTCCCACGCACCCCTGAAATACACATACCCTGCTGAATTCGCGTGTGAAACTTCCCGCGCACCCCAGTAATACACGTACCCCGCTCGCACAGGGCCAATCGCGTGTGAAACTTCCTGCGCACCCCAGTAATACACGTACCCAGCATAAATCGCGTGTGAAACTTCCCACGCACCCCAGTAATACACGTACCCAGCATAAATCGTGTGAGACTTCCCGCGCACCCCAGTAATACACGTACCCCGCTTGCACAGGGCCAATCGCATGTAAAACTTCCCGCGCACCACAGTAATACACGTACCCTGCTGAAATCGCGTGTGAAACTTCCCGCGCTCCCCAGTAATACACGTTCCCCGCTTGGCGTTTGCTGTTTGGCAGCCCTGTAAACTGGTCCAGGGTTAGCTCAGACATTTGCGATGAATTGGGGATTTGGACGGATTTTCCTTGCGCGAGGGCGTTCTTGGGGGCGTAACTGGCGCTGCTGCAGGGTCGCTGCGCCACGGCTGGTTTTGGAGGCTAAAATCCATGAATACGCTGTGCGATGAAATTGATTTTATCGCACGCGGCTGGCGCAGTGTATCGCACAGGGACACTGTGCGCCAGCCGCGTGCGCCACTTTTGTGCGAAATTCTATGAATTACCCTGTTTATGTACATATATGTGGGACATCTTTTGGACATTATCTAGTGTGGTTGATATATATACTCTAATATCAGACTGTGCTTTTCTTATTTTATGAAAGCTTATTTGTAAGTATACTTTCTTACGTGGTTTTTGTTTATACTGTTTGTTTACCGTTCAATTGTGGCTCAAGAAGAAGAGATTGTGATCTCGAAACGTGTCAGCCATTTACTTTGGACTTTGTACACAGAACTTGGTTGATGAAATAGTTTACTTATTAAATCTCTGTGTTCTTTTTTCTTAATGAATACATGACTTGTGTCTTCTTTAAACTGGAGTTTCAATACATGAATTGTTACCTTAAAGCATTTGATGTTTAACCATCTAGCTAAGGTGTAATAATAGTGTGCAGGGGACGGGAGGGTTCCCATTTTGGATCCTCTTTTTGGTTTCCTCCCAAAATTTCAACAGATTATGACCTTGCCTCTTCTTTTTTTCTTTTGAGCAGTTTATCCAAAGACTTTATTGCAGAGGTAGTTCTATCATCCACAGCTGCGCCCATAGTATTCCCCATACCAACTCCTCAAGTGCTGCCACCATCTGGCACCTCCCAATGTTTAGCTCTCTCAGGCACAAGAGTACTCTAGGCCTCACAACATCAAGCACTTCTCACCATTCCAGGACTCGACAACCAATAGTTGATCAGGCTAGAGAGGATGAAGACTTATCACACTCAGTTAAGGCATGCTGTGAGCAGTCAGAAATGAGAGGTGGACACAAAGCGGTAGTGCCTTCAATATCAGACATCTTTATTAAAATAAATGCCTTTCTGTCCCTATCCTAAAGAGTTTCCCGTCCTGGGAAACTAAAACTGAAGATCAGTTTTTGTCTTGTCGTCAAATTATATGCACTGTCCTTGTGTCCAAAACACATTACTCTGCCCCTCATACTAGACATGAACAATTAAGGGTGTAGTCAAGTGTCTCTGATGTAGATTTGTCAAGAAAGTGTTCAGAATCAAGTAAATAAATCCAATAAAAATAATCTTTAGATCCAAAGGATGGTTCCCTTTCCCTGGATGTCTCGGGTAGGATGGCAAAAAGTGTCTCTTTCAAACAATAGCCCCTTAAGGATGGCAAACGTGTTTTGTTTCCAAGCAATGGTTCCTTCAGGATGGCAACACGTGTCTCTTTCAAATAATTCCTTCAGGATGGCAGAAGTGTGTTTGTTCAATTTCACAGCTTCCACTGAACGAAAATGACTTTAGATTTTCTCCCCCCGGACGTTTCTGGTAACCCACACCCACTCCCCACACCCATTTACTTACCTTTTGGCGGCACACCGCCTACTCATCTATCCCTCTGTGACACTGGTTCCCTTCACTTACGTGTATGGGAGCCAGTGCCGCAGGGTCTTTTTTTGTGTGTGAAAAACGTTGTTGTTTTGCAAGCAGAGACACACCTACCACCGCCAATACCATTATAGTGAACAAGGGTGCGAGGGACACCCTCGCAACCCCAGTTTCCCTTGTTCGCTATAATGATCACGCATGGTAGAATTGTTCACAATTTTCAGCTGTATGGTTTTGGTAAAGCTGAAATATGATCAATTCTACCATTTTGTTTTTTCTTTTCGTTCTTTTTTATGGATACCGGGTTCTTAGAGTCTCTGTCTCACTTGTTTTGCCATGTATTCTGCAAAAGTAAATAAGTAGATTTCTTCTTATAACTTCAAGGGAATTCCTGGTATACTCCCCTGCCAGAAATCCCTTATTAGACTTATCAGATTCCCTGGTATACTCTCCTGCCTGGTATCCTCCCACAATGTCAACTGATCTATTCTACTTCACCTTGCCTGGTACTTGAACTGCCAGGACTTCTTTTCAACTGGTTCATACAGATCACTTGGTATACTCCCCTGCCAGGAATCTCTTTCTGGGTCTTTCAGATCCCCTCCTATGCTTCTCTGTCAGGTATCTCCCTCCCCAAATACTCACTTCCTGATGTGCTTCTTTCACCAGAACTTCTCTTAATGTTCTCACTGGTTTCAGTATAGCACAGTTGTATTTCTTCACTGTCCAATTCCTCCATGGCTTGAGGCACTACTTGCTCCAACTTTCCAAACGTTGACATCTTGCCCATGGAGACTTGTTCAAGTTTGGCCTTTTAACTTCTTCAGTATTATTCATCTTGTTTTGAAAACACTTGCTCCAACTTTCCCCATATTGATATTTCATATATGTAGACTTGTTCAGGTTCTGTCCTTTGACTCCACTAGTATTTGACTTGTGGCAATACTTACTCCAAACTTCCCCACATTGACATCTCATATATGAGGATTTGGGCAAATTTTGTCTTTGTATTCTGCTTGGTCAGAATTCACAGTAACTATTCACATGCTGGTCGGTACACCCAGTGTCCCCAACATCTCTGAGCAGGGTCACTGGTGTCTGGTGGCGGCCCGGTGAAGCTTTCACTTCGAGACGGTGTCTCCTGCTCTGCAGACCTTCTCCCAACCAGATCTGCGTGCACCTGTCGGTAAGCCTGCTGCTTCTGGACGCGAACACGCTCCGGATAGCTTTGCTGTAGCTGCCGGCTTCCCCACGGTTCTTCCACGATGCCTGCAGTGTCTTCTGTGGCCTTGCACCACTCCGGTAGGTACTGCTCGCGAGCAGCGGAGTGAAAGCGCCTGCTTTCTCGAGCCCGGTCCGCTCCCGTGCTGCTGCCGCCTGCTCCCTTGGTTTGGCCTCCTTCTTCCTCCGATCTGCTTCTCTGTGGTCCTCCAATGCAGAGACCATTTTTAAATGTCCCGCGCACCAGAACCTCCTTACAACTAGCCTGCATGTTCCTTTCAATTTTTCCTTTGATCCACATCAACTCCTTCTTCCTCGCCTCAGTACTTGAGTCTTTATGGGAGTTGGAGTCCATACGATGCATAGAATTTCTAAAGTGATTTTGTTTAGTATTTTAGGTTAGAACAAAAACATCAAAGACAGACTATGTTGTTTATATAGGGGGTATGAATGGTATCCTACCTAGAATGTTTTGCAGGAAGGGGGTCTTGAGTTTTACAAGGGCAGGGATGTGTATAGTGGCAACAGGCTATCAAGAATTTAGGAATTATGGGGTCTTCTTCATTGGGAAGGGAAGAATACTGCTTCTCTTCTGTGGCGTCACTACCCTCCCTAGACAGCCATCATCCTCATAATACCACCCCCAGAATCAAGTAGGAGCTGCTGTCCCCTGGCCACATTGGAGATCTCTGGCTGGAGTTCAGTGATGACACCATGTGATTCAGCACAATGCTGAGTCATGCCATGTCTGGGCCGGCAAACTGTTCTGGCAGCAGTGTTGGTATGGGAGCAAGGAACAAGTGACATCTAAGGGTTTGTAATTGAAATTTGATGAGAAGGTCCTAAAACCAGCGCCTGGGTATCAGGCTTCACCCAGTAGGCAGAAGCTACTGCTGGGGGATCAGGAATGAGTACTTTGCGCACTGAAAATCTAACATTCACATGAGATGCACACTTTACCTTTTTGCCCATTATTTATGATGAATTATATTTAAATGGGTCCTAATAATGCTTTATTTACATTCTAAAGCAGTCCAAGTTAATGTCACATATGCATTTTTGTAAGGCACCAGTTGGAATGTGCAACCAAGAGTATCTTCTGGTAACTTGGCTTGAGCAAACCAGGCTCCACTAGGTTAGAAGCAGGAGCTAAATAATAGTACCCAGCAGTTTTGAACCCTGCGTTTGCTATTGGGTTGAAGGTGGCAAGAAACTTTGGCAAACTGCTCACTCCATTCCTGGACAGCAACTAGCAAGAAGCTAGATGGGAAATACAGAACACCTTGCAGAGGTAAAATGATGCATGCGGTAGTGTCCACCATCCCATTCTGAGGTGAACATGCAGCTTTGTGCAAGAGCAGGTGCTCAAAAACCGACATCATCGCGAGTGACCTCTGCCCCATCAAGCAAGGAGGAGAAAAGGTTGGGCAAAATAGCAAAATGGGTATATCCAAGGCCAATGAGGGCACAATTCTGGCAGCCTGTAATTCGAAATTGTTTAAGAACATTACTGAGCTCTTGCTGGACGTTGCCTCAGAGAAGCAGGACGGATTGTGGCTGGTAAACATGTTTCAGTGTCATGCAGAAGGCAGTTCTTGGATATGTAGATATTACTTCTGGGGGGGTGTACATAGATGTGAGGACTGTATGGCTACGAGCACAGAGTCCGGCAAAATGGCAGAAGTGGTGCTTCACAAAATCCATTTTACATAGCATACATAAAGAGCACAATGAATACTGCCATATTAGTTTATAAAGCCCCACAACTCTCACCAAAAGGGATTGAGGAAGCTTCTGAGTTTTTTTCGAACTGGAAAGGAAGATTGCAGCCATCTAGACTCCTTTTAATTTCTCTACTCTGGCCTGAAAATGTACAACTCATGGACTCATCCCATTCTCTTCGTCCTCCAGTGACAAGTAAACATTCCAAAGCCCAAGAAGCACATAACCTAATAGGGGTCATTGTTTCAGTTTTTTGACCAATGGAGAATGTAAGAAAGGCATAGTATCAACAATAGGACAGACACAAGTGACCACAGTTCAAGGGTGTTCATTGAACTTCAATTGGGTTTGAAAAATGCCTGTCTAATCCTAAATCTAAAGATGGGAGCAAGTGACAAATAATAACGCAGTCCTAGTGGTGTCTTGTCAAAATAAAAGGCATATACTAATACACCTATTGCTAATCCTTACCTCTAAATTACAAATAGTGTGGCAAAAAAAAGTGTTTAAGAAATGATATGTCGGGATATTCAAGCCGTTGGCTTTCCTTCCCCACGTTTTCAGCACAGGACTGGGTGGTACAATGAAGTTTAGCACAGTCTCTGGCTTCTCTAGCATGAAGGTGCAATTCTAAACTTCAACACCATGGCCTTCTGTGCCAAAGTCTCTTTGCCATTCAAAGTCTCTTCTTTCAGATGGCCTGATGCAACAAACAAAATTCCTTTCCTTTTAGTATTTCCCATGTAGACCAGTTGTTTCAAATTGTCACTATTCACTATAGATCCCCCTCTGCCGGGTTCAGATCCACTTTAACACAATGTTCTCAGGATTTTCACGTATCCAATTTCTCGGGTGTTTCACTGTTCACCCCGGATCTCCCTCCACCAGGCTCAGATCCACTTTGACACAAAATCTTCAATCAGTCTCCCTCTGCCGGGCTTGGACCAATTTATCTACTTTGCCATAAACTTTCTTTATTGTTTCAACATCGAAGACTTTCGATTGTGCGTGGGATTTTTCTTGACCTGTCGCAGGACCACTTCGATTCACAATCCTTCGCCACTCTTTCACTTTTGCCAACTCTCAGCTGGATACTTTCCAGAGACCTTCGATTGAGCACACACGCAGTGCCAGACCACTCTGTCAAAGGTATTGTGTCTTGGTTTTAAAGTTCAATCACTCATCTGCAGTTCAACCTTACTTGCGTTGGTTATCCCACGTGTTTCATACAATGTTCGTTCAAGCGCTCGCCATACAATGTTGCCACTTGCAACCTTGGCTTCAACACAGACCGGTCTTGTATCAGTCTCGCCAACTCACCGGCTGTGTTGATTTCACTGGTGCTGCTTTGTTGTTGGAGCCAAGGACAGTACCACAGCAACTGGCGATTCTCTCCGCCTTGATTATCGACGCGGGAGGGCCCCGGGTACCTCAGACACAATGCAGGATTCCTCAGCCTGGTTTCCTGGTCTTACGCTTTCTATTCCCGAGGCTTCGGGAAAGTGATGGTTCCTTGTCGAAAAGGTCAAGGAAACTTCCCTCCTTGTGATCCCCTTCTGTTTCACCGTCTTTCCCCTCTTGTTAAACTGCCATCTTGGAACTGCTGTTTCCTTGTGCGCCTTGCCACGCTCGAAATGTGCTCTTTTGCTCTGCCTTTTATCCATGTGGGGAAGTGTAATGGAAATCAGATGTGTGTGATGGTCAGTAATTGCCTGACCTTTGTATTGTGACACATCAGGTATACGGCTTGGTGTTAGTCCGTTTTCTCTCATAGTGAGCTGTCTGTGAGAAAGTGTTCATGTCGTAAAATGGGGGGGGGGGCGATTTTCTAAATACCCTACCTGGTAGGATGTGGTAAAGGTGTTACAGGGAAGGAGATACCACATCTCACCATCCGGTGTCCCATTTCCCGAAGACCCCTCACCGCACTGGTCCATCCCCAGGAACTGGATCCAAAAGTGATGGCTGTGTCCTGGCCACCTGGATGACAGATCCCAGGCGACTAGTGGTTGAGGCACCTTCTAGTTTCTCAAAAGAACCATTTCAAAAGACTCTTATCTCTTGCGTCCCCCAACAACTTTCATTGACTCTGAAGTGCCTGGAGATATCAAACTTCCATCAGCTGGGAGCAGTACAGAAGGTACCTTGTCCCTGTGCAAGTTCAGGTGTGAGTTTAATTCATTTTTCTTTGAGGTCCCAAAAAAGACAAAGCTTTTTTGCACAACATCTTGGACCTATTGAATTTCCAAAGGAAAATTTTAAAATGGTCATCCCATGTCGAATCTTCTCGGCTGTGCAACAAGGAAGATGCTTGCATGCACATTTCCTTTTAGTTGCCTTGACACAGGTTTTTATATTTTGCAACCCCCACATAGGCATTCCAATTCATGGTACTGCCCATTGGCCTCGGTTTGGTGCCCAGATTATTCACATAATTGATGTTGGTGGTCAAGTTCCATTTGAGGCAAGATGGAATGCAAATTTATCACTACCTTGAAAACTGGCTATTTCAAGCGCCTTCCCTCACCAGTGCTTCTAGCTCTCTCCAGACCACATTGGATATGGCATTCTTCATTGTGCTTTGTGACTGCCTTGAAATCGTGAACCAGGCACAGTCCATTAATTTTGTTGCCCTTTACATTCATATCACATTTATTCCGTTACCAGTCCTTATAGGAACTCTGTAGTTCGTCAAAAACATAGGAAAAGAATAGATAATATACATTCATTTATTAATTTTATAACGGAATGAATTAAAGTGAAAGGGTAATGTATGCCCTTAATTCTTTTTATAAATTCTTTTGATTTTTTTTCATATAAAGCATTCCAATGTTACATATGTTGTAATAGAAATATACAGAAGTTACATCATTACACATAGGAAACTAAAATATTCCTGTACCATCGTAGCCCTGCTAAACAGTGCAGTATACTTGGTATAGTGATTTTGCAGCAGTACAATAGGTTGTACCCCTTTCCTCATGTTTCTGTTTATACACCGCAGACAACGTATACCTTTGACCAAATAATAAACCACATTAAACAAACAATCCACCTACATTGCTTTACAATGAACACGTTATGGCCTCCATCACTCCATAATTCTATAGAGAACATAACCTACTTGAACAGTGATTACCTATTGGCTTCAAATTTCATTACAACCTAGATCCCCTGCCCTGTCCACTTCTCCCCATCGTCAAGCATGTAGACATACAATTTGCTACACAGGCCCATATATACAGGATTATCCCTCTGTATCCTTGCCATTATCCTCCAATTTCTCTTGGCATATTTTTCATTCCCTCCAAATGTACTTTGGATAAGATGAGGCGGGAAGAGAAAGTAGCATACAACCCTTCTGTATTCAATGTATCGCAATTCGATGTTTGGCCAGTACCAGAGCTTTGCCCGCAAAGCACCCCTTAGCAGGTAGAATCAAAGATCCCCAGGAGCAATGCCTGTTGAGTCAATGGGACATCCACCCTCCTGATATCTATAATCATCTGATCGAGTTGCACCCAGAATAACGCTTGCATGAGGCAATACCCAGCAAAGTATAGTAAGTCTATTGAACAAGATTTGCATCTCTGGCAACTATCTGATACAGTATTTAGGAATGTATGCAATCTACAGGTTGCATATTTGTTCTAAGAATTAACGTGAATCAGCAGGTGTTGATAATTCGGTGAGAGTCTTGGTTTGGCAACATTCTTTATCCCAATCTTCATCTGACTGGGCACACTTAGGACAGGGTTCTGCAACCTGTGCTCTCCAGATGTTTCGGACTATGATTCCAATGATCCCTCACCATTGACTGTGCTGATGGTAGTTGTAGTACAAAACATCTGGAGAGCCAGAGGTTGCAGACCCATGTCCTAGGAATTCCTCAGATCTACAACAAGCCTCAGCAGGACCAAGCACTGTGATATCCTGTACATTCGCATATAAATGTAATACGAGGTGCCATGGGGAAGTTGGGTAGATGCTGTACTCCAATATCTCTGCTACAGTTGGTTCTATTAGAAAGCCTGGGAAATAGTCCTTAATAAACCATTTGAGTCAGTACTATGGGAATGTCCACAACACTGCCATAAATCCCCATTTGAGAAGCTTGTAAAGCATAATGAATTGCTCCTTTCCTTGCAAACCTCCTTTCATGTGTATCCCAAGCCTCTGTAACCACCCCCTTAATTGTTTTTCCAAGGACACTGGTATCCTGTGCCATCTATATATCGAGAGATTGGGTGAATAGATTATATCACTGTCTCTAGGCTTGGCTAACTTCCTAAGTGATGTCCAAGTAATGTGCTAAGATTGTAGACCCTTCCTTTGGGATGCAGAGTGGCTCTTGGGTTTCCCCATACCATACTATTATAATATGGCCTAAGCTCAGTTTGGGGGGGCAAACTGTGCTTTGGCCACATTATAATAGTTAAAGTCTGGGACCCCCAAATCGTCTGTCACATGTAGTCTCATAAGAATGTTCAGTGGCACCCTTGGCTATTAAATGGCCTAAATAAGCTGATAATCAATTGAACAAGACGTCTGCAATAGGATTCTAGCTTTATGATCGGGACATTCTGAAATATGAACAGCAATTTCAGTACTAGCACCATCCCTACCGAGGTGCTTCTGCCCATCATAGTAACCGGTATAGCCTTCAATCTATTATTGAACTTTTCCACCTGATCAGCTACCTTAGCATAACTCTCCTCATACAGTCTATTAGAGTGTGCCAGGATCACTGCACCCAGATATTTTATAGCAACAGATTTCCATCTAAAGCCAAGATACTGCTACGCTCTTAAAAGTACTCCGGGTAAGCGGGAATAGCTCCGATTTGGCCCAATTGATATTCAATACCTTCATCAACCCATACTTTGTATTTTGAACACTTGGGGCCACGTTTTGTGTTTGCTATAGTACAAACGGCTAGCAAAGACTTCTCTTTACTGCAGCTTTCCTTCCATCTTTATGGAACCCCCAAACTTTTTTCTTTTATTTTTGATTCTGTCCTGCTCTTTTTTCAGTGCAGTGAAGCCTTAAGCTTCACTACACTGGCTTCTGCTCTTATGATGTGCGGGAACTGGCATGTCCTTCAGGCCTCGTTTCCCTTTGACGTGTTACTGTGTTACTACTTTTGGTTACTTTTGTTTCTGATGCTTGTTAATCTGCTTAGAATCACATGCTGTGCATATGGTCCGACATCCAGTGGTACCCGCAGAGTATTGCATCTTGTCTTTCGGGGATCGAAAGGGGACGTCTGCATAGGTGTGTCTGTAACACTATCCCTATCGTGACGTGCAGTGTACCCAAAATCCCTCACGCGCCGAGGTCCCTCAGATTGTTTTTTTCCGCCCAGATAACTGGTCGCCCTATTGCGGAGCTCTTCATAAGAGACATTGGGCCTCATTACAACTCAGGTGGTCCGGAAATAACGGTGGCGGTAAACCCGCCACCACCGTTGTTTCTGGACCGCCTGATCCTGACTCCTGCAGGCGGGAGGTGATGTTCCCGCCAGGTCTGACCTGGCCGGTTTAACACCGCCCGCCTGCAGGCGGACGAGGAAACACCGGCAGCATTACGAGATGCTGCCGGTGTTTCCATGATCCCGATTCCCATCGAGTCCCATA
Source organism: Ambystoma mexicanum (assembly GCF_040938575.1). Lineage (NCBI taxonomy): Eukaryota > Metazoa > Chordata > Amphibia > Caudata > Ambystomatidae > Ambystoma > Ambystoma mexicanum. Next base: position 740,023,959 of record NC_090935.1, read on the forward strand.
GGACTCAATGGGAATGGGGATTAACACCATTCCGCCTCTGTGATTCCCGGAAAACCGGGGTTGTAATGCCCCAGTAATTCCGGGAATCACGGAGGCGGAATGGTAATACGAGTCTGGCGGTAACCAGGCGGTTTTACCACCGCAGTTACCGCCGGACTCGTAATGAGGCCCATTGTTTTTTTTTTTTATCGAAGATTTTATTGGTTTTCAAGGTTAAACATCATTACAAACATCTCTCAACATTCCAGGGAGGGGGCATGGGAGGGGGGGGGGCTATGGGGGGGGAGAAGGGGAGAGAGCAGGGGGGGAGAGCAATGTAACCAAAAGAAACAACATTAACCGTTACAAACTCAGCTTCAGGGACATTGGTCCAACAGACCATCAATTTCTACATAGGATGATTTCATGGCACAAGGCGGTCTTAACAGAGTTAGTATTTCCCTTTTAATGGGTCTCACACAGTCACAGTGGATACAGGGTCGGCCTCTGCCTTCAGCTGTCCTGCTCCCATCTTCTCCATATTTTCCCTGCTTTATGGGGGCACCCTCTTGCTTTGTACACCCGGTGCTCCATTACCGCACATATGTCCACGTCCGTGATCCACTGGTCATAGCTGGGTGTGCTCTCCGAACCCCACAGTTGTGCAATGTTCCGCCTAAGGACTGCGAACGCGGTTGACCACAGCAGTTTCTCATATCGAGATAAGTCAGTTTCCCCGGAGACACCCGGAAGCAATTGTTTCGGGCACCTCTGTATCGTCTTTCCCAGAACGTTAGACAGTGTATAAGAGACATTGTTAATCCTTGTTTACTGACTTTGTCGGTTATTCCTCCTAAAGTCACTTCGACGTGTTCAGATACTATAACGAAGACTACAGGAACTTTCGACGGCAGTGGACTTCAACACCTAAGATCCGGCGGCAGAACCATCCACGTGGTCGGGCCCTCTGGCCGGCATGCACAGTAGGGAGAGTGGGGGTCGGGTGGTCATATCCTCCGCTATGTCTCTCCTCTTTCCCCCTCTTTACCCTCTAGGTCTGGTCATCACCTTCATTACCTTTCGCTATGGAAAGGACACCATTTAGGTTTTGCCCCTCTTGCAGGGTGAGATACCCGTGGAAGGACGAGCACGATAAGTACAATAACTGTCTGCCCCTTGACCACGACGAAGCGCAGTGCGCGGCCTGTAGACTCCTTTGACCTAAAACACTTAAGGAGCACCACGTTAAGCGGTGGGCCGCCTACGGCATGTCGCGGACTGGATCTTCTTCCCCCACCGCTGCACCCGCCGAAAGTGAGGGGGGCACTACTGATGACCAAGCATCCGTACCGAATGCCATCGACCTTTACGACGGACCCTTCTAGGTCCGCCACGCCGATCCCCGACCCCGCTAGGCCTGACGCAAGTCACGCTATGGGGACAACATCCGGCGATATGGGCGTACAAAAAAGCCACACTAAATGCACAACCCCAACCCCGGTTTCGACGTTTCCGCCGAAACAGGTGAAAGCGCTAATGGGACCGCCGAAGATTTCGATTCCTCTGATCCTGAAAATAAACAGCCTTCCCCACAGCCGCAGTAGCGTCTTGCGACTGGGCCTTCGGAAAATAAGGGCGATACCTCCAAAAACACATTTGGCCAGCAAAGCACGCTCAGCTGACGCTCCGACGCCCCCTAAGGCCCCGGTAGGAGGAAAATCTACTGCTAGGCCTTCTAGTCTCTCGGTAGGCGAAAATTGTACCTCTAGGCCTCCCTCTACCGCTAGGCCACTTTGTCATACGGCACGACCCGCTTTGCCGGACATCGCCGAAAGCATCGCAAGAATTACTTCGGCAGTGAGATTGAAGCCTAAACTGTCGACTAATCCAAAGAGCTTTCCGTGGACACGTCGAAAGATGCGCCACAGCACTCTGATGCTCACGAGGACTATGAAGACAGTCATGAGCCTTTGTCTAGCGCTATTAGTAACACATTTCTGCACCATAGGGAGGAAAATGAAGATTTTCCAGCCATTGACCCTTCTGGTTTGTCTTAATGGACCGGGGAAAAATTTGAAGGGTGCATGGACCGTTTGGAAAGGGTTGTCTCGCTTTCAGAGCACCCTACCCCCAAGAGGCTTTGCGAGGACCCCCCTTCTGTGTCAACTTTGAGATTTCCTGGAAATTTAGGACCTTCTCAAGAACATTTCACTTCCATCCACCATGAAGATGAAATCCAGATGGACACATATCAAGACATTTACAATGAGGAAGAGGATACTACTTTCCTACAGGACTACACTGCGGATGACCAGGTGGATGCCACGGAAAACTGGGAGGGCACTCATCAGGTTGAGACGGAGCCATGGCCGCTCCCTACTCTCGATCAGGACACAGATGTCCTATATTTGGATTCCCCTCCTTCCACTACGGCCCACCAGGCTTCACCAGTAGACGATCAGATGGCTTTCAATGCCGTCTTAAGGAAGGCAGTCGATCATTTTTAGATCGCCACCCAGGAGGCCATAGCTGAACGAGATTTCGTGGAGGACATTCTTAAAGAGAAACCCCCCTCCAGCTAAGCCATTCCTCTCCTAAATTCCATTAAAAGGAGATCGGCTCCTTCCCTGAACACACCAGCCCAGACCAGGGCAGTGAATACAAGGGTGGAGAAATAATTTCGGCCATCGCCTACCGACCCTCAATATATTAAAAGCCACACCACCCCCAATTCCCTAGTGGTTACCACCACCCGGAAACAGGCAGGAGTACCCCTTGCTACAGGAGAGGCACCTCCCGATAAGGAGTCGAAAAGACTGTACGCCTTGGGTAAGCGAATAACCACGGCAGCTGCTTTTACCACGCACATGGCAAACACTACGTTGCTTGCTAGTTATGCTGATGCACAGTGGAACCTGATGCAAGAAGGTCTCCAGGAAGTGCCTGAACCCGCAAGAACCAAATTACTTGCTATTGTGGCTGATGGCAGGCAGGTCAACCAAAATGTATAAAAAAACACCCTGGATACTGCAGAGACTCAGGAAGGTCCCTAGCTCAGGGCACCCTGCTCAGACGGCATGCTTGGCTCCGAAACTCAGGCTTCAAGCCGGACACCCAAGCAGCCCTTATAAATAAACCTATCGTGGAATAAAACGTCTTTGGTAAAGCAGTCGACGAGGCTCTAGAGACTGCCAAAAAAGAGCATGAGATTCTTAAGTCTCTTCAACAAATCACTCAAAAGCTCTCCCCCCAGAGGGGAAGCAGTTCCTGCCGGTCCTTTCGAGGCCAGTCCCGTTCCTCACAGAACATGTACAATACGGGAAACAACTGGAACTCAGGGCAAGCATCCAGCACCCCCACCACCTATCCACCTAGGGGTCAGCAGCGCGGGAAGGGAAGAGGCAGAAGCCCCAACTCCAGGGGAGCCACAGTCTCTGGTCAGAAATGACCTACGGATTCAGGTCCTCTCCCATGTCACCCCGGTTCAGGGCGCTTAACATCTCCTTTCGGCATGGGAGGGAATTACATCAGACCAGTGGGTTCTAAAGATGGTTACTGTGTGGAATTTGCCCGACCCTCACAATTCAGACCGCCCAATGCACAACGCCCGATGCCAGACCATCTGCCAATGCTAATACAAGGAGCAGAGGCACTTCTGGAAAAGGACGCCATAGAAGCTGTCCCTATTTTTCAGGTAAACAAAGGTATTTATTCAGTGTACTTCCTTGTACCCAAAAAGGACCTCACCATGCGCCCTGTGTTAGACTTGCGCCCAGCGAACAAATTTATCAAACTTCAAAAGTTTCATATGGTAACCTTACAAGAAGTAATCCCACTGCTGAAACAGGGGGGATTACATGGCAACATTGGACATGAAAGATTCATACTTTCATATTTCAATGTTGCCAGCGCACAGAAAATATCTAAGGTTCATGATAGGACAGGCACTATCAGTTCAAGGTACTCCCCTTTGGCATTGCCTCGGCGCCAAGGGTGTTTACGAAGGTCCTGGCAGTAGCAGCAGCACACCTGCGCAGACTATCCGTCCCTGTTTACCCTTACTTCGACGACTGGCTCATAACAAGGAACTCTTACGGAACATGCCTAGGGAATACTCGGAAGACAATAGACCTCCTGTTCAGTCTGGGATTTTCCATCAACGAGAAGAAATCCAGCTTAGACCTCAGTCAAGTCCAGCAATTTCTAGAGGCCCTGATTCGGACAAAGGACAGCCTCGTTTTACCTGCCAACGAGAGGGTACAGAACATGCTTTCTCAGATCCCTCAATATGTAGCCAGTCGGGAAGTGGCGGTACGCAAGGCCATGCACTTGCTAGGTATGATGGCGTCATGCATTTACTTAGTTTCCCACGCGCGGCTGCGCATGCATCCCATGCAAGAGTGGCTTAACAGCCAGTGGTGTCAGGCCAGCGGACAATGGGAAGATCTGGTAGTTGTATCACCAGCCCTCGTTCTCTCTCTGCAGTGGTGGTCGAAGGAAAACCTCTTGGAAGGGCAAGACCTTCACCACCCCCACAGTGGAAGTCACTCTCATGACAGACGCATCTCTCACGGGGTTGGGGGCTCACCTACTTCAGCAGACAGCGCATGGAGTGTGGTCCCCACAGGTAGCATCTAACATATACATCTCTTAGAGCTATTGGATGTATTCAAACCATTGGATGTATTCAAACCACTTAAGGCCTTTCAGGCACAGCTACAAGGGAAGACAGTTCTGGTCCTGACAGATAGCACCAGAGCCATGTATTACCTAAAAATAAAACAGGGGGACACACACTCTCCAGTGCTATCCAAGCTGTCCCAAAACATTTGGATGTGGGCTCTGAAAGACAATATGTTCCTGTTGTCCCAACATGTTCCAGGGGAACTCAATCTTCTGGCGGATGTGATCAGCTGAGATTTCCCACTGCCCATAGAATACGAATGGCATTTACACAAAGACATCGGCTTCAACGTCTTCACAGAATGGGACTTCACAGAGATAGACCTGTTTGCAACTCAGAAAGCCCAATGCCAAGACTACGCCTCCAGGTATCCCCAGAAACACTCCAAGGGGAACGGACTCTGGATAGCATGGTCAGGGAAACTTGTTTATGCTTTTCCTCCCGACTCCCCTACTCAACAAGCTAGTGCACAAGATGCACCAAGAACCAGTCACCATGATATTGGTGGCCCCCATGTGGGCCCGCCAGCCCTGGTTCGCTCATCTAACGGAAATGTCCCTCTCCCCCCCTGTGAGACTACCCTGCCCGTACAACATGTTGCCTCAGGAAGGGGGCGGGGGGGAAGACACTACACCCAGGCCCGCAAACTCTGAATTTAGCAGCCTGGCTCCTGAGGTCATAGAGTTTGGACACCTTCAACTCCCTCAGAGATGCATGGACATCAGGGAAGCTAGAAAACCCAACACTCGTTATTGCTATTCCAGTAAGTGGAAACGCTTTGTCATCTAGTGTAATACCAAGGGCGTCAATCCCATTAACTGCTCGCCTACACACATTGTGTTGTACCTAACTTATTTGTTAGACTCAGGACTGGTTTTTATTTCCTTAAAGGTACATCTAGCTGCTCTCTCAGCCTACACTACGTCACAACAGAAAGTGTCCTGGTGGAAGATACCTGTTAAGACTTTTATGGAAGGGGTTAAAAGAATTCAGCCCCCCCCATTTCTAACCCAGCTCCCGGATGAGATCTAAATGTGGTTTTAACCAGACTTATGGGGTCCCACTTTGAGCCCATGCATGAAGCAAGTCTAAAAGACCTTAATTACAAGATGGCCTTCCTAGGGGCTATCACTTCCATTAGAAGGGTTCACGAACGACAGGCCCCTTCAGTTCTAGACCCTTTTGTTACAGACCACAGGGATGAGGTGGTGCGCCTAAATTCATCTCGAAATTCCATGTGAACCAATCAATTGAACTACCCACTTTCTTCCAGAATCCCACTAGCATGGCCGAAAGAAGCCTACACACACTAGATGTGCGCAGGGCAGTCATGTTTTACCTGGAAAGGACGAAACCACTGAGGAAGAAAAAACAGTTTTTCATTTCAGTGGCAGCTGGTAGAGAAGGGGATCCTGTCTCTAAATCAGCTATCTCAAGGTGAATTGTTAAATGCATCACACTATGTTATACTCTTGCTAAGAGAGAACTGCCCTTCAAGCCACTGGGGCTTCCATAGCATTCATTGCAAATATTCCCCTTGAGTCCATTTGCAAAGCGGCAACCTGGAGTTCTGTACACACCTTTAAAAAACAGTATTGCCTAGACACTCATTCTAGATCTGATTCTCAGGTGGGACAAGCAGTATTAAGACATCTTTTCACTACTGTTCATTCTCATGACCCACCTCCAACTCCGGGGACTGCTCGCTAGTCTATGCACAGCATGTGATTCTAAGCAGATTAACAAGCATCAGAAGACATGCATTACTCACTGTAATAGCATTTTTGATGATTGTATCTGCTTAGATTCATATGCGCCCACCCTGCCTCCCCGCTTGGGTGAAAGGAACATAGATGTCTTACTACTTTCTCTCTTTATGTACTCACTCACAATAGTCTTGGGCTCCCTCATGGCAGAAAAAATACAATCAGAGGGACCTCTGCGCGTGAGGGATTTTGGGTACACTGCACGTCACGATGGGGATAGTGTTACAGACACGCCTATGCCGACGTCCCATTTCAGTCCCAGAAAGACGAGATGCAATACTCTGCGGTTACCACTGGATGTCGGACCATATGCACAGCATGTGAATCTAAGTAGATGCAATCATCACAAATGCTATTACGGTGAGTAATGCATGTCATCACTTGTGGTAACTTTTTATCACTGTACAATGCAGGTTACACTGCAGTAAAATGGGGTACATTTTTTTTTCCCTAGACTAACACTCAGAGGATTTTTGGTTACTCTAGGTGCGCTAAAAGGATAAACTGGTGGCAGCAGTGACTTTTTCCCACTTTTGGGGAAATTTCGTTTTTAGCTTTACTGCGTTTGTCTACTAACTTTGGCTCGTGTCCAAACATGGCAGTGGCATATGGTTTTACGCCTGTCCTTTTGCCATCTTATTCTTTAGCCTTCTTTCTGTACTGTGAGGCCCAGGACAATCCTTATAAGGACTTCCAGTGCCCGGGAAAGCAGAAGCTTTTGGTGGGCTACTGGAGGGATGTGTTCGTTTGCTGGCAGGATATGGCCTCGGACTATCTACTCCGAATCCACAAACTGCTTTCAGTGTGTCTGAGTGGTATGCATGAATGTTCCCACCAGTGGTCCTGATTGGACCACTGCTGGGGTGTGTGTGGGGGCTAGTCCTGTCATTGGCTAGTGAGGGCAGCAGCTCTTACCTGGCTTTTAGGATAAGAAGAGGACCCCTGCACCAATTCCTCAGTGATCCTGGAGAAACCTGAAGGAGCTAAGAATCCAGCTGTGAGACCTCCCTTGCAGTCTATGCTGAGGAGGAGACAGCCGGTTCGGCCTTTTCAGATCTTTACTTCAATGTATGGACTTCTGGATTGGTGGCTGCAACTGACACCTGTCAAATGAGCTTAGCCCCTGTTCTGAAAGGGAAAATGGATCTCAGCAATATATGTCTGGATGTCATGGCAGATTCAACCCCCACTTGGAAGGAACTGGGCATGACTCAAGAGACTGGGTGTCAGGACATTAATCAGGACAACTTGTTCAGGGAGACAACCAAGTGTCAAACTGAACAGGAGCAAGTGGCCTTCCTCTGGCATGAAACTGGTGTATGTGGGGACAAGATGCAACCTCTTCTCAGTGATGTACTTCAGGTACAGAACTGGGCAACCCCCATTACCCAAGCCCAGGTGAGGACTTTCCTGGGCCTCAGTGGGAAACACATGAACAAAATGGCAGCCTATAGCAATATAGCTGTCCCTCTGACTGCCCTCAATCTTTCAAGGGGATCTAAGGAGTTCTTATGGACCCTGTAGTGTGAGAAGGCCTTCACTAGCCTGAAAGAATCCTTCGGTCAGGCCCCTGGGTTAAGGGTACCTGACTGGAAGAGACCGTTCTTAGTGCAGACAGATGCTTATGACACTGGTATAGTTGGCAAACCTTCACTTCTTGATGACAAAGGTGAGGTACAGCCTATATGTCTAATCAGATACCAGTTTAGGAATGGAGAACTCAGATGGCGCCAGGTGGAGAAGAGTTGCTTTTCCATCATATGGTGATATGATATTATTGTGTATAGGTGTTATATAAATAAACTGTGTTTCAAAGTGCTTCAAGGCAAGGGAGGGAACAAGGGAAAATACATCGTACTCGGCCTGGTGACATTTCAGATAGTGCAAGAGCTAAGACATAGTTAAGGCAGGAAGAGGGAGAGTGGGAAGGAAATGGAAACAGAGATGCGACTAACGTACTAGGCCTGACGACATTTCTGGTAGAGCCAGAGATTAACAAAAGGTGAGGGAGAGGGGTGCAGATAGGGAGGGGAGGAACTAAACAAGCAACTAATGTACTAGGCCTGATACATTTCAGAAAGTGCTGATTGGGGGGGGAAGGGGGGAGAAAAACAAGTAGGGGAGGGAAGGAGACAAACAAGGTTGCTATCATACTTGGTCAAGGACAATTCTGATAGATTAAGTGCATAGAAGAATGTAAGGGGAGATGGGGAGGAGGTAGGAAAAGGGAGAAAGGGAGAGGAGGAGAGAACAGAGTGAGCAGTGAAAAAGTGGAGAAGCAAGAGGGGAGAGCAAATACAATTGCAGAAGTCAGTAGTAACACATAATATTGCGAGAGAACAGCAAATACAAGCCAGGGTTCAAGATGAAAATGGGAACAGCATGATTCAGGGCTACCATGAGTACAAGATGCAAAGGAAGTCCATTATGAGAGTTTGACGCACCGTGAATCAATGAAGTCCATAAAAGTCAAATCCAAGCATTGGCAATATGTGTTGATGGTGAAACCAGAATGTATCAGGACAGACTCCTGCAGAGGTAGGATGTAGGGGGTGGAGAAGAGGACTGGAAGGGGGGGGGCACGGTAGTAGAATCAAGCAAAACAGGCAACTCCTGTATGCGAGAAGGAGGGTGCACAACCTTAGGAAGTTGAGGTCCTACCTCCATGGCACTCACTTCACGGTGTATGCTCACCCTAAGCCCTTGATGTGGTTGATGGATATTAAGGGAGAGAATCCAAAGTAGCTCAGGTGGTTCATGAGTTTGCAGGCATTGAACTTCACTATTGGGCATAGGCCAATCCCAAATGTAGCAATTTCGATGGGCTGTCCAACAGGGATAACCGACTGGAACAGAGGACCCATACAGGGGTAGATTAGTTCCCCCTGTCCCTTAGTCTGGGGGGCGGGGGGAGGCGTGTGTTAGTAAAGATATCTCTTTACTGCACATTTCCTTCCATCTTTATGGAATCCCCAAACATGTTGCTTTTATTTTGGATTCTGTCCTGCTCTTTTTCCAGTGCAGTGAAGCCTTAAGCTTCACTACACTGGCTTTTTCTAATATGTTATGGGGTAACTGACATGTCCTTCAGGCTGTCAGTACTGGGAATCCTTGTTTCCCTTAGTTGTGTAACTCTTTTACTACTTTTGGTTACTTTTGTATCACATGTGGTAACTTTTTATCATTGTACAATGCAGTTTACACTGCAGTACATTTTTGTTTTGCCCAGGACTAACACTGAGAGGATTTATGGTTACTCTAGGTGTGCTAAAAAAAAAAAGAAGCTGGTGGCAGCAGCGACTTTTTCCCACTTTTGGGGACTTTTAGTTTTAGCTTTACTGCATTTACCGCTACTAACTGTGGCTAGTGGCCAAACATGGCAGTGCCACATGGTTTTTCGCCTGTCCTTTTGCCTTCTTGTTCTTTAGCCTTCTTTCTGGCCCTTGAAGCCAGGAAAATCCTTATAAAGACTTCCAGTGCCCGGGAAAGCAGAAGATTTTGGCGGGCTACTGGAGGGCTGTGTCTCTTTACTGGCTGTATGTGGGCTGGGACTGTCTGTTCCCAAACCACAAACTGGTTTCCGTGTGTCTGAGTGGTATGCATGAATGCTCCCACCAGTGGTCCTGTTTGGACCACTGCTGGGTGTGTGTGTGTGTTTGTGTGTGTGTGTGTGTATGTGTGTGTGTGTTTTTGTGTGTGTGGGCTAATCGTGTCATTGGCTTGTGAGGGCAGCAGCTCTTAACTGGCTTTTAGGCTAAGAAAAGGACCTCTGCACCCATTCCTCCGAGATCCTGGAGAAACCTGAAAGATCCAAGAATCCAGCTGTGAGACCTGCAAAGAAACCAGAGACCCGTCGGAAGGAAGGCTGGCTACCAACTTCTGCTGCTGTCTTGGAGGAGCCCTGTCTTGCTGAAGATCTTTAGCAGTCCTATGAAGGAGCTGAGACCCTTGGAGCGGAGTGAACATCCATTCCTGACGTCTGTTTGGTACCCTGCAATGAAGAGCCTTCAGAAATGTCCTGGGGCCACCCTGTGGCTGACCAGCTGTGAATTTGTTTGCTACCATGCTGCTGGCATCACCGTTCTGAGGTTCGGCGTCCTAGCTTCAAGGGAACCCGAGATAGGAGGGAAAGTCCAACCGTGGCAGTTGAGTCCTTTTACGTTGCTGTTCTGCGTTGACCACCGTCTGAAATCGCTTACCTGACTAGAGTCCAATCCTGAGAGTGGTCCTGCATAGCGTTTTGCTGCATTCTTCTATCAAGAGTCCTTGCAACAGTGAAAGACACCAAACGGAGATCAGCTAGAACCTGTAACCCCTGAAAATCGAGGACTGCGACTTTCAGCGGGAAAAGCAACCTCGGACCCTCTTCCTTTGTCCTGCCAAGTCTTGGCTAGAATCAGAGTACGGAGGGTAATTTACAGAGCTTCTTACCTACCCCTATACTCCCATTCTAAGTCAATGGTCTTATAATAAACTTTATTGTAACACTTTTGGCTTGCCATTACTTGCTTGCACAAGACTTCTGAAAGTTGGGGCTACTTCTGTTTGCTAGGTTAACGTGCACTCTGACCATAACAATCATTGGACCCCAGAGACCCTACCTGCATTTGTTCCTGCTTCAAAGATTCTGTGGAACTTTACCTGAACTATTGGGCAAAAGGCCGCAGACAACTTGGGGCTCGACAATTTGTGTTGGGGATCATTCTCTGTGAACCCATAAGTGCATAATATAATCCTACCTATCCTTTGCAGGAGTTTGTGTTGAATATGATGCCCTTTTAATAAGTGAATTTATATATGTATCTATTTTACTAGTGTGTGTGATAACTCCTGTTGCCAGTAGTAATTTTTCTATAGTGTGTTTTGGCCAATAAATAATAATTGTATTTTTTATACATCCTGTCTAAGTGTAATCTGATAATACCCATTGTGTGAACTCATTGTGGACCCTTTACAAGCTCACCACCTCTAAAAACTTAGCTTAGACTGACTGTCACTGCTACCTGAACTGGTTTGGCTACAGCTTCCCAGAGTTGTCCCTGTCACAATATAGGTTGGCCTTCTATGCATCTTTCCACCAGGCCAGAGTATAGAGAATCAGTCCTAACACAAACAATAAGTCGTCTGCGTATATAAAGTCAGTATTGCCCCTGAAGCGTATTGCGATCCCTCTATCAATATGTTTCTGCTCTAACATAGATGTCAATGGCTCCATCACCAAGGCAAACAACAATTGATGAAGGGGACAGCCTGGTCTAGTGCCCAATGATAACTCAAATGGTTTGGAAATTGTATTAGTCAGAACCGATGCTCTCAGGGAGGCATACAATAACCTTGGTCTCTTCTATCTGTTTCCCTTTGCTCCGCACTTTCCACTTCTCCCCACTTCCATGCACTTTTGCCCTTTCCCTCTGCCATGCATTTCCATGTTCTCAATGTCACAGGGCCTATTAAGATTGTTGTTTTTCTTCTCCCTTGTCTTGACTTGTCACGCTCTGAAACACTTGTATACGAGCGCGATACGAATAAAATATCAATATCAATTCATGAACTTCAACCCAAATCCCGACCTCTAAAGCACCTCAAGAAGCCATTTGATTGAGTCAAAGTGTTTAACTACATTCAACGTTTCCCACATCACTGGGGTCTCAGCATCAACTTATATCTTATTGAGAACAGCCTTTCCAGGTTCTGCACTCTCGAACATGCTGGGATAAAGTTGCAATGGACCGGTTGCAATATGGTAGAGATCGAGGTTTCATCAGCCTCAAGGCCAGCAGTTTAGCTGGGATTTTGTTGTCTGCATCCGCAAAGGATATGGGCCGATAAGAGCAGCATGGCTTTGGTGATTTACCCGGTTTCAGTAGCACTGTGATAAGAGCTGTCCTAGGAGTATTGGAAAAGGCCCCACTCTGCACCAATCCATCACATAGCTTAATAGGATGGGGAACCAGCTCAGTAATATATTACTTGTACAAGTCGGACTTGAAGCTATCCGTCCGTGGGGAATTTCCCATTCGGGAAGAGCTTCACCACTACATGCAACTTACTCCAAGCCCAATTTCCTCAAAATAGTTACTTATATCCACCCACTTGTTAACCAATCTGTAAGTATACAGTCTCTTCTGATATGTACAAACCGGTTATAGGTGAAAGGATCGAATCAAAAGGATAAAAAAAAAAATTGTTATATATATATATATATATATATATATATATATATATATATATATATATATATATAAAACAATTTTTTTTTTTACATTTTTTTATGGTAAAAAACACTTTTTTTTACCTATACGGAAACCCCAAAAATATATAGATTTTTTTAAAAAATGTGACCCTTTTGTTTTCGGTCCCATTGCGTCGACTCTATTGCATTCGATCCTTTTGTAGTCGAAACTTTAACCGGACACTGTACAAACCTAGTATTATTTGCTTCCTCCACAACACACATGTGCCCCATAGCGTCCTGTATCACTTGGATAGCAGTACTTCTGCTGTTTTCCCTAATTGCCCATGCTAACAATTATCCAGGCTGATTTCCTCCTTAAATTCAGACCCGGGAGTTTTGTTCCACATGTCTAACTACCCTCTCTGCAGCTCCTCTAAAGGTTTCTAGCTTCAATTTCAATAAACCTAAAAGCTCCTTCTGTGCTGTCTGCTCATATTGCCTTTCAAGATCTGCAGTCCCATCTCTAACTCCATCAGTTCTTTTGTATTACTCTTTAAGGGCTCCTGCCTCTCTGGAGATTCGAGTGTCTCTAATAATGCACTTGAAGGCCTCAAAGAACTCTCTCACCTGTTACCAAGCTTATATTTTGTTTATATATAGGATAATGTACTGCTACTGTACATTATAAGGATAACAGTGTAGTCCCGAAACTACAAGTTGACTTGCAATATCCTTTGTTATGTATGGTAGGGGGTATATTCCTTATAATGCATAGTTGCATACTGTCCTTTCCTTTTAATAACTCGTCTCTTGCTTAATATAATGTAATAGATCTTCCATTTGCTGATCCAAATAATCCTTACAGAATTTAAAATGCAGCTCCTAATGTATTGCAGTAAAAAGGTACAATGAGGTTAAAAATAACTTTCAGTTTTTGCTTTCAAATAAGTTGTAACATGCATATTCTTGCTCACATGAATTAAACTCCAGTAGTGCACAAATTAAACATTCTACCATAAACATTTCTTTGTCCATTACCAGCTTCAATGTCGCAGAGAACTACTCTACAAGCATGGAATATGAAAAGCTTTTCACAGTTTTAAGTGCTGCAGTGACAGCTGGAATTCTCTCTGGTACACTATAAATGTCTCCTTACAGCTACCGTAGAAAAGTGTTGCGTGATAAGTTTCCATGTGGTAGCTGCACGAGGGAGATGCCTCTTCATGGTTGTGGATCTATCTAGTTGAAGGTCTAGAGTCACGTTGAAATTAACCACCCTTATGTTATATTCCAGGGAGTGATGTAACCACTGTCTGGTTATCTTTTGCTTCAAGGAGTCCATTTAGACTGCTTTTTATTTTTTCCCACTTGTTTATGGAGTGCTGAACTCTCTGAGACAGGCAGTCAAAGTTTCTAATAGTTACTGTTCCCCAGGGCAGTCTACTTAGTACCATGCTCCTTGCAGGGCACACCCTTATCTTCGAATCCAATGCTGCAAAGGCCCTCTACCCCCGCAGACTTCAAATGTGGTTACCAATAACTGGGGCAAATCCTCTGCGACACATTCCTTTCAACATTATAATATGTTTCCTGCAGGCAAGTGGCACCTCATCCCAATAGAGGAACCGATTGTACCTGCCAAATCTCATCTCCTGCCCTCTCAGGCTCTAAGTTCAGGGTCTAATTTCTTCCAGGGGGTTGTCCTCACAATGTGTCTTCTATTCGCCTGCCCCCCCTTCTCTAGCACTGCAGAGGAAATTCTCCTTTGGTGTAGTTTCCCCTCAGCATTACACTACCATTCATGTTGATGAGGCCTTGTTCTGCTCTGCTCGCAGAGCCGGTGGCCCAAATGGATGCTTGCGTGGGACCCGTGCAAACCCAGTTTTTGGGAACCAGGGCATTACAGGTCCCACCCCCTTGAATATGCAATATTATGGCTGGTGCTAAGTTTCATGTCCATTCCATGGCAGACAGTCCGTCATCACCTGCACCTGCGGGGCTATTCTCACACTTGTAGACACCCATGAAAACCGCACTCCGAGTCCTGCTTTCGCCACCATTTCAAGGCTCATGCCAGTCTATCTTCAAACATCTCTCCTCCAGACGATCCACTGTAGTCTTCGGTCCACAGGGGGCCGCACAGTCTCTCAAACACCAGAAGCTGCAAAACATGCCAGGATATTTACAGGATCAACGCACTTACTGGACCTCTGTTAATGTGTGGATATCGTGGTTGCTGCTCTCGTATTGGCTTGGTTTGAGACATGCTGTATGGCCGAGCTTGTCCTCCAGAGTATAGAATTCAAGCTAATCAAAGAATTTCAAAAGCCTAGTTGTTTTGAATGCCAGATTACACATGAGAAGATTCTACTTCACCTACGTACCAGTTGGGATCAAAAGCCTTTGCAGAACACTCTGATCTGTGTGACAAGCCAAGGTAAAATGGATATCCGCTGGTAGATGAACAAAATGTATATCAGGGAAACCTTTTTGCTACCTGGACCCCATTGAATTCATAGCGACACACTTCTCGGACTATGTTATGTTATAATAATTTATTAAGTGCAGCTGTCACGGACAATGGCATCATGGCACTGAAAACTGTGAAAGCAGGAGGAAAGGAAAGATGAGGAAAACCTTAAAACAATGTTTTTGGCAGCTGACAGAAGGTCAGATGATCAACAGTCACCCTAATGGCACGGGCGAGTTTGTTCCATAGCAAATCGGGCACAACAGAGAAAGCCTGCCCCCCATCCCTGTCGGCCCAGTTTAAACTGCAGCATCGAGATCAAGAGGGCATCCGCTGATCGAAGAGCACGCAAAGGTACATAAGGCTGGAAATGTGCCTGCAGTTATTTGGGACCAGTTCCATAAAAGGCATGGTGCACCATACACAAGGGTTTGAAATCAATGAGCTTCAAAACAGGAAGCTAGTGAAGAGTGCAAAGACTGGGCTAATATGCAAGCATTAAGACGTAGACGTGGTTGTGCTAGTGGCACAGTTGTGAAGGATTTGAAGACGAGAAGATGGAGAGGTTGAGCAAGATGGAGAGGATTACAGTAATCCAAAGTCCCCAGAAGAAAATAGTACGTAGTTGAGTAGGAAGAAACAGAAAAATTGTTCTCAGCTACGTCAACTTGCAGTGCCCTGCCTGGCAGACCGCGCTCACCTGTGTCTCGGCAGAAAGAGAAGAAGAGAATTTAACACAAAGATTTCTGGCAACAGTGACTGGAGTGGGCAAAGAGCCCAATGAGGTGGGTCAAAAAGGCTGGGGTCCAGAGAGTGGTTTTAGCTCAATTTAGACGCAGCCAATTGTCATTTATCCATATGTTCACAGCCTGCAGGCAGGTGCGGCAGCGCTCAACTGTGTCAAGATGGACCAGATCAAGGCAAATGATTTGAGTATCAGCGTATGAATAGCAGCGAAATTCGAAAGAGTGACTACGTTTCACCAAAGGGTGGATATATACATTAAACAAAACCGTGGATGGTGCTGAACCCCGAAGAGATTAGGAGCAGGCATAGACTGATAGGGAGGGAGATAGTTTGGGAACGGTCATAAAGAAAACAGGCAAGGACATAAGGGGGTTTGGGGTGTGACCTTCAAAACCATACAAATACACAACGTCTGTGGTCCACGGGATCCGGAAAATTACATCAGTGTCTCAGAACCCAAACTCTATATTCATGGTCTTTAAAGTTTTTCTGCCTTCCAGTCAGTATTCTATGGTTATGAAATACACCTATAACACCATGGCACAGCTTTACCTCGCTTGCAGGGGGAGGGAAGAGCTCTCATCAGCTGTGCATGAATGGGCTGGTCAGCTCTTTTGCCTATGCAACTCATCTAGCATGCTTGCTTAATGTGTGGAAGGCTCCCTGAAGAGACATACTCAGACCCCTGGAGTGGGGATGAGTAGGGTGCATGAGGGATGGATACAGAAATACTGTTGAAAAGATAGATTTTTTTTTTTAAAGATTTGAGCATAAACATGGGCAAAATTCCTTTATCAAAACAGGATGGTTTCTGTTTCTCCTGGATTCTAATCCTAAACTCTTGTTACAGACAGTCCTGGAAGGCTTCTGTCCTCCCCAGCACTTCCTTCTTGTCCTAGATCCTTGAGCGCTGTCCTTTTTCTGACTTAGCCTTGGTGTTTGTGGATCACAGCAAAGCCCCTCATCCTGCCCCTCAGCTCTAAAGTTCTTGCATGGATGATGTTAAACCATATAACCTCCTAAATGGAGTTAAACAACCCATGAGATTCTCTTCAGTACGTATTCATCGCCCATCAACTAAAATAGCACAGAATCATGTTAACCCCATCACCACTGCTCGCCATGCTAAACTCTTCTCCATCCTTTTAATTTCTGTTGCATTTCACACTGCTGCCCATCTCTCGCTTTCTTGCTCTCTCTCCTTGGCCTCCAGGACTCTATATTACCTCTTAATGATCCTTCCCCAATCTCCTGGAATGGTGGTACCGCCGACACCCTTCGGTCAGTGGGTGCCCCCCATCGCTCAGTCCTTTGTCCCATGCCCTCCACACTGGACACCTTCTCTCTTGGCAAGCTAATCTACTCCTTCTGTTTTTCTTACCATGCGTCAATAGATGGCATTCCACCAAGAATTATTAATTCTTCTAAAACTGAGATTTCCTCCTAACAGCACACGTCTACTCCCCCGTCTCAGTTCCACCTGTCCCCCTGGGTGCACAAACTTCCACTCACTATGGAACTGTATCTTTTTAATTTCCCATCCTGGTGTAAAAATAAATTCATAGTCTGCCCCACTCCGCCACCCTTTAAAAAATATATCCTGTTATATCCTTTCTAAGACCCCATGTTCTCAAGCCATCCACAGCCTCTGTTACCCGCCCTCACTTTACTGCCCCCTTCATCCATCTCTTTTGGCTCCACACTATTGTAATTCAATGCCCCTGAAAAAAGAAACATGGCCTCAACACTGACATAATAAAACACCTATCTGTTGAAGGGGCTCCTGCGATTCACAGTGGAATAACACCTGCCCTTCTCAGCTGTCATATTCGTGTCTGATCACTAATGTATATATCTGCACTTGTTTTCTTTGCGTCTGCTAATAACTACTGCACATACCCGATTTGGTATGTCTCCTACAGCACATGACCTTATAGCTGAATTCTGTATGAATTCTCATCGTCCATTTGAGGTTCAGTTCCTAGACCTTCCGCTAATGGTCTCTCTGCCTGCCGATCTAAGAAATGTTCCAGTTGTTGGTTGGTATGGGTGTAGACCAATCAAGGCTTGTGACTGTTTTTGTGATGGTTTTGATGTCTTTGATTCAGAGTGGCCCTAATGTTGGCCCTATTAGCTCCATAGCTCTAATATTTGAACTCCTGAAAATAGTTGTATTTTGTGATTTCAATTGCCGTGCAGTTTCGGATGGGTTTAGTCAATTCCTCACCTCTGAAGCCTTTTTGTTCAAGTCTCGGCACTTGAAATCATCATTTCTGATGGTGGCCTCATTTAAGCTTTGGTATTTCTCATTTATTTTCTTTTATTGCTATTGATCATACGAAAACAATAACGTTGATCAAGGTCAATATCCCATTATAGTCTCATGCATAACCAAATGGTCCACAAATTATGTGGATGAAGTGATTTACAGATAATTGAGGGAATTGGAAGGCCTGAGATGTAGGCATCACAGATATATTAGGAAGGTTAACTGTTGATTGCAAAGGCAAATCCTACTATTTACCCAACAGAGATCTAGTACATGATGATCACAAAGCAATCATTTACCTGACAACATAAGGAAAAATAACATAAGAAAAAATAAAATTTGCGTTACAGACCGAGCTAAGTGGTCTTTATCCCAAGCCATAATGACCCCTCCCCAGGTCTATAAGGATATTAGCACATAGTGGTAGTAGAAATACATGTTTTGGTGGTGATGTAAACATCTTACTTTAATACCGGGTGAAATGAATTGCCAACTGAGTTAATAAATTGAATCTGGTTTCATTTGATAATATTGAAATAATATAGTTGTCCTCATAAATTAAGCATTTTAATTGCAGACTTTTTTTTAACTTGAAACCGCTTTAATATGAGCATGCATTTGGTGTCATGTAAAAGTTAACAGTTTCTCTATAAAGAAGAGAAAGCATGTTCCCATGTTTTGGCGTTCTCTTTCATTTTTTGAATAATAAGATGTTTAATAAAAAAAGAGATCTTCTCAGAGAGAAAGTGTCTTGTTGGGGTTGGGGCGTGGTATCTTGTCTGGAAATAGCATTTTTGTTCCCCATCTACTTTTGAAGACATACTTTTCAGAGCGCAGTCAATACCAGTAGTTACTGGCTGGGAGGAGGTCAATAACGATCTCCATGTGCTAATAAATATGCAACATTTGCAAGTGACTGGCTGTCCTTGCTGCTCGAGTGTACGGTGTTCTTCTATTCTGGTTCAACGTGTGGGAGCAGGTGGCATCGGCAAGAAGAAGACTTGTGTCCCCATTCTGCTCTGTAACTCGTGTTGACCATCGAGATACTTGTGACTCTAGGTAAATACTTTATCTTTCATTCTGAATTGGACTCGCGTGCAGTGCTCGCATTGATTGCCTGTACTTGGGCGCTTTATTGTGATTCTCCAAAAGTCTTTGTCAGTTTCACTGACGATTGTTTTTTCCGCTACAGTTTTGAATTTGTGGCTCTGCCCCCTTGGCCCGCTGGTTCGCTTGCCTGAGACTATAAGACTCTACTTGCCCGCGCACCGGTACCCGGAAGTGCCTGCAAGTGACTGTTTGGCAGTTCGGCTGCGCAACGGGTGCGCGGGGCGTCTGCTTGTGATAATCCGCATAAACGGTATACACGTTGTTTTGGAATTGTAGCTTCCTAGTAGCTACTGCATGATTCTCTCTGTGTAGCCCACCTGTATTCTATGGAGTTTGAATTAGCTCCACTAACAGGTTGTTAACCTTGATATAGTGCATGGGTATTTAGCCTGTGTACTACTGTTTGCATACGTAATGTGTAATTTGGTTCTCCCAGTACTTTCTTATTTTTGCTGGTAAATGGCATTGCTGGGCTATTGTTTGGCAGCATGGTAAATGGATTGAGGAGTGGGAGGAAACTAAATGAACCACAATGCCCTATGGTGCCGATACCCATTAGTGAGACTATAATGCCCATACCCAATAGCGACTTAGTGTTGCCATTACTTCCGTTGGGTGGTGCAGGGGTTGACTCAGGCAGCAAAGAGTCAAGCTTGCTGACTGACTGTAAGGAGAGGGTTTTGAATGAAATGGGCGTTATACCAAGAAATTTGGTTACAACCTTGGTCCACAATTCCAAGGTCATCGATGACATGTGTATGCCTGTAACTAAATTTACTGTAAAGGATTTGAATGATATTTTACACTCTGATATGTCATTCGAGTACGGCTGTCTCTCGGCCCCTCTACTTCGACTAACCATCGATCTGTGGGCAGGGAAGAAGTATTTATGTTTAGCAGCCCCTCACTAAGAAAATCAAAGGTATTTCCTCCTTTCTCAAAATCACAAGAAGTTGATAAGACAGTGATACCAAGGGAGAATGATCTTGCTCATGAAAATAGGGTAAAAAAACCCTAAGATGAGTTCACCAAAGATGAATAGCCCCCAAACGGTCATTAATGCCTAAATGAATCTTGACATCCAAGAGTTTCAGTCAAGCTTAAATGATAAAGACAAGGAGTTTACCTCACCTGTGGTGGAAACAGATTTACTGGATGGGCCATCCCTGAGTACTGATTTCCCAGTGTTGGCGAGAATCGTAGATTTACTAGACAAAGGTCATGAATGCTCCCACTATGAGATAGGAACCTTCAGGGCTGTAATTGGGGAACTTGTGAATAAAACTAATCAGATTGAAGGGCTATTGTTCACTTGTGATGTCGTGGCTGCCCTATCTGTGAAGCCTAAAAAAGAGAAAGTCATGGTTGATAGTTCTACTCCATCCCAGGGTGATATTGGCTTGGCAGATCGAGACAAGAGAACCTTTGCGGAGGTAACCGCCCCTAAAGTGACGAGGGCTGCTCATTGTCAGACTGACCTTCTGCCTCATAATGATGAGGAGATAGCCAGTATGGCTATCACGATTCAAAAAATTGAACATGATATTGAAGAATTGAGGGAGTGTTTTGGGTCTTTGAGATATACGGGGCCTGGTGTTCCCCATGTGCAGGAGTTGAATGTAAGACATGAGGGACCTGATAGTCCCTCTCCCTTGACTGATCTGATAGATCTCATGGATCATTGTACAACAGTAGATGGCCCTCAAGCATACGATCAAAGTGAGGTTGAATCCCAGGTGAAACCTACAGTTGTGCTCACACGTAGAGAAAAAAGGTTGGCGGGGAGAGCTCAGAAAAGAAGGGCTAAAGCAAACTGCCTTAAGAAAAAACTAGCTAAGGAGTTATTGAAGATCACACATGAGCCTCCTTCCCAAGAGGAATCTGTCATCCATGTGGATGAGCTGGTTATTGACTTATCGCAATTGAATGAAGAATAAAGGGTTCTTCTAGACCACAATTTATCTGGTATAACAGCAGATCCAAAGGGTCAGAAAAATGTGAGTTCAAAAAAGAAAGTTTTTGGACCTATGGCTGTCAATTATACCAATTTAAAAGGCGATAGCAAAAACCAAACAAAAGAATTGTCTGTTAACTCTGGTGTGGGGACTGATAGCCTCCAATCCTCTTTCCCAATTTTATCATATGGTTTATAAGAGTACGTCCATGAAAAATCAAAAAGGAGTGAAGGTACATTTGCCAAATAAGATGGATTTAAGTGTGCAGGAGGGTAACTGGGAACCGTGGATGTTGGGGATACTAGGTAAAGATAAACAACCATCTGTATCTATCACACATTCAGACCTAGCGAGGGCTCAGAATAAGGTCATACCCAATGTCCCGGTATCTAAAAATAATGTTACTTCATCACAAGCTATACGGGAGGTGTCGCCACAAGCACTTAACGAGCATGTTGTTGGAAAAGAGGTGGGGCATTATGCCCAGATTGCAGGTGTGAATGTCATGGAAAACCGGGATATCCTAGTCACACCAGAGATGCAATGCTAAAATCAGTGGTAAATCTAATCTCAATCGATCCTCCCTGCTAAAAGCCTTCCAGTCAATTCCCTCTTTTAGAACGCTTTGCTCAGATGACATTGATTGGGTGGGACTAGCAACAAACCATAACATGATGATATGTCGCTTTCACTCAATGTTGATTATGAAATTGGTATGCAGGCAGAGGGATAACTTTGAATATGTAGGCTTAAATACCTTGTACGTTTCAAACTGATCTTGAGGCTAAAACCTTTCTAGAGAAGGCTGTCGTTCAAGGGATTAGTGAACAACCGAATGCAGCACTGGGTTTGCCCTTACATGTCAATGATGACCTGATCAGACAACTTTTAGCTCTGGCTGCGGCCTTTAATGATATGAATAACGTGCCTATAAATGCTGCCGCCCGAATACTGTAGCACCCCCCAACCCACATTCTAATGAGTCCCAATTTGTGTGTCTATCAAGGAACAGCTGTGGACTCGCAAACTTCCTTCGATGGTGGGGTATTGCCAAATCCTTAAGTTATCCAGCTGTTATTCTATTGCAGGAGACAATGCATGTGTCTCACTTTAATGTTGAAGGGTTTTTGTGTTACTCCCAACCTGCTGATAGAGGGGAGAAGGGGAGGCCCTCTGGTGGCCTTGCTATTCTTATCAATAATTCCTGTAAGCTAGTTTCGCACATTTGAACCCATTATTGATCCTATGTGTCTACTGGAATAAGTTGGTTACTCCATACATTTGTAGGCACTCTTGACTTAATTCTAGAAGGTGCCCTGGTCCGGCATGCCTATGTTGGGGTCCTAGTGGGGGGAGACTTCAACTCTTCCTGCTTATTTAATGGGCAGAGTTCTGGTCGGAAGTTGTTGTCTTCTGCTCTTACGGTCAGGAATGGAAAAAAATGGGTGGACTTTTTTCTAAATTGGGACATTCAGGTGGTGGAGGTGCGAGATCAAGTGTCCCCACATACATGGTCACGGGGGGGGGGTGGTCCTTGCACATTGACCATTTTTTTCCACCTCTCTATACAAATCCTGTGACCCTATTATAATCCAGGATTTAGGCTTCGGGGACCATTGTGCAATTTCACTTAAACTTAACTTCGATAATTTTGGATACAAATCAAATCCTGATCTAGAATTAGTGGGAACAGACAGACCTGGATTGTCTGTTAGATGGTCTTCTTCAACTTGTTATCAGCTAATTCGGCGGATTAAAAATGATTCCACATTAGTAAATAGGATGTTACTGACAAATAACGATCTGCCATACATGGATGCCCTCTTGACAAAGAGGATTAACTTCCATTTACTAGAATTGGCTAAAAAGAGGATCCCTGTCTATACATCCAAAATGCACAGGCATATTTTTAACATAGAGATCTTCAATTTAAAGGAACTTAAAAATGCAAAGATTAGACACCTATCAAGATCGAATATCGACAGAGAAGAGTACTTTTATTTAGAAAGGGGTATCCTTCAAACTCACAAAATGCACTCAAGAGCTTAAAAGCTAAGCTTTATTTGAAATATAATCAAAATATGATGTATTATCTGTTGAAAAGTGATACCCGTAATATCTGGGCCATACTAAGGTCCATAAGTGGGGAAAATGTGGGTCTAAAAGAAAATGCAATTGAGGCCTCTGAGTGGGTAGTTGACATAAAATTAAAATACGAAAAGCCTACCAAATTTGCCACGTTAAAAAAAACGGAATATAAAAACATATGGTTAGCCTGTTCTCCTTGGTCCTCTGATGATATTATTAGGGCAATTATGAAGCTAAAGGCATCTAGAGCGGTCAGTCCGGATGGAATTCCGGCTCGTCTTCTCAAATCTGACGCGCAATTATGGGCAAAGATATTAAAATATAAATTTGATACCGTGTTCTCCACCCAAGCAATGCCTAGATCGTGGTGCGCGGCTACTATAATCCAATATATATAAGAAGGGCCCCATAAATGATCCCAACAACTTTAGACCGATCGCTCTGACTGACGCGTCCTCCAAAGTTTTTTTTCATTTTATCCTGGAGGAGCTTTTGGAGTATATGCGGACCAACGCAACACTTTCTAAATGGGCTGTCCGCTTAATGCCACAATCTCATATTCAATGGAACACCAATCATAACCACAAAGGTCCAGTATATATGGCTGTCCTCGATTTGAGCGTAGCATTCGACATAGTCGTGAGAGAACGTCTGTGGGAAAATATGCTCCATATGGGTTTTCCGGAATACTTGGTGTTGCTCATTACTCTGTTGCATACATCTACTTACTATACAGTAAGACTAAATAGGGAAGGGGCCCTTACAGATCCAATACCGACTGCAGTTGGGCTTAAATAAGGATGCACTCTTGCAGCGGTATTGTTTAATTTATACATCTGTGGCACTGAAGAGTGCTGGGCTAACGCAATTACATTTACGGTTAAATTGGGGCAGTTGAAACTCAATTATGTAGGATTTGCGGATGATCTACTACTGTTTGATAAGACCCTGTTTGGGCTTCAGAATAAGATGAACTTGTTCTCCCTCTATGCTGCAGCCCATAATTTAAAGGTGAATCAGGCCAAGTCTAACATAATTGTTTTTGCAGATGGAAAAAAAAAGGTTTCTAGGTTTAATTGGTCTATGGATGAGGTTATCATCGAGATGGTAAAATCCATCAAATACCTTGGTTATATCTTATCTGATTCGTATTCCCTGTATTGGTGGAAGAATAGACTGTATGAAAAATCTAGGTCTTTAATCTCACAGATGAGAATAATCATGCGGAAACATTGTAGTTTCTCCATATTACCTGTCCTACAATTTTATCTACTGAAAGTTGAACTTTGTATTCTCTATATTCTGGACATGTGTGTTTATGAAATGGAGGATGTACTTGATTCCCTACAGGGTGGTATTTGGAAATCAGTGTTGGGCTTGGCACCCTCTATTCCTAACGATATTATCCGGCATGAACTGGGACTTCTTCCACTCTAAGCAAAGTGGCATTGGCGGATGCTAACTAACTACGTGAAGATCTTAAATCCACCCACTAATTCCCTTTACGAGGACTTGAACAAACAGTTATTCTTTGTGTATCCGCCTTCCATATTTTGCTTCAAAAATGATTTTCATCTTGACCCTGATGGCTGTTTCTAAAGAAGATTTAACCATGGGCTTACCTAGCTGTAAAAGGAAAATGCAACTCTATTATTGGAGTTGTCAATCCGACCGAATTGGCTTATATAACTCATATCATGAGTATGCCTTGGTTCGAAGGAAATGGGGAGATCGCTCTAGATATCTTATACAGTTCCCATCTTTATCAAGACGTAACTTATATCTTCGTTTTAAGCTCAACCAATTCCATACAAATTAAAGGTTACATCAATGGGGAAGGTGCAATGTGTTATTTCAATTTGGCACTTGTAGATTTTGTAAAAAAGATAGTGATCGAATCCCTTCAACATTTGGTTATGTTTTGCGAATACTTTCAGCCTTTGAGACTTTTATCTTTTGGGAGTTATCTTTATTCTTGCTCTACCCTGTCTAGAACGACTTTATGGTTTAGGTGTATGTTGGGCAACAGCATTAAGCTGATTATCAAATTGACGATGCTGTTGTGTGTATTAGATAGTACATTGAAGGAAATTAATTCTTAATGCTTATAGGTTTTAAAAATATTTTTTATTGGAACTAAGATTGAACAGGCTTAATTTGGTATTCCATTTGTTAATTTTGAATCCGATTTTCAGTTATTGTGATTCATTTTCATTATTTTATTATGCATGAAAGGAATTTCATTGTGAGATATTTGATATAATTGTTGTATGACAAAAAAATGTAATCTTTAATAATATGAATTGTTTGTAATTTTAACAAACAACAAAAAGAAGAAAATATGCAACAGGAGTATGAATCTTAGGAGTAGTTTGTGTATGCAATTTAGTGTGTGCCGGTTGAAGACTGATCCACGCAAGTCAAGCAGATGGCAGCAACCCAATATTAATTTGTATTCAAGCATGGAGTTTTCATTTCCATGTCATCAAACGTGTCAATTATGATACATTGTTCTTACAATTCCCATAATTTGGTACTCGGGAGACCTCTTTTCAAAAATGGAGCCCCCTCTCCAGTACTCAAATGACACTTGTTTTTGAGCCCCAATTTATCTTCTATTTCCAGTTTAATATGATGGCCTTTTTCACTGAAAGTAAAAAAGTATGAGCCAATCTTCTCTCTACGTTACGTAGCTCAAATAAGGAAACTCCTAATATCAATTTCTGGAGTAATCAAGATGCAACATTTCAGAAAAATCTTTTTTTTAACTCTGTGGATTTCCACAGTAGTTGGGCTCAAGGACACAACCAAAACATATGGATGTATGTGCGCTCCCCACTACAGTTGTAATCTGCTGAAGTAAATATGCCTAGGCAGTGTAGTCTGTGAATTCCTTGAATGATTTTATATTGAACCTCTCCATTTTGTACTCCAAGGCCATCCTCAGCAAGATCCCAACAAGGTACCGGGACTGCAGGTTACATTACTGTATGAAGATCAAGGGCCCAAAAGGCAGCAAGCACCTGAATCTGGGCCCAGCATTATGTGGAATGTACATCCTATCAAATGTGTATCTTTTGACAGGGATCTTACAGAATTATCAGAATCTCCTCCCAAAATGAAAGGGTTCTCTCAAGCTGTATATGATCGTGGACTACGAATTATAAAGTATGCTTGCTTATAATGGCACCATTACAAGGGAGTTTGAGGTTTTGTTTAATGTATGCATTTTTCATCTATCTGTCCTTTAGTGAAGGCAGTGTGCATACATGTTGATACAAAACAGTGAAAATAATTGAATTAAAATAGGGAGCAGAAAAGCTATTTAAAATGAAACTGATAGGATACAATGGAACTTTGGGAAAATATCAATCGCCCATAAAGTATTCCAATATCCCATTATCAGAATTACATTTTTGGAGTAAGATAGGGAAAAGGTGGAAAGGGATCTAACAGGGAAAAATCAATACTGTCATTCATATTTCATTGGAAAATGCAGACAAAACAAGAAGTATTGGATAACATTAGTTCACAACGATATGCAGATAAGAGATGTTTATACTTTACTGTGTTTCAGAAGGTCTGGGAGCGTAATGTGTTTAAAACCAACAATAACAATCTGTATTTTTGGCGGAATTCCATTCCTTTATTTGTGTTCTGTGAAGGAATTTAAGATCCTGCAGTCTAAGCTAGCTTTGGCCCACTTTCCTCATGTTTGAACTTTGTCATTCAAAGCATCACTTGGTCCTCTTGAAAGTGGGGGCTCAGTTTGCGGTATGTAGTTTTTTGTTGTGGCATATCGATTTGCCATGTCCGAATGTTACCCCACCTTTTTTTCCCTACTCAATTGGATGTACCTATGTTGGTAGTTAGGGTGTCTGCTCATCTCCCACATTCATTATATCGTAAGAGGCAATGACTGTTGCGCTTTTCCTAAGTTTCAGAACTTCAGATTGAAACATCCTCCCTGTTGGGCCTCTTGTAAATGTCAAGGTGGTGTGGGTATGTTTCTCAATTTTTTCACATTTCCTTCCTAGTGAATCATATTTGGCCTGAAAGTCAGGCCAGTATGTTAAGTATTAGCCATTTCCAAAAATACCCCATTCTTGTGCGTTCCTTTAAGTTTCTCCTAATTTTTCTCTTTACATTCTGCAATTCTTTACTGCAAAATTGTTGGTCATTTTTAGGTTCAACCCCAGTGTTGGCCCTTGCGTGTGGCACCAAGAGTGATGAAATCCCGAATTCCTCTGCATACGTTCAGCACTTGCCTCCAAAGGAAATAGTTTCTAAAACTCTCACACAGAGTTTTTCTCATGTGTCACTGGTTTCATGCTTTACCTTCTTAGCTAGCTGCCTGTTTGTAAAACAAAGGCCCAGGCTTGAAACATGAGATAACTGCGTTACTCATTGGGTTTACCAAGAACAGGAATGTCTTCTACTTCCAAAGCTTCCGATCTCATCTACAGTTGTCTCCTTCTCCTTGTACCCCTTTCTGGCAATTTGGTTAAAATTCTTTGTATTAAATATTTTAATAACAGTTTAACAGGAGATGACCTATTTCCATTTTCCAGTATATATCACATGCCACATGTTATCCAGTACTTACCAGTTCCGTTCATCTATGACAGTGTATTGACAACCCTATATATAGTAATTTGATTTTTTACATTGTTTTATCAATCTTATAAATGTGTTACCGAAATAAAATCACTATATCCGGCCCAATCCAAGATCCGTCTGATGAGGTTGTGGTAGCTAAGTAGTTCGAATAAGGAGTCAAAATGTCCTTGGGTCAGGCTGAGGCCGGGGTCATGCCCCAAGTATGTATATAACATACTTGGTCCTGCAACCAAGTATGTTTAGTTGGGGGTGGGCCTCATCCCCATGTTTTTGCAATACATGGACGAGCAAGAAGAAATAATAAAACCGCAACTAGCATGTGGTGAAATATCTCTGGAATACCCTAACAAACCACCTAATGGGGGTATTTCACAATTAAACTAGTAACGTTTAAAGACTTCTGACCAGAATATATAAATATCTTTTTAAGCCTAAGCTAAATGGGAAAAGTCAACTGGGCACCTATTAACTTTCACAAGCCTGAGACACCTCTGGGTAGCATATGTGTAGTCAGATAGGCAAATAGTACAGTGCATCAAATTGAAACTGCTATTGAAGGATATAGATTATGTTTGAGCTGAAGTATATTCACATTCTTTGTCTGATCTACTGTGTTGTAGAAACATTTCCCAAGTTGTTTTGGCAACCTCAGAACAAACCTGTTTTCTCTATTATTTTCACATAAATTCCGGAAACCAATCCACCTTGCCCATTGACTAAAATATCTTGCAGAAAGTCAGTTGTTTGTGGCTGATCTGGAAATGTGTCAAATACAATTTTCAGTGTATTGTGTACTGTAAAATGCAGGAAGATATCCAATGCTGATGCTCCACCCATTTCTTTATATGTACCTTCTTCTGGAATAAATGGACCCTCCTGGAAAAGAATCGGCCTTCTTGACGATTCCTACCTTAATCATGGTATGTATATACTTTGGATCAGTGGCCAATAGAGGAATGACATTTTGAACTTTGATACGATACGGGTCCATGCATGACAATTAAACGCTACTATAGTCATTTTGTTTATTCCATTCCTCAACCCCTTCAGAATAACAGTTCTTAGAGTGGGCTATTGCAGCACCCGCATTTCCATCTGAACATGGGGTCGATCTGGACCCTGAGAGTACCAATATGTCAACGTATTCTTCGGATATTATATAATAGCTTTTGAAATCTGGTAAAGCAAGTCCCCCAAGTGTAAGAAGTGGTGTTGACTTATGCCAGCTGAAGGCAAGCGTCCCCAACCAGCACGATCCTCCCCGCAATGAGAGACAATGAAGGACTCTCCCAAGTAGGGAATAAGGCCAGACAGAGTGCGGGTGAGCTTAAATGGGAGTTTATCAGAACATGGCATGCAAAGAACTCTGCAAACTCCGAGAGCGTTCTGTCTGACAATAGCAAAGACAGGCGTATATATTTACAAAAAACGTCATGAGAACCTACATACTATAGGGGGCACAAATTCAATAGGATTGGGTGGCGATGACTAACTATAGGTGCTGCTGCGATGTGGTTGGTCGTGGCTGAAGAACGTCACTGGTCAGCCTCGTGGGTTGGGCTGGGCCTGGCAGGTTGGCAGAGTTCATCCGGGCGGTGTTGTTGTGCCGTCGCGGCCAGTGTCAGAGATGAATGTCTTTTCCTGACTTATTTGCCCTAGGCCATGCACACCGCAGTCATTCAGTCATTGCAATATTATCTTCTTTAGTAAATCTTCCAATAGGTTATTCTACAGGTTAATGCAACACAGGAGGAATGCACCTTGTGAGGGGCCTAATGGTCATTTATCAGGGCATGGTTACCAGCGTCCTGTTGACCGGTGCCAAAGGTTGGGGGGCTAAGCTTCGGGGCATGGGACGGACGGTACAAGTCTCCCTGTCTTGTTAGATGTGGTTATAAATGTGCTGCTGTGTGTTGCCACAGTGTTGGGTGTCCTTGTTGCACAGGGCCATAAGACTAGGATGATCTGGTGGGTTTCGGGGTTTACGAGGGGGCGCCTTTGGAAGTGTGGGTTCAGGCAGAGGTTTACTGCTATGCTGTAAATAATGCAGGTGGCGGCCCGTGGCCTTGGGTGCTGTAAAGGGGGGCTACGCATCTGTGGAGCGGCTCCAGTCTAGTTGGGGGGAGGTGGGGCAGCGCAGCGCGGGCCTCTGTTCTCATGCTTTTGGCAGCCTTCGTAGGGTGGGAGGGGAATGGCCTTGCACATATTTGTAAAGGTATCTTCCTCACGTGTTGCCGGTTTTTGGAGGTGTAAACATTACAATCATTAGAACACTTTATAATATTTGTTTGAATTACTTGAGAACACACATTTCACTTTGCTGAAAGCATTTCAGTTATATTCAGTCTGAGCACCTTATTAGTACACTATATTTCTACAATTACAGTATTTAACTATATGCATATACATCTTGCAGTAAGTGAGGTAGCATTGCGGTTTGTGCAGCACACAGGAATTGAACCGCCACCGTATGTGACGGTGGCGGCATGCGAGGGGCTTTGAACGTACACACGTGGCGAGGGCATTCTCGCACACCCGTCACAGGTGCCCCCTGCATGGTTGCACTCGCCTTCTTGTGTACTGTAGCAGCATTAGTTCAGGTATGGCGCGGGACCGCGGGGTGTACGGTCATTAATGATACATCTAAGGACCTCTCCCCCGGAGTGCTTTTGTCATTTGCACACCCCTGCAGGGGTACGGGTCCTTCATGGCTGGTGTTATGTACACTAACTACACAATTCTACAGGTGTCTTTAGTATAAGTGGTTTGTATGAAGAGAATACAGCAAGTGGTTTTTTATATTTATATCTGGGTACTTTTCCTCTTCCATCAGAGGACCATTCTGCAGACCTTCCCATCACCCAGGCCCTGCTGACCGGGTCATTCTGGGAGCAGTGATACACTGCGGACGGTGAAATGTTACAGTGTCCGCATCTTATGCTAGCTCATGTCCGTCCTGCTCGTGGGAACGTGCTTGCCGCCGATCTGCCAGGGAGCTGTGGCAACAAGGATAATTGAAACTCTCCGAGGGTGGGGGCCGCGCCACAGCGCGCTGAGCTCACATCAGCCTTGATAGACAAAATGGTTTCTGGGCCTAGCTAAATTCGATATATGTGGGCATCAATACGTGTGGGCAATGTCGTCAGCAGGTGAACCCTCCACCACCTGGGCCCGGGTGGTATGAGGGGACGCCCAATGAGCCATGGCCCTCACCTGGGGAGGAGACGTGGGCGAGGAGGGTCTCTTGGACCTGTCCTCCCCCACATTTCCCCCCTTTCGTTACTTAAGTAACAAATTCTTTAACTCATTCAATCTCCTACACTCTTCTTCGTTCATAATTGCCTCATCCCATGCAGGTGTGCCTTTTGTGGGCATCCATGCTCTACACACCCCCCTTAAGCTCTCACCCCTCCTAGCATATTCATCTGGGGTACAGGTCAGGTATATACATCCGCTGTCTCCTTCCAAATCTACCCATACCTCCTCATACCATTCTAGTATGCGCGGTTCTCTGATGGTGGTGTGCCATAATTTGTCTATAATATCCTTGTCGTGGTACCTAGGCACTAGTTGATACCTGGGTGTGTCATCAGTTCCTGTTTGTACCTGTACTTCCTGCGTAGTTTGTATTGTACCCCGGGTGTTGCCCATTGTCACCATCATCATTGCACCATTAGGCACTGCGTTAGCACAACATCGAAGACCCACCTGGCACAGGCAAAAAATGAAGAGGAGGAACACCACAGCCGGCATCAAAAATTTCATAGTTGTTCCAAGCCATGAGGGGACCCAGGAGAAAATGTTATCGAACCATGTACTGTCTTCTGCTCCACCTTCCATCCTCATTTTTTCTCCTAGGTTGTGCACTGCTTCGATCACATGGGACAGGGAGCCGTTTTCTGCATCTTCGGAAGGTACGAAAGTGCAGTAGGCACTTCCGATTTTTTGGCAAACACCTCCATCCATCGCCGTCAACAGGTCCAAGACATACCGGTTTTGCATTGTCATCAGCCGTAAAGCCCTTAGTTCCACTTTGATCACGTTGAACCCTTCTTCAGTGTCATTGGCCAGTTGAATCAGTTCCCACCGTGTTATCTGGAGCCATTTTGCGTTTGCCCTTGCTTGGACACTTGAGACGAGTGAAGCGAAGAACGTTTCTGCTGAGCTGAATAATCGATATCTGTCTGGGATCTGAGCCAACAGTTCTGATGATGCCTTTGATATGTAATTTGATGCTCTTTTGTTACGGGTCAGCACCTCTCCCTTGTTTCCGGAGGACAGGACATACATTTGTGACTCCGCAGTCGGCTGGGCTGCATTTTGTTGCATGCGTTCCTGTGTCCTTGTGCTTCCATCGATGTGGCTTTCTGGTATTACCATTAGGGCTGAGTGCAGAGTGGCCATTGAGCAGCCGCCACTCCATGACGGGGGAAGGTGCAGGTATGCCTGATTGCCGCATACCCAGTACGTGTCCATCAGGGCCGCTGTCCCTTTTCTCAGGTCTGGGATGGTGAGGGTCTTGTTGCAGTTCTTGTTCATCCCCATTGTGGTTTTCCCCTCTCCCTTGAAACATAGTTCATAGTCTATTTCGCTCTGCAGTTTGAAGGGTTTTTCAATTGCAGTTACCCAAGTTAGTTTTGAAATGTGTTCCTTCCATACTGGTGTGCACGTTTCTTCTATCCACTGCAATTTCTCTGGCGCCACACCTCTCAGTGCTTCAGCCTTGCACATTACTTCTTCATCCTTCCATTTGTTGTCTGAAAAAAGTGTTCCCTGGATTACAAAAAATGGTTCCTCCAGGCATACCACCCCTACTGTTTTTGAGTAGCAGGTTTTTTCGTTCTGCAGCATTTTAAAAGTAACTTCATGTGCCTGGAAGGTGTTCTTAATCCTGCATAACGTGAGATGAAGGAGACATTGGGCATCCACAATAGGCAACTCTTTGGGTAGCAGTACTTTTGGTGTACCTGAAGCATGAGGGATGAGGGAGCAGACATAACAGCTCTCATTTGTTGTTTGTTTTGCAGTGGCACTCATATCTGCATACCACTTATTTGTCTGGTGGGGGTGTCGTGGGTCTTCCATTTTATCTAAACCTAACCCATAATACTCATCATATCTCCTCCTCCCGGTGTCCCTTCTCCGTCTGTTGT
The DNA here is from genome assembly GCF_040938575.1 of Ambystoma mexicanum. Classification (NCBI taxonomy): domain Eukaryota; kingdom Metazoa; phylum Chordata; class Amphibia; order Caudata; family Ambystomatidae; genus Ambystoma; species Ambystoma mexicanum. Next base: position 740,056,975 of record NC_090935.1, read on the forward strand.
TTTTATTTCTCATGTACTTCCCAGCCTCCTGGGCGAGGGAAAGAATGGACCCCCCTTTCTCATTCCCGCCCCCCTTGGCCCAATCATCGTATAATATTTTGTGTGCTGCTAGCATCTTTTCATTTTCGTCCTTCAGTTCATCCGGCATGTTGTTTTTTAAGACGGGGGCAGGTTGACTGGTGGGGGTGTTGTACAACCATGATATAGCAGATGGGTTTCGGTCATTTAAACTGCGAGCATTATACCTATACATCGCTGGTGGAGACACTGTGTCGTTTTGCATTCCACCCTGTGGCTCTTTTTTTCCAGATATGACAGCTTTGGATGGTGTGGTGTGATAACCCCATACAAGTTTGGTTCCATCCCATACCAGAAAATCACCTTCCCTCATATTGGCACTTGCAGTTACATTGGTCCCAGTGGTGCTGTTAATCCCGGTACTGTTAATCCCTCCCCCCTCGTGCATCTCGATAGAGATGAACGCTACAAACCAATATGTAGCTAGACCAAACATTAATATGAAAAATGTCGTAATACACACGGATAATCCACACTCATATGAATATATGCATCTCTCAGTTACTAATTCTCTCATTCTACTAATTCTATCCGTTGCAGGCTGCCTGTTAGATGCCATGGTAGTTCCTGTTTGAGATATAAAAGTGCATTAAGTGCATTTGTGTAAACATTGTTGTTGGCACCATTAGTGCCACAACAGTTGTTGACGGGTAATGGAAGCGGGGAGGGTTGTAGGGAAGGGTAGGGGAAGGGTAGTCACAGATAAGGGTGTCGACATATCACACTTTAATCACTTCATTAAACACATATGATTCCAAACAAAACCCCCCCTTTTTTTTTATCCTATAAAAGAAAGAAAATACTGGTATACTTCATCAATCAATTTTATCATTTACGTTCATCGCTGAAGCACATACACAAGTTAATATTCATTCATTCTGTTCAGTTGCATCTGTTGCTGTTGTTTGTGCCTCCTCATCTGCCTCCTCTCGCACATTGCTATATGCTCTTCGCACATCTGTCAAGTGTATCCAGTACCGCAAGCCCTTTACTTTTACAGCTGTGGGCGTGCAGAACACTACTTCGTATGGGCCGTGGAATCGTGGTGCATTCCATCAACGCACAAAACTCCTGACATAAATTAATTCACCCGGCATTAGCTGTAGCTGTTGCTCAGGCTCTGTGACAGATCCTGTTGTGTTCCCCTCCTCCCTAGTGAAGGGTGGGGAGAGTTGCTTTGATATTGCGCGCGCTGCCCTTGTTAGTTTTTTCAAATAGTCTGTGAATTCTTCTCCCAATATCGCAGCGCTTCTGTGTGCATCTGAGTGTTCGCGCAGTGGAGAGTGTGCTGTGTGCATTCGTCTCCCAGTCACGATTTCGTGTGGGGACAAATGGTGATCCTTACTCGGCTGATTTCTCAGCTCAAATAGCGCAAGGGGCAGACAGTAGATCCAATTTTTCTTCAATGAAAAGCATAGTTTTGATAGCCTGCTTTTTAACAGTCCGTTCATCTTTTCTACTATGCCGTTACTTTGGGGATGATAAATCGAACATAATTTATGTTTTATTCCCAATAATGTTGTCACTTCCTTGAAGAGTTCATTCACAAAGTGTGTGCCGTTGTCTGAGCGAATTACGTCACAAATTCCCCAGCGCGGGAACACTTCCCTCACTAGGAACTTCCCAGCGCTTTTGGCATCAGGTCGTGCACACGGACCTGCTTCCACCCACCTTGAGAATGGGCACACAACCACAATCATGTACCGTGCGCCATTACACCTTTCCCCCATGTCTGCGTAATCTATATGCAGCTCTCTGAACGGGCCAATGGGTTTTGGAATGGTTCCCCTGAGTGTGCGTAATGTCATTCCTGAATTGTAGATCTGACATGTTGTGCATTCCATTGCTAGCCGAGATACGTGCTCCTGGAGACAGGGCACGTACCATTCTTCTTGTATTTCTGCTGTAATGTGCTGTTTGGTATTATGCGCAGGGAAGTGTAGTTGTTGGAACGCGATTTCTAGTATCTTCATTGGCATTACTAACTTCCCTGAGTTATTTTGCCGCCACAATAAGTCTGTTCCCGACTTGCTGCACCCTCGTTTTGTCCACATCAATTTTTCTTCTTCACTAGCCCCGTCCTGCAATTCTAGTATATGTGATATGGGCATCATATTGTACCCTTCTGGTGGCTCTTCGTTTGTCTTGTGCTGCATCATGTACTCACCTGCTTCATATTTCTGAAAATAGGAAGCCTCCTTGGCGGCAGCGTCCGCTGCCGCGTTTCCCAAAGACACAACGTCTGTGTTGGATGTATGTGCTTGGCACTTAACTATTGCTACCACAGTAGGGTTTTGTAGGGCCTCAATTAACTCTTTTAACAGTTCTGCATGCTGTACTGGTGTTCCGTCTGCCCGCCGAAACCCCCTCCGCCCCCATCTTGCTAGACCTCCATGCACTGTTGTTGTCATGTAAGCTGAGTCCGTGTATATTGTTACTGCGCAACCTTTTGCTGCATGTAGCGCCTCTATGAGCGTGATCAATTCTGCTGCTTGTGCGGAGTAATGTGATGGGAGGCGGTACTGCACTAATGTTTCATACTCACTGTCTTCTAATCTCACCACCGCCATACCAACATGCTTTTCTCCTGTGTCCACATCAATTGATGCAGACCCATCCACGAAGTACACTTCCCCCTCGCTCAGAGCGTTCTCACACACCACTGTGTCCTCCTCTCTTTCTCCTGTGTAGGTTGCGCAATCGTGGTCCTGTATGTCCTCTAATGTGCATGTTTCTGTAATGAATGTCGCGGGGTTTACTGTTTTGCATCTCACCACATGGATGTTGGTGCTGGACAATATTATTTCATAAGCTGTTGCCCGTTGTGTTGTCAATGTGCTTTTTGACCTCTCAAGTATTGCAAATAATGAATGTTCCACAAACAATGTTACTGGGCAACCCATTACTATTGTGGCACTTTTCTCAATCGCGAACGCGGCTGCAGCGAGCGATTGCTCGCACGCGAAATGGCCTTGCATTACGGCATCCAAAGTACCACTATAGTAAGCCAGAGGCTTGTGTCCTAAGGACGTCTTTTGTGTCAGAACAGCTGTCATGAGTGTTCCCTTGCAGTGTGAGAATAGGTCAAATTCGCGTCCATAATCAGGGTTGGCTAGTACTGGAGCGCTTGTAATTAACCTTTTTAATGATTGGAATGACGTGCTCATTTCTTCTGACCATTCGATCTTTTTATTTTCCTGTTGTGCTTCTTTGAGTGCTTGTAGTAGGGGTCTTGTGTATGCTGCATAATCTAATATCCATGCTCGGCAATAGTTGCACATTCCCAAAAATTTCTGCATCTGTTTTACTGTTGTGGGTTCCGCTACTGCCCTTATCGCTTCTACCCTGTCTGGAATTATTCTTTTTCCATCTTTTGATATTAGTTGTCCCAGGTATAACACCTCTGTCAGGCAGTACTGTAGTTTCTCCTTATCTACCTTGTACCCCTTATTGGCCAATAGTGTCAGGAGCGTTTTTGAATCCTTTCTACATGTTTCTTCGTCTTGTGCACACACTAACAAATCGTCTACGTACTGAATGATTGTACTCACAACTGATAGGTTTCCCAAGTCTTCATGCAATATGCGGTTGAATATGCTCGGGCTCTCACAGTATCCCTGTGGTAGTCTGCAGTGTTCATACCTTTTACCCCCCAGTGTGAATGCTGTAAGGTATCTACTCTCTTCAGCCAGGGGTATTGAGAAAAATGCGTTTTTCAAATCCACTACTGTGAAATGTGACGCCAGTTTCGGAATGCTGCATAATATGGATGCAGGGTTCGGGACCAAAGGGAACTCTTTCTGAATTACATCGTTTAGGGGGCGTAAGTCCTGTATCATCCTCCAAGACCCTCCTTTTGCCTTTTTGATTGGATAAATGCATGTGTTACATGGGGAGGTCGAGGGCACTATTATCCCTTGTGCTAGGAGTGCATTGATGGTCTCTTTTATCCCTTCTTCAGCCTCACGGGACAATGGATACTGTTTCACTCCTGGTAAAATCGCTCCTTGCATTAGCTTTATTACCACAGGTTGTACTCCATGCAACAGCCCTACATCATGGGGGCCTGTTGTCCACAAATTATTTGGTACGAGCCTCATGTCGTCATCAAAAAAATGACGGCGGTGCTCCTACCACTGCCATCAGTTGGACGGGGGTTTCCCTGGCTTGAATCAAAATGTCACAGGGCATCGCTATTTCCATTACTATCTCACCATCCCCTTCTGTGTCTGAGAAGAGGTCCTCATCTGTTAACTCTCGTAGGGCGATGTTGGCATCTGTACACAGCACTGTATGCCACTCACATCCTTCCCTATCCACTCCAATCACAGCTATTCTTTTTGCTGATACCTGTACAGCATGCAAGTCTAATGATACCACTGATCCAGGTGCGGCGTCGGGGCACACTATGGGGCGGAAGAGGAACTCCACTGGGATCCTCCAGTCCATTCTCCTTAGCTCTGGAATTATGAGGGCCAATGTCTTTAGCCCTTCAATAAACATTTCCTCATTTTCTGGCAGTCCTCGTACCTCCAGTGTGGTTGTGTAGGCTTGCACTACCAACATTGCACGCAAGGGACATATCCCGGGTGTAGAGCACACTATACCTCTCTCAGTGAATGATATGGTCATGTTAAGTTTACTCAGGAGATCCCTCCCTAGTAAGTTTATGGGTGAATGTTCGTAATATAGTAAGGGTGCCTTTACAGTTTTACCCCCCACTGTTACATCCAATGCTTCTGTGTAAGGAACTTCAATTACAGCCCCAGAGAACCCCTGCGTCTCCAACTTCCTGTTAGATAACGGGAACCGGCCCTCCCTGATGCATGATTTCTCCTCTCCCGAATCAACCATGAATATGAACTGCTTGTCTCCTATCTGCGCCCCGACCAATGGTTCCTCTGCGGCATTGTACGTTGTAGATAGAACTGGACACGCAAGTGTTCTCTGTGGGCTGTCCTATGCGGGGTGTCTCATCGCCCCCCCCTGATTAAAGACACTTCCTGAAACCACTGACATGCCGTTGTAGGGTGCGGGTGCGGGGGCTCCGTTTGCTGTTATAGCGAAAGGGTTGCCTGGCGTGTACTGCATATTGTCATTACTTTGTGGGTGGGCCTGGGTTCTATACTGGAGCCCCTGCTGCTGCTCATTATTACCTTGTCCTGGGTTTCTCGGTTGTTGCTGTCCCATTGGAAGACCGTATGGGCTCCCCGGGTGGGGGTGGCCATACTGCCCTCCCTCTTGGAACCCATTGTTGGGCCTGGCTCTGCACTCCCTAGAGTAATGCCCCCATCTTCCGCAGTTCCAGCAACTCCCTTGTGCACCTCTGGGGCCCTGCCATCCATTTCCCCCCATTCCTCCGTATCCCGGTCCACCTCCTCTTCGGCCCCTGTACCCACCTCGTCCCCCTCGAGGGGTCCACTCTTGCCACTGCGGACCTCCACCTTGTTCCTGCTCGTTCCACTGCCGCTGTCCTGCTCCTGCCCAATTAGTTGCCACTCTTCCTTGTATTGCTGTCAGCCCCTCCTCCTCCTCCTCATCTCCCTCCCTGCTGTGGGGGAGTGCGGCTACAGCTGCTGCGACCTTCACCAATTTTGTCTGCACTAGTTTTGCTTCGTCTGCCAATCTCTTCTGTGCCACTTCCTTCTCCCGTTCCTTTATTCTCTTACAATGGTGTACTATTATGCTTTGGATCTCAGGCCACCCCTTTGCTTCAATACCAGCTATCTTATCGAGCGCCTTTTGCACTTCTTTGGGGAGCCCTCTTTTTATAATAAAATAAAATAAAGATGTCGATTGATACCAGGGCGTGCCCGTTTCTGCTCTCCACATCTCTTGGACCCGAAAAATGTAATCCATAGCCTCCTCCCCATCATTCATTGTACACTGCATTACTGACTGTAAGTCTGGCGTATCTGGGAATGTTTCCCGCAAGGCATCCCACACCCTTGCACGCACTGTGTTAAAGGAGGCTCCGTCATGGCGGTCGTAGTCTAAGGTTACTCCCGGGAAACCGGCCTTGACCCATACTCTCTCGGCCTGATCCCCCACTGCTGATACGAGCAAGCTCTTCACGTCTCCTATTGCTAGGGGTACCCCGGCAGTGTGCTTCTCAAAGGCGTATATCCACTTACTTGCCCCTCCTGACAACGGGGGCAATAGCTTTAATAAATTGGCTTTATCCATCTGAGCCCATGGGATATAGTTAGGCCTCCCTCCTCCCCTATGTATCAATGGGAGCTGTAGCCTTCCTTTTGTCGTTACATCTGGACCCGTTTTGGCTGCTGATGCTCCCAGTGATGCCATTTTCCCCACCCTGTTCCTTAATCGCCCCGTCCACTCATCATCTAATGTTCTCATTGAACATGTACCTTCCCCCCCTTCGCTTCCCGCTCCCATTGCCATGTTCAACCTGTCGCTTTCTTCTAAATCGTCCCTTATATCACATAGTAATTCCTCTCTGTCCCCCACAAGCTTTTCTTCATTATCAACATCTCCCTCTCGTGTCCCTACTTCTATTATTCGTGTCGGTTCTTCCTCAATTCTGAACAGGATCTCGCCCTTTTTCCACCCCTCTTCGGGTCTTCTATTTTCACCTGGCGCTCTAGACGTGCGCCCTGATCTAGTTGCATTGAATGCTGTTTGCTCGCATATATCTTTTATCCTTGAGAGCTCATCTTTTGCTATGGAGAGTCTTGTTTGTAAATCATCCGTGAGCTTTTCTATGTTTACTCTTTGTGTACCTTCCTGGGCTCGTTCCCTTGTGCTTTCGTATGGCGGGGGTGCCGTGGGCCGGTGGGGTGTGGGAGCTGTCGGAGGAGGTACGTAAGTGGGGTCACTGTACCCTTCTGCGGGCACAGGCTTGTTTAATATCGGTACAAACTTATTACCTCTATTGGTGGCGCTACACTTGATGCTTCGTTGACATCTTTCTGTATCATCAGTGGATTGTCGGTGGTGGACGGAAGGTCAGGATTTAACGCTGGCGCTTTAGGTGGTGGTATCTCCTCAAATAACCTCCAGAGATCTAATACTTCTCTCCTATTTTGCAACTGCTTCCCCTTGTACTTTAGAAAAATGCATGTGGCCACCGTATCCGGAACACTTTTATCAAATGACCCTCCCTCGGGCCATATCTGGGGTAGCCCCTCTCCCTTTAACTCGGTTACCCATTGGTCATGATATTTCTTAATTCGCTCCACGTAGCCTGGTAAGTTCTTACAAATATGTGATAAGGGTGTTTCAGCCCCCATCTTGTGTATTCTCCTAGTGCTGGTTTCTATCTGTGTATCCACAACTATATATTTTTTTTTCTACCTCACAGTCAATAGTGGGCTCCTTTGTGCTCTGCCCCCTCCCTGCGCAATACGCAACTGGCTGTACTCAGTCGCTATTCTCTTCTCTTTGGGGGCACATACAAGAGCAAACCATCAGTTATTTTGACAACATTGGCCCGGAAATCAAAATAGGCACACACTCACTCCCCCTTGTCGTTTTTCTTTTCCAAACAAGTCCTATCCGGTCACACTTACCATGACCATTCCATCTTTATACACCTATAGCCATTTTACACACTTACAACATCAACTTGTCGTCTGACACATACGAGGTGCACACACCTCCCAATGACACTCTATTCACAATTCGCGCTGCCCTCCCTTTCCTCCCTAGCCGGCTGTCCCTATCCTTCTTATTCCGATATATGGATGCGCATATATATGTGTATTGGTCTGCTCTTCCCTCTTGTAGTAGAACTCTCTCCCTCTCACTTTCCCCCTTCGTTTTGTACAAATCTCACTTTTATTTTCCCCCTACCCCTAAAGAAAAGAAAAGAAGTAATAGCGGTTTCTAATATATTCTCAGTGCCCCCTTTTGCTGGACACTTTTTATCTTATATTCCACTTATTCATATATTCCCAGTACTAGTCAAGATAGCACTATGCGGCGCCGCCTTCCACCCCCTTTCGGGGCTAGGTTCCCGTCACTTTTATCTCTTATTCACCTCTTAATCCTAATGGCCATATGCAAAGAAAAAGCAAGGAAATTTTAGAATGATCCTTAGTAGATCTGCGTACCCCCTCTTCGTTCCCTGTCCTACACTTCTTTCCCCACTCCCTTTACAATCGCTCGCACTCAGTACTCACATGCCCGTCTTGAACCGATAGTCTCCGAAACTGGGTCCGTCCAGGCAGTGTCGCCGTCAGCTCAACAGTCAGCCCCGGCTCCGGCGAGCGGTACTCAAAGGGGATTTTTCAACTGGGATCCCGTACCCTCTCTCTTTTGAGTGCACACTTCTTAGTGTACCGGTCGCCGTTGGCGGCCAGCCTCCCGGAGCCGGCTCACCGTGCGTATCCCTTTTCGACCGGAGATTCTCGTGCCAAAAGGGGACGGTAACGTTAGACTGGGAAGAAATAACAGTAATAATCACGCTTTCGGGGTCACCACTGAAGGCAAGCGTCCCCAACCAGCACGATCCTGCCGCAATGAGAGACAATGAAGGACTCTCCCAAGTAGGGAATAAGGCCAAGACAGAGTGCGGGTGAGCTTAAATGGGAGTTTATCAGAACATGGCATGCAAAGAACTCTGCAAACTCCGAGAGCGCTCTGTCTGACAATAGCAAAGACAGGCGTATATATTTACAAAAAACATCATGAGAACCTACATACTATAGGGGGCACAAATTCAATGGGATTGGGTGGCGATGACTAACTATAGGTGCTGCTGCGATGTGGTTGGTCGTGGCTGAAGAACGTCACTGGTCAGCCTCGTGGGTTGGGCTGGGCCTGGCAGGTTGGCAGAGTTCATCCGGGCGGTGTTGTTGTGCCGTCGCGGCCAGTGTCAGAGATGAATGTCTTTTCCTGACTTATTTGCCCTAGGCCATGCACACCGCAGTCATTCAGTCATTGCAATATTATCTTCTTTAGTAAATCTTCCAATAGGTTATTCTACAGGTTAATGCAACACAGGAGGAATGCACCTTGTGAGGGGCCTAATGGTCATTTATCAGGGCATGGTTACCAGCGTCCTGTTGACCGGTGGCAAAGGTTGGGGGGTTAAGCTTCGGGGCATGGGACGGACGGTACAAGTCTCCCTGTCTTGTTAGATGTGGTTATAAATGTGCTGCTGTGTGTTGCCACAGTGTTGGGTGTCCTTGTTGCACAGGGCCATAAGTCTAGGATGATCTGGTGGGTTTCGGGGTTTACGAGGGGGCGCCTTTGGAAGTGTGGGTTCAGGCAGAGGTTTACTGCTATGCTGTAAATAATGCAGGTGGCGGCCCGTGGCCTTGGGTGCTGTAAAGGGGGGCTACGCATCTGTGGAGCGGCTCCAGTCTAGTTGGGGGAGGTGGGGCAGCGCGGCGCGGGCCTCTGTTCTCATGCTTTTGGCAGCCTTCGCAGGGTGGGAGGGGAATGGCCTTGAACATATTTGTAAAGGTATCTTCCTCACGTGTTGCCGGTTTTTGGAGGTGTAAACATTACAATCATTAGAACACTTTATAATATTTGTTTGAATTACTTGAGAACACACATTTCACTTTGCTGAAAGCATTTCAGTTATATTCAGTCTGAGCACCTTATTAGTACACTATATTTCTACAATTACAGTATTTAACTATATGCATATACATCTTGCAGTAATTAATGACGGTCATTAATGATACATCTAAGGACCTCGCCCCCGGAGTGCTTTTGTCATTTGCACACCCCTGCAGGGGTACGGGTCCTTCATGGCTGGTGTTATGTACACTAACTACACAATTCTACAGGTGTCTTTAGTATAAGTGGTTTGTATGAAGAGAATACAGCAAGTGGTTTTTTATATTTATATCTGGGTACTTTTCCTCTTCCATCAGAGGACCATTCTGCAGACCTTCCCATCACCCAGGCCCTGCTGACCGGGTCATTCTGGGAGCAGTGATACACTGCGGACGGTGAAATGTTACAGTGTCCGCATCTTATGCTAGCTCATGTCCGTCCTGCTCGTGGGAACGTGCTTGCCGCGGATCTGCCAGGGAGCTGTGGCAACAAGGATAATTGAAACTCTCCGAGGGTGGGGGCCGCGCCAGAGCGCGCTGAGCTCACATCAGCCTTGATAGACAAAATGGTTTCTGGGCCTAGCTAAATTCGATATATGTGGGCATCAATACGTGTGGGCAATGTCGTCAGCAGGTGAACCCTCCACCACCTAGGCCCGGGTGGTATGAGGGGACGCCCAATGAGCCATGGCCCTCACCTGGGGAGGAGACGAGGGCGAGGAGGGCCTCTTGGACCTGTCCTCCCCCACACAGCCAACTCTCCCATGTTTACCAGCACATATAAATTGTACAACATTTGAGGTAATATAATTGTAACCTTGGTGAATAAGCACAGGAATCAGGGAAGTATAGTCCTCTTAATAAGTAATATCCTTCCAAGCAATGAAAAGGGGAGGCCTTTCCGTTTTAATGTTATATTCCTGGTTTTATCAAGGGTGGTTTCATAATTGTCTTTAAATAGAATCATAGGATGGCTAGCAGTATCTACGCCCAGGAATCTGGTATTGTCTAATTATAACTGTTCTTTTATAACGCGCTTAATACTGGAGCCGGTTTCTAAGCATGAGCCTGAGATTCGGATCTGTGTTGCTATGCGTTGTCTTGGAAGACAAACGCGTTGCCCCTGAGCTATTCCCGCCCCCGACATTGCCACTGGAAACCAAGCCCATTAGCAAATTTGGGCCCTTTCTGGTAAGGCGGAGCATAACCGATTTTGTCGCATTTATTTTCAGTCCTGAAAATTCCTCCCTCATAATTGGTGCTAGGTTTTCGCTGATATTTATAATGAACATATTGCCCACATATAGAGAGTTTATTCGTTTTTGAGTATAATTGTATGCCCTGATGTATATGTCTCCTGAATCAAAGCCACCAATGGTTTGATAGGAAGGGCAAAAAGTGAAGTGTTAAGGGGACAGCCTTGCTTTGTGCCCCCTTCCAAGGTAAACTGGTTGGAGAGACCCCCATTTAATATACAATCTTGTGGGTTGTGTAGCAAGTCAAAATCAGGAGACGGACTAGGTGGCACTTTGGGTTAGTATTTCTTTATTTGAATGCCCAAAACCTTCGCTATCCATCTGGTTCTCGGCCATACTCTAGGACAAAGAAAATGAGTCTAAAACGTTGCTTGTGCGGATGTCCTACAAAGTAATGAAAGTGCGCCATCCAGGAACCTGTTGTAGCCCGATTACTGTCCCTACAACTATAAACGGAAAAAGAGCTTAACTTTATCAAAAATACAAAGAGGGCCTTTCCCAAAACAGGAATACTGGCTAGTTTCTGACCCCACTGTGATTTCTCGTTATCAGAAAAAGTCCTTCTTGCCCCATTGCACATTTCTAGAAAATGGTACCAAATGTCTCTTCCACCTTCGCCTTCTTGGGTTGTGTCTCAGTCTTTGATTTGGTCTCTTTCTCCCTGGGTACCAGGAACTTTCTCTCAGTACCAGGTCTTCTTCTGCCCTGGGAATGCCCTGCTTCTTAAGTTTACACCTGGATTCCCCACCAAGGAATCTCATGTTTTTGGTACCTCATCGTTTTTACACATACCTGTGGCCTCTAAATTGGTATTTGATTGCTCTCTCTCCCCTTCTTGGGGTCTGAGTTTCTTCACCCCGAATTGGGCTTTGCTTTTTGTAGCCGCACTTTGGGGTCTGGTTTCAGTTGCCCCGCCTCGGGGGTCTGGTTTCTGTTGGGCCGCCTTGGGGGTCTGGCTTTGGTTTGTTTTCGGGTCACCCCAGCCCTGGCTGTTTGGTTTTTGGTCACCCCGGCCATTTGGTTTTGGGTCACCCCGGCATCAGAGGTTTGGTTTCGGCTGCCCCCTGCCTTCCCCCATCCCACCCTTGCCTTGGGGGTTTGGTTTCGGTCAACACCCCCTGCCCGCCTTGGGGGTATGGTTTCGGTCACCCCCTGCCTTGAGGGTTTGGTTTCAGTTTCCCCCCCGCCTTTTGGGGTTTGATTTTGGTCGCCCTCCACTTTAGGGGTTTGGTTTGGTCGCCCCCACCTTGGGGGTTTGGTTTCTGTCACCCCTCGCCTTGGGGGTTTGGTTTCTGTCACCCTCTTCCTTGGGGTTTTGGTTTCAGTCACCCTGTCGTGTTGAGGGTTTGGTTTCGGTCACCCTCTCCCCCCACCGTCTTGGTGGTTTGGTTTTGGTCACATTGCCTTAGGACCCTGCCTTGGGATTTGGTATGGCCTTTCCCACCTCCTTCTGGTTCTCTGGAGCGACCGCATATCTTTTGTATCTGTGCGGTGCCCCTACGGGTAGGCGTTCATGAAGGCCGGCGTGGGTTCTCCCTTCTAGCTGCTTCCGGGTGTTCTGTCTCGGCCCGAGCTGGCGCTCACTTCCCGCTGCCATCCTGCAGGGATTTAGCATTGGTTCCTCATTGTGCCGACCGTCCGCCACTCGAACGGTTACAACTGCTTAAAAGTCTCCTGTGCTGGGCTTCTCTGGTTCGTGTCTCGGCAGGGAAGCTCGGCATTCCGCAGGCTCGGCTGTGGCTCAGTCCACCACGCGAGCATGTACTGTGGGCCCTTCTCCCCCTCCTGAGGTGAGGATGGTGCCTGAAAAGGGTTAGAAACCATAGCAGCCATTTGTGTAGCAAGACACCGGTTATTACAAAGGTTAACACCCATACAACAAACAAAATGATTAGACGCTTGAGGCAAGGAAGGATAACCTCTATCCTGGTTTAGGGATTCCATATCCTATAAAGGGGGGGGTAACCTGCCCTGGTATCCCCCTTTCCCTGTCTCTGAGTCCTGTGTTAAGCTTAGCGTGCTCACTTCCCTGCTCTCAAAGGAGTGGATAAAACATTATTTCTCCCACTATCGTACGGTTGGTTTGTTATATCTGCAGTTCAGTTGAGTACATTTTTGATTTCATAATTTCTCATTACATGCATCTTCTTTTAACCTAAACAGGTGCTCTTTCTCAGTTTCTTCTTGCTTGTTCCTTTTAAATAGCGGTTAATTCGCTATTATCCATTGTTAGATCTTGGATAAATACCAACATCTTTTGCCAAGTTTCTGCTTAGATGCGCACAATGTTGAGAACCTTGCCAAGTCTTCAATGCACAATTAGCTGTACCCTATGTTGAAAGTGGATAGAGGCAAACTATCACTTGCTGGTGGACATCAGATCCATGCAACACAAACTATATACTTAGTCATCAAAATAGATATCCTTTTATTCACACTCTATAAAAAATGCAGTCAAGATAAAAATTATGCAAACAACCAGATCACACTGATTCACATTTTCTGTCATATTTCGTGAGTTTAGTGTGTGTATATTTATATTTGAGGCTTGTGGATCTTCTTAGATCACATGCTCTGCATAGTCCGACATCTAGTGGTAGTTGCGGAGCATTGCAAGATTTGTTTTTGAAACTCGAAAACGGATGTCGACTGGGCATGTTAGTAATACTATCCCTAGTGTGACGTGCACTGTACCCATGGTCCTTCACATGTCGGGGTCCCTCAGATTGTTTCTTTCCGCCATTGTGGTCGGTCGCAAGTTGCAGAGTTCCTTCCAGGCTGATGCCTTTGACTAGTTAAAGTTTATTCATAGACTTCTCTTTCTTTATTGTCCCCTTTTGTCGCAGCGTCATCCAACTGCTCGACTGCCTTCGTCTGACAACTTTTTCATTGACGATTTGACTGAATCGATGACCAGACGCGGCCTCTTCCGGCTTAGGCCCTTACATTAGGCAGAGAGAGGGGAAATCTTTCATACTGACTTCTTTTAAAGAATGCATATTCTGTCACCCTTTTCCCTGTTCCTCGCCTAACTGCACTTTCCATTTATAATGGACAAAACATAATTCAAATTGTGCCCAAACTGCCATAGAAAATTCCTGTGGAAAGACATGCACTGAGTGTGCAATTACTGTCTCCCTAAGGATCACCCCGAAAAAGTTTGCAAGTCCTGTAAACTTTTCTGCCCGTAAACTCTCAAAGATCGTTGCACAAAGCGTGGGCAGTCCACGCAATGCAGGACGAAGCCTCCATCGACGTGATGGAGGACTCCAGCGAGGGCAGTATCGGTGTCCTAAGTGACAGTTAAGGTGACTGGGGCTCATCGGAACCCCATGTGCGGGCCCTCGACTCCAATAATTAGGCCAGCGGTTCTGTGATGGAGACGGCACCCAGACGCCATAGCACACACACCTCCAAGAACATTAATCACATAGCACACGGCCGACGCTCGACGAAATCATTGAGCTTCGAGGCCCATGCGGTGTCCGCGGAGGCTCTAGATTTTCCATTGCTTACGCTTTCGCTTCACGACAGGCCTCCGAAACCGGCACCCAAAATCGGTTCGGACACTGCACAAAAAGGCCCTCCTTTCGTGTGCCGAAAAACAGGCGGCGAAGGCGCATCAGCGTCCCCTAAATATTCACCGAAAATGCAGGAACTAATTAAAAAAACACCTCCCTGCCACCCTGTTAAAAACAAAGACGCCATTGTCCCCCAAAACCACTCCGGCTCTGGATTCTTCCTCCCCTGTAGACAAACTCTCAGGGGCTATGCATCACAAGGACCAGGCATCCTCCCAAGCCACCGTTACAATGTCAAGACTTCCCACATTCATGTGACCATACCCCTGAACAATTTAACTGAATTATAAAGAGGATGTCATGCTTTGTTGACTTCATAGACAAGCGTCCAGAAGAACTAACGTCCCTTAGAGATGCCTCACGGTCAGGGGCTTCAAAACAGCAACCTCCTGCCAAAAACCCTCGGCTAGACCCACAGCCTAGCACTTCTGCCCTAGGCCTCTGGGGCCTCCACCTACGAAGACCCCTCTCAGGACATATATGGTGTTGATCTCTCAAGGTCACAAGACCATGGCTCGCAAGGGGACCGATACAGTCAGGACAAATACTACGATGACGATATCTACGTCATCCAGTCGCCTGACCACCCGGACCAGCCTGTGGCAGATTCTCCCGCAGACCATCAACTACAATAGAATGAACTGCTGCTGAAGGCTGCCCAACACTTTAGTATTGACACCCAAGAGGCACAAGTAGACAAGGACTTTGTGAAGGACATTCTGGGAGACGGAAAGTCTGCCAATCGTTTTATCCCACTGTTAGTCTGTACAAAGACTTATAAAGCCCTCCCTACTTGTGCCTAACCTCACAAGGGCGATTAACCCCAGAATCAAGAAATTATTCAGGCCAGCGCCCACAGACCACCTGTATATTAGGTGTCAGCTAAAACCTGATTCATTAGTCGTTTGGCGTCGGCTGCTGCCCCGCCAGACAAAGAAAGCAAGAAACTCTACACTTTCGGAAGGAAATTTGCCTTCTCATCGGCATACCAAGCTACAATTGCAAACAACACTACACTCTTGGCTAGTTATAGCTGCCACATGTGGGATGACTTGAAACACCAGGTTGATGCGGTTCCAGAACTGCTAAAATTGCAATTGTTAAGCACTATCACAAAGGGCAAGCAGATATCAAACTGCATCCTCAAAAATAATCTTGATGCAGCAGACCATGCAGACCGCACGCTCATCAAGCGCCACGGCTGGCTCAGATAGTCTGGTTTTAAGCTAGAGACTCTGTTACACTCACGAAGCGCTGGTCCCTTTGGTCTAGAAGCCGGCTCTGCGGTTCCGTTCGGAATGGTACCTCCAAGATGGTGGATCGCAGTACGAACGGTTCCGCTATTGCCGTTCCAGTCCTCTCACGTTCGCCAGAGGTACGGCGTACCGCTCACGTGACTCTTCATAGGCCATGGAGACTTCCAGCTCTTCGCGTCGCTACTGTGCTAGCGGATGCTCCGTGAGTTCGCAACTAGGCAATCTCAATCCTTCGTAAAGCCTCTACCTCTACCATTACTAACCCCTCTTCTCTTGACCTTCCAGATCCTCTATCCAGCATTCTTGGCAGATACATATTCCCCGGATTCATCTAGCGTCTCATTCTGAAACGCTGCCTCAGAGTTCTCGAGTTACTGCATTCTGGGTATTAACAAAAACTCTCGTCCAAGTCCCTTCCTTCTTCGAGTATTTTAGGATCTGATTCTACTTACCTTTACTTTCTTCTTACAGACTAGTGTTCCAGTTACCACTCTCTGTGTCCCGTATTCTCGGCTTCTCTCCTGGTATTTCTAATCCGGCTGGTTAAGAGGTCAGGGAAATCAGTCTCCTGCCTGTTTTTACCCATTTCCCTTCCTGTACTGCTACTATTCATCTCTTCGCTTCTCATCTCTCCCCTCTCCAGAAGCAGTCTTCCGATACTCAACGCCATGATCGAATAGGAGTCATCAGCCTGCGAACCACACTCAAACCACACTCCAATCTTCGGATCCTGCGCTCGACCAGGGTTTTCTTCCCCAGAGGGTTTCCCTGACTGGTGCGTACCTCTCACGCTGAGTTTCCCTACCGGTTGAGAGGTTGACGCATTGGTCGGGGAGATTCTTGAGCTCAGCATTTGCTTTCCCGTTGAACATATCAGTCTGCTCAGGTAAGACCTCCAAACCTATTCAATCGGGAGTTATTGTAACTAGCCTAAGGTTCTAGTATTGCATAACAGTTAGCGACGCCCAAAATAAAAATATAAAATAAGGCTACGGCAGACTGTGATTCAATGGAACAGCAAATGCAACAACTAATTGCCGCCATGCAATCAATGTCCCTAGAGATACAAGCTCTTAAACAGGATAATGCCCAATTACGACAACAGGTTACTCGTGCCTTCTCAGACTCTCCTCCAGTATGTTTGAATACAGGCAAGTTTGACGGAGACCCACACAAACTCAAGGAGTTTCTTGATAGCTGCACTGTGCAATTTACCTTCAAGTCCCGCTTCTTTCCAACAGACAAAGATAAGATTGGCTTTGTGATTTCTCATTTGGCCGGACCTGCTTTGGCCTGGGCTACACCTTTAGTGACCTCTAATAATGTGATCTTGGACTCTTATTCTGCTTTCACCAACAGTTTGAAAGCAATGTTTAGTAGACAAGAGATCTCGGTATCCACGCAAGAAAGACTGTTAGATCTTAGACAAGGTAACAAAGACCTACTTACCTATATCACTCTCTTCAAACAGCTTTCCTCTGAGTCAGGATGGCCAGACGATGGGTTGCTCACCTTATTCCGACGAGGACTTTCAGACGAATTAAAGGATGAGGTAGCTAAGGTTCCGCGTCCGGCAAATCTAGCGGATATGATCACACTCATCATGCAAATCGATTACCGCTTACATGAACGTTCTTTTGAAAAGAAGAAAACTAGAGGCATACGATCTCAACTCGATTATCCCCCCGTAACAAATAAAGCTATCACTTCAGACGAGCCTATGCAAATAGGAACAGTGAGAGGGCCCCTATCGATAGGTGAGAAAGAGAGAAGGAAGAGTATGGGACTATGCATGTATTGCGGAGCTTCGTCTCATAAGTTACGAGATTGTCCTTTAGTTCCCCCCCGACGCACTCCAGCCAAGGGGTCGGGAAACTTCAAAGCCCTACCGCAGGGGGAACAACGGTAGGGGCGCAAGATTCTGATTCCCCGAAGAGAATCCCTGTAAATCTGGACTCAGTAGCAACCACTCAAAACATGGTTATTATTTCTGTTACTCTTGTTTTTCACACTCAGATGGTACAGAACATACCTGCTCTGATAGATTGCGGTGCTGCAGGGAATTTCATTGATGACCAATGGGCCAATAAACATGGAATTAACTGTATACCCAAAGCGATGGTCACTCCTATTCAAGGAGTGGACGGACATCCACTAAGTTCTGGTCCTATCCGAGAACAGACAGAACCTGTTGTCTGTCAAATTGCCTCTCATAAAGAGACCTTATCTTTCGATTTAATCAAGGCAGCCCATTTCCCCATTATATTGGGTCTCCCCTGGTTAAGGAGACATAACCCCTTTATAAATTGGACAGCAGGTACTCTTTTCCTCGGCTCGGAATACTGTGTCAGCCATTGTTTAGCCAAGGAATCAGTTGGCATCTACATCCCGACTGAAAACTCGATCCCTTCACCAGTATCCTCAATAAACAACTTGGAGATTGTTCCGGAATGCTATTCTAAGTATCAGTCTGTCTTTTCCAATCCCCAGTTCCCTACTCTACCGCCTCATAGAAGAGATGACTGTCACATTGAACTTCTTCCGGACAAACCTATCCCGTTTGGGAGGATGTATGTCCTTTCCCAACAAGAAAAGGTAGTCCTCAAAGAATATCTCCAAACCAATTTAAGGAACGGGCTCATTACTGAGTCGGTTTCCCCGGCCGGAGCCTCTCTCTTCTTCATTCCAAAGAAGGAGACTAATGAACTTCGACCTTGTATTGACTACAGGGGTCTTAACAAAATCACAGTGGCAGATAAATATCCTATGCCTTTAATCCCTGACATCTTGGAGGCAGTCCGAGGAGCTTCCTTTTATACTAAACTGGACCTTCGCGGAGCATACCATCTCATCCGGATTGCCCCTGGAGACGAATGGAAGACAGCATTTCGAACCCCATTTGGGCATTTTGAGTATCACGTCATGCCTTTTGGATTGGTGAACGCACCTGCTGTGTTCCAGCGTTTCATGGACCATCTGTTCGCAGATATTCTATTCCATTTTGTAATCATCTACTTAGACGACATCTTAGTATACTCCTACTCTCAAGAAGAACACCTGATACATGTAGAAACTGTACTCAAACGACTGCAGTCAAATCAGCTGTACTGTAAAGCATCTAAATGTGAATTTCACCAAAGACAGGTAACCTATCTCGGGTTTGTGATGTCAGCCCAAGGCATTTCCATGGATCCAAAAAAGATCTCCGCTGTGGTTGATTGGCCCATACCTTCTAACGTTAAGGAGATCCAACGGTTTTTAGGTTTTGCTAATTTCTATAGGAAATTCATCCCTAACTTTTCGGATATTATTCTGCCCCTGACTCGACTGTTAAAGAAGGGAATTCCGTTTGTTTGGGATAAATCCACCGATTCTGCATTTCAAACACTTAAATCCTTGTTCACTTCTGCATCCTGTTTGATTACCCCCGACCAGAATAAACAGTTTTTTGTGGAAACTGATGCATCTCATCATGCTCTGGGCGCGGTCTTACTCCAACAAACCGACCAAAGAGATGAAAGACCAGTTGCATATCTTTCTAAAACCTTCAATGCTTCGGAACAGAACTACTCTGTGCTCGAAAAAGAATTGTTGGCTATAAAAAGGGCGTTTGAAGAGTGGAGACACTTGTTACTAGGTTCACCCTTTCCTGTAGTGGTACGAACAGATCATCAAAATCTCAGGGTCCTACAGAATGCACATACAACCAACAGCCGACAAGCACGTTGGGCGTATTTCTTCCTTCCATTCCGGATCGAATTCACTATTCTTCCAGGAAAACAAAACCAGAGGGCGGATGCTCTCTCTCGTAAGGACGTTCCTGTCTCCCAATTCAGCTCTGAACAATTGTTCCCCAAAGCAAGATTCATCGCTGTCATCACCGACTTCTTAAGCGAATTGAGGACTGCATCGGTTTCTAACCTTGACGCCTGCAAGAAGACAGCCAGTACTTACCATCTTTCCCAGGACGATTCCTTTTTCTTTCACAAATCGCAAGTCTTCATCCCTACTTCAGAGTTGCAGCATGAAGTATTACGAATGTGTCACGACTCTCGGGCCGCTGGGCATCGAGGCGTTCAAGGCACTTTGAACCTAGTGCTAAGATATTTTTGGTGGCCGGAAGTCCGCAAGGATGTACAGGACTATGTAGCAGCCTGCATCGTTTGTTCCCAATCCAAGAATCCCAGAACTCCACCTTTGGGGCTACTCACCCGGATGCCGATTCCAGAGAAACCTTGGCAAGTGATCTCTACCGACTTTATAGTAGATCTTCCTCCCTCACGCAACAAGACCGCCATAATGGTCACCATTGATTATCTTACGAAATTGGCACATTTCACTCCCATGAACAAGCTGCCTGGGGCTGGGGAAATGTCTAAGATTTTCCTTTCTGAAATTTTCTCCAGACATGGCCTACCGGACACAGTGGTCTCCGATAGGGGCCCTCAATACACCTCCAAGTTTTGGGAAAAGGTTTGCCAAGTCTTAGAAATCAAGCGGGCTCTCAGCTCGGGATATCACCCACAGACGAACGGACAGACGGAACGCCTTAACCAAACCTTGGAGGCCTATCTACGGTGTTTCACATCAGCCGCCCAAGACAATTGGTTGGACTTGTTGCCTTTAGCCGAATTTGCATATAACAATGCCCTTCATTCGGCCCTTCATACTAGCCCTTTCCATTGTACTTATGGATTCCATCCTTCCTTTGTTCCTTCTGTCCCTTTATCCCCTTCTAGTTGTCCAGGAGTGGATGGCCTTATTTCCGAAATACAAGAAGGACATAAATCGGCTAGAGTCTCATTACGAATGGCTCAAGATAGGGCCAAGCGGACTGCTGATAAACATCGCCAAGACGTCCCACCTTTGAGCCCGGGAGATACTGTTTGGTTGGCTTCTCGCTTTCTTCCCCGGCATCTGGTCCCTTCCAAGTTATCCCCTAGGTTCTTCGGTCCATTCAGGATCTTATCGATGGTGGGTTCTGCGGCAGTCAAGCTCGATTTGCCCTCGTCATGGTCCCGGATTCATCCTGTTTTTCACCTCTCCCAGATTCGGTTGACAGTACCGGATCGATTTCACCGGTCGGATTGTACCCCTCCTCCTCCTATCTCTACCGATACTGGTCCAGAATATGAAGTCGCCAGTATCTGTGATTCCCGTTATCGGAGGGGGAGGCTACAGTTCTTGGTGGACTGGAAGGGGTACTCCCCTGCAGAAAGAACGTGGGAGCCGGCCTCTGGAGTTCATGCTCCACGTCTGGTCCGACGATTCTTTAGGTTGCATCCAGGGAAACCAGGGTCGCCCCCCAGGAGAAGGGGGCATACTGTTACACTCACGAAGCGCTGGTCCCTTTGGTCTAGAAGCCGGCTCTGCGGTTCCGTTCGGAATGGTACCTCCAAGATGGTGGATCGCAGTACGAACGGTTCCGCTATTGCCGTTCCAGTCCTCTCACGTTCGCCAGAGGTACGGCGTACCGCTCACGTGACTCTTCATAGGCCATGGAGACTTCCAGCTCTTCGCGTCGCTACTGTGCTAGCGGATGCTCCGTGAGTTCGCAACTAGGCAATCTCAATCCTTCGTAAAGCCTCTACCTCTACCATTACTAACCCCTCTTCTCTTGACCTTCCAGATCCTCTATCCAGCATTCTTGGCAGATACATATTCCCCGGATTCATCTAGCGTCTCATTCTGAAACGCTGCCTCAGAGTTCTCGAGTTACTGCATTCTGGGTATTAACAAAAACTCTCGTCCAAGTCCCTTCCTTCTTCGAGTATTTTAGGATCTGATTCTACTTACCTTTACTTTCTTCTTACAGACTAGTGTTCCAGTTACCACTCTCTGTGTCCCGTATTCTCGGCTTCTCTCCTGGTATTTCTAATCCGGCTGGTTAAGAGGTCAGGGAAATCAGTCTCCTGCCTGTTTTTACCCATTTCCCTTCCTGTACTGCTACTATTCATCTCTTCGCTTCTCATCTCTCCCCTCTCCAGAAGCAGTCTTCCGATACTCAACGCCATGATCGAATAGGAGTCATCAGCCTGCGAACCACACTCAAACCACACTCCAATCTTCGGATCCTGCGCTCGACCAGGGTTTTCTTCCCCAGAGGGTTTCCCTGACTGGTGCGTACCTCTCACGCTGAGTTTCCCTACCGGTTGAGAGGTTGACGCATTGGTCGGGGAGATTCTTGAGCTCAGCATTTGCTTTCCCGTTGAACATATCAGTCTGCTCAGGTAAGACCTCCAAACCTATTCAATCGGGAGTTATTGTAACTAGCCTAAGGTTCTAGTATTGCATAACAGACTCAGGCAACCCTCCTTAACATGCCGGTGGAACCTAATGTACTTTTCGTTAAGGCTGTCGAAAAAGCCCTCGAGCGCAAAGGAGGAGTATGGCACTCTTAAATCCCTTGGCCAGTTAACAAACAAGCCCTACATACAACGGTGCTCATCAATATCCAGAAGGTTTCGGGGTCAGGATTCACAGCACTCTTCCACATACACTCAGGACGGACACTCTTCAACTTGGGGCCCATCGCAAGGACAGTCTTCCTCTTCTGGATTTCAAAGAAGAAATAAAAGATATAAAGGAAGAGGCAGAACCTCACCTGGGAGAGGCTCCATCCCTCCCAAACAATGACTCACCACAGCAGGGCCCCTCCCATGCCATTCCAGTAGGAGGTCGAATTTCACACTTCACCCATGCATGGGAGGAGATAACGTCAGACAAAGGGGTGTTGTCCACCGTGGCAGGCGGATGTTGCATCAAACTGTTACAAAAGCCACCCAACCACCCTCCAATAAACAGAAAAATGATACTAGAAGAGTGGCTCATACTGTTAGACGAAGTAAAGACACTGCTGGAAAAGGACGCAATAGAGATCGTCCCAGCAAACCAGGTAAGTAAACAAGGGTATTTATTCAGCGTACTTCCGTGTGGCAAAGAACAACCTTTCCATGCACCCAGTACTAGATCTGCGCCCTGCGAACAAATGTCACGCCCCAAATGTTTTGTATGACCACGTTTCAAGAAGGAATCCCCTCTTAAACGGGGGGACTACATTGGATATGAAAGATGCATACTTTCATATTTCAATGCTCCCTGTGCACAGGAAATATCTGCGGTTCAAGATAGCGGGAGTTCACTACCAGTTCATGGTACTCCCCTTTGGCATCGCCTCAGCACCAAGAGTATTCACAAAGGTACTTGCGGAAGTGGCAGCACACCTGCGCAGAGAGTCAATCCCAGTATACCCTTATCTGGACGACTGGCTAACCACCAGGGAACCTCCTCAAATTTGCAAACGAAATACACAAAAGACAATAAACCCTCTTTTCAATTTGGGCTTCTCCATCAACGAAAAGAAATCCAGTCGAGTCCCTAGCCAAATAAAACAATTTCTGGGAGCAATTCTAAAGACAACAGTAACTGGCTTTCCGGTCAACCGAGAGAGTACAAAACATGCTGTTGCAAGTACCCCACTATAAGGCTGGTCGCCAGATAACTGTACGCAAAGCATTGCGCTTGTTTGGGATGATGGCCTCATGCATTCACTTAGTTCCACACACGCGCCTGCGCATGCTCCCAATGCAGGAATGGCCAACGAAACAATGGTCTTAGGCAAGCAATCAGTGGGACGATCTAGTGGTTGTTTCGCTAACCCTGGTACAGGCTCTTTCGCAGGGCCAACCTGCTAAAAGGAAAACCCTTCCGCGTTCCACCAGCACAAGCAATCCTAACTACCGACGCCTCACTCGCCAGATGGAGGCTCACTTCCTCCACCACACAGCCCATGGCCAGTGGACATGTGCTACAGCCCAAAAACACATCAACTTCCTGGAACTTTTGAAAGTTCTCAAAGCTGTTCAAGCCTTTCAGCAACATCTTACAGGTCAAACAGTGCAAGTTCTCAGTACAAGTTCTCACAGACAGCGCCACTGCCATGTTCTACATAAACATGCAGGTTGGCACACACTCTCAAAGTCTGTCCAAGCTATACCAAAAAATATGGAAGTGGGCAATCAAGCCGAACATGTTCCTGACCTCTCCACGTGTTCCAGGGGAACTCAATTCTCTGGCAGACACTCTGTGCAGATACCCTCTACCAGAAGAAAACGAGTGGCAACCTGACAAAGATATCCTAGATGGAATATTCTCCCAATGGCGTCATCCCCCATTAGACTTGTTTGCCACAAGCCTAAACGCGCAATGCCCAGACGTCGCGTCTGGGTTTCCCCAACCAGTGTCCAAGAGGAACACCCTGTGGATGAACTGGTCAGGGAAATTTGCTTACGCTCCCCCCACAACCCCCCCCCCCCCCCCCCCCGACACCACTCCTGAGCAGGATAGTGCACAAGTAACTCTCTAATCCTGATCACTTCTATGTGGATGAGACAACTTTGGTTTCCACATCTGCTCAAACTGGCGATGTGCGACCCAATCAAGCACCTGTACCCCTACAACATGCTAACACCACAAGGGAGCATCCCTCCACCCTCAGCCTCAATCTGTGAACTTGGCAGCCTGGCTCCTGAAGTCATAGAATTCAGCCACTTAAATCTTCCACAAAGGTGTATGGATATCCTAAAGGAGGCACGGAAACCCAACACCGGACCTGCTATTTTAACAAGTGGAAGAGATTTGTGATATGGTGCAGGTCACAAACGTTAAACCCAATCGAATGTTCGCCAGCTAGCATTCTACATTACATTACTTTAGCTACTAGACTCCGGCCTAGTATTCAACTCCATCAAATTGCACCTGGCGGCTCTGTCAGCTTATACCACTTCACAGAACAAAGTCTCCTGGTGGAAAGTTCCTGTCATTAAAGTATCCATGGAAGGGGTAAAGAGGTAATCCCTCCACCCCCCATCTCTAACCCTCCACTGGTTTGGGGTCTTAATGTTGTACTCCCCAAACTCATGGGTCTGCTCTTTGAGCCTATACACAAAGCCAGCCTAAAACATTTGACTTACAAAACTGAGCCATCACCTCTATAAGACTAGTCTGTGAACTACAAGCTTTGTCCGTACAAGACCCTTTATTCATAATCCTCAAGGACAAGGTTGTCCTCAGAACACATTCAAGGTTTTCACCTGGTTCATTTCAAAGTTCCATGTTAATCTGTAGAACTACCTACATTCTTTCAAAATCCATCCATCTCAGCTGAAAGAAACCTCCATACACTTGATGTACGGAGGGTGGTCTTGTACTATGTGAACAAAACTAAATCCCTAAGGAAAACTGATCAGCTCTTTGTTTCAATAGCACCTGGGAGAGAAGGCGATCACATATCAAACGCCAATTCCAAATGGAGAGTCAAGTGCATACAGCTCTGCTACTCCCTATCCAAAAACGTTTTAGCTTTCACTCCCAGGGCTCACTCCACCAGAGGTACCGGAGCTACCTTAGCCTTCATTGCAAACGTCCCTCTAGATGCCATTTTCAAAGCTGCTACATGGAGTTCCATTCATACCTTCACATAGCATTATTGCATTGACACTCACTCAGCTTCACTGGTGGGACAAGCGGTTCTAAAACATCTATTTGCCGCTGCAACTTCTCACATCTCACCTCCTTCTCCAGATACTGCTCGCTAATTTATGCAGAGCATGTGATCTAAGCTGATCTACAAGCCCCAGAAGGGATACATTACTCACCGTAATCTTCTTTCTGATGCTTGTAGCTGCTTAAATTCACATGCGCCCACTCTTTCTCCCCTAATGGAGTCGAAGGCGCATAGATGTTTTTCTGGTTTACCACAGTTTCTGCTTTATCACATCTGTTCTCACGCTACACTTCATGTAACCTCATGTCAGAAACAAACAATCTGAGGGACCTCGACGCGTGAAGGTCCATGGGTACAGTACACATCACACTAGGGATAGTATTACTAACACGCCCTTTCAATGTCGGTTTTCGAGTTTCAAAAACAAATCTTGTAATACTCTGCGACTACCACTAGATGTCGGACTATGCAGAGCATGTGAATCTAAGCCAATACAAGCATCAGAAATACGATTACGGTGAGTAATGTATCCCATATATATGCAACACAATCCATGTTAAATTCTTACTTCATTAAAATATGGTAACATCAGAAGGATGATTTTTGCAGGTAGTCCAGAGGTGGTGGTGGTAGGGGATCAGGGTGCATGTAGAGGTGATGACATCCGAGGCGGGAAGTGAGCTGGAGGTGTCGATGGTAACATCGGTAGGAGAAAGTGATGAGGCGGAGGCAGTAGGAAAGATGGTATAGACCAGGCTGGAAGTATAACATCAGATTGGAAGGGGATACTCTAGAGGAGGTAACGCCAAGAGGACGTGGCGACTTGGATTTAGCAACGGTGGACAGAGAGACGAGAGCAGACCCTAGGAGGTGCAAGAAGAGAAGGCAGAAAGCAAAGGAATGGTTTAGGTGACAAAGGAGATCCAGCTTTTGATTAGCCACGACAGGAAAGATCCAGTGAGCCAGGTCGGCCCTAGGCATGACTAGCGTCTGGGGGAGGATTGAGGCAGTGTGTTGGAGACTACTAGAGATCATAGAAGTTAGTTGAAGGAGGGGAGAAGAAGTGGTGCCCAGTAAATATGACAAATATTCATAGTGTTGTAGGGAGCTCTTGAAATGTAAGATTTAAAAACACACAATTTGAAAGCAAGTTGTTTCCCATTTACTATGCACAGTCTAACGCTATTTACACTTAGGCTTGACACTCCACTTTGCAACAAGCCCTCAGTTTGGTTAAATAAAATATCTCTCTGCAGCCACATCCATGTAACGTTTGACTGTAGGACCGACATCTGGTGAACTCATTGGGACTTCAAACGCTGATTAATTTTGCCATGTCAGCATAGTAGGTTCAATGAGTCCAATAAAAGTTATCATAACTTGGACTTCTGTGTGATTCTAAAACTGAACTAACATTGCATCAAACCTGTCTTTGCAGAATAACCATATGGGTTGGTTGATTAACATGTTCTTACTTAACATTTTAAAGCTGAAGGCAATTAGGACAAAGCAGAAGGTCTACTTGGCTTTCATTGATTTGGAGCAAGCCTTTGATAGTATTAACAGGGAAAAGCTCTGGGAGAAGTTGACCAATTGGTTTTGCCTTATAGATCTTCTGGAAGCTATTAAGGCCTTATATTCCTAAACCACAATTCAGATCAGGATGACTGCGAAAGGAGACCTTACTAAAGAAATACACACTTTAGGGGGTGGAACAGGGTTGTCCTTTGGCACCGGCGTTGTTTATTGTGTATTTATCTGATATGGAACAAAATCAAAAGCCTGTACAGACTTTTCCTCCCAAAAATATATGACCAACTCATTCCGTGGATGTTATACGCAGATGACGTGGTCATGATTGACCAAACCCCAACAGGGCTAGGTTAAACACCAAAAAATCAGAAATAATGATACATCAGATGTTCGAGGGGAAAAAGAAAGCTCGAAGAAACGAGAAAATATGGAGGGAGAGGATCTGATTAAAATGCATTTGATTGACCACCCAAGTAAAGACGATTCTTAAAAAGTTTGGAAAATTCACCCTGATCTGATTACTACTTTCTTTAAACAGAAAGTTGTTCCAATTCTTATTTATGGTGCGGAAACTGCTCCAAACCTCCCAATAGGATTTTGGGATGTGATGGAGGGGTACTTTTGGAAGAGGGTTCTCCGTCTGCCAAGGTGTCTTAACGATAACCTTAATTAGATATGAAGTGGGACTGCAGTCCTTGCATTCGATGGTTAGATGGAGATCAATGTCCCTTTACCGCAGCTGTTCTGAGAGGACAAACTCCTCCTCTTTGAAATTCAGAAAAAAAGGGGAACCAAGGAAAAGATTGGTTGCTGGATGTATGGAAGGGCATCTGCTGTGCATGGTTAAATGATCTTGACCTTTCAGAAGATTTATTGATGAACCCTGGAAAGGTCAAGACTCAATTAAAGAGGCAAGATTCGATACATATGCAAACAAGCAGGTTGTCCTACATATTGCCGTTGGATTTGGTATACGAACGGAGATCAGTTAATCAACTACCAGGGTATTTGTCATAATTCCCTAGCCCTAAATACTGAGATTTCTTTGAGGTTGTGTTACGCTCACCTGGCTCCCACAGAGGCGTCGATCTGGACTGGACTGCTGCGGTCTCCACCAATGTGACGCGTAGGGCCGAGATGACGGACTGGACTGGCCCACCTAGCTTCCTTCGCTTGGCCCGTAGGAATATTCTTCTGCAAGTGGAGGAAGGGAATTAACCACCCGCGGAGTTGAGCGTAAATCCCCCCACCCCGCTGTTCTCCCCACTGATCACCTTGGATGTTCCCTCTTATAGTCTGACCTGATGATTTGAAAAGATGAGCTCTCCATCCTGCATTGAGCGCAGGGGCGCGTATATAACTAGTTGCTTCACTGGCTCGAAGGAATTGGTGAGTTCCAGGACAATATGGACTCCGATATTCCCGGCAAGACGCCGTAAGTATGTAGTTCGTAAAAGTTCAAATGCCTGACTTTCACTCTTGTCCGATTCCTTGCAGGTTGCAGCTTGACCCTACTGAAGAGTTCCTCGTGGTAACCGGTAATGTTCTGGTAAGGATTTGTATTATCCAACACAGTTCGATAAAATAATGTCCATATGTAACCTGTAGCTTTCTCCCTTATTCAGGCGCTGAGAGAAAGTATGAAGTCTCGGGGAATAATGCCTCTGGCGGTAAAATTAGGTAAATCTTTTGTGGTGAGGGGGGTTCCCCTTGTTAGTCCCTTGTTTCACCGTGCTGTCCTTTTGTTTCCCCTTAGGGGCCGGGGTTCGGCTAGGATGCAGTGGAAACTGCGCCGACCCGTGAAGAAGAATAGTACCCCCGGTGGTAAAATAAGGTAAGTCTATGGGGGGTATTCCTCTGTGTATACCCTTGGCTCACCTTGCTGATCTTGTCTTCTCCTTAGGTGCCAGAGTGCGGCGGTTACATGCAAGAGGATGCGGTGAAGTGTGAAGATGCTGCGAAGGTCAGTGAGTTCAGCGCGGCGCTGCAGCAGGCGAGGCGACACGCATAAAATAACTTTTTTCTTCCAGCTCGAAGGCGCGATGGATCGGGAATTCAGGTAAGGATCAAAGGTATTGCTCTTGTTCTAACCTTTTCTCCTTCTTTCTCCCTTTTTCTAGGAGCTCCAGACTCGAGGCAGGCGTGGCAGACAACTGGATGCAGACTTGCAGGCACGGTGAGCATTACGCTGCTGGATGCAGAATAACGCGAAGCGTGTGCTGTGCTGCTCTTCGGGCGTGGTTTAAATAGCCTCCAAAGTAGTCCCAGGTAAGTATTCCTCCCCAGCCCCACCCGAGTTAAAAAAAAATAGTCCCTAGGTAAAATAGTCCCTTCCAAGCCTCGTTTGGCTTGGAGCTCTTGGAGCATGGTCTGCATCAGGTAAGTTTGCAGCATGGTCTGCATCAGGTAAGTTTTAATCTATGAGCCTGGCGCCTATGGCGCCAGGACTGACTCCCCATATGAGCCTGGCGCGATAGGCGCCAGGACTGCACCCAAATAGCCCCTAGCGGGGGTTGTTGGGTTTGCTTGGGGTAACTTGGTGCCTGCTTCCGGGGTTGCTGGACTTGGCCTGGGTCCCCGGGGGTAGGCATCATGACAGGTTGCGACTGAACATCCTGTCTACTAAGGAGGTCATCAGTATGAGGAGATAAAAGAAAGATAGGAACCCCTTATGCAGATTTTGTGTGAGGAGGAATGAGGTTGAATCAATGGAACACATGATAGGAGAATGTAAGGGGCTGGATTCAATGAGGCGGAAATATATGAGGAAGGTTGTTAATCGTTATAAATCATTGTCCATGGAGGAGTGGTGGAAATACTTTATAATTGGCGAAAACTGTTCAATGATATTGACTGTGATGAAATTCATGGAGGAAGCGTTGGATCTCTAGACGAAGTTGTATGATGGCACAGACCCCGTTCTTGAGGGAAAGGGATTGGGGTACATTTAAATTTGAACTAAGGATAATGTGAGTTTTAATTCTGGTTTTACATTGTTACTGTGATTATATTGTGATTTTTTTTTTGTGAATGTATTTATGAAAGGTTTGTAACAAACCAACCATAAAAAAAAACATGTGGGTTGGTTGATTAACATGCTTTTATTTGCCATCAGTATTACAAGCAACCATCATGTAAAACAAGCGGAAACGGATGAAAAAAAGATATCTTTGACAATGAACTGCGTTGACATTGTTCTATCTCTGCTGCATTTCACCTCAAACAGCATCTGTGTTTGGTTAGTCATGTTACCAGTGTTTTCCCACTTTAACCAGAGAAGCAACCTTCTACCGTCTTGACAGAGAATATCACACAATCCTTCCCTATGTTTAACTAAGCGGGACTTTTCCCACACCCATACACGGTGCAACATACATGTATACTCCATGTGCAGTGGCAAAGTTTGAAGCCCCTTTGGGAGGCCCAGCACTTATTTAAGAAAGTGTTTCTGTTACACAAAACATCTCCATATCTCTGCACTATACCTACTGGTTGGCCTTGCCTGCGCTGGGATGGAAATGAGTCTATCCCACCCCCGTAGCCGCTTTAAGGTGAGGTGAATTCCATATGAAATCGTGTAGTATACAAGGGGGAGTAGACCGTGCTATGCAATTCAGCGCAGATATAATATAGCGCAAATGATAGATGCATAACCATAGTGTGCACATAGAAACGCCATTTTGTAATTATGGCGGATGCATAGTCTGAAAGGGCTGCAAGGCACAACTCTCGGCTTCCTGGAAGGACTCGACTAGGCCCCGATCATTAAGACGGAATAAGCCTGCATAACCAGTTCTCACGGAAGTGGCCTCTTTTCCCTCCATTGTTGCAGTTACTCAGTATCAATGGAAGGAATGCACCCTGCAAGGCCGTGAGACAACACCAGGCTTCTCGCAGAGCCCATTCATCACAGCCAAACTGCCAGCAGGCCTCAACCCCCACCTACCCTACCCAGAGCCATGGCCCACACCACTGACCTGATCCCCACACCCCTGCATTCGAAGACGGTGCACGACCCCAGCACAAATCATTAACCAACTGGCCATAAAAGATCTAAGCATGTGCAACTACTTCAGTTTGTCGCATAAATACATCCTTTGTAAAAATGAGGTACAGGGAGGAATAAATTATAGATCGAAACGAGGGTGGAAGCCTTCGGTGCGAGAGGAGCGTTATCAACAACGCATAGAATGTGTGGGTCAGTATGACTGTATTTCTTCCTCCTTTCCTCCTGGCACCAGTCTTCGAGCCTCCCAGGTGCATGCCACAGTGATGTAGTAGTAGCTTAGTGTATCATATCAGTTTTGATAATGTAATTTATGAGAGGCCTGACCTTCACTCCGTGGAGAGATGAGCCCAGCTGACCCACGTGGGGACTGACAGATAGCGGAGAAGCAAACCAATTGTAGCCTGGCATCCCCTATGGAGGAGGCCCATGTATAGGGTCTTGCCAATCAGTGGCGCTAATTTTGTAGTCGATATTGATGATGCGTTACTGACTTTTAAGTCTCTGCTTGTACTAGTTTGGGCCAGAACGTTCTTGAGCAGCAGAGTCCTTTGCTGATATTTTGTACAATTAAACCTTGTTATCCTGGCAAGCTATCTCTTGGCTTGTTTCCCTAGAGGGTTGTATTCATTCTGGCGTGTGAATAAAAAGGGACTTGCCTTCATTTGGTGACCCTGCCGATGTGATCCCATCACCCCGTACCTGCAGAGGTATCCAGGCGGCCTCTTTGGAAGGGCAGCGTCCACCTACAGTGACCAGTCCCAAAACGCGTATGACGAGTGGCCTTGTGGGAGCCGTCTTTGCAGGATCCCGCCTATTCTTT
This sequence comes from Ambystoma mexicanum, assembly GCF_040938575.1. Taxonomy (NCBI): domain Eukaryota; kingdom Metazoa; phylum Chordata; class Amphibia; order Caudata; family Ambystomatidae; genus Ambystoma; species Ambystoma mexicanum. Next base: position 740,088,546 of record NC_090935.1, read on the forward strand.
GGAGCGGGGTGCGGCCCCAAGGAGAGGTGCAGGCCGGTTGTGGAACCCCATGAACGGAGGTCTTCGGGAGAATACGCGCACATGAGTATGGCCTGCAAGGGATAACAAAGTAGGGGTGAATGTATAGAGTAGTGTGAGCATGCGGTGACTGAAATTGAGAGTGTGGTGTATTTGTAGAGTGTGCTGATTTTTTTGGTTTTTTATAAATTTTTTAAGGATATCAAGGAAGAGGAACACAGAATAGAGGGAGCCCCCCACCCTCCGAGTGAGGAGGGGAAGGTGGCGCCACGTGCACTGTCTCGACCAGTACAAGAAAAATATAAGGATAAATATAGGAGCTCTGCATAATTAGAGAGCTCGGGAATAGTAGTGGTTGTTGTTTTAGCTTGTTATTTTAGTTTGTTTACTTGACGTTTTTTAAAGTGTAAGGAGGAGGCCCAGGAGGGGCGTGGTGTATGTGGTGTGTGTGTGTGAACATATTAGGAAGGCATGAGGTGCATGTGTAAGAAGCTCTGTTCAGTGATAGCGGGATGGGGAAAGTGAATTGATGATTTTTTCTCTTTGAACTTGTTGATGGTGCTAAGATGTATTGGAGGTGAAACTGAAATGCATATCTATTGAATTGAACAAATTACTGTTTAGCATTGGCACAGTAGCATACGCGCAGCCCCAAAGAAAAGACCAACAAGAAGCACAACTATGGGGTAGAAACGCCTCTGGTTCACATATGCAAGGGCCTGCCCCTGTATTGCAAAAAGATTAAGAAATATCACAACCAATGGGTGACTGAGACTCTGGAAAATGTTTCAGGACACAGAGGATCCTATAGGGGAAAGGGTGACACCCGACAGTAGTAAGTCAACAGACAAAGGGGAAAATGGGAAGAACATGGAAGGGAAAAAGGGATATATCCGCTAGCAACTCTCCCAATGGAAGGGTATACCAACCCAACATATGTATTGGCTGGCACAGTGGTAGCAACACCAGGAACAGCCCCACCCCCGCCATATGTCTCAAATGCAGAAGTTATTGCCCATACGTAAGCCCAAGCGACTTAGAAGTAGCACTAGCATCAACACGGACAGAACAAGCCTGAATGCGGCCCGCATGCAATGCGACCAAGTAGATACACTGGTGCCTCCTGTAGAGACACCGCTACAACCATCAATATTTATTATTCAGAATAGACAGCGCACCCATACTAACTGTTCACATAGAACGTGACAGAGAAACAGACAGCTTGGGCTATGAGAATGTGGGTTCCAAAAGAGGAGACAAAGAATATTGGAGTGACTTTGATGAGACTAAGGGCGATGGGAAAGAGGACGCAGAGCAAGCTCCCCACCCTACGCCAAAATTAGAAAGTATGTGAGACGGAAGACTGAGGGAAAGATTTGGCAGGATATCCTTAGCAAGGAAAAAGGGAAGCGTGACTAAAGGCGGAAAAGGCACGATGAAAATGCAAATGCCACTGATACACAAGGGGGCAGGGAAGCCTCACTATGTACCCTGGCTGCAAATGGACAAAAATAATCTCCTCAAGGCACTCCCACAACTCGCGACGGGGAATGGGAAATGGATTTATGCGTTTGAAAAGAACACTGCAGGGGTGCCCTTAGCAATAGCGGATATTAAGTCTGTTAGTGGCAGCAGACCAAGCAGAAAATGTGTGGGTCAAAGCAGGGTGCCCAGGAATAACGTTGTGCAATGATGCCCATGATGGAGCATCGTTTAACAAGATTAGAGCAAGGGTATAGGATTTGTTGCGGCGAACGCTCCCCGATACTCTAGACTTACAATCTATCATGCAGTGCACAATGGGGGATGATGAAGATGCAGCTCGGTACATTCTCAGGGTCCAAGAGCTGTGAAGAGCGGAAACGGGCAGCGCCTGGGACCAATCAACTTCACTTTTCTATTTTATAGTAAAAAAGGGTCTACCTACAGAAGTACAGAAAGCGTTTGACAAAATAGCAGGGTAGAAGCAAAATGATGGCCTGAAAATCAAAGTATCATAGTTCACCATTGTAGAAGATAAAAAAGCGGGAGAAGAAAATTATTCATAGGCAACAGGCTGAGGAAGCGAAACTGGTCCAAAATAAGTTAATGAAAGTAGCTGTGGTAGTAACATGGCCAATGCCAGCACCAGCGCAGGAGGAAGGGTATGCCCCTAAAGCAGTGAATGCGAGAATAGCGGAAGTGTGGGCTGAAGAAGGGCAAGGACAGTGGGGGCAGTAACCCATAGTTCTCGGGGCCCCAGTGGCAATGAGAACAACAGCAAGGACGAGATGGGTTCCGAGGTTCAAGGGGAGGAGGATATGGGGGTCCGGGGCCAGGAGGAGGTGGTTCAGGACAGTGCTGGACATGTGGGAGATGGGGGCATTTTTTGAGAGAGTGCCAGAGAAGGCAGGGAGGGGGTTACAACTACAGTCAGCCGTACTATTGCCCTCCACATCAGGGGAACCCGCATGGTTTACCCCCTAGAATGACTTTGATACAGTATGAGATTCACCAAGCTTACACCCAGCTACCCCCACAAATCCCAAGCCCCTGTCATCCACAACACCAACAGCAGGCAGCCCAACATTATCAACCCCGTCCTAACCCCCTGCCCGCGGAGAACAGAAACTCTTTCGGCACTGCGCTTAATGGCACAGTGGCCCCATTTCAAGGTGCTACAGTGTTAGGGGGAAACCCTTTTTCATTCCCTGGGACAGACACATAACCTGACTAGGACAGCCTACAGAGAGCACTTGCGTGTCCAGTCCTGTCAGTGACCCTAAATACAGAAGAAGAACAGTTGGTGGGGACAGAGATAAGGAACAAACAATTCATCTTTATGGTAGACTTGAGTGCATTAGTGAAGGTGACTTCCCTCTATCTTGACACGCAGGGATTCTCTGGGGCTGTTTTGACGGTTCCATACACAAAAGACCTAGATGTGAAGGTGGGAGGGAAGATCGTAAGGGGTCCCCCTTCTTATACTCTGACAGTTCTCCTGCCAACTTGCTCGGTAGGGATCTGCTAAGTATGTTAAACATGACAATCTCATTCACGGACAGCGGTATCGTCTGTGCCACCCTGGCATGTGTTCCTTTGGGATACATGCTTGTGATACATGCCATGGCACGCAATGTAGCGGTACGAGGCATCCCATTCAACCACAACATGTTCATTTACTGCATCACAGTGCTTGCACGAGCTGACCCCAAATTACAAGAACTTGCTGGCAAGTGCCCATTGATTTCATCTTTTGGTCCGTGGTGTCCCCAGAGTTAGTTGCAGGAATGATACTCTCTCTAGACCTAGAGGGCCTGCTAATGTCAGCAAAAATAATTGTGGTTTTAGGCACTGACTCCCACGGATGCGGTGGTGCACCGTGTTATGCATAGATCCTACTGTCCCCCTTAAAGAACTAACTGATGCAGAACTGTTTGAGGATGACAACAATGACAGAGAGATCATCCTCGAAATATGCATATCCTGTGAGATAATGGTGCAATATTGAAGAGTACTGAGCCCCCTCATGGCTGTGGTCACACCACCCTCATTCAGCCAAGCAGACTTAAAACATGTTCCCACGCACTTATGTACAACAAGCCCACATGATGTAGGGATCTAGAACGAAGTAACCCCTGTAAGAATCACACTTAAGTCGGGGGCAGTACTCCCCCAGGTAAAGCAATACCCATTGTCCAAGGAAGCAGGTGAGGGGATCAGGGAAATACAGGCCTTGCTACACCAAGGGATCATAGTACACTCTACCTCACCATGCAACACACCGATATACCCTATAAAAAAGGCAACAGGGGGCAGTTGCAGGATGATCTGGGATCTTTGCCCCCTTAATGACGTAGTGCAGAAGGAGTTTCCACTTGTCCCCAACCTGGCATCCATTGTGTGCAGCATCCCCAAGGAAGCAACACATTTCACAGTTGTAGATTTAAAGAACACCTTCTCAGTACCCAGACTCATAGTACCTCACAGCATTTAGCCTGGGTGGAAAGCGCTACGAACACACTAGTTTGCCTCAGGGGTACTACGAAAGCCCCAGCATATTCAATAGAATACTGTACGAAGACTTGGGTAACATCTAGGTACCTAGCAAGATAATTCAATACGTAGATGATTTGCTGATGTGCAGTGAAAGTGAGCACAATTGTCGCAGAGACGCCATTGCCCTTTTTCAATTGTTAGCATGTAAGGCATACAGAGGGCGCTAGAGAGCCGTCCAAGATGGCGGCTTCCCTGTGAGCTCCGTGTAGCTCCCACACCAATCCTGAATAATCGCTGCCTCTGTGGTGTCTAAACCACTCACTGTTGTCATCAATAAACTGGTGGGACGATACAGCACAAAACGCTGCTACCATTTCATCCGAGGCCCGCTGGTTCACCCCCAAAGACCCGGCGGAGAAGAGCCCCCGCCCCCATCCTCCTGTCCGTGTGGAATCGTGGCCTCTGGCTGAGACGCGGAAGACCCTGAGAGCAGAAAGCTGCCGGCTGCGAAGCGGTCCGGCGCCGGAAAGAAACATCCCGAAAACGCCTCCCGCGTTTCGCCGGAGGCTCCAGACCGCAGTGAGGAGCCGGCCTGTGCGCGGTCGTGGCGCCCGGGGGGGGCTTGGAGTGCTGTGGAAGACCGGCATAAACGGGAAGGAAAGCACTGACGCACGCAATGGTGATCCAGCTCGGAATCAGGTACGAGCGCCCCGCGCGTTTCCACAGACATTCACCTGCGCGGCGGGCTCGCTTGGCACCCCAGTCCTCCCGTGTGACATAAGATTTATTGACAGCCGCCAGGGCTCCTGACGACCCTGTGGCCAAGGTCACATGTACCGGGGGAGCGTAACTCACGGCCGGACCACCTGAGGCCATCTACAAAACTGAGACTCGGCGCTGTATCCGCCCCAGAGACAGAAGGCCCAACCGCGGTACTCCCTATTTAGCCGAGGGTGGAGAGAGAGTGCCCAGAAGCTCGTCGCCAGTGCACCAGACGGAGGGCCCGTGGGGGAAAGGCCATCATTGAGCTGCTTATTAGACCATAAGCACAAGACAGCGGCGGTATAACCCCACAACCCAGATGTGCCTGAAACCAGCAGATCTAAACCATCCTGCTCAGGCCCAAGGGGACTGCCCCAGGCCCCCTGCAGAGCTCTGCCACCAGCATACAACCAGAGAAGGCCACATACCACAGTAGGTGCTAATATCTCGCCCAAGAGGTAAGCATGTAAGGCGTACAAGGTAAACAAGGCAAAGCTCCAGTACTGCCAACTGGAAGTACCCTACCTAGGGCAGCTCAACTCTGCAGACGGAAAATGAATCATCCCTGCAGGGCAGCAACAGTGCGTGCCACTCCCAAACCTCTCTCAGTGAAAGATATGCAGAAATTCCTAGGATTATGCTATTACTGCAGGGCATGGATTCTTGACTATGCAGCATGGACAAGGCCACTCTTACAGGGCCTCAAAGAAGCACAAAAGGAGCATAGCGAGATAGACTGGATTGCAGACATTACCAAGAGTCATCAATGATTTAAATGGAGTGATCTCAACAGCCCCCGTCCTTGCCACCCCCGATTACACACAAGAGTTTAATATCGTCTCACACTCAAATGGCACCCTCATGACTGCGGTACTCACACAAAAGAGCACAATGGGGCAGAAGCCACTGGCCTACTACAGCGGCACATTAGACTCAGTGATGCAGGGGCAGTTTGCAAGCAAACAAGCACTTGCCGCTGCAGTATTTGCAATAGAAAAAAGCTCCACGATTGTGATGGGGAGCTCAGTAACTCTGTATGTAGAACACTCAGTATTTGCCATCCTAGATCGCCCAAAATCCACCCTTACCACCGAGACGGCATCAGCATACGAGATCATTCTCTCGACCCCACACATCCACATTGTGAGGTGTAAAACAGTGAACCCTGCCACGTTGCTCACAGAGCTGTGCACTGATGAGGATTTACAACTGCATGAATGTGCAACGTTTGAGGGTGAGGAAGATGCTACCCCTAAAGCCAAAGACAGCCCTTTAGACAAAGGCAATGTACTTTTTATTGACAGGTCAGCGACAATCGACAAGGACACAGGGCAGAAACATTTTGGGGCAGCAGTGATGCAATTAGAGTGTGATGACTAACACTGGTAATGGAAAGGCTACCCATGCACCACTCAGCCCAAACAGCGGAGCTCATGTCCAAGGGTGTCCAAGGGTTGTTATGCAACCATCTACTCAGACTCTGCATACGTCTCCAACACGGTGCATGCAGGTCTTTCACGCTGGAGACGGAGCTGCCCTGATCAATACACTGATTTCTGTCCTCTCTAGTGGCGATCATTAACACACCAACAACACTGACAAAATCTTGTTCGGGAATGCAGCCGCCAATGCAGCAGCAAAAGCTGCAGCATACCTCCCGATGTCTATGCCTGCTGAATATATAATGGGAGCAGTGGCTGCAAGACCAGAGACCGATCCATACATAGCCATGCCTATAAGTGATATAAACTCAATGTAGGGAACCCCAGGAACAGCAAGAAATATGGCTTAGACGGGGATGCACACAGTCTCCAACTGACCTCTTATGGAGACAATGCACTGGGAAAGTAGTGATGCCTGTAGAACTGCTAGGCATGGCATTTGAGCAGTTGCACTACCCTTCACACAGCTCCAAGCAACATATCGCAGCTGGCATCCAGGAGGACTGGTCATCCCTAATCTCCAAGAACACCTCTACGATGGTAGTTCAATACACCACCTGCTAAGTGTTGAGCACAGGGATGTCCCTTAGGACATTGTGAGGTACTCTTCCCTGGCCCATTGTGCCATTTCGTGAACTGCATATTGACGATGCAGTCATGATGGAAAGATGCAATGGAGCTCGATACCCGATTGTGTTGGTGTGTCCATTCTCGAGGTGGGTTGATGCTGGTCCATGCTCCTAACCAGATGCCAAATGTGCTGCTAAATTCCTTGTGCGCGAGGTTGTCTCCCGATAGGGGTATGTAATGTTTTGAGGTCCGACAACAGCACCCATTTTTTCACTGAACTCTTCAAAGAGATGACAGCGCTATTGGGCATAAAGCATAGCATGTGTTCGATTTACCACCCAGAAGCAAATGGGGTGGTGGAGCATATCAACAGCCTCCTCAAAAGCAGGCTATCTAAATTATGCAACACGCTAAAAATGAATTGGGTATACTGCCTACCCCTGGCCCTGTTTCATTTGCGCATTCAGCCCAGCAAGGATCACCACCTCTCCCCCGATGAAATAGTAACTGGCCGACGCATGCAAACGCCCATCTACCCTGTGGGGAGGGCATCAGATGCCCATAGGGCAGCAGCAGTTCGGGGAGAAGAATTCAAACAATACTTGACACACCTAACAAGTGCAAACGGGCGTGTGTCTTGACAGATGGCACTGCCGCACCCAGAGGATGCACAAAACTTGGCAGATTCACAAACTGACCCAGCCTCCTCTCAACCATTGTTGCCGGGGGAGCTGGTATATGTCAGAAGCTTTGTACGAAAATGGAACAATCGCAGGTTGCATGGGCCTTATGAGGTTGTATTTTCCATCCCCCTCGCAGTTAAGATGAAGGGTGTCCAATATTGAATACACCTTTCATACCACCCAATTCCACACCAGCAACCCAAGACTAATGCAACAAGTCTACCTCAGTTATAGTAGCTTAAAGCTGACTATATAAGTGCATGTACACAGATTACAAAACATGCATTGCTGCTAAAAGCATAAGCTACCGAAGAATCAAAACTCTTTTTCTCTTTCTCTCCCTTTCCTTCCTCATTAACCCCACCAAGTTTTTCCACTTTTACCATACCCCCCAACCCCTTTATCTTTACAGTTTTTTCCATAACAGGTGTTACAAAGATGAATACAACAACTTCAAATTGTTCATTGCCTAGAAATCGAAATGTAGTTAGTAACACCAGAATGGCCTGCATTTTACGGCCATTTTGTTTACCTTTCTAGTGTTCCTATTGGGGGGCATGTTCTATCTGGGCAGGCCATCTAAAAGAAAGGGGGAGGAGCATGGACAACTGGAAGTCAAATGAAAGTACACCCTTTAACGTAACTGAATTGTCCCCAAGCCTGAATTTGAATGAAAGAACGCACACCCATTAATTCGACAAGAAATCATGACAAGAGCTAGGTATGATATAACACCCACAAATAGCAGCAACGTCCCCACACTATGTGCATGAGCAAAATGTTTGAAATATTACTTCCAAATGTCAAAAACCTTTTGTGTAATGTAAGCAGTGTTGTAAATATTACAAAAGGCAGAAGTAGGTCAGCAAAAAGACACGTATCACGATATAACGGAATGAAAAGATAAGGCCTGGATGCAGTTAAAGATATGTCACCCCAAGCACTCCAACAGTTGGTGTTCTGACATGAGTGCAGTGGGAAGATGAACAACTAATAGCAGTTTCTATGTGTGCTCCTTAATACTGTATGCATCTGGGGCACCCAAGGTTTTAGTACCGCAGGAAGTACCAATCATAGAGGCACAATCCCTAATTCATCTTGCGCTATGTAGGCACAGAGGTGCTTTCCATGCACGCAACATTCACCTAGATCTTGTTGATTCGAACGCCCAGAAATGTAAAATGAGTGAGACCAACACCAACTGTTTAAAACAACCCTACATGGTGATTGAAGGAGTGAAATACGCTAACAAATGGCAAGTAACAACACTCGCATGCAAAGTTGAAGGACTTTTAGGGTTTCCAGAAAAGACTGTGGCACTCATGGACAGAGCACGTCCCGACATGGACATAGATTGCGACCATAGAGAAGCCGGTAAATGTGCACCAAGAAAAGACTTATGAACTGTGCTTTTTCAGTGAAGGAACTATTTCTGTCGGTTCAAACGAACAGTGAAACAGGACTGTGCTGATTCCAGACCTCAAGAAGGGAACTGCAGCGCTGATGGACTACTACTGGGTGTGTGGCCAACAGGTGTACTGGCACCTCTCACCCTAGTGGAGAGGCTATTGTTTGCTAGCTACGCTACACTCAGCCCTGTTAGTAGTCCCAGAAGAGAACCTGAAAGGGGGGCACTGCCTGATGAAGCACCCACATGGCCCACAACAATCAAAGCACAACACACATTGCCACCACCAGACTTTCGCATCCTTCCTGAGAAAGAGCCATATGGTCAACTGCAAAGAAGGAAAAGAGCATCAAATTTCATATCAACCGACTCATCTGAACTGCACGCACAAATACCTGATGAATACAAGTTGTGTACATCTACAGACATTTTTTGCATCATTAATACCCAGCATACAGATGCGAGAAAAATGCCAAATGGCTACAGATCGTTTGTTGGGAGCTAATCTAATTGGCTAACGAGACTGAGCAAGTTTCAACGCCATAAGTGTGGAGTTGCGTGCCCTCAGGTTGATGACGATGCAGAACCGGTATGTGCTGGATCTGCTGACCTCAATGGAAGGTGGTGTGTGCAAAAACATGGGGAGTTCATGTTGCACATTCGTTCCTTTCCGAAGATGCTGAAAATGGGATATTATCACACATTATTGCTGCAGTACATGATCTTGGGCCGAGAATGAACAAGGAGGCTGGCGTCCAAGAAGAAGATTGGTTCTCACTTGCATTTAGGTGGGCCCCATCCTGTCTCAGAACATTGGTGAAAATGATGGTGCCCATTATCGTGTTTGTCCTGGTGATCTTCTGCATGTGACAATTGGGTCTCTGATCTTGTGCCAAAGCGGTGCCTAATAGCGCAATAATGATGGTTCCTATTGGCGGTCCAAAAGTACCTTGTAATACAAAGGAAGTAGACGTGCAGACTAATCACCCTATTCCTCACATGGCCCCTATCCCTGTGGGAGATGTAGTTGAGCGATTGTATCACACAACCATTGTCCCTCCCCATGACCCTGACAATTACAAATAAGTATGGATTGACTTGGCGGGGGATGGGGGTTGCATTAATATGACATGTACACCTGAGGAGTATACGCGTGCAGGAGAAAGCTTGAGACGTGTGTAGAGCTTGGATGCTGATAAAGGGAACTCCCCCTGTGAGGCTGCAGTGAGGGGGGGAACATTATTACAAATATGGGGAAGAATTTGTTACTGTAGTAGTAACGAAAGGGGGGAATGTTGGGATGGAATGAGTCTATCCCAACCCCCAGACACTCAACCGTGAGGTGAATCCCATATGAAATTGTGTAGTGTACAAGGGAGGAGAGGACCGTGCTATGAAATTCAGCGCGGATAAAATGTAGTGCGAATGATAAATGCATAACCATAGTGTGCACATAGAAAGAAACACCATTTTGCAATTATGGCGGATGCATAGTCGGACATGGCCGCAAGGCAGAAATCGCAGCTCCTCAGAAGAACTTGACTAGGCTCCGATCATTAAGATGAGATGAGCCTGCATAGCCAGTTCTCACGGAAGCAGCCTCTTTTCCCTCCATTGTTGCAATTACTCAGTGTCACTAGGAGGAATGCACCCTGCAAGGCTGTGAGACACCAGGCTTCTCGCAGTGCCCATTCAGCACAGCCAAACTGCCAGCAGGCCTCAACCCTCACCCAGCCTACCCAGAGCCATGGCCCACACCACTGACCTGATCCCCACACCCCTGCATTCTAAGATAGTGAATGACCCCAGCCCAAATCATTAACCAACTGGCCATAAAATATCTAAGCATGTGCAACTGATTCACCTCGTCGAATAAATGGATCCTTTGTAAAATGAGGTACAGGGAGGGATAATGTATAGATCGAAATTAGGGTGGAAGCCTTCGGTGCGAGAGGAGCGGTATCAAAGCATAGAATGTGTGGGTCTGTATTTCATCCTCACTTCCCCCTGGCACCAGTCCTCAAGCCTCCCAGGTGCATGCCACAGTGATTTAGCAGTGGGCCTAGTGTATCTTAGCAGTTTTTAAATGTAACTTATGAGGCCTGACCTTCACTCCGCGGAGAGATGAACCCAGCTGACTCACATGGGGACTGACAGATGGCGGAGAAGTGAACCAATTGTAGCTTGGCATCCCCCCATGGGAGAGCTCCATGTTCTAGGGTCTCTCCGATCAGTGGTGCTAATTATTACTGTATATTGATGCTTTAAAGACTTTTAAGTCTCTGCTTGTACTAGTTTGGGCCAGAACGTTCTCAAGCAGCAGAGTCCTTCGCTGGTATTTTGTACAATTAAACCTTGTTATCCTTGCAAGCATTCCCTAGAGGGTTGTATACATTCTGGTGTGAGCGTAAAAAGGGTCTTGCCTTCATCTGCAGTGTATACACATTTAGTGTAGGACTCACTGCATCAGTGCCTTGATTTTTCGCAAATCCTGTGATCACAGCACTATAATGTGCCAAAATAAGTTTACTTTTATCAATCGGATTGTCCCAACAAGTATTGAAAAATCTAATTCCAAGATAGTCATATCAATTAGAACATCTTCAATGGCCAGAGAGAGCCTAGGTGCTTTTTTACTTGATACTAACTTTGTACAAAAAGGGAGACATCATGTGGTGGAACGATATTGGGCCTCATTATAAGTACGCCGGTAAGTAATCCCAGTTTCTGTGATGCCGGTGCCACTGTGTCTGGCAACCCGTGATGCCGGAATCACCGGATGATTACTTGTTGTTGGGCACGCGCATTCCAGCATGCTGGAAACGGTGGCACTGGCATCACGGAAACACCGTCGTCCTCAGTGCCGATGCCTCCGAATCCGGCAACACACTCCCCCCATCCACCGGCACTGGTAACAGCGGTCCCATAATTACAGTGACTGGAAATAAAGTGATCGCCAGAACAGGAAATCGGCTGGCGGTCAAAACACAATCCATTGCAATCCTCAAAGCACATGTGACATCTAACCCTCCTGACCAGACAAACTCCACTTTCAGCATGACATCTAGAGTCAGTGAGACACGTTAGCGGAAGCCACACTTCTCTGAGCCCGAGCTGAACATGCTATCAGACACCATTGTCCACCATGCCGCAGAGCTCTTCAGCAACGACCTGCGCAGGTAGACCCAGCTGTGCAAGATGAGCATCTGGGAGGAGGTGGCCCAGAAGGCGTCGGCAGTTGGCACAACCCCCCGCACAGTGCGAGACTGCCACAAGCGATGGGACGACCTGCGCTTGAAGGTACGCAACCTCCTCTCGGCCCAGCGGAGACAGGCCACAGGTGGCGGGAGCACGTCCCTAATACGCCTGCTGCCCTGTCGGGAGACGTGCAGCAGTATGCTGCACCTAGAGTCCATTGAAATGGTCGGTGCTGCGGAGCCGGGACACCTGAAGAGGGCGGTGAGTACACGTAACCCTAATGTAATGTCAACCTCCCTGTCCAGCCTGCACCCACCACTGTACCAACATATCACATAAATGGCAATTCCATTGTACACAACACAAAATAAAACCTGCATGACATCCCACCCGCTAATAAACCATCAACCTGGGTGCATGAACAGACATACACCATGGCCACCAAAATAAGACCCATCCCAACAATACACGTAGAACCCACCCTGTACTGCTAACTGAACATGCATCTGCTCCCACACAAACACTCACCCTGCCACAGCATACTGCATGTGTGCCAACCGTGCTTCCCCTGGCACAAAGTCACAGCAGTGCTAAGCCCCATCTCCACCAACAAATGACCACCGTTACAAAAGAAAGACAACATGTGACCCCTTCGTCCCAGCCAGCCTGAGCCATGAGCGTAAATGCACAACTGTCCCCATAACTGGTACAGGCAGCAAGACAATGCTGATCCCATTCATACCACACCCCTCCCCACCCCAACATCCCACAGTGTGAACATCCCCCCGCCCCCACAACACTGTACCCAGCAATTGGCAGTACATCACAACAGTATCCCCAGCACACTACTCTACCATGTACAAACATCATACATCCTCCCGCTCAGTACGCACGACAAGCATGTGTGCACCATGCCATGTACCACGCCATTTACCTGACACAGCACAGCCACGACCAACATAATGCATGTATCTCTGCTTCATCAATCCACACTGTTGCCTTTCCGACTCCCTCAGGCGCCTCAACTGACAATGAAGTGGCCCAGCCAATCACCTCAAGGGGCACCAGCCGCCGCCGTCGCAGGACACCACAGTCCACCACCCAGGACACCACAGCCTTCACTGGCACAACTGCCACTGCCAGCACAGCTGGGCCCATCCCGGCTGCACCTACCATCACAGCTGCGCCCATTCCAGCTGAACCCCCATCACAGCTGTGCCCCTCCTGGCTGCACCTCCCATCACAGCTGTGCCCCTCCTGGCTGCACCTCCCATCACAGCTGTGCCCATCCCGGCTGCACCTCCAATCACAGCTGCACCCATCCCGGCTGCACCTACCATCATATCTGCGTCCATCCCGGCTGCACCTATCATCATAGTCCACTCCGCTGCGCCCATTCCGGCAGCCCCAGCTGCTGTAGTACCACCACCACCACCAGCAGAGCAGCCACATGCACATGCACATCTATCAAGTGCAGAGAACATACCTGACGATGGTGGAGTGGACACAGAGGAGACCAGCGACGCCAGCACCTATGAGCCATTGATATTCAGCCCCATGGACCCAATGGGCCCACAACACCCACCCTTCCCCAGTGTCAGGGAAATGGATTGGAGACTCTGCCGCATTGAGGAACGTCAGGATGCCTTGACTGCCCTAGTGCAGCAGCACCTCCAGAAGGTCCAGTTGATGCAGGAGAGTGTCCAGGCCAGTGGGTGTCGAAATGCACGTGCCCTTGGACGTTGCACTACTTCCATTGTACAGATGGCCAGGAGGGTACACAAGGGCAATAGTGTCATGTCCTCCATTGCTGAAACAATGCAATGTGCCTTCAGGCATTCCTCGACAAACGGCCCACTGAACAGGCCCACATACCATCGACAAGTTCCACGACTGCTAGTTCTGTGTCGAGCAGCCCAAGGCGACATTCAATGCGCCTGTCCACCTCAGCACACAGGCGCATGCCAGATACCAAAAGGGGCCGCAAATAGGCCAACAACAGACATGTGCCCTGTATGTTACTTCTGCAAGGACTACTTGTACAACATGACAGAAGTTGTGGAGAGATAGGTGGGGAGGGGCAGTGGGGAAGGGCAGTGGGGAAGGGCAGTGGGGAGGGTGAGTGGGGAGAGATAGGTTTGGTAGTTGGTGTAGTTCCACATGTGTTATTCATTCCATTATATACATTACACTTGGTGTTGCATTGAAATCATGACTGGACATTCATTTTTAGTGTGACTGAGTGATTTATTTCATGTACAGTGCGTTAGCTGTCCTAGGCCATGTGCTCGTTTGATGATCTCAGAAATAGTGGGTAATCGGTGCATTGCGTGCCTGACGGCCATCCACGGCATCCCTGCGATGTGCCAATGGCAGTTCCTCATCACTGTCATTCTCATCCTCCGCATCATGTGGGTGCATGTCCATGTCCCGGGGCAGTGGTATGTTGCACCTGATACACATGTTGTGCAACATGGCACAGGCCAGCACTATCTTGCCCACCTTCACTGGGCTATACACCCGTGACTCCTCCCTCCCCCCACCACCCCCCAAGACCCCATGACCTGCTCAGGCAGCAGAACCTTGCCTCTAACAGGCCAAATGTCTGCTCAGTCGTACAAGTCCTGATTTGAGCACGGTTGTATCCCTGCTTGTGCTGGTTCTGTGATTGCCTCATGGGGGTCATCAGCCATGGCATCAAGGGGTATCTAGCATCACCTGCAAGGGAGCGACAGAAACGGTCAAAAATCATTGTGGACCCTGTATCATGTTGGTACAGTCTGTGAATAGTTCACTGACCAATGCAATTTTTTACATGCAAACTGCTGAATACGTAGCACATCTCATAGTTAAGCATGTTAACAAGCACATTGTCGGTGGGAATCTATGTCCATGTGTTGTATGGAAATGTTTGTGTAGAATCAGGGCGATCTTACGGCTTTATGTCTGCAGTCACAAATGTCAATGTAATGACACGTGCAAATGGCAACGTTGGCTTGAGCGGGTGTAAGTGTGCCGGTGCCATTACCAGGTGGCATGTTTCTGGGCCTGCAAAATAGAAATTTGCCTGACACACCTAGTCTGCCTGACAGGTCAGAGCCTGCCGGAGGCAGGGACCTGGTAGGTAATAACGTTTCTTTACGTGAGAAAAAGATTTGCAATTCATTTGGGATTGAGTACATGCGTGAAGGCATACTTGCATTTTGATGTACAGGATGTGCTGCATGGATGTGGTTGCAGAACATCAATGATTCTGGGAAAATTATGGATGTGGATGTATCCACAGAGTGGTACCATAGGAGGAATTGATTGGATGGGGAAGGCTATGACGGCCTAATGATTCCCAAGCAGCCAATATGATTTGGCAATATGCGTGGTGGATGTGTGATTTGCAGTCGCTTTTCCATGGCCCATTCACACTCACCTTGACCTATGACCCTTTCACTACAACACACACAAATCAGACTAATATGTGTTCTTATTTTGTTTCGATTTGCATGTCCTATGATGTTCTTATCACCCATCCATTGATATGTCAGGCTATTTCATTGCCGTTCTGGTCACATGCATATGTGTATGTCCAATTGAAACAGCCAGGGGACCTGGCTACATGGTGTGCGGTACGCTAGTGTTTTGGAGGTGGGGTGTTGTGCTGCATGAGATTGATTAGTCTGTGCAGCATGTGGTGTGGGTTGTGCTTCGTGTATTTTTGCAGGGATTTGGGACATTGGTGTGATGCATTCTGGTACCTGTAGTGCATTTAAGGTTGCAGTCAAGCTTTGATATTATGCATGTGCATGCTCTGTCTGGCCATTAGACACAAGCCAGTCAAGCCCTTCAACTCAGGCATGCACTGCAGATGGTTGTGCCCCTGCCCCTCCTCCCCCAATTGCACAGGTCACATGCTTTGGTAATTACACTCACCCAACAGCCAGGTACGCTCTCCGCAGTGATGTGCCATGTACCGTGGCAGCGTGGAGTTCCTCAGCACCATGGAATCGTGGGTTGATCCCGGAAATCTTGCACATTGAGTGAGTGGTATAGTTTATGGTTCCTGTACACTGCCTCAATTGCATGCCTGGCCACCAGCTCCACATGTGTGCAGTCCAATGCACCAATCACATTGGACAAACCGGCAAGGGCATGGAATACAATTTTCGTGGCATTGACCTGGTCAGGTGTTCTGGGTAGGCCTATGTGATGAGACACGTGCCGCCGGAGGGCATCAATAACCTGAAAGAGGACCCGCGAAAAACAGGGTTGTGATAGCCCGTGCAGTTCACCCACAGTGTGTTGGTTTGTGCCGGTGGCAAGGTAGTGTAGGACAGACACTACCTTGAGCAAGGGGGGATGGCAGTACGGATCTGGATGAGGCTGACATGGTCATCATGGATCAGGTCCACTATGGATGTGATGGTGTCCCTGTCTAGCCGGTACAGGGTGTGGATCTGGGTTTGGCTCAGGTTGAAGGGTGTAACCCTTATGCATGGTATGGGTGGCTGCCTTCGGCTGAAACCTGCTGGCCATTGTTGTTTTGCATTGTTGTTTTGCAAGGCCATGATTCCCCTCCTTCTCCTCCTGCGCCTCCGCCACCTCCTCTGCCTCTTCAAGTTGTATCGCTGCATGCAGGGCCTCCATCCCCATTACTGCTGCTGCTGCTACTGCTGCTGCTGCTGCAAGCATGGTAGTGTTGGAGGGGGTGTGGGAGTGGACCTTTTGTGCTTTTGCAGTGCTCATGGTGGCCAACTGGGCTGATTTGGGCCACCTGTGGCCTGTTTCTGCACACCTGACTGTTTAACGCCTGGTCCGCGATGCTGGTGTTTCCGGTGCAGACATCACGGTGTACGTGGTACTCAGAATGTGCACATACTACCGACATGCCGGTGTCTCAGGCATGGCCGACACGTTTTGGCACAGATTCCGTTCATGGTGTTACCGGATACGGTAGGTCACTTGCGGTGACGTTGTTAGCGGGATCACGACTATGCCGGTCTGGAAAAAGGTGCCTGTACGGAGCGACCGGCTCCACTATTTACGGACGGCATACTTGTAATGAGGCCCATTGTCCTTTTTTTTATGTCTGGAGGTGAACGATTATATTGGGAAGTGCATGTTTTAATCCGTCCTTAACAAATGGGTTTACTGCATAAACACAGCTGATTGGGTATTATTTAATGTTCTAATGACTTTAACCTGTTTATTGGATGTTCAGCCCCATCACATTCCACACCGTGATCTTCGCTGATAAGTATCACTGTGACTCTGCGTCTTACATAGCCGCCTGTTGGGGGTGGAGGGGTGGAAAACCGTGCACCTGTACCTGCCCCAGAGCTCATCAACTGGGAATCTGCTCCTCCTATGCTGGATCAGTGCCTTTCATCGATTGGGCATAGTATCTATGTGTTTGGTTGAGCATGAGAGAACCAAAGTGCATTGAACATGAAATGACATAGATGCAGCAGGTTAAGTAGTTCCCTCAGCCCTCCCCTTAACCATATCCTCAAACATTTGTCAATATTTGGCATTTTATGCTCATGTTTTCAAAATCTTAATTCACCTGATGTGGTTTCAATAAATTGGGTATTGCCATACAGTGGATCTGCTGCACTGATTCAATTGAACTCTCGAAATGCATGGAAATGTTCAGTCCTCCCGAGATGACACATTGCAATGCACTTGTGGTACTCTCATTTTACAATGTTTGCCACCAAGAATTTGGAGGTGGGGTGTTTGTGCTGCATGAGTGCCATTTTGTGTAATGCTTAATGGTTACTCTTGTGGTTTACAGCACTTTCTAGTCACTAAGAGCAATTGCTAAAAGCAACTGAACCATGTTTTGACTTTGTTTTATCAATGCTCCAGTTACGAGTACAACTTTTCATAGCAGTAACCTATATAGCATGCATAATTTAAAATGGAAGAGAGAAGACTGTTGATTTAGTCATCCTACATCATCCAGGTGTACGTGCACCTGGAAGATTCTGGTGACAGATTTGTGATCTATTGAAAATATGAATTGTGAAATTAACACGCTTGTTCTTCTAAAAATGCACATTTGGGAAAATAGTTTGGTCATGCAGTTGATTCTCATTTGCTGGTTCATATCCTGAAAGCGCTCCAGAGCATTCTTACCCTCTCAAAAACCGGTTCATATGAAAATTGGATTTTTAATTTATTAAAGTCAATGTCGATAGAGATCTGAAAAGTATGGTGATGAATCGGGCTGCACCCCATTTTCAACAGTTCTAAACAGTTCTAAACCAAAAAGTGTCTTTTGTGACAATCTTTATTTATTTATAAAATTTTAATATAGCGCTTTACGCCAAAGCGCTTTACAAGAGGACCAAAACAATACAATAAGCATTGTAAAACAACATGTGAATCCACTAACCTAGAGCAGTACATGCAACAGTTTACTTGAATGCCAGGTGTAACATGATTGATGTAAGACTAGTGGGAGAGGCAACAAGGAGGAGTTAGGATGGGTTGTAAGATCAAGGGTGAGAGGTAGTAGAATATTTCAGGGTTGGGATTGGAGGAAATGTGATTTTAGAGAAGATCGGAAAGAGGGGTAGGAAGAGATAGAGCGGATAGGGAGAGGGAGAGGGTTCCAATGGTAAGGAGCAAGAAGTTGGAAGGAACGGAAGCGGGATGGGGCGCAGGGTGATGGAAGAGGAGCGAGTAGGAAAAGATCGACAGAGCGGAGGGGGCAAGAAGGGGTGTAGAAAGTGAGGAGAGAAGAAAGGTAGGGTGGAGCAAGACCATAGAGGGATTTGAAAAAGAGACAGAGGAAATTAAATATAAGTTGGGAGTAAAAGGGGAGACAGCCTAAGAAGGAGAGAGAAGAGGAGATGGAATCATAAGGTGAAATAAGAAAGAGGGAGCGGATAACAGAGTGATATATAGATTTAAGGGGGGTTAAGTGCGCTGAAGGGAGACCAAAGAAGAGAGAGGAGCAGTAGAAGAGTCTAGAGAAGACGAGGGAGGAGATTAATTTGTTGATGATTTTCTTTGTGTGCCTTTTACCATTCAAGTTTAAGGAGAGTTATTAATAATTAGCATAAAGAAGGTAGAGCATGCCCAATACACCATTTAAAACACTATTGGAGAAGCTATTGTTGCTCTGTATAAAATGTAATAACATTGTGTATTTCTGTTTATTTCTGCTGTTTGCCAGATTCTTGAAAAGATGCCCATATTGTGCTAATCTTTTTTTTTAAAAGGGGACAGATGTAACCCCAATAACTATCGCTCAATTTCTTTGATAGATGCAGGCAGTAAGATTTTTTTTTCTAAAATCCGTCTGAAGGACTTAGAAAACTGTGCTAATAAAGAGGGCATGATGGATAGTTCAAACCGGTTTTAAAAAAGGAGTGGGGACAGCACACAGCACGAAATTGCTTCATTTTGAGATTACTAATTGTGCAGGCAAGAGCGCAGGATAAATTGTTGTTTTTGGCCTTTGTAGCCTTATCCCAGGCTTTTGACTGTGTGACTAGAAATAAGCTTTGGGATAAGCTACAATGTAAGAACTGTCCGAATAATTTGCTCAATATTCTAATTTCCATTCATCACAGAACGCGTGTATGTGTTAGACTCAACAATAGAGGGCTTTTGAGTAAATGGATTGAGACCAATCATGGACTAAAACAAGGATGTGTTTTAGCCCCCTTTTTGTTTAATTTTTATATTCACGATAAACGGTTGGCTTTTAAGAATATCAATACTTAACCTCCTTGGCTTGGAACAACTACTATACAATATCTGATGTATGCTGATGATATTGTTATTTAAGATTATACAGCCATCGGCCATCAGAGAAGCCTTGTGGCGGTTAATTCGTACCTTGGGGGATTAGACCTGTCAATTCTGCAAAAACAAAAGTTATGGTAATTAGACCAAGGTGCATAGGGTGAGGAAAGCTGCCAAATGTAATTTTATATTAAATGGTACGAAACGGATGCAGGTTGATGAGTTAAAGTATTTGGGGTTTACGTTTATGCAATTAAGAATTATCAGAGGGTTGTGACAGATTTAAAGAAGCAATTGAATATTGTATTGAGCAAAATGTGTGCCATGGATAAGAAATTAGAGAAATGTTCTATTAGACATGTATTGTCATTTTTCAATAAAAAAATTGTCCTGAAACCTATCTATGGTGCTCAGTTAATGGAGACTGAGGTAGCGTGGGACAAAATTGAGGCTGCAATTTGGAGGAAGACTCTGCAGTTGTTGCAGTGTACCTCAGTCGGCACCATACGGTACGAATTGTGTCTGGTCTCCCGGGATTGTCTTATTGCTTGGCAAAACGTATTAATATATTCTAAAATCTTGAATCCTCCTTGCTCCTCGATGTACAAAGAAGCTCATTATTATGCTGTGACATTAAAGTGTGTGCTAATAATGAACTCTAGACAAGAATTTGACAACCTGTTGAAGAAGATTCAAGCAATTCATTTGGTCAATATGGTTAAGGTCTGCGGGTTTGGGAACATTTTATTTTTGATATTAGAGGTTTTAATACTCTGCCGGCATATCTTTTTAGACTTCCATCTCGTGCTTTTAGATTCGAATTTTTAAGGTTTAGATATAATTTATTTCCCACGAATGTAGTGGTGGGAGTTAGAACACTTGTACCTAGAGCAAAAAGAACCTATTTGCTATGTAATAAGAACCTGGAAACTCTAAAGCATTTAATAATGGAATGTTCGGTTTTAGAATCATTAAGAAAGGACTTGTTTTTAAACATGTTTACGATCAAATGAGTATTAACCTGGATTATTTCTGGATCTGTATTTTAAATTCTTGTAAATGGACAATCTGCTTTGTAGCTTTACATTTAATCCAAACTGTTCTGAATTCGGAGTGTATGAAATATGAGTTTTTATTTGAGGCAAATGTTTTTTTATGGTATGCCGATTTTACTTTGAATTGTTGAGTGTAAAAAAAGTATCAAATTGAACGTCTGTGTGTAAGACAAAGGCATGTAACGAAAAACCGATTTTCTACAGCTGTTGAAAAAAAGAAGAAAGAAAAACCAATAGCACCTACCACTACTGTAGATATTCTAGCAAAAATCGAGGTAAGATTCATTCCGTTTGTATGATTTGTTGCATATGCATATTTCTTCATATTAAATCACCTGGAACAGTGGCATTGTGTATCGGAAATGGCTCCTAACGATTGTTTTAGTCTGTGGCTGTTTAAACCTGTGTCATACTTGAAAGACCAAGAAGTGAAGTGTGTAAACGATTATGCAAATAATATCTACCAACTGTTCTCCTGCTAACTTCTGTTACAGATGGCCTAAATATTCAGTCAAAGGGAGCAGATGTACGGTGCTTTACTACAATTGCGGTGCTTGAAATTAATGGGCTCCCTTCAACTCTTCCGACTTCCATGTGGGTTCCCACCACACTAACCCAGATGTCCGCAATGTATTCGGAAGCACCTTAACCCCTACTGTCTAGGTCTTTTCCAGTGTTAACCTGGAAAACTAAAGGCAGTGGCCTTTTCTATGTTCCTACGGGACATCCGAAGGGATGTCTTTGGTCTGTTTTGACGCCCAATGTTGCCAAGGTTTCTCTTCCAGTCACTCCCTGTTTCTCTCTCTAGCTCAGTCTCCTCCTGACATGATCTTCTTAGTCTCCCTCTGTCTCTACTTACACCCCTTTCCTTCTCCTTTCACTTCTCCCCTTCCCCCCTCTCCTTTACCTCTCTTCCATCACCCTTGCACTACTGATTTCTCTGCACTCTTGTTTCTCTCTCACTACTTGTCCCCCCATACTTATCCTCTTAACTCTCTTCCTCAATGACCCTTGTCTGCTCCTCGGTCTCATGATCATAAATACTCTTCCCGACACATTTCTCCTTCTTCTCTCCTGTCTCCCCACTCCTACTCCTCCTACCACCTTTCACTCTCTCTCCACTCTTCTGCCACACACACTCCATCACTTACTCTCATTCTCGCATCCATTATAAATCCCTCAACACTTCTCCCTCTCTCTCCCGCTTTCTTTCCCTCTCACCTTTCACATCTCCCTATTGTTATCTCCCCCCTCTCTTTCTCTCACCTTTCACATTCTATTCCACTGTTACCACTCTCTCACGCACTGTCCCTTACCTGCACGCTCTCAGAACGCTGCCACATTCTCCTCAGCACTCCTTTCCACCGCCCGCTCTCTGCCTGGTTTCTTGGTCAACCACTTCACCTCATCCCTCTGGAAAACTGGTCAATATCTAATGTGCTGGCTGGGCTCTTATTGCCCAGTCTGCCCCATTTAAGAACTTCTCCCAGCACCCATTGGTCTCCCTCGTCACATGTTCACCGTGGCCAATCTCTGTATGTATGCCTCCATTTCCTTATCTACTGCATGCCGGAGCGAGATGTTTACAGTACATCTTGGACAGGCGCTTAGGATGTTTACAAAAGTCATGAGTGGACTGGTGACTAATGAAAGGAGGACTGTGCGTACAAGAGATTGATTCTTTTGACGTGCGCTAAGGCCTGGACTCTATCATTCTGGGCTCTCTGGAATGTGAAGAGGAAAGGATGGAAGACCTACAAAAAATTAACAAGAGACTTTGACCAACATTCCCCAGGGGATTGAACCAGGAAGGAAAGTTTGCTTTTTAGAGGTGCAATGATTAAAACAAATTCTGACTATGTATTCATAAAGTATGTTCTAGGCCCAGCCAAAGGCACTGGATGCTGAGCTATAACTAACATCCTCAGTCCTCATCACGTGTAGATGAACCATGGAAGTGCAGAGGCTCCTCTTAACACACAAAGAGAAAGGTCTTTAATCTGATGCCACAAGGCAAAGGTGCTTGTTGGTGGTTCTGATCTTATTTGGAATACTATTCCATAATCCGACAGCCAGTACAGAAAACTATTTGATGATATGATGAATGACGTTAATTCTAGACTTTAAGGATCGGGCTGGGGATATTTAACAATGTTACCTATCACAATGATTGGGTTTTTGCAATAAATGGCCTGGTGCACTATGTATAGGGCCTTAAATTGATCCCACTGTGCAATGGGCAACCAGTGCAGTGGACTTAGAAATGGTGGGATATATTCTCTGTGAGGCCATTTCAGGAGCAGTCTGGCGACTTCTCTATTTTGCATCCATTACAGTTTCATTATTGCACACCAGGAAAGACACCGGAAAATCAAATGTCCATAGTACGGTTTTGATGCAATATATACATTTACAATTGCCACATTTTTATGGGACTGAGAAATATTCTAAAATCCTCTATGAAGCTTCAATTGAAAGAAGCATCCTTTGGTGAGTCTATATCCCTAGCCAATAGAAGATTCCTGACAGTTAGAGGTCTTAGGTGAATGTCCTGAATCTGGCGGCCAGCTGGAGGGGGACCAGTGCTGTGAATCGGGGCTGCAGTTCATCCATCTTTGATGCATTAAATATGATGTTATTAAGAGTCATTCACCTCTAGCTTCAGTTGTGCATGGGGTAACGCTCTCATCTTGGTTGTCACTGACTCTAGCAAGTTAAAAAACTCGAATTTCGACAGTGTACATTGAAAAACCTAAAGCCAAAGACTTGAAACTGTTATATATAAGGCGAACAGTAGGGGAGAAAGGGCTGAGCCCACGGGAACTCCACAACCAATATTAGATGATGGTGATGGAACCTTCTGAGTACATCTGATTGAGTGCTTCACCCAGATACAACTGGAGCCTTTTCAACACTTCATTAGTAATGCCAAAATGGTGAATGCCGCCCAAAGTGATATTATGATCCACCCTATCTTATGCTGCTGATAGGTCCCGCAAAACCAAAGCATGACACTTGCCCCTATCGGCCAGTATTGGCATATAGTTGGCATCGAGGGGATCACTAACTTGGTTCCAATATCATGCCATCTACGACCATCTTTTAGAGACTCATTAGAACTGACAGGCATGTTTCCAAGCCATACCCCCGCTGAACCTGTGTTACATGCCCAGGAAACTACCAACCAGTGAGCACAAGCACTTTTTGCTGTGGGTTGGCGAAGTGGTCTTGGAGGACAAAACTCCAGTTAGTGTCCAAGGGGCAGGTGTCACTGGTAACTGTCACATTTATAAAAGGTTGAAGCTGTTGGTTTTAGGTAAAAGAGCAGGCGTTCGGTACCTGGTGCAATAACAAAACAGGCGGTGCCTTTCAGCACTGGTAGGAAAGCCGCCCGCTCGGTTCTGTGGCCTTTGTTCACTTAAAGGACTGTCACTGTGGACATAAGCACAGGCTTATACCCCTCGAAGGTATAGCCCCCTGTTCTCAGACAGAATTTCTTGCGGTACCAAACAACTTTTTTCAACTTCAAGTGCCCCTGAGCATTGCATATGCTCTGACAAACTGCTGTTTAGGATTGCAGATTCCTGGAGTGATCAGGACAGATTCAGCAACTGCAGGAGTCTTGCAAACCGTGGTGAAAGGTCCCAGAACTAGATTTACTAGTTGTTGCTAACGCTTTGGCAGGTTTTGAAGATGGCACATCTTATGTGTTGGCTGTTCCGAACTTAAATAGGGGTTAACAAGTGTGGTACTGTCACATTTGAACATGGCTCTGAAAACAAAAGTGTGACTTACACATGACAACATATAACATGTTGGATATTACAGGCCGTTGTTGCAGGAAAAGCCATTCTCAGGCAAGAAGCATAGTCTCAAGATGCTAGGTAGAAACCAATCCAACATTTCAAATTGGCCACCCAGGCATTTATAATCTTCCACCCCTTCCCATGGATCGAGGTCTGTATGCAATGAATTAAGGAAATTAAGGACCCTTCAGGACAAATTAACCAAATCCCAAAGGAAAGAAGGACCCTATTAGTGGGCTGCAAGTAGTGACCTATGTGGAAAGCAGGCATCATTGGAAAGCAGACAAGCTGCCTGGAGCTGTTGAGTGGATCGTTGTTTGCCTTCGAGGACAAAGGATTTACTATGGGCACTTCCCACTTTTTTGATGATAGGGGACCTGTCTCATGTGGGGAAGAAACACGCAAAACTGTAAAGAAACTGGGTAAACAAAGCATCTGCACATGTACCAGAAGTCTGTTAAAAACAATTGAATGATTCACTTTTTTATTAAAAATTATTCACACGAAAAACATAAATGGGCAGGTATTGTTGCAATATCAGTTTACGCCAAGCAAAATAATTTTTAATCAAAGCAAACAAAGCAATCCAATGTTTACACCTTTGGGTTAGTACACTGAAAAGGTGTTCAAACTATTTTTAGATGCCACACAAAATAATTGCATAAAATAATACCAAGAAAAACCCTCACGTTTCATTTATGTATTGGACATATATAATGATTTATATATAATGATGATACTTTTTTGGTAACCTTTCTAATGGTTAATAGTTCATTACACAGTACAGAGGTCTGGTTGTGGAAAAGGAGTATTCGCCCTTACAGCAACAGACTAGTACACAACACACAATATCTAGTCAGACTACGGGTGAATCATTAACTTCTATTTAACAGATTTCTGATACATGTGCAGATGATTTGTTTACCTTCTGGCCCTTGCGGTGGTAACACAATATCAGTAAAGGCGTGTAAAGGGAGGGGCAGCCTGTTCCCCCATTTGTTGCTGCCTTGGAGGACAAGACCACGGTAAGAAGAGTGTCTTACCCGTGTTTTATTGCAGAGCCCAATGAACCAAGGGAAAGACAGATTCACTACATCTTCCATGTTAAGTGATCAAGACAAGAGGCTGGAAAGTGCCTCAGGTGGAGTGATTAATGGCAAAGATGACACTGAGTGGCTCTGATTTGTGGTCACACCTAGGGACACTGCGACTCTGAAAAGGTTGAAACCAAATCTCTGAAATACTGTGAACCCAACAGTGAATCTATGCTGAAGAAGAGCCTTAAGGAAAGCCAAAACTCTTGACATATTCCTGTAAAAATTAACTATCTTTTATAACAAAGCCACATAAAAGTTTACTTTCATAGTTGATGTAAATTTGTATGCAACAACGTTAACACAGAAATCTTTGCAACCCAAAGATGAAAAGAGGAAACGGATCGAAAGCAGAAGCAATGGAAGCCATTGGGGCCCTTGTAGTTTAGAGAATCTGTTCTGGTACTGAGAAGCTTTGTCCTGGTTCTTGAATCTGAGGGCCAGACCCTCAATTATGTTTGGGAGGATCTGGACTTTGCAGTCAATTCAGAACAGTTGTTTGCAACTCTGAGAAATACTGCAAACCCACAGGCATGGTTTGCGCCACTGCATTTACAGCTCTCTGAATTTGAAGGAGTCTTCTTTCCGCGGACAAAATTCTTTTTCTACTTCCCCAACGCGACATCTTGTTGTCTTTATGAAAGGTCTGTTTCCCATGCTTTTATGTGTACTCTACAAACACTTGCACAATGCTCTGATCATGTAAGACCCCCAGGCATGTTCATACACCCTCTTCAACATTACCAATAGAATAAATGCCAGTTCAATATTTTCCGCTCAATAATGAAGATAATGTGCCTAGGGTTATGAATAGAGTGTAAAGAAATATGTTTTCTCGTGAGTTCATGGAATATTTTGTAGCTTAACTGAAGGTCCCATTAGAATTTCACTTTGACAGCTGCCCTTCCAGATTCATCCAGATGATCGATGTCAACCATTCACTTCTTCCCAAAATAAGAGACTGAAGGTTAACTCTTATACAGATGAAGATGGTTCCTGCAGGCTTTGAAAATATTATCCAAGCAAAGCCTCCTGCAGGACTTTTCTTAAGACTGGCTTCATTTAAAACGGAACCCGCAACCTTAGGCATATAACTTCCCATGCTCAAACAATGTTTGCTTATTTGGCAACATTTGCATTCTGAGGCACTAATTTCAAAATTCCTGCATCTCAAAAGTAAGGTCCTATGGATCTACATTTCGTGGTCTATGGGTCTGTGATCATAGCTGCTCTTGGCAAAAGGAAGACCCCAGCTCCTCCCCAATCATCCATCCTACGGAAATCTTAAGTCCAGAAATGTTACCGAATGCTACTCCTTTGCTTCAACAACTTAACACTGCTTCTATCATGTCATATTTCCCTCCTGTGGAAAATCAAGCCCTTCATCCCTGCAAACAACTACACATCTGCTGTCCAAGCCTTTTTGTCCTCTTCCCCCATGGATGGTGGCATTCCCCTCATGGAAGGCCTTTCAGCTACTACCCTTGCCCCCCCCCCCCCCCTGAGAAGTCCTTCATTCTGCAGCACAACCTATCAAAGGACGCCCTCAAGTCCCCAAGCTACCTTGTAAAGAAGCTCAACATCACTGTAGGCCTAGGATCTACCAGAAGTGAGGACATGTGCAGATTTTAACAGGTTCTTGAAGGTAGTAACCAGAACACAGGCCTTCTCTGTATATGCCCTAGGCTCTGGAACCGCCTTTCAATTAAATGACTCACCCTCGCTTATTAATTTCAGGACAGAGCTCAAGCCCTCTTTTTCAAGGAATGGCTCCTCTCTAACAACTAGGTCAACACCCCCCCCTCTCAGCACTTAACCTCAGACTGGAAGATCTGTTACCCCGTGTTCTCCCCGGTTGCTTGTAGATCCCTTGTTGCCAAATTGCATATCCTCTGCTTTACCCGTCATTAGCTACCTTTCCCTTCTATTGATTACTTGTTTTTAATTATTGTTGGCAATAAAACCTTTAACAAACAGATAAGAGTATCAATGCAAACATTTCAAATGAATGCAGAAATTAAAAAGAATACAACAATTTCATAACCATTCAAAGAATAAAACACAAGACTTTATCATTGCCTTGTAAAACAAAAAAAACAAACTGAACTATTCCTTTCGAGGGGATTGGGACCACCGACGTATTCCATATCTATGACATGTAATCACCAGAGCTGTGCTGCTTCGGAAAATCTTCGGCGTTCTGCGTCGATGACGTCGATACGCCGCCCTCGAGGACCCCTCCGACGGCCGACGTCACTGGATGTTATAAGTAGGATGCACGACGCCCGTAGCCTCAGTTCCGTTTTTTCCGCGAACGTGTTCGCTTCGGAGATCTCGGTGCGCCTCGACTCGTTGGAGTTTCTGTTCTTTCTTGGTTCTTCGAACCTGTTCGTATTGTGAAGTATATTCTTCGTGAAGATGTCTACCTCGTCTTCCACCCCGCGTCCGGGCTTTAAGAAGTGCAAGGACTGTGGGTCCAAGATGTCGGTGACGGACTCGCACGACGCCTGCCTCTGGTGCCTCGGGGAGGCCCATGACACGGATGACTGTGTCGACTGCCAGTCGCTCACGTCCAAAGCCTTGCGGGAGCGCAAGGAGAAGTTGTCGGTAGGTAAGGTGTCCAAGCCGCGGAAGTCGAGGTCTGCAGGGCTTTCGCAGGATGATTCAAGGGGCGACTCTCTGCATCGTCGTCGGAAGTCCAGTGGGTCTCGGTCCCGGAGACGGTCCCGCCACTCCTCTGCCTCTTCGAGGGACTCCCGGAAGCACCGTCATCGGTCGCCTTCCCCGTCCTCATCCGCGGACTCTGCCCGTCGGCGGGTCGTTTATCCCACCAAGCATGCGACGCCGGAGGAATGGGTTTCCTTCGGGAAGAAAATGTTAGCGATTCTCGAATCGCAGGGCACTGGTCCATCCGCGCCTCCGAGTGGGGTCGGTCGTGATCGGTCGAGAGACACCGCTCACACGCCTTCGGGCTCGGGTGGTCGGCACGATTCGCGGGAGAGGTCCCGCTCGGACAAGGGGAATCGCTCTCGTCATGTCCGGTCTAGGTCCCGGTCCTCAATGCGCTCAAGACTGTGTGCACCTGTGGTGTCTTCGAAGAAGACGTCGACACCGGTGGCGCAGAGGTCGTCGACGGACTCTTTCGAGGCCCCGCCTCAGAAGAAGTCTTCAACGCCATCGGCACCCAGGCTGTCGAGGGACACGCTCGGGGCTCCGGCCTCGGGCCTGTGTCGACGCCATCGATGTTGTCAGCGCCGCGTTCTGCGTCAACGCCGATTCATCCGACGCCCTCAACGCCTTTCGAGGCTGTTTCGACGGGTTTAGCCCGGAGCTCGGTGGAACCCCCTAGAAAGGCTCTGGCCAAGGTCAAGCATGGCTTTGTTCCACATTCTGTGCCTTCTTACCGCCATCTTGAGTTTATTTCAGAGGTGGATGAGGGCTCTGATGATGGCATGGTTCCTGATACGGTGCCAGACGAGATTCTCTCGAGCCATAGCCAGATTGAGGACCTGCGGCAGTCCCTGCACGATGCAAGTGGGCTGGACACCTCTCCGGAGGTGGAGTTTTGTAGGCCTGAGCCTGGCTTTCATGCCGGCTCCTCGTACCGGCGCCTTATGTCTAGGGTCACCGAGTACTTGGGATGGTCTGCTCCCCCAGGGGATTTTCTTCAGGATGACCTTATGGATATCCTCGACCAAGGTCCACCAACTGACCCGGTACTGCCGTTCCATATGGCTCTACAGAGGAGGGTGGCGGCGGCTTGGACTGCTCTGGAGAGTCTCCCGGCAGTGGGCAAGTCTTTGCTACGAAAATACCGCCCAGCCAGTAGCGACCCCTGCTACTTGACCAAGCACCCCATTCCGGAGAGTTTGGTGGTGCAGGCGGCTACGGCCCAAGCAAAGCAGGCGTCGTATCCTACCATCCCTCCTGATACGGACGACACGCGCTTTGACGGCTGGGCGAAGAAAGTGTTTTCTTCACGGGGTATGGCGCTTCAGGCGGCCAACTCCGTATGTGCCTTGTCACGTTTCATGCACATTCTGTGGAACTGTGTTTCCTTAGCGGCTGAACATATTCCCGAAGGGGACGAACGGGATGGTTTCCTTGCCATGGTTCAGGATGGCAAGGATGCCATGTGTGAGGCCGTTCAGTCGGGTTTGGACATGGCAGATTGCGTCAGCCAGTCCATGGCGGCGAGCACCGTGATACGCAGGTTTGCGTGATTGCGGAAGTCGGGGTTTGCTCCTGATGTGCAGGCCCGGCTCCTCAACATGCCCTTTGACGGGGAACATCTTTTTGGCAGCAAGGCTGACGAGAGCCTTGAGAGGTTGCAGACCTCCAAAGCTGCAGCAAAGTCGTTGGGCGCTGCAGTTCGCCAACCTCCGCCTTTTCATCCTAGGGGACAGCAATGGAGGGGAGGTTCCTTTCGTTATTACTCAACCTTTGGTAAAGCGAGAGGAGCTGCCAATCAAAGGGGCCACCGTAGGAGTGCCAGAGGTGGAAAACAAGGTACTCGAGGAGCCAAGGCCGCTCGGGCTGTTGCCTCTTTGCCCTCAGGCAACGCCGCATCCGCTTCAGCTCAGTCATGAGGCCATGTCTCATGGTTCGCCGGTTGGGGGAAGGCTGGCGCAGCATCTTGCATAGTGGCGCGCCATTACTTCAGATGTGCGGGTTCTGGAGATTATAACCCACGGCTACTGTCTTCCTTTCCGGCAGAGGCCTCAAGACAATCCACCGGGGAATCTCTCTTTGAAGAGTCCGGATCCGCTCCTTGCGCAGGAAATTCAATCCCTGCTGGAGAAAGGCGCCATAGAACCAGTGCCTGTAGCGGAGATGAAAAAGGGATGGTATTCCCCTTATTTTTTGATTTCCAAGAAAGACGGGGGTTTGAGACCCATCAAGGACTTGTATGGTTTGAACAAACTCCTCAGGAAGGACAAGTTCAAGATGGTTACTCTCTAGCAAGTCCTCCAGGCCCTTCAACTTCAGGACTGGTTGGTGTCTCTCGACCTCAAGGATGCTTATTTTCATGTGCCGATACATCCAAAGCACAAGAAGCAACTGAGGCTTGCGGTTGGCGACTCGCACTTTCAGTTTCGGGTCCTGCTGTTCGGATTGACCTCCGCCCGAGGGTCTTCACCAAGCTCATGGTAGTGGTGGCAGCGCACTTCAGGAAAGGGGGGATTCACGTCTACCCCTACCTGGACAATTGGCTGATCAGGGCGCGCTCTCCAGAGCAAGTCCTGGATCATCTGTCAGTCACCTGCCACTCCCTCCACAAGCTGGGCTTCTCCCTCAACTTAAAGAAGTCCCATTTGACACCAACTTAGAGGCTCCAGTACATCAGAGCTGTGCTTGACACGTCCCTGGGGCAGTGTTTTCCTCCCCAGGTGAGGGCTCATCACATTCAGCAGATGGTGCATAAGTTTCAGCTTGCCCAGAGTCTCCCAGCGTTCGAGTTCTTGAGATTGCTCGGCCTCATGGCATCCTGTATTCTTCTGGTGCCAGAGGCCAGGTTGTGGATGAGATCTTTGCAATGGGCACTGCAGCTCCAGTGGTCTCAGTCCTCCAGCAGGTTGTCGGACCCTGTTCAGGCCTCGTCCTCGGTCGCCCAGGACCTTCTGTGGTGGGCCGTCGAAGACAATCTGATGAAGGGGGCTCCATTTTGGCTACCCTGGCCGGAGGTGAAGATCGTGACGGACGCATCCCTCATGGGATGAGGAGCTCATGCCAACGAGTTGACAGTCAGCGGTCGTTGGTCTCCGTCAGAGTCCAGACTCCATATCAATCTGTTGGAGCTGAGGGCCGTCAGGCTAGCCCTGAAGGCTTTTCTGCTGACTGTGCGAGGGAAGAATGTCCTGATCCTGACGAACAACACGGTGGCCATGCACTACCTCAACACAAAGGGGGGGCAGGGTCACTTCCTCTGTGAAGGGAGGCGATGCAGCTCTGGTTCTGGGCAATCCAGCAGTAAGTTTTGATCTCGGCAGTTCATCTGGCCAGAGACGAAAACGAGACGGCGGATGCTCTGAGCAGGCAGAGCGCGATCTCTCACGAGTGGAAGTTGGCTCAGGAGATTCTCCTCGAGATCTTCGCCCTTTGGCGAACCCCTCAAGTGGATCTCTTTGCCTCCAGTGTCAACCGGAAGTGCGAGATGTTCTGCTCGCGAGAATTTTCCCCCAAAAGGAACCTTAGGAGATGCGTTCGTGGTGGAGTGGTCATTCCCACTGCTGTACGCGTTTCCTCCAGTTACCGTCATCCCGCAAGTACTGCGGAGGTTACGGAGGTTCGGTTCCCGGATGATCCTCATTGCTCCGGCATGGGCCCGGAGGACGTGGTACCCGGACCTTCTCGACTTCTCCATCTGCCCTCCACGTTGTCTTCCCTACCAAGATGATCTGCTCACACGGGAGGGAGGTCAGGTTCTCCATCCAGAGGTCAGATCCCTCAACCTTAACGCTTGGTTTCTGAAAGGTTGAGGTATAAGGATTGGGACCTCCCTGAAGACGTGATGGAGGTGTTGCTCTCGGCCAGACGGCCCGCAACAAAGTCCCTGTACCGTTGCCGTTGGCGTAAATTCTGCGACTGGTGCAGGGTTAAGAATGTGGATCCTTTTGCATGTGATATTCCCATGGTTCTGTCTTTTTTGCTTTCTTTGGCCCACAGGATCTTCCAGATCCTCAAATCCATAGACAAAACCATAACACTCACCCCACCCTTCCAACCCACTGAAACAGATTGTGAGAATGTCCAAACTGCATTTCAAAATAAAATTGCCAAAGCCAGAGAAACCATCTGTCACGCTCACCTGATTCCCACGGAGGCGCAGGTCTGGCTTCGAGTGCTGATGCGTCTTCAATGGTGAAGCGCAGGACTCTGAAGATGGACTCACTGGCTCGCAGGAATATTCCCCTGTGCGTGAAAAGGGAGTATTTCCTACTGACGGAATAATGCTCAAGCCTCCCACTCCCTTCCAACCCTCCACGATACCCTTCCTCGATTCCCCGTGAAGTCTCACCTTAGGGTCAGGAAGGATGAGCTCTCCATCCTGCTTCTGATGCAGGGGCGCGTTGAAACCCAGTTACTTCACTGGATTCAGGTTTGATGGGAGTTCAAATAAGCTTGACTATTCAGGTAAGGTGCTGTAAGAGTTCTGTAGCAAGTTCAAAAGTTCAAGCTTAATAATAATGTTCATTGTCTTATTGCAGCAAGCGCTAACGCTTATGTCTTTTTCCCCTTAGGGGCCGGGGTTCGGAATGCCGGAGATATGGCGCCGACCCGAAGTGAAACGTGCAGTTCCAGTAAATGACAGGTAAGTTCTGGATGAGCGTTCGGGTAATGTCTTTGCATTCGCTCATTCAATGTCTTTGTCTTTTTTCCCCATAGGGGCCGGGGTCCGGAATGCCAGGAAGCGGCAGGACCCGAAATGAAATTGGAATTACCCAACAGGTAAGTCTTACAAGGAAACTGAGCTTTTCCTATTCCCTTCCTTCTCTCACCTTGTGTTCTTGTCTTTTTCTCTCTAGGCTCTGGGAAGTGGCTGCGGATCTGGATGATCGCTGCTGAAGATGGAGGTGCCCAGGAAAGGTGAGTGAAATGCAGCGCTGCAGCGATCGAAGCAAAATGCTTTTAAAATGATGTCTTCCCTTTCAGGATTGTCGGTGTGATGTCTCTGTGATGCTGCTTTAGCAGGTAAGGTCTTCTTTCTCTCCAATTCTCTCTCTTAGCAGGTGACCCAGGATGCTGACAGGCGTGGCTGAAGTCCAGAAGCAGGAGCTGACACGGTGAGCATCCAGCTGCGAGGAGCAGAACAACGCGAAGCATGAGTTGCTGATCGGGTGTGGTTTAAATAGCTTTGGAAGAAGTTCCAGGAATGTATCCTTCCACCGATCAGGTATGTATCCTTCCCCGACCACACCCAGGGAAAGTAGTCCCACAGGTAATGTAGTTCCATTCAGGCCTCAAGAGGGCCTGGATGTACAGCATGGTCTGCATCAGGTAAGTGCACATTAAAACACTTGAACACATGTCTAGCTTTATGAGCCTGGCGCCTAAGGCGCCAGGACAGGGGTCCAACATGAGCCTGGCGCCTAAGGCGCCAGGACTGTGTCCAAAGGGCCCCAGCTTGGGCCCGCTGGCACTTCCCTGGGCGAAATGATGCCTGCCTCTGGGGTTGCTGGGTCGGACCTGGCTCCTTGGAGGTAGGCATCATGACACCATCATCAATTGCTTGACCACAAACACCTCATTTAAAACCCACCTCACAGAAAACAAAAATGAGATAGAAGTCCCAAAATTTCAATTCAGGTCCATCACACTTGATGAAATAAAGAAAACACTCTCCACTATGAGGTGCACCTCATGCTCGGAAAATGTTTTATCACCTAAACACATTCTAGAAAACCCTGATATTTTTTCCCCTTTCCTTACAAGAATGGTAAACGCTTCTTTTAGGGATCAAACTGTACCCAACATCATTAAAACGGTCACGGTCACTCCTTTACCAAAAAACCTGATCTAAATCAACAGGATCCGGCCAACCGCAGACCCATTACTAACTGTAATTTTCTGTTGAAAATTCTGGTTAAAATAGCTACAGCACAACTCCAGAGCTATGTGGATGACAACAATTTATTGCATCCACAGCAGTCCGGATTTAGATCGAGCCACAGTACGAGTCGGCGCTATTAGACCTCCAGACCGAAATGCTGTCTATCTTGGACAAAGGCAAATCTGGCCTGTTAATATTATTGGACCTCTCGGCAGCATTTGATTTGCTTGATCATGCTAAACTCCGACAGGCCCTTGAAAACTCAGGCAACTGCTCATCAGGGGCAATTGAATGGATTGCCTCATTTTTGCAAAATAGGTAATCCAGGATTGTCTGGGGAGACAAAACATCAAATACCAAACCGGTCGATTGTGGTGTCCCTCAAGGGGCCAGCTTTTCTCCTTTTGCTTTTCAATCTCTACATGCGCTGCCTTTGCACCATGCTATCCCAGATGGGTATATTCTTTACCAATTTTGCCGATGATACCCAACTAGTGTTTGAACTCAGTGGGAATCACAAAATGGACAATGACAAACTCTCATCCATATACAACAGCATAGAGTGTTGGATGAAAGAAAATTGGATGTGCTTAAACGGCTCCAAGACCGAGCTTATGATATTCGGTACCACACAGGCCAGAAAAAAATTGAGCCCATCTTACTCTTCATTTTCTATCAAAAATACCCAAATTCCAACATCAGAAAAAGTGAAGACCTTAGGAGTGTATCTACATGTTTCATTAGGCGCTGAAGCACACACAGCCTACCTCAAGAAAAACTGCCAGTACCACCAAATTCTCCTCAAAGAAATCAGACCATTGTTAGATCAAACAAACAGCACGATCATCGCTAGAGCCACTATACTATCTAGATTGGATTACGGAAACTCCCTACTCTTAGGAGCAAACAGTAAATGTATGAAAAGATGCCAAACAATCCAAAACAATGCCATCAGAACGATCACAGGAAGAACCTGGAGAGAACATATCACCAGAAAAAGGAAGGCTCTCCATTGGCTGGCTATGAAGGGGAGAATCTCCTTCAAGTCTCTCACCATGGTTCACCGCTGCTTATATGGCAAAGCCCCGGTTTACCTCAAAAAACAATTCAAGTGGTACGAGCCACCCAGGCGGCTCAGATCCTCCAACGCAGGTTTACTGCAAACCGCCAAAACGAAAAAGCAGCAGGGCCTAGGCAAAGCGTTCCCGACCTTAAGTATAGAAAAATGGAATGAACTTCTCACTTCACTGAAGCTTGAATCCAATTACACCCTTTTCAGGAAAAAATTGAAAACATTACTTTTCAAATGAACCCTGAAAGTAGATCTAACCGATTATGAAGTAACACTGGTCACTCCGCATCTTGTCCCGTCTTGATTTCCTGTTGTCCTGTCTCCTTGTAAGCGCTCTGATGCCCGCGGGCTTTAGCGCTATATAAACAAATAAATAAATAAATAAATAAAACAGTAGCTTGCAAGTGAGTACCGTAAAAAGGTTACCTGGGGGCGCTGTCCATATTTAAGCGCTTGCCTGAAGAGTGTTCCTATTTTAAAATTCCTTTAATTTCTCAGTTTCTGAAAGGGCTCACTAATGTGTTCCCTCCGTCACCTTTCCAGGTGCCCGGTTGGGATTTGAACCTTGTTCTCAAGTTTCTGATGGGTGCTTCGTTTGAGCCTTTGCATTCATGCCCTTTGAGACTGTTAACTCTTAAAACTGTATTTTTGGTTGCGGTCACTTCCGCTCGCAGAGTGAGTGAGTTACAGGCACTTTCAGTTAAGCCACCCTTCACTGTGTTTCATAAGGACAGGGTTGTCCTTGGAGTTCGTCCTTCCTTTCTTTCGAAGGTGGTGTCGGAATTTCATTTAGGCCAGAAGGTTGTTCTTCTGGCGTTTTAGCCTCCTCCACATCCTAGTAAGGAAGAGGAGAGGCTCCATAGGCTCTAGGAGAGCGTTAAGCTTTTATATTTCACGCATGTCCCGGGTCAGAGTGGACGATCAACTCTTCATCGGTTACGCTGGAAAGCGTTTGGGACAAGCTTTGACGAAACAGACTTTGTCTCGCTGGATTATTTTGGCTATCTCTGAGTGTTACCGCTTGGCGGGTAAGGACCCACTGGTCGGCTTGCGGGCCCATTCTACCAGGGGTATGGCTACCTCTACTGCCCTACAGAGGGGTGTTCCTATTGTACGTCACTACTCCCTCGATTCCATCCGTGGGCAGGATCTGGCCTTTGGCAAGGCAGTCCTTTACTCCGCAGTTTGATTGGGCATTCTAAATTTCTGTTTTCTAAATTCTTTTCCCACCTCCTTGAATTGGTACTGCTTTGGGAGTCTGTCATAGATATGGAATACGTCTGAGGACCCAATCCCACGAAGAACAAGTTACTCTCTTAGCTGGTAACGTTCTTTCGAGGGGATGGTCCGATGACGTATTCCATATCGCTCCCTCCCTGCCTTCCCCGCTACCGAATTTCTTATGCGATTGCAGCTTGAGTTTCCGCAAGGCTTTGTGTGTCAGACTGGCAAAAGACTGGTGCCACACGTTCTGGGGAAAAAACTACAACTGAGGCTACGGGCGTCGTGCGTCCTACTTATAACATCCAGTGACGTTGGCCATCGGAGGAGGTCCTCGAGGGCGGCGTATCGACGTCATCGACGCAGGACGCAGACGATTTTCCGAAGCAGCACAGTTGTGGTGATTACATGTCATAGATATGGAATACGTCGTCGGACCATCCCATCGAAAGAACGTTACCAGGTAAGAGAGTAACTTGTTCTTCCTTATGAAAAAATAAAAGTTTAATAATGCCTACTCAGTAACCCCCAAGAGGAGGCCTTCACTATCTCTTCTAATTTAAGGCTTTTAATGAAACCCACTACTGCTATTACTATAGTAGTGGTACGCCCTGATAACAACTGAAACCAAAAATCAGCAGCCCTGCACCATGATATCTGTACAAAAACGTCCTGAAATAAAGTAGCCGCTTTGTTATTAGAGCTGGGCAGAGCATAATCTGGGGCTCAAGGTCTTCCACAACATCGTTATTCCCGCAAAAACAGCATTTTGCCAGAGACCTCAACACTGACCATATTGAATCAGTATCTCTTTAGTCTTCAAAAGATTAAGTCTAAACAATAGGAAGGTTCTACTCGCGTTACGATTGGGGTAAATTGACATATAGGGAGCAAGCGCCTCCCCTCTATCCCCCTCGTTTCTTGTGCTCTTTGCTCAGGTGTTTTAAGCAGGCATAGGAGTGCATGCGCTTAATAATGTCAATCCACTCATGCTGGTAAAGTGCTATTTTCATCTTAGTTGGGTTTCTCCCAGCTGATCCAGGGTCTTCTTACAGAGGTCAAAGACTTCATTTAGGAACGGGACCATTCTACTTGACATTGCAGACTCCACGAACTGATACAAGGAGTCAGCTAAAGGATATGCGATTTTCCCATACATTTGCAGTAGCTCCATATTGCCTGAGACCTCAATTAATTGATGCCCAGTTCGAATTGGATAATGGCTAAAGGTACTGACTTCTGCAGGTTTAAGACTTGTTTCCAAATAGAGCTTTTCAATTGACGGGAGGCAATTTAACATCCAGAAAAGATGATTTCACAACCATACAAAAATGTGGGTATAACTCTCCCTTTCATTAAACCTACGCGTAGGCAGTACGGAGAACTTACCATATTTTAAATCCACCCGTACCAATTTATTCGTTAAGGCAATGGAACAAGCCTTCTGCCACTCTCTAATTTGGATTTTACATGGTCTAGAAACAATTAGGAATCCCAAATAGATTAAACTATCCACCTGTTCTAAGGGTTGATCTTCTGCCGTCCATCTAAAAGTATATGATTTCTTTTTCCACGAGCAGTGCATGATTTATGTTGTCAAACACTAGAAAGCCATTGCGGTATCTTAGGTAGATCACTCTCAGGTCATTCAATTTTGGAGGAACATAGGCCACTAAGTGGAATTGTTCCCCCACATCTGACATGTAAAGCTTAAAAAGACAGGGGGCTAATATGCACCCGTCTGACTCCCCTAGATATCGGAATGTGTCTGGACAGTGCGCCTGTCGCATTTAATCTAACCTCAATCACAGACTGTTCATGCATAACAATCAGTAGACGTAGAAGACCAAATTGTTTAATTTTGCCCAGAGTAGATTTCTACTGACAGCATCAAATGCTGCAGATAAGATGATTGTGGCTATAAAGACTGAGTCAAAAAATTAAATCTGCTTCCTTCGCCGTGTACATCCCCCTATGACTGTTGTTTCCCAAAGCTAGGTCTACACTCAATAAATATCCTAATAATAATAATGTTGCAACAGACAACTATCTATGGGTGTGTGTTTTTGAAACATTTCTCTTGTGAAGTGTTGGAGGCTGCATTGCAGCAACTCCAAATCAGCATTGATTTGGCAGACGCTATGTCTAGAGTAGTAGAAAGACATGCAGAGCAAGGATCTTTTCCTTCCATTCGATGGACGCTTTTCATTCGGAAGTGCAAGCCTGGCGTGGTTACTACGAAATCCCTCTGTTCCATTTCAACCCCCACCCCCAAACAGATTTCGTACCAGCATGCTCAGGATTTTAAGAACTGTACAGCGCAGCTTGGTCTAAAATCTAAACATTCCGGCATTAGTTTAAAGAAGTACAGATTATGTTCCCCTAGCCAAAATCAAGGAGCAATCATAGCAATCATTCCATTACCATTGTTTGACGTGTTGGGGACAAACTCCCAGGTAGGTTTGAGGGATACTTAGAATTTGCAGACTCGTAGAAGGCCCAACACCTTCCCCCAAAAGGAACGTAGATGTAGTCAGGCAGAAAGTTCAAACTGCGGTTTATTACAGCCAAAACCAACAGGGATCCGTACAAGGATCACAGGTCCCAAGACATCTTAACGATTCCTGGCTCGCAGGCCAGTTTTGTTTCTACATTATGTCACAATGACGTCACAACCTGGGCCCCTCTCCAGAAAACCTATCACCGTCTGGGATTGGGTGTTGAGTGATAGTGATAGTCCCCCCCCCTATAGCAAACCCTATACATGTTGGTCTACTGGCTCTCGTATGTCAGGTGGTTGGCATGGTCCTTCCCCAAATTACCACTTCCAAACAATGTTGCAGTGTGAGGGTCCTACCATTGGTTCTTGCCCGTTGCTACCCACCCCTGGGATACTGAACTATGGGTGGCTGACGTTTCAGCTCTCGATGTACCTTCTCAAGGTAATAAGAACTATCTGTCTGCATTGTAACTTGTGTGTACCACCATAGTCTATGAGAGTGCCTGCAACACTTGTCTCACGTTGTAATGACTTTGTTGCAAGCTTCTGTCTGTCAGTGTGGGTCCGACTCTCGTTCCCAGCTGTGGTTTCGGTTCATCATCTTGAGTCACCCGGGTCACGTGTTCGGAGACCGTGATTGTAGTTCAGAGAATGGAATGTCACTTGTATCTGGTGGCCTTGGCAGCGGGCCTTGTCTCACAAGTTTGCTTTTCTGTTCTGTCTGAATTCGGCTCAGCTCAGCTCTTACTGAGAGGCTTGTGGCCTTCTATAATTTTCCTACGCCATGGCATGGCTTCTACATGTTTGTGTTTTTCCTAATCTCCCTATGTTAGTTATGCATGGTTCTGCTCCATAAGGTTATTTGCATATAAGCATATGCAAGCTTTACTAGGATCTCTTGCTTCGTACGGTTTCTGCGTTGCTGCGGTTAAGCTTATGACAAAATAATAAAGGCAAAGACAGTATGTATCTGTCCTCTACCTTATAAAACTGTTACGCATGTGTTCTTCATGTATTCGTGTGCGTGTTTGTGTCCCGATGTGCGGATGGCACGTGTGCTTCCTGTCTAACGCTGCTATGTCGTGGTGTATTTAACGACTTCAGTAACGTGGCTTCTTGGCACTTTAATCCGTACTGTCAACTAAAGTCTCCTTAATTGCAGCCTGAGGTTCTTGGTCCACTCTGGGTAAAGCTTGTACCGCTCCTAGTCTGTAGGGCTGGCTGAGTGGGTACCTCTCGACATACTGATCAATCATGGGAGCACTGGGAATTGGTCCGAAATAGTATGGGTGATCACAGTATCTTCTGTTCTTCTTCCGTGCCACATACCTTATAGGTGGGGGGGGTTCTTCTCTGGCTCTGCACTACTTTAAAAATGACAGAAATTCCCTCCAGAGTTGCTTCATGAGCTACAGAGGATCTTTTATCTCCATGTAATGGAGTTTGTTCCAAAACTTGAGGTAAGGTTTTTGCTCCAACTACTTGCTGGATATGAAAAAGAGCTGTGGCCTCAGATCCATTCTGGATCTTTTTGATCTGATCCCGTTTCTGAAATTAACATTTTCCACATGCTTGTTCAGGTTTTGGAGGAGTGCTCAGTAGATCTCAAGGTCCATTAATTTTGCATTAGCCCTGATTAAGTATTGAAATTGTATGCACTTTGATCACTAGCATCCGCTACCAGCTCAGGTGACTGCCTTCCTGACTGAATGACGTTTAAAAAGCTTAATGAGAGTGCTTTTGGTGGTAACAGTACATTAATGCCAAGAGGGTGTTCATCTGTGACCTTATCTCAACGACAGGATGATTTGGGCAGTTTCTTCTGACTAGGCTTTGGGGGTCTGCAGAAGGGTGTAGGACACCAGAGTGAACTTGGAATTTCTCATAAGTATCCAGGATTCAATAATGTGCCCTGCGATTCTGGTCATCTGAGTAGTCCTGGATTGATGAAATCCTGCCCTGCAGGGAAGCCTTCCTGTGAGCACAATCTAGGATACTTTTCTGCATTGTGTAAGCTGTTCTCCTGCTTGCTGGTTCCAAACACTTCTAGGCTGTGTGGTCTCTTGTATTTGTCGCATCTTGGCAGGTTGGAAGTAAGGCCATTGCAGTGACACCTGAATCAATCTGTGCAGTCCCATCTCAGGAAATAAAATCCCGGACCACCTTTTGTTGGTCTTATTTATTCACTGGTGGATTCAAGAGCAAATCATGCTGAAAGGAGCACATTTCCATCTGCCCTTTCATCAGATCCTCGTCACAAAAGACTCTTCATAATATGGATGGGGGTTGCATTGCCTGCATGGGCAGACCCCCATGGGCTTTGGGAACACAACACAAGAACCATCACATAACCTCTCTGGGGATGCAAGCAGTCTTTCTGGGGCCAAAGCAGTTACTTTCTCCAGCATTGGATCTTTCATGGATTCACATGCTTAGAATATTCCCCGTCGTCAGACTGGGAACCCTCGGTACACATATATAGTCGTTTCCTATAGGAAAAAACTTCCGACACTTGTATGTCCTATCCACATCTACGTCCTCTCCGGGCCGTCCACGCAAGCCCCGTTGAACGTAATGGTATGAAAGGCCCCGCCCCCGCGGGTCCCGTCAGATTTCAACCGTCTCCAAAGATAGTGGGATCTCCTTGCGTAGTCTCTACTGCTAGATTTTGTCGAATTGTCGAACTCCTGTGAGTTTGTTAATTTTATCGGAATGTCGGGAAAACCTCTATTTCGCCCGTGTGCCACGTGCGGATTGTAGAAGGTTTACGAGGGGGACGGCCATTTAGACTGTATTTATTGCCTCCACCCTCACCACTCGGCAGACCAGTGTGAAATATGTAAAGGTTTTTCCCAGAAAACCCTGAAGGATCGAAATCAACGACTGGTATCCTGGTTAAATGACGGTGCGGGAGCGTACCCTCAGTCAGAGGTGGGCTCTGTGCGCAGCGTGGCCTCTGCGAAAACATCAGGAGCCCCTCGACGCTCAACTTCGTCGGAACCTCCGGCTAAGAAGTCACGACCTGTGGAAAAGGACGTTCCACAAAGTCCCTCTTCTAAGGACTCTGCTAAATACTCTGCAAGAAAGACATCTTCGTCAACTTCGTTGAAGAAAGGAAAGGAGAGGCCTAAATCCTCCTCGGGCGATCAACACAGATCAGCCACGAGTAGAGATTCGGATAAACGCATGGAGAGCGCTGTGAAGGCGGGACCGCCTAAACCACCTGCAGGCCCAACGTCGACGACGACGAACCAGTCGGTGTCCTCACTGCCGCTGACGCAGTCGATTTCACCCGTCATCAACCCAGCGACAACCTCGGCGACGATGTCCTCGTCGACGGAAGTTCTGGCCTGGAGACCAGAAGTATTTGATATGGGGTTGCCTGACACATTGCTACAGGAACAGGCAGCGTCAATTGCCTCGAAAGAAGACAACGGCTTCAGAATTGTGAGCCCGGAGGACCTCGGTCTACGAGCCAGGTTTCCATCAGGAGCAACCTGCTCTCAGGTGTTTACCCAACCTCCAAGCTCTCAGGCGACCCTGTCCATGGAGGTACTGTCCTCCTTACACTCCCTGCTGAAATCGCTGGACGAAAGGCTTCCACCTGTACCGTCGACACCCCCCGTCGACGAGCCCGGCCCTTCACACCGCCCGACCAAATCGATCGGGGTTCCAACTACTCCAGCAGTCCAGGAGGAAGGTGAGCTTTCGGACTCCCTATCTGACCACGGGTCAGCGTCAGATATATCCCTCTCACCATCTAGGGATCCATCCTGGGTGTCGGATGTGGAAATGGAAACACCAAAGAGTCCCACTCACCCGTCACCACCGGACGATATAGGTGCCTTTCATTCTATGATGGAAAAAGCGTGCAAGGAGTTTGGCCTGGTCCAGCAGGAGGAGAAAAAGGACTGTTTTCTTTTCGACCATATGGGCAAGAGTAGACGCTCAATATTCTCAATACCCATTTTAGACCATGTCTGGAAAGAAGGTGTTCGAACCATGCGTCACCCATTTTCTGAGCCGGCTGTCAAAGGCCGCATTGAAAAGAAATTTAAAGTACCAGACTCTACACCGAAGTGTCTTTCGTCTCAACCTACACCGGACTCGGTGGTGTCGTCGGCGGCGACGAGAAAAGCAAAGGCCCAACATAAATGCTCTACCCCTCCAGATAATGAGGCGAGGCGCCAAGACGTGTTTGGTAAGAAGGTTCTTTCTGTGGGGGCCTCAACGGTGAAAGCAGCTAACTCCCTGGCGATTGTGGCCAGATATGACAGGGAGATGTGGCACAGACTGGCACCTATCCTGGACCACCTCCCGGAAGAACATAGAAGAACGGCGATGTCCCTGGTTCGAGAAGGCGAAGAAGCATCGAATCATGCTATTAACATAGCGGTGGACCTGGCAGATTCGGGTTTTAAACAAATAAATAACGGAGTTGTTCTAAGACGCCAGGCTTGGCTTAAGTGCACCAACTTCAGACCCGAAGTACAGTATAAAGTTTTGGACATGCCCTTCGAAGGTGATCTTCTTTTCGGAGAAAAGGTGGACGAGGCCTTGAAGGGCATGAAGGAGGACTCAGATACAGCACGCTCGTTGGGTTCTCTCCAG
Source organism: Ambystoma mexicanum (assembly GCF_040938575.1). Classification (NCBI taxonomy): domain Eukaryota; kingdom Metazoa; phylum Chordata; class Amphibia; order Caudata; family Ambystomatidae; genus Ambystoma; species Ambystoma mexicanum. The sequence continues at coordinate 740,132,267 of NC_090935.1, forward strand.
AGTGGTAAGCCTTTTCGTCCCTTTAGAGGAGCATCTGGAAACTCAAGATTCTCAGCAACCAGGGATAGATCTTTTGGTAGATCACCGTATCCTTCCCAAGGATATAGACGCGCCTCTCAGACCTCAAGCCGGCGCAGAAACTTCCAGTCTTCCAAGAGACGACCAACTCATTCGTCGTCGACGAGCAAACAGAAAGACCAGCAATGACGGGAAGCGTACCGTTCTGGGAGGAAGAGTGTCAAGCTGCATCGAGGAATGGGAGACCATCACAACAGATCAGTGGGTTTTGGACACTGTGAGGTACGGACATTCCCTACTATTCAAATGCAAACCTCCAAAATGTCCACCAATACACCTATCCCAGCCACATCTAAACATCTTGCGGCAGGAAGTAACACTCATGTTACAGAAAGGCGCCATCGAATTAGTCCCTGCATCGCAGAAAGGCCTAGGGGTATACTCACGGTGTTTTGTGGTAAAGAAGCCAAACGGAAAATGGCGCCCTATTCTCGATCTGCGAGACCTCAACAAGACCCTACAGAGTCAAAAATTCAAAATGCTTACACTGCAGGAGGTGATCAAATCCGTCCAAAGGGACGATTTTTTGGCGTCACTAGATCTACAGGACGCGTACTTCCACATTCCGGTGTGTCAAAAACACAGGAGGTTTCTGAGGTTCATGGTAGGTCAGACACACTACCAATTTGCAGTGCTCCCATTTGGTCTAAAGTCCTCCCCAAGAACGTTTACAAAATGTTTGGCACCTGTGGCAGCCTGGCTGCGAAATGGAGGGCATCATGTATACCCGTACCTCGATGACTGGCTTGTGAGGGGATCCTCCCCAGCGTCGACCAACGACAGCGTACAAGCCACCTTACAACTTCTGCAACGACTGGGGTTCGCAGTGAACTTCGAAAAGTCTTCTCTAAAGCCCTCAAGGAGCTTGAAGTTCTTGGGAGCTCAATTCGAAACCCACTCGGGAATAGTGAAACCGTCCCTAGACAGAATATTGAAGATCGAACAACTGACGAGTCAACTTCGCCTACAGAGCACATTTTCCGTGAGAAAATATGTGGCAATCCTGGGTTCCATGGCTTCGTGCATCCACCTAGTAGCAAACGCTGATTGTTCATGAGGCCTCTACAGGAGTTCCTGTCGGACAGATGGAAGCAGGCCACGGGCCGGTGGTCAGACAAGATACCCGTCGACGACGAGGGTGTCATCAGATCCCTCCAATGGTGGAAAATCTTTCACAACCTGGACAGAGGGGTTCCTCTACAAGAGCCGGAATTTCAGAACACCATCATCACGGACGCCTCCCTGACGGGCTGGGGTGCACACATGAACGATCATCAAACCCAGGGCAGATGGTCTTCGACCGAATCACACCTACACATCAACGTGCTGGAACTGAGGGCAGTGAGATGGGCCTTGAAATCATTCCTTCCACATATCAAAGGATCAAGAGTAAGAGTGCTGACAGACAACACGACAGCCATGTTCTACTTGATAAAGCAAGGCGGCACCAGATCCAGGACCCTTTCGGCGGAAGCTCAAAAGATCTGGCACTGGGCGTTGAAACACAACATATCCTTAGTGGCTTACCATCTCCCGGGTGTGAAGAATGTGCAAGCGGATTCCCTGAGCAGGACAATGGCTCAAATACATGAGTGGGAGCTGGACACCGGTCAGCTACAAATAATCTTCGAAAGGTGGGGGACCCCCTCAATCGACCTCTTCACAACGAAAGAAAACAGGAAATGCGAACAGTTTGCGAGCAGATGGCCTCAAAAAGGATCCCTGGGGGAAGCGTTCTCGTTTCCTTGGACGGACAAATTCCTGTACGCTTTCCCTCCGTTCCCCCTTATACGGAGGACAATCCAGGGGATTCGCAGGTACAAATGCCGGGTCATTCTAGTGGCTCCCTATTGGCCGAGACAACCATGGTTTTCCGACCTCCTACATCTGTCGTTGAAACAGCCTATAACTCTCCAGAAAGTGCCGAACCTACTGTCCAGGGACAAGGGAACGGTGTGGCATCACAATCCGGACAGCCTCAAATTAACAGCATGGCTCCTGACTTTTCAGAGTTTGGCAGCTTGAAAGTCTCGTCGGATTGCCGGAGAATTCTGCAGGCGGCTAGGGCCCCTTCGACTAACAAATCATACATATTCAAATGGCGAAGGTTCTGTACGTGGTGTCACACAGCACGAAATTCAGCCTTTAGAAGTAACCCCTGAACAAATTCTTCCGTATCTTCTTCACCTAGCAGAGAGTGGGCTGTCATCATCGTCCATCAAAGTGCACTTGGCGGCCATTTCAAGGTTTACGAGGAGGAGACAGTCTTCACCATTATTCAGTGACAGACTGGTGAAACATTTCATGAGGGGTCTCTTTAGAACTTTCCCCCCTACGAAACGGTTCCCACCGTCGTGGAGTTTAAATGTGGTGTTGGCTGCCTTAATGAAGCCTCCATTTGAGCCAATGTCCTCTTCATCCATGCAGTTCCTATCTTGGAAACTGGCTTTCTTAATTGCCATTACATCGGCTAGAAGAATGTCGGAATTACAGGCATTGGTCATAGATCCTCCATATATGAGATCCTTTAAGGACAAAGTAATTTTATCAACTAACCCTACTTTCATCCCGAAAGTACCAACAGTCTATCACAAGCACTCGACCCTGGTCCTTCCTACTTTCTTTGCGTCCCCGTCGTCGACGGCGGAAAAAGCCCTTCATACTCTGGATGTCAAAAGGGCGTTAAAATTTTACCTGCAAAGGACGCAAGATATCAGAACTACCAGACAGCTGTTCATTGCCTATGGCCCGTCGACGAGAGGAAGGGCAATTTCCAAGCAAGGGCTGGCTTGATGGGTCTCTTCGGCGATTGCTTTTAGTCACTCCAAGGCCAGGAGACCCCTACAAGAGTACCCTAGAGCCCATTCCACGAGATCGACAGCCTCCTCCGCGGCTCTATGGGCAGGAATTCCTCTGACAGACATCTGCCAGGCGGTGGCATGGTCTGTTCCACACACGTTTATACACCATTACTGCCTGGAAAGGCAGCACGCGGATGAGGTACAGATGGGAAGGGCAGTGCTGCGCCATCTGTTTCAATGAGGTAAGCCAAATACGGTGAAGCTGTTGTCTCTTACCTTGCCTAGGTTTGTTCCCTTGATCTTATTTATGTATTATGAATATGTTTATATCTGAAAATATGTTGCTGCTTACACACATATATATATACATATTTGGACTGAGAGTGTTTCTTGTAAAAGTAAGTTACATTGCATTCTCACCTCCGTCTTCAATGATACTGCTATACAATCTATTCTAAGCATGTGAATCCATGAAAGATCCAATGCTGGAGAAGGGAGTAGTTTCTTACCTGTAACTCCATTTCTCCAGCATTGGTATCTTTCATGGATTCACATGCGCCCTCCAGCCTCCCCGGATTGCAATGTGCAAGATATGTGCATAAGCAGGCTCCCCTTTTCTACTTTGGAGGGGCCGAAATCTGACGGGACCCGCGGGGGCGGGGCCTTTTATACCATTACGTCCAACGGGGCTTGCGTGGACGGCCCCGGAGAGGACGTAGATGTGGATAGGACACACAAGTGTCGGAAGTTTTTTCCTATAGGAAACGACTATATATGTGTACCGAGGGTTCCCAGTCTGACGACGGGGAATATTCTAAGCATGTGAATCCATGAAAGATACCAATGCTGGAGAAATGGAGTTACAGGTAAGAAACTACTCCCTTCTCCGCTTTAGAACAAGACCAACCAGGTCATTACAGACAATTCAATTATCATTTTCCATTGAAAAAGCAAGCAGATTTTGTATCTCTTCTTCTCTGAAACTTACTGGCAGAGATTAGGAATTGGAACCTTGACCATCAACGAATGCTTAAGTCGGACCATTTAGAGGGGAAAGAGCAGCGTCTCCACAGATGCTCAGAGCAGACATCATGCTCAGCACATATGTGGACCTTTAAGCCTTCAGTTTTCCGAAGGGTCTTTGAACAGTGGAGATTTCTGAAAATCAAGACGTTTGCTAAACGCCAGAATGCATTCTATAATGTGTGTCCTGTCTGGGCCGCTAAAAGAACTCTCTAGGAGATGTTCTTTTATCGTAGTTGAACAAGGCCCTGTATTTCTTTCTTCCGACTGTTATCAAGTTAGTTAATTGGTCAGTGTGAGGAATACGACTATCCGCATGGGGAGTGTGCGCTCGCCAGGGATTTTTTTCATATTTTTTAATGAAATTGAATGATGGGAGATCAACCTCGGAAAATGTGTGGGGCTAATCAGGACACATTTTCCTATGCTCGCCGCACAACAAACACATAGTCACGTGTACTCTGGGTGGACACAGCCTACAGGTGCAGTCCTCCTGTCATGTTCAGCTGGAATGTGACAGCCACGGCTACATCAAAGCTTCTCAGGGTAAGGCAAAACCTTCCTCCTACCATGGCCATCCTTCTTAACTGACAACGGCTCCATGGATCTGCCCTATCCTTTGTCCGCCCTGCTGGTGATTGAATTGAAGCAGGCCTGCGAGAGGCCTGGTCTCAGGACTGACAAAGGACAGGATACCCAACACCCTTTTGATATGCATCTGTGTCAACCTGAAGTCGGATCCTGCCTCTTAGTAGCAAGGGCAGTGAAATGTCATGTCTGGGACAACTGTTTACAGTGGTCATCCCTGCAGGGGGACCCCATTCAGAAAGGTATGAGTATGTGGTTTGGTGGCGACCATAAATCTGGTCTCACTGCCGCTTCAAAGGAGACCTGCCGCTTTTAATTAGGCACAACAGAGAGCTCAATTAACCACATAGACACTTTGATCCACAACAGACAGGAGGATGGGTGGGACTTAGTATTTCATGTTGTCACCCCTTTACCTTTCCTGTTGCAACGCACTCTGGTTATGACCTCACTGATAACAGAAGATTCTTGGTGGGGACCTAGGATTGGTTTATTAAGGTAGTCTTAGCCTGCATCAATCACTGGGCCCATTTGGCTTTAAAAGAGGGTTGAGTCCCTCTTTTGGCAGATCACCCGACGATTTCAAAAGGAGTAAGAAGGACTCATTTGGACCCTGAATGAAGGTACAGTCTGCCTTACAGCTTCCGCCAGTATAGGAAGGCCAGGACTTCCAAGAGGGAAGCAAGATCCCTCCCCTAAACATCTACCAGGGAACAGAGGGAGATACTGAATCCAGAGGACCCTCTAGCAGCTCCATAACCGGTACCCGACCATCACACATCGTGTCCTTCTAAGCTCTGCAAGCAAGCTTCCTAGGTGGAGCTAAAAGAAATGCGGCCACCTCATGTTCTGCGCTCACAAACATCCACAAAGAATGTTGGACCAATTTTATGTCTCCATATCAATTTAGCTGTCCTGTAGAGATGCAGGATAGGTGGGATGCGGTTGCGGGGTGTTTGTCCGTCCTTGCCTGAATCTGGGTATCCTGGGTGTACAAGCAGTATCTTGGATGAAAGGTGAGTAATGTAAGCCAACAGACCCGTACAAAGAAGAGAAGGCATGAGAGAGGTTTGGAAAGTAAGAGAGATGATTTGGCCCATGCTGGTGAGTAAGGATAAGCTCTGGGATTAGGCAGAGCCTTTTATGCAAAAGCGAGTGGGTAGAAGAGAATGTACTAGTCAAACTCTGTTGGATACTGGCAACAAAGCAGCTTCTCTGCCGTCATGTGCAACCATTTTTATGACTTTGTGTTTGTTTTGTTAATTGGAACGCAAGTCAGCTAAATATTCTTGGCTTTCTTTTATGTTTTTGCTATTTAAATATGTAGTCAACATTACACAAAATGACTACATATTAGCAAGAATAAGCGCACGTGAAAGTGGAACATGTGACCAGGTGCAATTTACCACGATATACAATATTTGCCAACAGTGGAGCAAAATAACACATGCGCGGTGTGCGAGCAGTTTGTCTTGTGGAGGTGTGGAGAGCAGGCTTACTACAACGTTGCTCCAGTGTGGACGGCTTCTACATTGCAAGAACTGAATATTGAAATCTGCCAATCCTCTTTTGTTTCAAGTCGAGGTAAAGAGACATCCTTAAATACACCGCGCATGCGCGGAGTGCGAGCAGTGTCTCTAGTGGATGTTGAGTGGGGAGACGGCAAACTCCACGCCGAACTGGTAAGCCTTGACCTGACTTTTGCACTGCCATATCTATGTATTAAGTCTCTTCCACGTCCATCGTCAGTTAAAATTGTGAAAAGCAATTGTTTAGACAGCAATCGCTGTACTTGAATTTGACTGCTAATTAAAGTGTGCCCCAACTCCACTCGCGGTGTAACTGCAGAACATTTTCTCTTTGAGCAGCTGCAGAAGTTTCTTGGGGCTAATGAATTACAAGCGTCCGCTCGCCTTTGACTATGACTGCGGAGTGTTCTCTTTGAACAGTGAAGGCGGTGGAGCTGCAGGGTTTCAATTGTTTTCGTGATACCAACGACTGTGTACACAGTTCATGACACACGTGATTTATTCTCTGAAATCGGGAATGCCTAACAATATGAACGTTTCTAGTGCCTCAGTGGTACTTCAATCAACTCCAGTGAGACCGTCACCTGTGACCGCGGTCAAATGCAAAATGCTTGGCTTTCATGCTCGGCCCAGGACAAAAAGGCATGCGCGGGCGATATTCGAGATTTTTGCAAACCATGTATCAATATATGTGATAGTCCCCAACTGTGCGACATACAACAAAACGATAAGATAAAACAAAAAACAATTGCGACACATGAACAGTCATTAAATAATTCAATTTCTGACACACAGATGTTGTCAGTGGAAGGCCAGCGGGTCGCATCTGTCAACCAATTACCTTCAACAGATGTCCATAAAGAGCGGGTTGAACCAAATGACTCCTCTCATCCCGCCGCATTTTTGAAGAAAATAAATCGACTGTTTATGCAATTTTGATAATTCCCGACACTCAGCCTGAGCTAGATTGTGGGTCTCATTCTGTTGGAAATATTTCTATTATAGCATCCTCCTCGCTCATTGACTCGTACGCTAACAGTCTGTACCAATCACCAAGTCTTTTTGAAAACTCTACTCAGTCTGTTTCATTGCCGACACTTTATTCAAGCAGAGAAAGGTCTCGAATAGGCAAGAACCAGGAAGCAGCATGTCCACAGACTGCTTCACCGATTAAATCGCAAACGGTTTTGTTGGGAATTTGAATGCAATGCACATGACTATAGTATCTCTTACAAAACTGTTTGATACTTTGGATGGCAACAATACTCAACAAAGCAAACAAATTGACCAAATTGCTCTATGGATGAATGATATTGTAAATGGGGAAAAAATGTGATAAACAATGTGACTGTCGTGTGTTGCTTACCAAAAATGCAATTATCTCATCTAAGTGTGCTTTAGACAAAGGCACTAATGATCGGGTTGTGAGTTGTTCCTGAGATTACCACAGCCATTTGTGCAGTTGAGGCTGCTCAAATGGAAACTAACTTGTCTTTAACTGTCTTCATATCAACGATCATAATACTGTAGAGGAAGTAGACTCATGGCCGGTGGTAACCTACAACCTGTTTGATAACAACATCAGAAACAAAGCCCAAGTGGGTGAGGCAGTCAAAAAGAAAACCAAAAGGTGCTCCCCACTGGGGCCTGATGTAGTATCAAAACAATTTGTGAAGAGAATTGCTCCAAAGAATCAAACCTCTACAGGAAGCCGTGCAGTTGTATCTAAAATTAAATGTTTGAACACGAAACGGAGTAACGCCATACAGGAGGAAGAAACTCATGTGATTGACTCCTCTCCCTTGAATGATCTGGTGTCTGCTATTGTAGGCTGACAGGATAGCGTTTCAGCTGAAAAAGTCAACTATGTGGTATCTTCGGCTGCTACTCAGAAGCTTTCCGAAAGAACCACAGAGTTGGTCTCAGCGGCCCACAGAGATCTTTCAGACCAAGATAAAATTCTCTTTGACATCAGAGTGCAAATTGAATCCATTGAAACATATGTCAAGTTACAACAGACAAATGGTTGCCCCTCTGATTGGTCACAACATCTGATGTTGGTTTGTTAGTTGATGGAGGAATCAGCAGGAACCCCTTAGCTGCTCCTTGGTTACAGTTCGTTTAGCAGCTCCTCTGGTAATCAACACAGCAGCTACTAACATCACGCATGGTAATAATAAAAAACAACAAACATTGTATAATCTTGAAGTGAGATGATTTACTGCAGAGACAAATGCAATCAGCTCAAAAAAGACAGGGTCGCAAATAGAGGCGGTTAGGGTGCCTCCTTTACCATGTGAGAATGAAAGAAAATCTGTTGAATTGCCAAATGATATGTGCCTGGTTCTAACGTGCATCATGTAATAAGTACAGATGGCCCGACATTTGTTGTTAAACCAACTTGTGCGTCAGAACATGCTTTTGACACTGGAGCTAGTGATGACATCAACTTCCAAAATGCAAAAGCTGTAGAAAAGTACCTCAATGCAAATCAACTGAACATTGGAAACCGAGAGGGATTACACATGAGCAGGCCTAGTGATCAAGCCAAACATGTACATTTTGATTTACCATCGACCAATCTAAATAGATCACAGGTCTCATAAGTCAACAGTAAAGACAATACCAATAGTTGAAAGGACAAGGCATCAACTCAGAGTTCGACTAAATATTTGCATAATTGGAAAAAATACCATCGGCTAATCCTAAAATACAGAGCTGCACCATTCACCCCATATGTTGTAAACAGAACAAGCATTTTGGCCATTTGTGAAGAAATTGCGAGTCTTTAAGAGCTTAGTTCTCTGGACATTTAACAGGTAGAATTTCTCAGTGATGATAACCTATCGGTCGTACGTTTGTGGATGCAGTCAAACGTAGTATGATATGCTTTATGGCAAGCTCGCATGGAATTATTTACATTGGGATTTGTTTTAGCACCAGATCCAACAGTGATTGACAATGATTGTGAACAAAAACTTAATAGGAACTTTTTCCCCATCCTTGTGATAAACAAATGTCCAATCAAGCGAAGTGGAGATTCAATGAAAGGGAACAAGCTACAAATTACAAGTCACTTAGCACTGGGTATGAAGCACAATCATAACTTACTCTAAAAACCCAGCCATATGTTATATCTGTAGCAAGTTGGAATACATGCATGTTTTCGCACTTAATAGGTTCCAGAGCAGATTTTCTTGCGGTATACGACATAGTAATACTTGAAGAAACATGGCTGACCGAAAAACCCATTTGGGAGGAGCACTCTATAATTATACATCCAGCTAAAACCTCCTTCCGTGGTAGACCATCCTCGGGGCTTTTAGTCGCCATTAAAAATCATAAATGTTGGCATATTTCATCATGGGAAGCTCCCAACTTCTATTTACACATGGTTAAGGTGTCATACCCGGGAGGTGTGATAGCAATCATTAACATCTATCGCAATCCGGCGGGTATAACAGACGATACGTTATTTTCTGATCTAGAACAACTACTGAACATTGTAGTGATGGCACCAGAAATTACTAATACCATTCTAGACGGGGATTTAAAGAATGCAATTAATAAGACCTAATAATCACAAGAGTTCATGATCTTGCAGGCAGTGGTTGTCCTTGATGAAAGAAATTTTGTAATGTGTAATGGCTCCCTTGATGGAGACATACCAGCTGAAAACACCTGGCAGGGAGTCCCTAGTGCCTCAGTTATTGATTACATGTATGTCGACCCAAACACGTTCAATCGAGTCTTTCCTCTGAACACACTTTAGACGAAACTAATAACCCGAGATTTCAACAACCCTTGATTGTAAACACTGCTCGAACTCGGTTTTCCTGGAACCGGTCAGCTTTAACGTCATTTAACACTAATTTAGAGTGAAACTACACAGAGGGAATTCCATCCAACGAACCATACACAACCTTTTTACATTTATATCAAGTACACTTGAAGACATCAACACACATTTACTTCAAACCTAGGCATGAATTTGATGCAGAAGTGCAGATGAGGAAAGCTTAGTTACGAAATATGAAGAGGACAATTATAGCATCATCAGTCACTGATAAAAAGGAGGCAATTAAAGCCGCCCGGTGTAAATACAGAAATTGGTTACAAACACACCAAGCTCAATTATTACAAGCTGATGGAGAAGCAACACTGCACACTATTTCCACAAATAATACAGCCCAAATTCGGTCCTTAATAAACACAGCAAACCATGCAGCCCAAAAGCCAGTCCAGATAAATGGAGTGAATGAGAGTCAATGGGTCACGTATTATTCTGACATGTATGCCCTTCCAACTGTACGTGAAGATGAAACTGTCCCCGAGTTGTCAAATTACAATGGATTACACATTTTACACATTTTAGAAGAAGATATTTTTGCATTAGTAAATTAAGTAACTCCCGTGCACCGGGCCCTGATGGGTTCAAAAACATTAAATCTTATGAGCACGAATCTTGCATAACATCTTCAGTCAAATAATAAAAATGAATGTAATCCCTTCGTCATGGCGACGCTCGCTGATAGTTCCCATCTTTAAGAGAGGCGATCGGTGCAATCGCACCTTAAAACACTTGTTTATAGGTGCGTCATAAATGCCATATCATATCATATATCAATGCGGTGAACTATAGGCTGATCGCGCTTCTTGATGCACCGGGGAAAATATTTTCCAGGTTTATCCTCAGAGACTTCAATAAATGGACAGCTGAACACTCCCAACGTGATCCGTTTCAAACTGGATTTATTCCAGGGTTGGGCACATCTGTAAACTTGTTAATGTTGACTTCTATTATTTCACATCATGCCACCTTAAAACAGCCATTATATTTGGTCCTTGTAGATCTACGAGCCGCCTTCGACTAAGTTTCAAGACAGATACTGCTGAAGAAACTAACTTGTCAGGGTTGCCCGTCATATATGGTCTCCCTGATCACAGATCTACATCATGAGAACACCGTACAAGTGAGACTGTCACTAGATGGCAAAATGTCCATTCCAATTGAAACATTTAGAGCGCTGCGGCAGGGTTGCACCCTGGCCTCAGCCCTCTTTAATTTTTTATTTCGGACATGGGTGGCGCGTTTCAGAATATCATCACGGACGCCCCAAAATTGAACAACCAAGCTATAACATCCCAGCTATATGCAGATGATTTAGTGTTCATTTCCAAAACACCTAGGCCTCCAGAGGTTTATTAGATGCCCTAGACAGCTATCTCCAAGCAAATGTTCTTACAATTAATCTACACAAAACAAAAGTGATGAAGTGTAACAGAACAAGGAAACATAAGATGAAAAATCAAACATGGTCCCTAAGGGGTGTACAATTGGAATGTGTACAACGATATACCTATTCAGGTACTGTCATTGCAAATCAAGGAGGTTCTGAAGTCTACAGACACACTATAAAGGCGAAATTAACAACTTCCATTTCCCAAGCCAATATAATTCAAGCTAAATATGGCAAATTCACTACAGTACCAGCCGTTCCTTATTTACAAAAGGTCACACCCATTCTCTTGTACACCGTAGAAACTAAATCAGTCCTTGCAGAAAGGGTATGGACCAAACTGGAAGGTAAATACTGGCGTAGTTTACAACTACATTTGTGTGTTCCTATGGCTTGGATTTTTAATGAATTTGGGCTGATCTCTTTATACGCACGTTATCAGTGGCAAGTAATAGCCATGTTTAGGAAGTGGATTCCCGCGCTCCAGTCAACTATGGTGTTAGGTATGTTGACTAATTATGTTTTCTCTTCCAAACACAAATGTATTTCCAAATGGCGTATCTTGGTAATTCATGCGTTATCTTTTGCAGATCTCATTATTAGTTCTGATACAAATTCCAATGAGAGAAAAAACAAAACTCTTTCAGTGATTGGATGCAAACTAGAGTCAAATGTGACGCTTACTGTGATTTCAAAGAGAACCCATTTACTAGGAAAAGATTTAGTAATCCAGAGCGATACACGATATACCTCAGTATCATACAGTTGGGACTTCACGCGACTACGATTTAACCTTTGGTTCACCAAGGAAATACAAGCTAGGCGCAAGATAATAAAACCTTCTGAGAACGTTTGTCAATTCTGTAATCAGGCTGCACAGAAAGAAACCTTGCAGCATTTGGTGGTCGAGTGTGTTGCACTGGCTAATCAAAGACTCAGACACTTCAAAACCGCAATGGATGGATATCGAGAGGTGACACCTGAGTTTCTATGGCAGTTGATCCACTCAGGCTTTCTAACAGATTGGAGAACTAGAGCAATTGACTTTTTGCAAAAATTGAAACTAAAAGAGACTTAAAATTATAGTATTCATTTGTCTCCAAGCATCGACATTTTACATGTGTGTCACTGAGAGTAAAATCACTCTATTTTATGTTTTTGACTTTGAAAAAATGTGAGCTAGAAAGTTGAGAATGATTCATTTGAGGTTGTTGATTTTATAAGCAGGAGACAAATGACTATTATTTTACATAGTGGCTAGTTAGTGTTTATCTTTTGTATTTTTCTTGTATTTTTTATTTTAAATTGTGAAAATAAATTGTTAAATGTTATTTTGAATGTATTGTTAATTCAAATTTCTATATTGTAAAGTTGACTGAGTTCAGCTAAATCAATACAAAATAAAAAAATAAAAAATAACACAGAGTGCAATTCAACACAACTGTTCTACTGTGCAGTGCCCAGTGCAGTTCATGAATCCGGCCTTTGCCCTGTTGCCTAGTACATGTTATGGAAAAAAACATGCATATAAATATGATCAATGATCTTTCTTTTGTCAGGAGTTGGAGAAAAAGGGCGATGAAGACAAATCGGATGAGGAAACTGAGGGGAAGGAAAAAGACAAAGAGGAGGACGAGGACGAAGTGGAAGCCGAGGTTTATGACGAGGAGGAGCAGGAAGAGGTATTGTGTGCTCTTTTGAGTGGCACTGGATGAATGAGGTAAAGTCCACGGCCGATAGTTTGGCGTGGCACTACTGAGGCGAGGCGTATGGTGGATTTTCTCTTCAGAAGTACATTAAGGGCCTGGTTCTGAGCTTGTGCTAAAAAGCGTGTGGAAATAGAACATTCTCCCCGCCAGTTGCCAGCACCACCATTCTGAGGTGGGTGAAAATATCGGAGGGGAGATGTTGTGCTGCTGCTAAAATCACGCGTTGTGGGGGAAACGTGCTCCAGGGACATTGCAAGCATTTCTTAATAGATTGCCACTTTTCTAGTTTAAGAAAGTTTAAACTAGAAAAGTGGTGCTGCAGTCGAAGGCATACATTGTTTATAAAGGGAAAACGTGTGAACCTGGTATCGTATTTTTTGTGCTGCCTAAACTAGTGCTGCCGGGAGGAGAATCCCCTCTACGTGGCTGCCCTGCATTCCAGATGGTTGCTTGGGGTGTTGTCAGGGTTGGACTGGGACAAGAAATAGGCCCGGTCACCCAAAAAAAAGTGGCCCACCCCTCGCCTCACGACCCTTGACCTCTGATGACATCACTGTAAGAGATATCATTTAACCCCACCCCAAAGTGACATCCTGGAAAGCGATGAAACCTGACCTTTCACCCCTTGACAAAACAGGAAGTGGCATCAAATAGCATTGTTCCTAAGTACACTAAATTACTGTGAATCCAAGCCGACGTCCAAGGACAAATGATATGTTATTGTATAGCACTTACGCTTAAGCTCTTTTTTTATAGAACAAATATGCATACAATATCACCCAACCTGTGTTGGTACTCATTTAACAACCTAAGAAGGATGAAAGGCTTTTAGAAAAAAAAAAATATATATATATTTTTTCAATTTTATTTTCTTCCAAACCAGCCCAGGCATGGCCAGAAACCGGCCCCCACTCCCAAGGGACGATTTGGGCCCGGCCACAGGCCGAAAGGCCGAAGTGCCAATCCGACCCTGGGTGTTGTCAAGCCATAAATAAAGCACATACAAAAGCCAAGGATTTCATGTCACTGCACCACATTCTTTCTTTATCAGAATAAGGTGTTTGTAAGTAAAGTATTCCTCCTCCTAGTTTACACGCACCTCAGCATCAGGCCCGAGTCATTTAGCATGACTTGCAGTTCAAATCTGCATGGTAGTTTATTGCTTTGCAGTAGGGATCGTGACGAAATATGAGATAACTGTGCTATTGTGACACACTGCAGAATTACAAAAAGGTCAAGTGCTTTTTTTGTTGTTGTAAAAACAGTGTACTTGTGCCCAGTGGTGGAAATGGAAAAAATGTAAAGGGGGATCCCACAAGAGCTCGGGTGGGGGTGGAGTTCTGAGGAGGCAGAGCTAGCAGTTGGACTCCGCTCAAAGGAAATGTTCAAAATAATAGTAAAAATGATGCAATTTCAACTCCACAGTGGACATCAGTTCCACTTTAAATCACTTCTATTGCAGTGGTGCATTACTCAAAGTAATGTTGGTAATGCAGTGATGTTTACTACCTTAAGGGATCCATAGACGCGCTCTACATTAGAAGGCTAGCAGGGTAGCTCAGCAGGTTGACAGACCGTTGCTGAGATGTTATATATTCAAAACATGTTAATCGTGTGACATTTTGCAATTCCTTATTAAAAAAAACAAGTGCTACACAACTATAAAATGTGTTTGGCCAGGGGATGGGTTTGGCTGGTGGATGGGTTGGACAGTGGGTGGGATGGGTTGCTTATATTTAGGGCAGAGGTGGGGGGATATTTCTGCTTCTGAAAAAAAGTTGGCACCAATAAACCCACAGTTTAATTTCCTGATAACTGTCAGCGCAACAGAAGCATTTATTTGTGATTAACCAGTTTGACCAGCATATAGCATATTTATAAATATAACCTGTGATAAAACACAAAGCAAGGGGCACACAAATTACACAGTATTGGTGTAGTAGTCTGACAAAAAAAAACATTTCATAGTTAACTAGTGAAGCAAGCAGCATGTTTGAGTTTGGAAATGACTTTGTTTTCTATGAAAGTGTAAAATGCACATTTGGGAAACAATAGTGTGCCCAGCATGAAGAATGCTTGCTTTCAACATTGATGCCCCCGCCCCAGTGATATTCATGGCCCTTTGATTTCTGTGGTGTCTCACTCAGGACAGAAGAAAGAGAACGGGCTGAGCAAATAGAGCCAGGAAACGCACAAGTTATGGCTGGGGAAAGGAGGACAGCGCAGACTAGGTCACCGAGCCCGCAGCTTCCCTCTGCGAATAGCCTGGTCAGGGCTTAGGCGGGGCGGGTCACGTGATCCGGCCTGACATCTAATGCCGGATCTCGGATCCGCAAAAGCTGGCTCATTGACCGGCCCATTGACGTTTAGGCTAATTAACTTTCTTTCCTATGAGAACGGTTATCTTATGCTGTCTAAAGTGTGCTATGGTGTGCTGCTATTGCAAGATGGGCGCGCCATTTCCCACGCCTATTCATTCATCTGTGTCTGTGGCTCGTTTTGCGTGATTGGACGCAGGGATACAGATCACACAGTCCTGAAACCATATTATGACCTTGTTGAACGTTTAGGCTAATTAACTTTCTTTCCTATGAGAAAGGTATACTTGTGCAGTTTAGCAAGAGTCACGGAGGAAATGCTATGTAAAAGAACGCCTGTAGAATGAACAGGAAAAAAGATGCTCACTGCTGATCATCCTGGCAAGTCATTTTGTGATATCGAAAAATACAGTGAACTGACCTTGTAGTTCATAGGACAGCCAGCAGTCCTGTATTTTGAGGGGTATCAATTCATGGGAGAAATGGCAATGTTGCCCCCACCTCCTGCCCTGAAAGGATTGGTTAAAGTGAGCTCAAAGGGTTACCAGTAGGAGGAGTTTTTTTTTTTTTTAATTGTTTAACCCACACGGTTTTTACAAGAATTGATTTGCATAGTTGTCCATTTTGTTTCAGTACTTGGCCTATTTTCCTTTGTCGGATACTTTCATTAAGATTTGGTCCATTATTTTGGCTGTAGTCTACCATGTATGTCACAAACAGGGCCGGGGCCAGCGGGCATCCTTGTTTCACCCCGCGGTTGATGGTTATTTCTTCGGATAGTAGCCCTTGATGGTTTAAGCGGACTTGGATCCTGGTGCTATTGTGGAGTGCCTTGATGGGTCGTAGTATTTCAGCGGGGCATTTCCATTTTTTTAGTTTCTCCCACAATCTTGCTCTATCGACCTGATCAAAAGCCTGACTTAGGTCGATGAAGGCCATGAAAATTCAATTTCCTCCTGCCTGCGTTTTACCCTTCAAGATGCTCAGTGTTAGTATATTGGTGTTGGTACCTGCGTTCTTCTTGAACCCTGATTGAAATGGATCCTCACAGGGAGCTTTTCTTGACCAAGATTGAAATTTACGTAGCAGCAGTGATCCGTAGAGCTTTCCAAGGACATCCAGAAGTGCAATAGGGTGAACGTTTTTAGGATCGTCTCTTTTCCCATTTTTAAATATGGGAACTACTACAGCAGTCGTCCACGAATTTGGTAGTATCTTGATTTTTGTTAGTATTTGAAAGACTTGGCTGATGAACCAGGACCATTCCTCCGGGTGTTGCTTCAGATGTGAATTTGACAAACCATCTGGTCCTGGAGCACGTGAGTTTTTAAGTTTTTTTCAAAATTTCAAGGATATCCTGTCTGTCGTGGAGATCCACCCAGGGCAGCGCGTCTTGTTCCTGTGCACTTGATGTTGTACCCAAAGGGTCATAGAAGAGTTCTTTGTAGTGTTTTGCCCAAGTATCTTCGCCAATACTGTGTATTAGTGAATCTGTGGTGGTTCGTTCGGTTGTATTTATCAAATCCCAGAATTTGCCAGTGTTTTTGCCACAGACAGCCCTCAGCATATCTTCTGAGTCCTCTTGATATAAGGACAAACGGTAAGATTTTAGCCAGGTTTTATACAGCTTAAGACCATCCGTTAATGTTTTTTTGTTTGCCTCCGAGCTGTTCTTAGAAAAGGCTCTTTTAGTTTTCGTAGTGACCGTCTCTTTGCGACCAAAGTTTGGTCGTAGTGGTGAATAGGGTTCTTTATAGCCATGCATGCATTTTGTTTTGGTTTTTTGAAGGCATTTAGCAGGCAGCCGTAGTCTGAGTGAGGATTTGGGACTCTCGATGTTTCTAGTCGGGCGTATTTATCAGTCAGGGCGAT
Organism: Ambystoma mexicanum; assembly: GCF_040938575.1. NCBI lineage: Eukaryota > Metazoa > Chordata > Amphibia > Caudata > Ambystomatidae > Ambystoma > Ambystoma mexicanum. The sequence goes on from NC_090935.1 coordinate 740,149,425, forward strand.
GCTATTGTTCACACTGAGTGAGAGGCGATTTCCTTTTTGGTTTGTCACCAGGTTTGAATTTGGCATAACTTTTCCCGACTGCAGAGACGGCCACGTTATCATCAGTAGATTATGGTCACTGGCCGAAATGTTAAGAATGTTAAAAGAATCAATGATTTCTAGCATCGGTGTGGAGGCAGAAATATGGTCCATTGTGGCAGTAAAGTTACGGCCTTCCCAAGATGGTGTGCTGTTGGTTCGAGCATAGGTGGTATCTAAGTTAAGGAGGGCTCTAGAGTTCATTAGAGTAATCCAAGCTTTCCCTCGCCGCTCTGCTGGGATCCTTGAAGCCGATTGCGTTTGTTTTGTACAGACTGCTTTTAAGTTGCCACAGATTAATAAGTGGGTTTCTTCGTGGTCGATGTACACTCAATCAATTTCTTCCGCTATCATTTCTAAGTAGTCGTTATCCTGGATGGCTTCTGGGTTCCAATAGGTATTCATAATTGTAACAGAGACAGTTTCCAGCTTCTGTTTTACGGAACTCCAGTGCGTCTACTTCGCTTGGACTGTTAGTAACAATAGCGTAGATGTCAGGATTTTTGTCATTTTTTATCCTCTCCCTGAGCGTACAGCAGTAAGTAAACCTGAGGATGGTCACCCTTTAGTTCCTTTTTTGGCTGGGGCAAAAGATAAATCGAAGCCATCTAGGATGGGCTTTTTTCGGTAAGCCACGTCTCGTGGAGGCACAGGATTTCGAAGGAGTCCAAGTTCACATCTCCAGGGGCCATAAGGTGGGAGAAGCCTTGCGTGTTCCATGAGCCAAGTCTGGAGGTTGTTCGTCGTGTTGATGGATCGAATAGTCGGGAGATCTTGAGTTGCTATTTCCTTTGAGAGGCCAGAGATTTCGAGAGCCAAGCCCATAAGTTCTGTAAGGGGTTGAATTATTCTTTTTCTGTCGATTTTGTAGATGCTGCATCGACATCCTGCGTAAATGTTCTCTTTATTGCTGTTGGTGGACCTGAAGGTCTACGTATGGTTTAGTCGATGGCTTCTGAATTTTTTTCTTTATTTGGTGTCAAGGCATTGTCAGGTCTTTTTTCCTGATTTGGTCTACTTTCATTGCCTCTTTCGACTTCGGTCCTTCTCACCGTATTGATTTCAGTTTGTTCTTCAGCATAGGCCGCTCGATGACGTGTGTTCTTGCTGTTTTCAGATGGATACCTGTTGCGACTAGAGTTTTCTTTTCTTGTTGCAGGGCTTTGGTAAGAGTTTCTTTTCCTATATGATTCTTTGCATTGCTGGTATCTTGGCTCTTCAATTTCTCTTAATTCATATCCAAGTTCCCGGAAATTTCTCGTGGCTTCCCGTAACTTCTGTTTTACTGTTCTGGAAGTTATGTACAGATAGGTGGTCGCTTGTCTTCCTATATGGCTTGTTTCTACTAATTTTAGGTCGCTACGTTCCACTGACCTATGGTTTGGTATCCTGTAGAACAGATCCATGGTTGTTCTTCTGTTGAGGATGATGTAGTTTCTATTTTCCCGCATTTGGTCCAATTTAAAGGCCGGATTTGGAGTCGTCTCGTTTTGAGGACTTTGTTTTGGGGCACCCTTACTTCGCTTTTCTGTGTCTTTAGAGTCCGCTCTCTGCTCCCTCCTTTCTCATTCTTTTGGCGACTGCCTCCTTTGTCGCCCACGCGGGGTTCCTTCTTCCTGAGGTCCACTAGGCCGTTACCTGGGGCTATGATTTGAAGACCCCAGTACTTTGGAGTGGTAATGTCGGGACGTTCTAGCTGGAGGGATCACTTCTTCCTTTTGTACTCTTCGGTCGGGTCCCCATTTTTCCGTTTTGCTCGTCTTTTTACAGCGGTCCTCCAAAGTTAAGAAGGGAAATTCTTCTTTTGCGTCTCTGTTGGTTCCCGTACATTGGATCTTGCCGAAAGCGGTGTTTCATCAGATATTACCACCGGCGAATCGGTAGAGTGTTGGCTCAGGTTTGCTAGGACTTCTTCCATCAAGAGATCTTCTGTCGGTCCTGATGTATTTAGAGTGCTCGTAGGCTCCTCCAAATCGATAAAGGCCTCTGGCTTCCTCCCCTTTGCGGGTATGAGCTTGGTGTTGCTCGATTTAGTGCTTGACTCTGCGGTTGGGGTCGGCCCTAATTTTATTGCTTGTTTTGTGGCCGCTCTCTTTTCAGCCGTAGGTAAACAAAAGGCCAATTGTTTCCCTTTCCCTGGTGTTGCTACTTGGGTGGGTTTCTGTTCTGAGAAAATTGAAAGTCTTTGTTTGTTTGCAGTTCTTTTCCCTTTAGCTTTGTTTTTTCTGGGTCTGCTTCTTGTACTAAGTTGTTACCTTCCCATACGCAATTTGATGGTCGCTTTATTTCTTGTTGCCCAGTTTTGTTGCATTTGTCTTTCTCCATGCTTGATTGGCTATTAGTTTTTCCCGAATTTGTCGGTATTTTGTTTTGTTTTTGTAGTAAACTAGCAGGGAGATGGTTGTAGCTTCCAATGCATATTGGGGAGCGGAGCGATTCTTTGTTGGGATTGCTTGTGGTCTGACACCCAATCTCTTGAGTGGTGATTGAGATTTCTTGCCTGTGGTCTGCGCCGTCTCTTTGGTCTTTAGCGAGTTGAGCTTTGGCTGTTTGTTTTTCCATTGCAGCAATGTAGCCCTCCAAGTATAGCAGTTTGGAGTGCATCATTGCTGAAATGGTGCTGTGATCTTTTAGGGTATCGTTGATCGATTCATAAAGTTTTGTGAATGGGGCAAGGGCCACGGTCACAGCTGACATGATTGTGAGGATGTCCAGTTTCTTCTTTGGTGAATCAGTTTGAGAAGATTCTGGGAGTTCACTGAGTCTGCGTGCTCTCAAAGGTGTTTCCGGTAGTTCGCTGTCTCTTCTGGCTCTCAGAGGGGTTGATGTAGTGTGAATCAGCAAATCTTTCTTGTGGTTCCTTACCCGTGGAGGTGTTTTGCTTGTGTGCACCAAATCTAATTGTTCTTCTAGGTTAGTAAAGCAGTCTGTGGACTTAGGGTTTGTACCCTGCTATTGGTCAAAAGTAGATTCCGGATAGTGATGGCTGTTTATATTTTTTCCCCTCGTCAGATCTTGGGTCTGAAGTCACTCCCGGGAGTTTTTCTCCCTCAGGTCTTGTTAGAGGAGGTGGAGGGTTTCTCATAATGGCCGCTTTGGTTAGTGGAGGCTTGTGACCCGATAGGGGAGTCAGGGTGCCAGTGGGCATCTCCTTATCCAGGGGTGCGATGATGCCTTCAATATGCTGTTTTTCCTCTGTAGCTTTAGGATCTCTTGTCAGTGACTCAGAGTTTTGCGGTTTTTCTTTTGACAATTTTGGCTCTGTGTCGGTGTGCGTCTGTCTTCATTCGATCTGTGTCTGCAGGGCAGGCGGTTTTGGGGTTGTATCCGCCCGCTTTTGAGCCTCTGCACTTTGCTCTGAGCTGAAAACGACTTCCAGCATTTCGCTGTCACTGATTTCGCATATCTTGTCGTATTTTCTTTTGGACTGTTTCCCGAAAAAATCTTTTAAGGTTTGGTTTAGTACAGGTTTGAGTCCCACGGATTTGGTAGTGACTTTGGGTTTTGATAATTTCCTGGTTAGACATTTAATTTGCCGTTTTTTGTGGTTTGTAGCAGTTCCAGGGGCTTTGTCCTTTTTTGGTGAGGCGTCTCTAAGTGTCATTACTCCACGTGACTGGTTTGTCTGAACGGTTTTGGCCTTTTCGGATCTTTTACTCCTCTTTGGGTGTGGGCCTTCCCCTTTTGTATGGGGTAATGTATTTGTTGGTGAGCAGGCTGAAATACTACAGTTACTGCTCTCAGTGTCCGAGACCTCCCATTCCTCATTCGGGTCCCCAATGTTGATCACAGATGAGCTCCCTTTTCTACCAATTTTCGATCTTGCTGGCGGCACTTCCCAATTTTTTAGTGTCGGATGCATGTCGATACTCACAATGAGTGGATTGAAGTGCTGAAAGCGCCCCCCTTGTGTGTGATTCACAGTATCGAGAGGCCGGTTGTTTTCAAGTGTAGTAGTTTTTGTCCTTCCATTTGGGCTGGAAGCGTCAACCTTGGTCGAAAGATCGCCTACTGTGTCTGATTCGGGTCCTCCTTTCAGAGACTCCCGCCTGTTTGCCTCCCATGTGTCTGCAGAGGCGCTCCCCTCCGTTGGAGCCCACCGCTCTGCCTCCACGTCTCCCACCCCTCCTCGGCTCTGCACCGCCCCTCCTCCGAGAGACGGCAGAGAGTCAACGACCGGAGAGAGAGTGAAGACGGGATTCCGACATTTGGCAGGCCAGTCCCAGCCACTACAGCCAATGGTGAGTCTAAAGCATACAGGGGGACAGACTGGCACTCTGGGTGACGGGGGCTGTCACTGTTTTTAGCGGGCACCGGTGTGGTGGTCTCCTGTGTTGTACCGCAAGCCGCTGGAGGGTCCGCGGTTGCTGGATTTAGTTTGTGTTGAGGCTCCGTTTGCACTTTCGTGATAACTGGCTAAGCTGACGTGCCAAAAGCCGAGTAGCCGGCATCTGTAGGTTTTCGAAGAGCCTGATCCGGGTCGAAGAGGTCTTCAGAGCCCTCCGACCTAGTATGTGGACGGCCGGTTTTTTCCTTACCTCTAGATGGTTTCTTCTCCTCAAAGCGTGTTCACGGGATCCTTTGTCGCCGGCCTCCTTCTTGTGCGGCGGGGCTGGGCAGAGGGCAGTCCACAGTCTCCATAGCAGCCATAGACTGCGCGGTGGAGTGGAGTATTAGTAAGTGAGCTCCACCTCCACAGCAAAAAAGTGTGGAAAGACTGAAAATCGAAGAAAGAGTAGCTGCAGTCACTGCCTAGACTTCTACTCTGCCGCTACTGCGCGCTGGAGTGGAGTATTAGTAGGTGAGCTCCACCTCCACAGCAAAAAAGTGTAGAAAGACTGCAAATCGAAGACAGAGGCAGGAATGAGTGGGAATAGCCATATGGATTAGTATGGCCATGGGCAGGGAATGGTTGGGCTCATAATCAAACAACACCTATACACTGTGTGTCCCTCCTCATATATCAGTCCTGTATGTCCTTCCTCCCCATCTGTACGTATTTGAACTCAAATGCAATAGTGGGCTTTATAGGTCTCATAAGCCACACCTAATCGCCCAAACTAATAATGGATTGCCGTTTGTTAGCAATAAAAACCTGAGTTACAGGTTTGTATACATGTATTGAAGACTGGCATGTAATATATGCACTAACCCAGTTTTCTTTTCTGGCAGGAAAATGACTACATAGCTTCGTATTTTGAAGATGGGGACGATTTTGGCGGAGGCAGTGATGACAATATGGATGAAGCGACCTACTAGTGAACATTGTCATTCACTGTATAACGGACTTCTTCAAACGCCTTTTGTTTATAAGCCAAGTTAATCACTGTATTTATATTGGATTCAACTTTCAGCCTGGCAGCTGACTGAGGCCTGATGGGAAGTCAAAGCGATTCATCCTCCACCCTCACCCATAGCAGCCACCTAGCCATGACCGTCAGTGTATGCTTTACACCTATTTGCCCACTGACCTGTGGTGGTTCTGTTGCTGGGAAAGGGATGTCGTCAAATCTTGCAAATGTTGAGCAACACTGGCAGCAGTAAAACGGAAGAAAGCAAAATCTGCAGACCAATGAAAACGATTGCTTTATCAAACCCTCTGTCAGTTGCGCTCTAGCTAGCGTGTGATTTAAAGATCCCGAGCTTTTAGTGCTAGGAGGAAAGCGCGTTCTTGCATGCGCTATTGTGCTTGAACTATAGCCTGCATCTTGGAGGTCTTCTCGCAGTTGGTCTCTTGATTCTCCAAAGGAAGGTGGACGGTCATTTCAGAGGTACTCGGATATGAAGAGCTGATGAGAACCACTTAGCCCATTTCACCTACTGCAGGACTACAGACTGCTGTGCCCCTCTGACTATTCCCATTAACGTTGCCTGCTTCCACCACCTGGATATTACCTCGCTAATGGGACACTGTGATGGCTGGGGCAGTCAAACACTTCTCCAAAATGGCTTTGTGCCAGTTGAGTTAATCTACCGAGCCCACCTTTCTCTTGTCGAACTGCAGTTTGCCTTTTCTCACCTGGAAGCCAGCACTCCCCAGCGGATTGATCACACCTGCGTTGGCTGTTTATAAATCGGCATGGTTTAGTGCTTTGTACAAAGTGCTAATGAAACTGCTTTGATGGAAACTTTAGTTGCCCCATTGCAAATGGTTTCACCGGATCCAGGGACAGTGTGTGTGTGTTTTTTTTTTGACAGACTATATATGAATAGCTTAAAAGGGGGCCTTGGTTGAATCCAGAACCATTCAACTCCAAAAAGCAGTCTCAAGACGCAACTGGATACCGTTCTTTTGCAGTTAAGTTGTCCAAAACCCCATATACCAGCATTTGGTTGCTGTAGAAACCATATGTACAGTTCATACAGCCATAAAGTAAATACCTGACCTTATTCGTTGTGGCAAGGTGTGCATGTTATTCCAATGGGTATGTGTAACGCACAACTGAAAGAGCTACATTGGTTAAGGACCATCAGTTTAGGGCATGGCCCCTGTTTGTTTTTCTCGTTATTGTGCTATGCTTTGCTGGCAGAGGATTCTGCACCACAGAAGGCATTTTAGGACATTGTTCACTTACAAAGGGTATAACAACCAGCCACCAAATATATGAGTGGCATTTTGACTTTAAAGAGGAAGTTCACTCAACAATTGTATTGATCCAAAAGATGGGCTTTAATAAATATATGTAAAAATATTTTTAGATAAAGTTCCTAGGTAATATTGTGGGGAAATGAGGCTCAAAGCTTTAACATGGGGTATCCAGTTTGTGAGATGAAGCAGCCTCCTCTGTTCATGTTGAGCTCTGCTCCCGCTACAATAATCAAGCAAAATTCCCCTAATGGCAGCTTTTGCTTACTGCTGCCAGACAGCAGGGCTTAACACAACACAGGAGGATGCCACAGTTTTTATAACTGCATTGACTTTCCTTCTATGTTTTCTGTGCTGTGCAGGCCCAGGGGAGCACTGAAAACGTAAAATAAAAGGCACTGCAATTATAAATACTTCGCTCGCCGCCAGCGGATTCTTCAAAATTGCTGTGACTTTCCATTAAAGTTTCCCGAGCATGGGAAAACAAAGTCGCAGCAATTATGAATACTCTACCAGCAAAGTATTCATAATTGCTGGGACATCATTTTTCAGTCTCCTGGGCTCCCCCGAGCTTGGGGAGCCCGGGAATACAGGGAAAAAACGAAGCACTCACCAACAGGGCAGGAAGGAGCCCATCAGCTTTCTCTGCTCTCCGGCTGTAATAAGCAAAAGCTCCCAGTAGGGGGATTTTGCTTCATTATTGCCGCGAGAGCAGAGCTTAACTTAAGCACAAGAGGCTCATTCATTTCACAAAACTGGGGCCTCCTAGTGCTTGACATTTTTGACTTTGAGCCTCATTTTCTCAAAATTTTACATAGGACATTTCTTTGCAAATATTTGTTATGTATATTTTTTATTATGGCCCATCTTTTGAGACAGTAACATTTTTGAGAGAACTTCCCCTTTAAGAGTCTATGCGTATATTTCTGAAATAAAACCTTGATAAAGAGGTTTGTATGGTTGTGGCCTTGGCGTGGTTCGATTCTAGCCTGTCATAGTGGGATGATGGTAAATGTTATTTATTTTTGTACAGTGTTTGAGACGTAAAGTGAGCTTATCATTTACACAAGTCCATAAATGTTTATTTTACTTTTTTTGTATCCCATGAATCCTACTGAAATGCACCTTTTCATTGCAAGAAACGAGAGATGTTGTTTATTCGTAGTCCTTACGATTTTCTGAGGTCTGTCCACAGCTTCTGTAAATGTACTATTTGAAGGCACACACATTGGTATCAGCCAGAGCCGTCTTAGAGGATGTGTGCCACTGACCTGCAGCGCTTCTACCTAGAATCAGTCAGAGATTCTGACATATTGAGCAATGGGACACCACCTTGCTCAGCACCTTCATCCTCTGGACCTTATGCAGTCTTGTGGAAGTTGTTTGACGATGGCAGTAATTAAAGTACTCACATTACAAAGACTGAAGAAGCTACTTTCTGCTTATGCGATCAAGTCTCCATTCATAAAACCTCAGAAATAAAAGGGTAATACTACAAAATAACACAATCACTGCGCTTCCCAAAATGTTGAATTTTAAACGCCCCATTTCACTGCGTATATATATGCCATCATGGAGCCTGAATCACCATTGAACACTCTCTGGGGCAGGAGCTCCCAGCCTACCCCCTCACAGTCTCCAAGCAAGCCATCGGTAAGCCTTGGGCTAATTAAGCCCTGCTTGCAAGAAAATTAGACCGTCCGACGTGCAACTGCTACACTTTTATTTACATGATGCCACAATAGCCTGTGAAGATTTATTCCAGGGCTAAAACCGTGTGGGCAACTCATTTATTCTGATCCCCGGCATCCACAAACCACAAGGTTTGCCGTCTTAAGATGGCCAACCCCGATCTTTGAATCAACACCTACAGCTAAATTCAAGGAAGCCTGGGCCAGCTGATTGGCCAACCTCCTCCTGAAAGCCAATCGTGGGGCACCGGCAGGCGAAAGCCACCCCCCCGACGAAGGCAACCGAAAAAGGCTCCCCCTGACTGAGCCTGACCGAGCTGTGAGCGCTGCACGTGAATCTCTTGATCTTTGGAACTCGCCAACATTACTGGGACTCCCGATTCAAAGGCGCTGATCAGACTCCTCACTATCTGTGTCCATCTACGCCATGCGCTCCTACGGTGAGATCCACCCGAATCCTTCATCTCTATGAACTATAGACACATGTTAATACGTGATCGTGCCCAGTTCTCTACTAGCGAGCCCACCCTGCTACGTTCACCCTCCAAAGCTGCCCCTTCCTCCCCCTGCCTCATTATACACTTTGACCATTCGTGCCAGCCCATCGCCACAACTACAAACAGTCCCTCTGCCCCAAAATTGCCCAGCACCAGCCACTACACGCAGCACGCATCCCACTAACTTCGCCCGCTAAACAAGCTACGGCTCATACGCACCGTGATACGGTCTGCTCCCTATCGCTGCATTTAGCATCCACCTGCCCCTACAGCACTCCCGCCGCTCACCATCCCAATACTCGCGTCATATCAGATCCATCCCTACAACCAGCCATCCATTGCAACATGCTGTTCGCCCCATCTCGTTTCTCTAGCCAGCACAAACGGTTATAACCTGCCATACACCTATTTTAATTATACCCTATGTGCACTCTGTGCATCCAGAACAAGTTGCTATGGTTGTGCCCTTGTGCACTTTAGTGCCTCCAAGCTAGTAAGAGCTACTGTGACGTGCACCCTGCCTCTAGAACGAACTAATGTGATTAAGCCCACGTGCACCCTGTGTCTCTAGAACGAGCTACTGTGATTATGCCCATGTGCACCCTGTGTCTCTAGAACAAGCTACTGTGATTATGCCCATGTGCACCCTGTGTCTCTAGAACGAGCTACTGTGATTATGCCCATGTGCGCACCCTATGTCTCTAGAACAAGCTACTGTGATTATGCCCATGTGCACCCTGTGCTTTTAGACCATGCTGCTGTGATATGCTCTATGCTTATACGCCACACTCACTGCTAGGGCTCTAACAATTTGTGGCCCATTCACCACGCAGACCGGTTCGAACCCTCACTACCCACATGGCACCACAGGCACCACCACACTAAGAGGACATACCCCCTACACCCTTTTTACCCCCTCCTTAGTAGAACTCCCCCTGACCCGCTCACACAAACACCCCCACCACATGTGCCACCTTCCAACTCACATAATATACCACAAACCAAGACCAGCTGCTGTTCGAACTCCACCCAGACTTCCAGCTCCCACCCCAGACCCACATCCATGAGAAACCAACTCCTAGAAACCCGCTCCCGCCACAGAACAATAGCTCCTAATCACATACCACACACCATCATACCTGCCACACACAAGCTCAAGGCACCTTCCTCAACCAATTCTACCTCCACACCTGCCCCCGACACTGCAGCTATCGCAGCCAAGCCCATAAAAACATAGACGCACCCATAGCCTCTACACAGGCACCCCTGAAGTGTGCCCTAATTAGCGTCGGGTCCCTCCCGGCTCATGCCACAGAGATTCATGACCTGATCACCGACCTTGACCTAGACATCATCACCCTCACCGAAACATGGTTTCATGAAGCTTCTGGCCCTTCCATTTGCCTCACACTCCCACCAGGCTACACCATGTTCCACAAGGACAGAACTAAACTACCAACAAAGGAGGGGGGGGAGTGGCAATCATCGCCAAAGATTCACTGACCATAAGACCGATCAGCACTACATTCGAAGAACACAGAGATGCACCATCAATCAAGCTTGCCAATACTGTACCTCTTTATGTATAACCTGTATGTAACTCGCGCCTAGCTACCTCAGGGTTCAGCGCGTTATATAAGCAAATCAAATCAAATAAATAAATCTGCTAATGAGGCGATTACCATACATGCCATATACCGCCCGCCAGGCCAGCTACTAGAATTCCAAGCCAACCTGCTCCACCAGACAGGACACAACCTGAAAAACAATAGCAAAACCATCATACTAGGCGACCTAAATCTTGGCCTCGGAGACCCCAAAGATAAACAAAGCAAAGCCCTTGACCAAGCTCTTCATAACCTAAACTTTATCCAAAGAGTTACCTACCCTACACATACCAAAGGGCGAGTACTAGACTGGATAACAGACCACAACTGTGACATAGACATCAGTTCCATCACACCATGCCCTTGGACTGACCACTTCCTCATACACTTCTTTATCCCAACCAAATATCTACCTAATCCCATGGCACACATACTACCAGCTACTACCAGATCAGCCAGACTCCTCATTAAAGAAAGAATACTCCCCCTCCTAGAGGCTGCACCAGCCCTAAGGCCTCCCTTTTCCACAGACCCGATCGCACTGGTTGACAAATACAACTTAGTCATCAAAACAGCCATAGAAGCCATTGCACCTCTAACCAAAAAAAAAGGCCAAAATGAGGAAACACTACAACTCCTGGTTCACCCAAGAGTTATTAGACTTCAGATCCCTAAAACGAACGGCACTCACCTTATGGAAAGTATGCCCGACCCAACCCACGCTAGAGGCCTACAAATCTCTTGTCTTCCGCTGCAAAAAATCACATTAGCCAAAGCTGCATCATACAACTCCAGAATTGCTAATGCTCATTCTGGGGTGAAGGAACTATTCGCCATCTACAAAGAGCTTGCCTGCCCACCCACCAATCCCCAGGAAACAGTCAAAGACGAAACATGGTGTAACAATATACAAACGGCCATGTTGCACAAAATAGACACACTCAAAAGAGAAAATAAAAAACCACCTCAATGCCTTGCCTAAGACCAAGCCACACTCTAGCCCAGCACCCGCTCATGAAATTAAAGTTCTGATGCTTGTTAATCTGCTTAGAATCACATGCTGTGCATATGGTCCGACATCCAGTGGTAGCCGCGGAGTATTGCATCTTGTCTTTCGGGGGACCGAAAGGGGACGTCGGCATAGGCGTGTCTGAAACACTATCCCTATCGTGACGTGTGTAGTACCCAAAATCCCTCACGCGCCGAGGTCCCTCAGATTGTTTTTTTCCGCCCAGATAACTGGTCGCCCTATAGCGGAGCTCTTCATGAGACATTGTTTATCTTACCGAATTGTCGGTTATTCCCTGCTAAGTCACTTCGCCCATCAAGAACATCTTCGACGAAGACTACTGGGGAATCGTCTACGGCTGTGGGTTCCGGCGCCTAAGATCCGGCGTTCGGACTTCCACGTGGTCGGGCCTTCTGGCCGGCCTACACAGTAGGGAGAGTGGGCTCGGGGTTTGCCATACTGTAATGTCTTTCCTCTTTTCCACTGCTTTCCTTTTTGGTCTGATCACCCTTCCCTTCTGCTATGGAAAGGACTCCATTTAGATTCTGTCCTGTGTGTAGGGCCAGATATCCGTGGAAAGACGAGCACACGTCATGTAACGCTTGTCTCCCCCTAGAGCACGACGGGAAGCGGTGTTCGGCGTGTAAACTCCTCAAACCTAAAACCCTTAAGGAGCGCCGGTTGAAGCGATGGGTCACGTACGGAATGTCACGCGTGTAGCCTCCCTCCCCTGCCGCGACACCAGCCGAAAGTGACGGGGGTACATCGGATGACCAAACATCCAACGCAGACGTTATAGACCTTGAGGCGGACTATTCTAGGGCTGCCACACCCATCCCCGACCCTTCCAGGCTCGACTCCGGTCTTGCTACAGGGACCACACCCGGTGACGGGGCGTACAATCGCACCGCACAAAGCACACAACCCAAGCGCCCTCCTCGACGACTTTGTCAAAGAAGGCGAAAGCGCCAACGGGTCCACCGGAAACTTCGGCGGCGCCCACTGATCGGTCTGATCCGAAGCCTTCCCCGCAACCGCAGCAGTGCATGACGACTTGGCATAAGAAACATAACAAGGGCGCTACTCCCCAAACTACATGCGCCGAAGTTTCAGAACAAGAAACTTTGACGGATTCCAAGGTTTCCAAGGCCCATACAGGCCCGAAAACTACGAGTAGGCCTCTACCCGAGAAGCCATCCGCTGGCCCTTCTGGAGCCGCGGAAGACATTTTCACTGCTGACACATCATCGGAGGTGTTGTCTCCCGAAGATTCGGTGACTATCCGTAAGAGCATCAATAGGATTGCTACGGCGGTGGGCCTAGTACCGGTTCCGCCCACAGTTATGGGCCAATCCGCCAAAACGTTTTCCACTGATTAGGAAGACGATCGCGAAGACTCTTACGAAGAAAGCCAGGTACCCCTCTCAAGCACCCTGAGGAGATCCTCTCAACACCTTAGGACAGAGAACACGGTTCCTACTCAGCTAGGTCCATTTGGGTCATCCAAGTGGACCACGGAGCAATTCGAGGGGTGTATGGATCGGCTGGAGCAGTTTTTCAGGGCTTCTGATCAACCTCCGCCGAAAAAAGCTCGGGTAGACCCTAACCCTCAAACACAAGATGTTCAACACCTAGATGTCCTACACCAAGTTGACTATCAAGAAGATGTCCAGATGAACACGTATAGAGACATCTATACAGAAGAAGAGGAGTCTTCTTTTCTGGACAACTATGGGAAAGATCAAGGGGCAATAGACAACTGGGAGGACTCCCAGCAGAACGATCACAACTCTGATATCGGTGCCTCGACTCTCCCCCATCCACCCCGATTCGACAAGCTTCCTCGGTGGATGATCAAATGGCTTTCAACAACATGTTGAAAAAAGCAGTGGAATTCTTTAAAATTGCCATGCTGGAAGCCTTTCCCGAACAAGATTTCGCGCAGGACATTATTAATGAAAAGCCTCTGGCAAGCCAGTCTATCCTTCTCTTGCGCTCTGTAAAGAGACGGCTGGCCCCTTCCTTACTCACACCCGCTCAGACTAGGGCTATGAACCCAAGGGTCGAAAATTTTTTCCGACCCTTCCCCCACCGACCCGCTTTATATCAAAGGGCACGCAATCCCAGACTCGCTGGTGGTGACCAACACTCGCAAGAGAGCAGGGGTTCCCCTTGCCACGGGAGAGTCACCCCCGGACAAGGAGTCCAAAAGGTTGTACGCCTTAGGCAAACGGGTTACGTCGGCGGCGGCCTATTCTGTCCGGATTGCCAATAACACGACGTTGGTGGCAATCTACGTCGACGCCCAATGGAACCTACTCCAGGAAGGCCTTCAAGAGGTTCCGGAACCAACCAGAGCCAAGCTTCTCACCATTGTCTCGGAGGGCAAACTTGCCAATCAGAATGTTGTAAAAAATACCCTTGACACCGCAGAGACAGCAGGCAGGTCTCTCGCACAGGGTACTCTCCTAAAGAGGCACGAGTGGCTGCGCACGTCAGGCATCCATTATCAACAAACCCATTGAAGAGGCCAACCTCTTCGGGAAGGCGGTGGACGATGCGTTGGAGACAGCCAAGAAGGAGCACGAGACTATTAAGTCGCTGCACCAAATTTCCCAGAAACCCTCTTCACAGAGGGGCAGTAATTCCCGGCGGTCCTTTCTAGGACAAGCCCGCGCCGCTCAAAACAAATTCGGCACGGGCAACTTCAACTCAAGTCAACCTGTTGCAAGCCCCACTTACTACCCCCAGAGGGGTCAGCTCCAATTCCAGAGGAGCGTCAACTTCGGGTCAGAGATTACCACCAAGTCCAGGTCCCCTCTCATGTCTCCCCGTTCGGGGGGCGATTAAGATCTTTCCTCCAGGCATGGGAGGGGATAACTTCAGACCAGTGGGTCTTAAAGACGGTCGCCCACGGTTACTGCATGGAATTCGCCTGACCTCCACAGTTCAGACCGCCGAAACATCGACGCCTTTCACCGGAACATCTGCAGATCCTGATCCAAAAGGTGGAAGCGCTGCTGGGAAAGGACACCATAGAAGCCGTCCCGATTCTTCAGGCAAACGAGGGTATCTACTCAGTGTACTTCCTTGTACCCAAAAAGGATCTTACCATGCGTCCTGTTCTAGACCTGTGTCCAGCGAACAAGTTCATAATGCCCCAGAAGTTTTGCATGGTAACACTGCAAGAGGTGATCCCATTGCTAAAACTGTCATGATGCCCGCTCCTGGGGAGCCGGTTCAAGCTCTCCGTCCCCGAAAGCGGACATCCAGTCCCCAAGGAAAGACCCAGCAACCCCATATAGGGGCCCTTTGGACAGAGTCCTGGCGCCTATGGCGCCAGGCTCATTATGGGAGTGCTTGGGTGCACTTACCTGATGCAGACCATGCTGCAGGATCCCGGCCTCCTTGAGGCCTGAAAGGAACTACTTTACCTGTGGGACTAATTTACTATCCGGGCGTGGTCAGGGAAGGATACATACCTGATTGGAGGAAGGATGCATACGTGGAACTTCTTCCAAGGCTATTTAAACCCCACCCGAACAGCCACACGTGCTTCGCGTTGTTCTGCATCTAGCAGCTGGACGCTCACCGTGTCTGCTCCTGCATCCTGACTTCTGCCACGCCTGCCAGCATCCTGGATCACCTGCAAAGGAAGAGAAGAAGAGAACAGAAGAAGGAAAAGCCCTTACTTGCTAAATCCGCATCCCGGAGACATCTCGCCGACAATCCTGAAAAGGAAGACTTTTATTTAAAAGCTCATCGCGTCGATAGCTGCAGCGCCGCATTCCACTCACCTTTACAGGGCGCCTCCATGTTCAGCAGCGATCATCCGGATTCGCAGTCACGCCCCAGCGCCTAGGGAGAAAAAGGCAAGAACAAAAGGTGAGAGAGAGAAGGGAATAAGGAAAGCTAAATCTCCATGTTAAGACTTACCTGTTGATTCATTCCCTCTTCATTTCGGGTCCGCGCCGCATCCTGGCATTTCCGGACCCCGGCATTTCCGGACCCTGGCCCCTAAGGGGAAAAAAGGACATCAGCGTTAATGAGCGAATGAAAAGACATTACCAAAAAAACGCTCATTAAAGACTTACCTGATTTCTACAAGGATTTCACCTCTCATCTCGGGTCCGTGCCTGTTCCCCGGCATTCCGTACCCCGGCCCCTATGGGGAAAAAGACACTAGCATTAGTACATTAATGCATGGACACAAGGGGAACCTCTTATCAAAAAAAACTTACCTGGAAGCCAAGCAAGTTTGGTTCTCACCAATCCGAAAATCCAGTGAAGTAACTGGATACCAACGCGCCCATGCATCAGAAGCAGGATGGAGAGCTTGTCCTTCCAGACCCTAAGGTGAGACGCTACGGGGAATCACAGAAGGGTTTCGAGGAGGGTGAGAGGGGAAAGTGGGAGGCCGATTGCATTACCCCGCAGACAGTTAAGCCCCTATTTTCGCCTACAGAAGGATACTTCGAGGGGATTGGGTCCTCCGACGTATTCCATATCTATGACATGTAATCACCACAGCTGTGCTGCTTCGGAAACTTTTTCGGCGTCTGCGTCCTGCGTCGATGACGTCGATGCGCCGCCGTCGAGGACCTCCTCCGACGTCCGACGTCATCCGATGTGATAAGTAGGACGCACGACGCCAGTAGCCTCAGTTCCGTTTTTTCCGCGAACGTGTTGCTTCGTGTTTCTCGGTTCTAGCCTCGACTCTTTGGAGTTCTGTTCTTTCTGGTTCTTCGAACCTGTTCGTTTGTGAATATTCCTTCGACGATGTCTTCCGCTTCGTCTTCAACCCCGCGTCCGGGCTTCAAGAAGTGCGGGGAGTGTGGGTCCAAGATGTCGGTGACTGACTCGCACGACGCCTGCCTCTGGTGCCTCGGGGAGGCCCACGACACGGATGACTGTGTCGACTGCCTGTCGCTCACGTCCAAGGCCTTACGCGAACGTAAGAAGAAATCGTCGGTAGGTCGGGTGTCCAAGCCCCGGAAGTCGAAGTCGGCGGGGCTTTCGACGGATTATTCGAGGGGTGACTCTCCGCGTCATCGTCGGAAGTCTCGTCGGTCTTCTTCTGGTAGTCGGTCTCGCCACTCCTCAGCCTCTTCGAGGCATTCTCGGAAGCGCCGTCACCGGTCGCCTTCCAGGTCCTCTTCCGAGGACTCTGCCCGGCACGTCGGTTATCCCACCAGCCGTGCGACGCCGGAGGAATGGGCTTCCTTCGGGAAGAAAATGTTGGCGATTCTTGAGTCGCAGGGTACTCAACCGTCCGCGCCCCCGAGTGGGGTCGGCCGTGTGAGGTCGAGAGACACCGCTCGCAAGAGTGGTCGGCACGAGTCACGGGAGAGGTCCCGTTCGGACAAGGAGGCTCGTTCTCGCCGTACCCGTTCCAGGTCCCGGTCCTCGACGCGTTCGAGACCGTGTGCGCCTGTGCAGTCTTCGAGGCGTCGACAGGCTTTCTCGTGGCTCCGGCTTCGAGGAAGTCGTCGAAGCTGTCGACGTCCAGGTCGTCGAGGGACACGCTCGGGACTCCGGCTTCGAGGGCTGTGTCGACGCCGCCATTACTGGAGGCGCTGCATCTGACGTCGACGCCGATTTCGTCGACGCCGATCCTCTCGGCGCCGTTGCCGGTTTTCTCGACGTCGGCGCCGATTCGCTCGACGCCATCGACGCCTTTCGTGTCGGAGGTGCCCCGTGTCTCGGGTGTTCCCCCTAGGAAGGCTCTGGTTAAGAGCAGGCACTCTCGGGTGCCTTTCCGCCACTTGGATTATATTTCAGAGGCGGATGAGGATTCGGATGGCCTGGTTCCAGTCAGTGCCAGATGACATTGTCTCGGGCCATAGTCAATTTGACGATTTGAGGCAGTCGCTGCATGATGCCAGTGGACTGGACACCTCTCCGGAGCCTGGCTCCCATGCCGATTCCTCATACCGGCGCCTTATGGCTAGGGTGTCTGAGTATCTGGGATGGTCTGCTCCCCCAGGGGAGTTTGTGCAGGATGATCTGACGGACATCCTTGATGTTGGTCCCCCAACTGACCCGGTACTGCCGTTCCATATGGCTTTACAGCGCAGGGTGGCGGCGGCTTGGACTGCTCCGGAGAGTCTCCCGGCAGTGGGCAGATCCTTGTCGCGAAAATACCGTCCAGCCAGTGGCGACCCCTGCTACTTGACCAGGCACCCCGCTCCGGAAAGTTTGGTGGTGCAGGCGGCCACGGCCCCGGCAAAGCAGGCGTCGTACCCTACCATCCCTCCTGATAGGGACGACAAACGTTTTGATGGCTGGGCGCAGAAGGTGTTTTCTTCTGGTGGTATGGCGCTTCAGGCGGCCAACTCCATTTGTGCCTTGTCGCGTTTCACGCACACTCTGTGGAACTGTGTTGCGTTAGCGGCTGAACATATTCCCGAAGGGGACGAACGGGATGGTTTCCTTGCTATGGTCCAGGATGGTAAGGATGCCATGTGTGAGTCCGTTCAGTCGGGTTTGGACTTAGCTGAATGCGTCAGTAGGTCCATGGCGGCGAGCACCGTGATACGCAGGTTTGCGTGGTTGCGGAAGTCGGGGTTTGCTCCTGATGTGCAGTCCCGGCTCCTCAACATGCCCTTTGATGGTGAACATCTTTTTGGCAGCAAGGCTGACGAGAGCCTTGAGAGGTTGCAGACCTCAAAAGCTGCAGCGAAGTCGTTGGGCGCTGCAGTTCGCCAACCTCCGCCTTTTCGTCCTAGGGGACAGCAGTGGAGGGGTGGCTCCTTTCGCTATTACTCGTCCTTTGGTAAAGCAAGAGGAGCTGGCAGTCAAAGGGGCCAACGCAGGGGTACCAGAGGTGGACGACAAGGTACCCGTGGTGCCAAGGCCGCTCGGGCAGTTGCCTCTTTGCCCTCAGGTAACGCCGCAGCCGCTCCTACTCAGTCATGAGGCCATGTCCCATGGTTCGCCGGTTGGGGGAAGGCTGGCGCAGCATCTTGTAGAGTGGCGTGCCATTACTTCAGATGTGTGGGTTCTGGAGATCATAACCCACGGCTACTGTCTTCCCTTTCGGCACAGGCCTCGCGACAATCCACCGGGGAACCTCTCTTTGAAGTGTCCGGATCCGCTCCTTGCGCAGGAAATTCAAGCCCTGCTGGAGAAAGGCGCCATAGAACTGGTGCCTGTAGCGGAGAGGAACGAGGGTTGGTATTCCCCTTATTTTTTGATTTCCAAGAAAGACGGGGGATTGAGACCCATCTTGGACTTGCGCGGTTTGAACAAACTCCTCAGGAAGGACAAGTTCAAGATGGTTACTCTCTCTCAAGTCCTCCAGGCCCTTCAGCTTCAGGACTGGTTGGTGTCACTCGACCTCAAGGATGCTTACTTCCATGTGCCGATCCATCCCAAGCACAAGAAGTACCTGAGGTTCGCGGTTGGCGACTCGCACTTTCAGTTTCGGGTCCTGCCGTTCGGTTTGACCTCCGCCCCGAGGGTTTTCACCAAGCTCATGGTGGTGGTGGCAGCGCATCTCAGGCAAGGGGGGATTCACGTCTACCCCTACCTGGACGATTGGTTGATCAGGGGGAGCTCTCCCGAGCAAGTCCTGGATCATCTGTCCGTCGCCTGCCACTCCCTTCACAGGCTGGGCTTCTCCCTCAATTTAAAGAAGTCCCATTTGACGCCAACACAGAAGCTCCAGTACATCGGAGCAGTGCTCGACACTTCCCTGGGGCAGTGTTTTCCTCCCCAGGTGAGGGCTCTTCACATTCAGCAGATGGTGCACAAGTTTCAGCATGCCCAGACGCTCCCGGCGTTCGAGTTCTTGAGGTTGCTCGGCCTCATGGCATCCTGCATTCTTCTGGTGCCAGAGGCTCGCCTGCGGATGAGATCTTTGCAGTGGGCACTCAAGACGCAATGGTCGCAGTCCTCCGGCAGGATGTCGGACCCGGTTCAGGTGCCGCCCTCGGTCACCCGGGACCTTCTGTGGTGGGCCGTCGAAGGCAACTTGATGAAGGGGGCTCCATTTTGGCTACTCTGGCCGGAGGTGACGATCGTGACGGATGCATCCCTCACGGGATGGGGAGCTCATGCCAACGGGCTGACAGTCAGCGGTCGTTGGTCTCCGTCGGAGTCCAGACTCCATATCAATCTGTTGGAGCTGAGGGCCGTCAGGCTAGCCCTGAAGGCTTTTCTGCCGACTGTGCGAGGAAAGACTGTCCTGATCATGACGGACAACACTGTGGCCATGCACTACCTCAACAAAAAGGGGGGGGCAGGGTCACTTCCTCTGTGCAGGGAGGCGATGCAGCTCGAGTTCTGGGCCATCCGGCAGGAAGTTTCGATCTCGGCAGTTCATCTGGCCGGAGACGAAAACGTGACGGCGGACGCTCTGAGCAGGCAGAGCGCGATCTCTCACGAGTGGGAGTTGGCTCAGGAGATTCTCCTGGAGATCTTCGCCCTTTGGGGGACCCCTCAAGTGGATCTCTTCGCCTCCAGTGTCAACCGGAAGTGCGAGAGGTTTTGCTCGCGGGAATTTCCTCCGAAAGGAGCCTTAGGAGACGCGTTTGTGGTGGAGTGGTCATTCCCGCTGCTGTACGCGTTTCCTCCAGTCCCCGTCATCCCGCAAGTGCTGCGGAGGTTACGGAAGTTCGGTTCCCGGATGATCCTCATTGCTCCGGCGTGGGCTCGGAGGACGTGGTACCCGGACCTTCTCGACTTGTCCATCTGCCCTCCACGTCGTCTTCCCTACCGAGACGATCTGCTCTCACGGGAGGGGGGTCAGGTTCTCCATCCAGAGGTCGGATCCCTCAACCTTCACGCTTGGCTTCTGAAAGGTTGAGGTATAAGGATTGGGACCTCCCTGAAGACGTGATGGAGGTGTTGCTTTCGGCCCGAAGGCCCGCAACTAAGTCTCTGTACCGTTGCCGTTGGCGTATGTTCTGCGACTGGTGCAGTGTTCAGAATGTGGATCTTTTTGCATGTGACATCCCCATGGTTCTGTCCTTTTTGCTTTCTTTGGCCCACAGGGGCTTGCAAGTGGGTACCATTAAAGGTTACCTGGCGGCGCTGTCCATCTTTAAGCGCTCATCTGAAGAATGTTCTTACTTTAAAATCCCTTTAATTTCACAGTTTCTGAAAGGGCTCACTAATGTGTTCCCTCCGTCGCCTTTCCTGGTGCCCGGTTGGGATTTAAACCTTGTTCTTAGGTTTCTTATGGGTGCTCCGTTTGAGCCTTTACATTCTTGCCCTTTGAGGCTGTTGACTTTGAAAACTGTGTTTTTAGTTGCGGTTACTTCCGCTCGCAGAGTGAGTGAGTTACAGGCACTTTCTGTTAAGCCACCCTTCACTGTATTTCACAAGGACAGGGTTGTCCTTCGAGTTCGTCCTTCTTTTCTTCCAAAGGTAGTGACGGAATTTCATTTGGCCCAGAAGATTGTTCTTCCGGCATTCTATCCTCCTCCGCATCCTGGTAAGGAAGAGGAGAGGCTCCATAGGCTTGATCCTAGGAGAGCTTTGAGCTTTTATGTTTCTCGCATGTCCCGGGTCAGAGTGGACGATCAACTCTTTATTGGTTACGCTGGTAAGCGCTTGGGGCAAGCTGTGACGAAACAGACTTTGTCACGCTGGATTATTTTGGCCATCTCGGAGTGTTACCGCTTGGCGGGTAAGGACCCACCGGCTGGCTTGCGGGCCCATTCTACCAGGGGCGTGGCTGCATCTACTGCCCTGCAGAGGGGTGTTCCTATTCGCAACATCTGTGATGCTGCCACCTGGGCTTCAGTACATACATTTGTACGGCATTATTCCCTCGATTCCATCAGAGGGCAGGATCTGGCCTTTGGCAAGGCGGTCCTTTGCTCTGCTATTTGATTGGCTATTCTAAATTTTGTTTCTAAATTCTTTCCCTCCTCCTTGATTTGGTACTGCTTTGGGAGTCTGTCATTGATATGGAATACGTCGGAGGACCCAATCCCCTCGAAGAACAAGTTACTTTCTTACCTGGTAACGTTCTTTCGATGGGATGGTCCGACGACGTATTCCATATCGCTCCCACCCTGCCTTCCCCGCTGCAGAATTTCTGTTGCGATTGCAGCTTACGTTCCGCAAGGCTTTGTGTCGGACTGGCAGTTGACTAATGTCACACGTTCTGGGGGAAAAAACTACAACTGAGGCTACTGGCGTCGTGCGTCCTACTTATCACATCGGATGACGTCGGACGTCGGAGGAGGTCCTCGACGGCGGCGCATCGACGTCATCGACGCAGGACGCAGACGCCGAAAAAGTTTCCGAAGCAGCACAGCTGTGGTGATTACATGTCATAGATATGGAATACGTCGTCGGACCATCCCATCGAAAGAACGTTACCAGGTAAGAAAGTAACTTGTTCTTCTGCGAGCCAGACAAGCCAGATTTGGGGGGCCCGGTCCAGTCCGTCTTCCGAACCCTGCGCATCACCTTAGTAGAGGTCACAGCTGCGCGAACCAGGCCAGCGCCTCCGTGGGAGTCAGGTGAGCGTTACAAAAACAGGGGGACTTCATGACAACATTGGATATGAAAGATGCATACTTTCATATTTCAATGTTGCCAGCGCACAGAAAATTCCTAAGGTTCGTGATTCAGGACAAACACTACCAGTTCAAGGTACTCTCCTTCGGCATAGCCTCGGCGCCAAGGGTGTTTACCAAGGTCCTGGCAGTGGCAGCGGCACACCGGCGCAGACTTTCAGTTCCAGTTTACCCTTACCTCGACGATTGGCTCATCACGGGGGACTCGTTCGACGTCTGTTTTTTTCGAACACCCAAAAAACAGTAGACCTACTGTTCAGCCTGGGATTTTCTATCAACAAAAAGAAATCCAGCTTAGTCCCCAGCCAAGTAAAACAGTTCCTGGGGGCTCTAATTCGTACGGAAGATGGTCTAGTCTTCCTTCCACCGAGAGGATTCAGAACATGCTCTCTTAGGTTCCTCAGTATGTAGCCAGTCGAGAGCTGACGGTAGGCAAAGCTATGCGTTTGGTAGGGATGATGGCGTCATGCAAATACTTGGTTCCCCACACGCCGCTGCGCATGTGTCCCATGCAAGAGTGGCTCAACAGCCAGTGGTGTCAGACCAGCGGACAATGGGAAGATCTGTTAGTTGTCTCGCCAGCCCTCATTCTCTCTCTGCAGTGGTGGTCGAGGAAGAACCTCTTGAAGGGGAAAACCTTCACCACCCCTGCAGTGGAAGCCACTCCCACGACAGACGCATCTCTCACGGGTTGGAGGGCTCACCTGCTTCAACAGACAGCTCACGGAGTGTGGTCCCCTCAGGTAGCGTCCATCCATATAAACCTACTGGAGCTACTAGCAGTGTTCAAAGCATTGAAAGCCTTTCAGGAGCAACTGCAAGGTAAGACAGTGCTGGTCCTAACCGACAGCACAACAGCAATGTATTACCTGAACAAACAGGGGGGCACTCACTCTCCAGGGCTATCCAAGCTGTCCCAAAACATCTGGATATGGGCTCTCAAACACAAGATGTTCATGATATCCCAACATGTTCCAGGGGAACTCAATCTTCTGGCAGACATACTCAGCAGAGATTTTCCTCTGCCAGAAGAGTACGAATGGCGACTGCACGAAGACATTGTATCCAATGTCTTCTCAGAATGGGGGTTTCCAGAGATCGACCTGTTCGCTACTCAGGAGAACGCCCAATGCCAAGATTACGCCTCCAGGTACCCCCAGAACCGATCCAAAGGGAACGTTCTCTGGATAACTTTTCTCCCCGACTCCCCTTCTGAACAAGATAGTACACAAGATGCACCAGGAACCAGTCACCATGATTCTGGTGGCTCCCATGTGGGCCCGCCAACCTTGGTTCGCGCACCTGATGGAAATGTCCCTCTCCCCACCAGTCAAGCTGCCCTGCCCGTACAACATGTTGTCTCAGGACAAGGGGGAGAGACTGCACCCATGCCCACAAACAGCCTGGCTCCTGAGGTCATAGAGTTTGGACATCTGCAACTCCCTCAAAGATGCATGGACATACTGAGGGAGGCAAGAAAGCCTAACACCATGTTATTGCTATGCCAGCAAATGGAAACCTTTTGTCATCTGGTGCAGTTCCAAAGGCGTCAATCCCACTGATTGCTCGCCTTTGTTATATCTAACCCATCTGTTGGACTCTGGGTTAGTCTTCAATTCCTTAAAGGTTCACCTAGCGGCGTTGTCATCCTACACCACGTCACAGCAGAAGGTGTTGTGGTGGAAAATACCTGTGATTAAAGCCTTTACGGAAGGGTTTAAAAGAATGTATCCCCCCATCACTCACCCAGCCCTTTGGTGGGACCTAAATGTGCTTTTAACTAGGCTCATGGGACCCCCTTTTGAGCCTATGCATAAAGCTAGTCTGAAAGACCTGACCTACAAGACAGCCTTTCTGGTAGCTATCACTTCTATCAGAAGAGTTAGCGAACTACAGGCCCTCTCGGTTTTGGACCCCTTGGTTACAGTCCACAAAGATAAGGTAGTTCTGTGCACTCATCCCAGATTTGCGCCGGAATTTATTTTGAAGTTCCATGTGAACCAGTCAATCGAACTACCCACGTTCTTCCAGACACCTACTAACATGGCCGAAAGAAGCCTTCACACACTAGATGTGCGCAGAGCAGTCATGTTCTACATAGATAGAACTAAACCACTGAGGAAAACTAAACAATTCTTTGTTTCAGTTGCAGCTGGTAGAGACGGGGACCCTGTCTCTAAATCAGCAATATCAAGGTGGATTGTCAAATGCATCACACTATGTTACACTCTTGCAAAGAGAGAACTGCCCTTCAAGCCTAGAGCACATTCTACTCGAGGCACTGGGGCATCCATAGCATTCATTGCAAATGTTCTCCTAGAGTCCATTTGCAAAGCGGCAACCTGGAGTTCTGTACACACCTTTACAAAACACTATTGCCTAGACACTCATTCTAGGTCTGATTCTCTGGTGGGACAAGCAGTACTAAGACATATTTTTTCTACTGTTCCTTCTCACAACCCACCTCCAACTCCGGGTACTGCTCGCTAGTCTATGCACAGCATGTGATTCTAAGCAGATTAACAAGCATCAGAAGACATGCATTACTTACTGTAAAAGCATTTCTGATGATTGTATCTGCTTAGATTCACATGCACCCTCCCTGCCTCCCTGCTTGGGGTGGAAGGAACATAGACTTCTTACTACTTTCTCTCTTCATGTACTCACTCACTATAGCCTTGGGCTCCCTCATGGCAGAAAAAATACAATCGGAGGGACCTCGGCGCGTGAGGGATTTTGGGTACTACACACGTCACGATAAACCCTCCTCATGCAAAGGCGATATTTGCCCCGCAGCACTCATAAAAGAGTGCAGAGAGCCACTAGCACCATTGATTACAGCCATCATCAATGCCTCTCTCCCCACGTGCATAGTACCACCCTGCTCTCAAGGAAGCCTGGGTGCGCCCACTACTCAAAAAACATTCACTCGAACCAGACATGCCCAACAACTACAGACCTATAACAACCGTCCCATTCCTGCTTAAGATACTGGACAAGGCATCATACATTCAAATAAAACAATTTATTGAAGAAAACAACATCTTGGGTAAAAGGCAATCAGGTTTCAGGCCACGGCATGGAACTGAGTCTGCCCTACTCGACCTAAAAATGCAAATTGAACAATCCACAGACAAAGGCAAACCAGCACTACTCTTGCTGCTTGACCCGTCTGCAGCGTTCGATCTGGTAGATCACATGACCATATGCAGACACCTCAAGAAGGCAGCTCACTTCTCAGAGCAAGCTAGCACATGGATCACCTACTTCCTTGAAGGAAGACTAATGAGGGTATTTTCCAACCAAGCATGCGCCACCCCTACACCCATCCATTGTGGAGTCCCGCGGGGATCCTGCACATAACTGACTCTACAACATTTTTACGCTCCCTCTCTTCAACGACCTTGACGATCACTGTATAACCTACACCAATTATGCCGATGATGTGCAAGTATTACTCCCACTCATCGGCTCCTACAAACAGGACGCTGCCAAGCTCAGAGAGATCTATGCCATCATCCAGACCGGGACGGCAGCAAACGGCCTTTGTCTCAATGGAGACAAGACAGAAATACTCATAGTAGGTACCAAACAAACACTCAACAAATTGGACAGCAAATACCCCTCCTTCATCATAGACAACACTCCCATCACTACAACTGAAACAGCCAAAACACTAGGAGTCCACATAGACTCCACCCTATATGGCAAGACAAGTTAGCGCCATCCCTTCCTCGGCAGCTCTAACCACCAAAATCATAAATGCTGTCAAGCATTACCTCTCACCTCAAAACTGCCTGTCCATAGCCAGAGTCATGGTAGGTGCTAGATTGGACTACTGCAATGCCCTCTTCTAAGGCACTTCAGCCAAGAACTTAAAGAAACTTCAAACCACTCAAAATAACGCCCTTAGGGCAGCCCTCGGCATACCCAAAAGGGAGTACATCTCCCAAGCTCGGAAAGATGCCCATTGGCTCCCAGTCAAAGTGTGCATCCTATTCAAAGCCCTCTCCATTACACACGCGTGTCAAGCAAACACAGCACCTCCCTACCTCTCAGAAACCATTCACTGCGCCACTTCAGAAAGACCTAAATGCACCCAACATTGCAACCTGCTCGCCATCCCAACCTTCAAAAGAGTTACAGCTGGAGGCGCTAGCTTTGCAGTCCTTGCACCAAGAAACTGGAACGCGCTACCACCTACACCTCAGGAAAGAGACCTCACGGTCAGTCTTCTGCAAGATGTTGAAAACGCAACTATTCCACTAATAGCCTACTCAGACACACCTTTCAAAAAGTGTCACCACCCCCATCTGCACCTGTCCAGTAGGGTTAGGTATTCCCATACCATAACTGAAATGTATGTCTTCACTGCTAAACCATAACTAAAATGTATGTCTACACTGCTATATGCTTATGTAATTTTACAAGTCATCATGTTTATCTAAGCAAGTATCCTTAACAGCGCCACAATGCCCAAAGGCGGTTGTGCGCTATACAAATGCAAATAAATAAAATATATTTAGGGGATGGGATAAGTTGATGATAATAAAGGGGGTGTTACAGATGGGCTGCGGGGGGTTTCCCCCCGCATATATGTGTGGGGCAATGGGGTAAAAGAAAAAATAATATTTTGGGATACGTAGTAAAAAATGCACAGGGATCACATAGAGCCAAATAATAGTTGACGAATTGGGAATTTTTCTAATAAGGTAATTTGTGGAAGCACCTGTTATGTGTGATACACTGTGGCCACTTGGACATGTGAGGTGTCGTGTTCAGGGACGCACAAGCTATGTGGCAGTGAGAACAAGGCATCTACTGCTATGTCAGTAGTGGAATGTGGAGTGTCTACATCCGTCTGCGTGAACGTTGGCAGTATGGGTGAGACTAGCCTGGCTGGTGGATCCCGGCTCTGGGATCTTACCGTACTTCTTTCCTGTGCCGTTTGAGGTACATGGAAGGGAGACTGCAATAAAGGAGTTACAAGTCACTTGCCTGAGGACTGTCGTTACTGGGCCATGCCTCCTTGTCTTTCTGCCCATTGTGAGAAACCTGAGGGTGTTCTCCTGGGTAGGACCCAGGAATCCCTTATCCAGGTGGCCAGGACATGGCCATCGCTGTTGGATCCAGTTCCTGGAGGTGACCCGGTGGGGTAGGACCAGGGCCATGCTCAGGAAAACTCCCTAGGTGAGCTGCAGTACGACACAGGGGAAGAAGATGAGGACCAAGTCTCTGAGGTGTTTGTAGACAGCTCGAGATCGGCCTCCCTTCCACCTAAGGAATCTCCCTTTCCTAAATCCAGCAACCCCTCCACATCTTTTAAACCTATTAGATATCCAAACCCAACGGCCCTGGGAAACTACATCTCCCAGAATCCCTGTTGTTTATTCAAACACTTCCAGTCATTCTTTTCACTGTTCCCCTGATTATTATTTCCCGAACTCCCAGTCTGTTTTAACCAAACATTACCGTTCCCACAATCCCCCCATGTTTATTTCAAATTGATAATCCTGGTAATTCTCGCTTGTTTTGCAAAAATGACCCCATAGGATATCTGGAAGATTTACCACTCCCGGTCCCCCCCTTTTATGCTACCAACACCTTCTCGCACCGTAACGGACAGCGAACTAAAACTGTTTACCTGACATGTCCTGGCACACGGATCAGGCACAGTCAGGAAATTGACAATAACCATGTGCACCTGATGACCCTTTACCTTCCACACAGGGATAAAAGGGCGAACATGAAGGCACATTTCGAGCAAGGCTGAACGCACTAGGAGATAGCTACACCAAACCAGCAGTACAAAGGGAGAAGAAAAGCGGTGAGACCTGGAAGGAGAACAAAGGGGGAATGCCCTTTTCAACTCAGACCCGCAATGCATCCAGAAGGGAAATCGTAAGACCGAAAGTTAAAGTGGGGTACAGAGCAACAGAAATCAATGGTACACAGGGCCTCCTGCTTTGATAACGCAGACAGAGAGTCAAGCTGGCTACTATATTTGACTCCAGAGATCAAATAAGCCAACGGGTTCAGCACAGCCGGTGAGTCAGAGGAAGTGGATATCAAACCGAACTGTGTTAAATCCAAAGTTGCGAGTAGCAACATTTTGAATGAAAGAAGAAAGAACTTGTGTCTATGTTTGAACTTTAAAGAAAGCCTGGTTAAGTTCGAGGTACACAGGGGTCCGGCGCCACTTGGACGCTCATTCAAAAGGCTCTGACCAGGACCTCTGTAGTTTGAAAACTGCAGCAACCAGAAGGCCCTAGGAAAGGGTAGCGTGAGGCGTTGGAGTGGTCCTATGAGCGTTACACCAAATCCCTTATACAACCGAAAGTCTCTGAACCGTTGCCAGAGGAAAGCTAGGGTAAGGGAACCCCACTTTCCACAACGATTGTGAACTGTGGTAATTGGCAAGTGTGAAACCGACAGAGGGATGCTGAAAGAAAGCTAAAGAGAAGGAAACCCCTGCTTTCTGATGCAAAGAAGCAATACATAAACTGTTTTTAAGAAGGCCGTAGTGAACCCGACGAAGGGAGGCCCAAACTAAACTGCAAGGAGGATCTGAACCTGACCGAGGGAGATCCTGGAGAAAACTGGAAGGAGGATCTAGTCAGACAGAGGGAGATCCTGCAGAAAACTGCAAGGAGGATCGGAGCCAGACAGAGATCTAGGAGCAAGTTTCTACAAGAAAGAATCAAGCCTGTCAGAGGGAGATCCTAGGGGTGAGAGGCAATCCCCCAAGGTGCAAGATCACTGAGAGAACTTTTGTTTGTTATTTTGCATCAAGAGTAATGTGGCCGTGAACATTGTATCGACAAGTGTAAACCTGGTTGAGGGTTGTCCGCAGTGGGGAATTGTGCAAAAAGACATTTGAATGATAGAAACAATATTTGAAAGTCTGTAGTGAACCGGACTGAGGGAAGCCCAAGATCCAAGAGGGATGTGAGCCTGGCAGAGGGTGATCAAGGGGCAAAGAACAATCGCCTGAGGTACAATAGTACCGGAGAAACCTTTTATTTGTTTTGTTTCTTTGTCATTTTGAAGCACCGCTGGCCTTCTGAGGCAAGAGACTTTTGCAGTAAAGAGACTTGGCCTCTGAAGGTTTTTGATATCGTTGAACTGAACTGTGAACCTCGTGCTGACATGGCCAAGGAGTGTGCTGTGCTTCAGAGTCCCGCCTTGTCCTGTGCTTCAAACGTGGGGAAGGGAGACCCAGCCTTACCATCCTGATTTATCATTTTATGAACACTTCTTTCTTTTCTGGTGAACATTATCCCACACTCTTTTTGTAATTTTGTAGTAAGGATTGCCAATAGGTTTTTGACAATAGGCCCTTTTTTATTTGACAAGTTGCCATTAGGAATGCCTTATTATTATTTGATGGTCGTAGCTTGCTCCCATCTTAGATTTAGGTTTAGATTAGGCGTTTATCTCATCCCTCCCACTTCCTGGTCTTCCCCTCCCTCCCCGCCTCCCTGCCCGCCCACTCCCCCCCCCTTCCTCTCCCTCTGCCTATAACCTCCCCCCTCCTGGGCAGCCCTCTGCCCGGCAGCCCCGCGGCTAAGGGCCCCAGGCCAAGGGCGACTCCTACAGTGCGGCTCCCTGTGTGTCTGCAGGTGTCCGCAGGGGACGCCAGGCGCCAGTTCCACCTGTTCTCCGGCCCACCCCTCCTCACCTTGCTCACCTCATCCACTTGATGCCTCGCCCCCCTATTCCAAAATTCTGGTAAACTAGGGTGCTTTCTCTCCCCTCGCAGGATTCTCAAACTTAGGTGGCCCTGACCCACTACGCATTACTGTTTGCTCTGCATTGTGTTAAACTAGGGTGCTTTTCTCCCCTCGCAGGATTCTCAAACTTAGGTGGCCCTGACCCACTACGCATTACTGTTTGCTCTGCATTGTGTTAAACTAGGGTGCTTTTCTCCCCTCGCAGGAGTCTCAAACTTAGGTGGCCCTGACCCACTACGCATTACTGTTTGCTCTGCACTGTGTTAAACTAGGGTGCTTTTCTCCCCTCGCAGGAGTCTCAAACTTAGGTGGCCCTGACCCACTACGCATTACTGTTTGCTCTGCATTGTGGTAAACTAGTGCCCTCCACTCACTTCCTGTCTGCATACTCGTGTCGTTCGCCTCCCCTCCTACTCCATGGTGCTCTCTATCTCGCCTATCTACTCTAACTGCTTCTCCATTGACTATCCTGCTCTCCTCACTAAATCCGGTAGGAAAAAGTTTAAAAAGGACATCCTGGTCTCCAACCCAGGCCTCCCTATCGCTGACACCTACACGAGCGCCTGCTCCAAGGAAACTCTCACTGACATTCTCTTTTTCGTGCCTTCACCTGACCTATGGACCCCTCACATGGTCGCTGTGCTTTCTCCTTTCTCCACCTCTCCCATTAATGGTGGCACCCGTTGGGATGTCCTCTTGGCCCCTTTCCGCTCCTCTAAGGCCATCATCAATGTCTATGTTAACGGGACCGTCTTGGTCCAAGGCCCTCAGGCCAACCTTCTCCTCTTTGATAGACGCTTCCCATGCCTCATCAACTTCCTCTCCGCTCCCGCTGTCCCCCCTCCTCTATCCTCGGCTACCTTGCCTCTCCCCTCCCTCCCTGCCCCCTCTCTTGCTCCCTCTTCAACTCCTTCTCTAACACCTCCGCAGGACGTACCTCTGATCTGTACCCCTCCCCGGAAGTTTTTCAAGGGTGGCAACCTTCTCCACATTGCCACTCTAAATTCTCGCTCTGCCATCAAGCACTCCTCTGATATCTGTCGCCTTCTTGAGGAACTGGACCTCGACGTCCTCGGTCTCACTGAGACTTGGTTCACTGCCAGCTCTGCCACCAGCTTCGACACACTCCTACCTGACGGCTACAAGATCCTCTCCGTGCCCAGGCCCAACCGCTCAGGGGGTGGTGTTGCCCTTATCTTCCCTGAGTGGATTCCTGCCACTGTCACTCCTACGCAGACCTACTCCTCTTTTGAATGTCTTGTCTGCCGACTCTCTCTCTCTCCTAGCCATTCCCTTACCGTGGCTACTATCTATCGGCCACCTGGTCAAATTTCCTCCTTCCTCTCTGAGTGGGCTGATCTCTCCTCCTCACTCCTGTCCTCAACCACCCAACTCCTCTTTCTCGGTGACTTCAACATCCACCTCGATGCCTCCTGTCCCCCCACTGGTCTCTTTCGCGAACTCTGCAACTCTCTCTCACTCTCTATTCTCCCTTCTGGTCCTACCCACTCTGCAGGGCACACTCTTGATGCTCTGATCTCTTCTGACCTTCCCCTCTCCCTCCCTCTCTCCACTCCTCTCTCCTGGAGCGATCACTTTCTCCTATCCTCCCACCTCTCCCTCCCTACCCCACAGGCAAAGCCACTCTCTTCACTACCACCCACCTTCTCGGTCATCCGACCCATGAAGCGCGTGTCAGTTGAGGCTTTCGCTGCTACCTTCTCGCCCCCTCCTCCCCCCTCGGCTGACTCCCACCCTGACACAGCCCTCGCCATGCTCTATTCCTCTATATCTGATACTCTCGATATCCTTGCCCCCGTCATGAGAATCCGCCTGAAGCCCAAAGCCAAATGTAACTCCTGGTATGACTCGGATCTCGTCACCCTAAAACGCAAGTGCAGGGTGGCAGAGAGGAAATGGCGTGCTTCATGTTCATCCTCTGACAAACTAGCCTGCCGCCTGCTCCAAAGGCAATACCGGCTCTCCGTTCTCACTAAGAAGAGAGCCCTTATCCAAGCCCGCATCTCTGAGGCATCTAACAACTCGGCCGAACTCTTTAAAATCTGCAAGGAGCTGGCCAACCCTGCTGCAGTCTCTACCTCTCCTGTCCCCTCCCAGGCCCTCTGCACTGCACTGGCCTCGCACTTCATCTCTAAAACTCAGGACATCCTGTCCTCACTCTCCTCCTCTCTCCTCCCTCCCTCTCTTCCCGGCCCTTCCTCTTGCTCTCTTGCAGCCGCCCCTCCGCCCTCCTTCTCTGCATTTCCACCTTTTTCTGCTGATGAGGTTTCCAGACAAGTCCGATCTATGAAAGCCTCGTCTAAACAGGTTCACCCCTGTTCCTCCAAAACCATCAAGGACCACATCGTCTCCCTGGCTCCTGCCCTGGCTGACTTCTGCAACCACTCATTCGCCTCTGGAGTCTTCCCATCCCCCCTCAAGCACTCCCTTGTGCACCCCCTCCTCAAGAAACCCTCTTCCGACCCCTCCTGCCCGGCCAACTATCGCCCAATCTCCATTACTCCCTTCCTGGGCAAGCTCCTGGAGAAACTGGCCATCTCCCAGCTTAACCTCCATGCTGAATCTGTTGGTAATCTTCATGACCATCAATCCGGCTTCAGAGCGGCCAGAAGCACGGAAACTGCTCTCCTGAACATCCGTGAGGACCTTCTCCTGAACCTCGATTCCAACACTCCCTGTGTTCTCATTCTGCTCGATCTCTCCTCTGCCTTTGACACTGTCAACCATGCCATCCTGGTCAACCGTCTCCGTGATAACCTGGGTATCACTGGTCAGGCTCTGGCATGGCTGACCTCTTTCCTCTCCGGTCGACCCTCCCAGGTCCAAATGGGCTCCTTCCTCTCTGACATCTTTTTCTCCACCTGCGGTGTCCCCCAGGGATCCAACCTCTCTCCCTGGCTTTTCAACCAGTATCTGGCACTCCTTGCCCACCGCATCGCCGCTCTCTGCCCCCACTTCCAGTGCTATGCGGACGATACCCAGCTCATTTTCAGGCTACCCTCGGCCTCCTCCTCTCCTTCCCTCATCTCCGACTGTCTGTCTGCTATCCAGGAATGGTGTGCCGCCAATGACCTCTGCCTTAACGCCAGTAAGACTGAGATTCTACTCATCGGCACACCCACTCCCTCCTTCCCTGCAGCTCTCTGGCCGGCCTCCCTTGGCCCCCTTCCTGCCCCTACCTGCAAGGCTAAAAACCTTGGGGTCATCTTTGACTCCACACTCTCCTTCTCTCCTCATATATCTGATGTCTCTAAGAAATCACACTACCAGCTGCTCCTCCTCAGAGGTATTCTTCCCTTCCTCTCCTTCCCCCAGAAGCTCACTGTCTCCCGAGCCCTGGTTCTCTCAAGGCTGGACTACTGTAACAGCCTCTATCTTAATCTCCCTGCCTCCACTCTCCGCCCTCTGCAACTTATCCAGAACAGAACTGCGAGACTTGTCCTTGGCCTCAAGCCCAGGGACCGTATCTCTCCAGGACTGAAATCTCTTCACTGGCTCCCAGTGGCTGCGAGGATTAAGTTCAAAACCCTCTGCATTGTCCACAAGGCCTTCTGGGGCCTGGGGCCTAAATACCTTCAACTCTCTCTTCCTAAATATCTTCCTTCACGAGCCCTTCGCTCATCCGTCTCCAACTCCCTCATGGTCAGCCGCTTCTCGAAGCAACGAGCTGGGGGTAGATCTCTCTCCGCAGCAGGGGCCTCCCTCTGGAACAGCCTGCCTGCCTCCCTGAAACTTGAGGAGAACCATCTCCGGTTCCGGAAGCACCTCAAAACCTTCCTCTTCGCTTCTGCCTTCTCTCTCCCTCTCCCCTGCTAAACCTGCTTAACTCCCCACTGAATTCTGCACCTAACCTGCATCTGGGCCACTCTCAGCGACCTCGGTCCAGGGCCCAGCCACTCTCCACTTGCACTGCCTCCCTGGCTCCCCCTGCACTGTGGGACTGTCACTGTATCCCTACAGCCCCCTTCCCAGCACTTGCTCTGCACTTACCACCAGCTGGCCCTTTTTATTTATTATTTTATTACGCCACTTACCTTTTACTGCACTTACCCCCCCACCTCCTCCCCCTGCACTTTCTCCTTTTTCCCCTTACCTCTGCACTTGCGCGATCTGAATGACACCTGGCCTAGTAGGATCGTTTGTCTGTCTTCCCCTTGTTTCCTCCCTCCCTGCCTCGTCGCGCCTTGAAACACTTGTGTATAGGCGCGTTACAAATACCATATCATATCATATCATATCATATCATATCATATCCATTATAAAGTTAAACACTCTTGAACTGTGATCACTTGTGTCTGTCTTTACAGTTGCCACCAAGAGTTACTTACACTGATGTAACATAGTGTTATTTTTTTCTGAGAAATATAACCTCAATAAAGGCAATCTCAAAACATTTCTTCCAACATTAACCTCTATGCCTCCTTTCCTCCACAGACATCTTTGGCAGATAGGTGTGTGTTTGCTTTATACCAAGGGAGTACACAGAGCATAAGGCTATTTTTAGTTCAAAGCGGAGGGCAAGCGTAACAAAGCATCTGACAACTGGGCACTTGCTCTGTAAAGTAATGACAGGGCAGTTGCCCCTACCCATTCTAAACTCTCCCTCTCTACACCATGAGTTAATACAGCCGAACACTCTCCCAGTCTTCCACTATATGTGCCTGAATTTCTGCAGACATTCCTCCTCCTGAAACTCATCGCCCCATTGCCCTTTATACGTTTTCCCACATTTCACAAAAGTGGTAAACTTCCACTTGCAGTGGCATTGATACCCTTTTTTATGGCCTGTAGCATATTGGCTCTTATTGTCACTCAAAGAATTAGTGCTTTCACCTGAGAAATATGTTAAAAGCCACACCCTCACAAGCACAAAGCTTTGCATCGCCCATGGACTGAAGATTCATATTCAAGATGGTGTTCTACTCTCTTGCAACGGTGACCTCAAAAGTCCAAACTGGATATGACGTGTGTATAGGCGCGTTACAAATGCCATATCATATCATAAGTAATGGTTCAATCAAGGGGCGCTCCTTTCAGCTTATGTGCCCTGTCTCTCATCTAGAAACTGTATGGTCTGCCAGATATTATTAGTTGGCTACTATTAAAGGATGCAACTCATTCGAAGGTCTAAGAATGTGAAACTCCAGTCTACAGTGTTTCTTAAATCTCCACAGTCTGGCCACGTTGAGTAATTTCCTCCTTTGGTACGTAGCACGAGATTGGCGATCATTTTTCTTTTAAAATCACAGAAAATCTGTATGAACAAAGTACAGACAGGATCTATCTCAGAAGAAAGACCAGAATAGTTAATTGTGTTAATAACTTCTGCAATGCAAATGGTTGTTCTAAAGTACAGGTTGATCTAATATGTGGTAGCAATGCTGGAATTTAACTGGTTTATTGCGATCATATTAATGCATGTAAAATTATAGAGTGTATTTGCATTGCGGTCTCTCGATTGACCGATTTTACTAACTTTCATCTTGTTTTTCTTTTGGAACCCCAACCTGTTATGATGCCATTATTTATTGTATTTCTCGCGCCATGAATTCTTGTGTTTCAGCATGTTACAAATGCCATATCATATCATATTGTAACTTCCTGCTTGGTAGTATGAGGGCACAGTCTCCTCTCATATGTACCCACCCACCCACCTAACTAACTAAATACATTCTTTTATAGCGCAACACTAACACAAACGTCTCATGGCGCTCACACAACGAAAACAAAACAGAAAACATAAAAGGAAGAAATGAAAGGAGGATAGAAGTACCGCTGTGAAATAGCTGTGCATACTAAAGAGAGCAGTCATTTTGAAGGGTCAGTAGTTTTATTTATTGTTCAGTTTAGGCATCAAAAAACAGTGTTTTTAAACTGCTAAAGTGTTGCACATTGTTTTATTTGCGAGGCAATTGAATTCCAGATGTATGGGGCCGATGCATTAAAGCTCGCCCTACCCAGCCTCTTCAAGGCTATGTGTGGTTGGGTCAATAGCATCTGGTCGTTTGAGCGCAAGGTGTGCTTTGATATAGCTTTTTTAATTCTTGATAGAAGATATTCAGGTGAATCCCCCATAAGGCATTTGAATACAATAACTGAACCTTTGAAATGAAGTCGTCGCTCTATGGAGAGCCATTGTAATTTCCTCTGGTATTCAGTAATGTGAGTTTGACGGCAGAGCCTGCATACTGTCCGAACTGCGCCGTTTTGTATGACCTGAAGTCTCCTAATGTTACCCGTTAAGGATTTGAAAGGCACGGTACACTCCAGACCAGGACTCTTGTCACTGGCCGGGGATGCAGCGCACAATTAAAACACTTTTATTTATTACAAATTCAGTTTGAGAAGGCACCCAACCCGTCTCACACCCACCTTTACAAACACCCTGGGTCACAAAAGACCGGTGTGTAATAATACAATATTTATTAATTTTTAAATTCCAATGAAAATCACACACATTTAATATAGGGCAGCAATCACCAGTGTGGTGATAATTACACTGTAAAATGATAGAACACACTTAGTTTGACCTTTTAACACCAGATATACAATGCACAATTGAATAAAGGCAAGATTACTTTTGGGGAGGTGTTTTCTGATAGCACCACAGTTAGTATATCCCCCTGCAATGCTCCCTCAAACACCTGTTAACTGAATGTTGTGTGGATAGAAAGGAGTAGCAAGGAGTTTGGTATATACTAGGCAACAAACAGAGTGCAAATCCGACCTTCCCCCTCTGAATGGGAGGCAAAATCGGATTGAAAACCCTTGAAATTTGACCAATATAGCACTCAGAATTACTCTATTTGTTTTACATATGCGGTTGAATGAATAAGGCAAACATGAGTATAGCAGTTTCAAAGATGTAAGAAAAACTAGCAAACTATAAGGCAATATACTAACAACGGGCATACAGTTCAGAAAATCGACTTGGGCAGGAAAAACACAGTGTAGCCAAATCACATGTGGAGAAATTGCATTTGCTTAGTTTCACAGGTTAAAAATAGCTAAACGGCTTAGAAAATGGGTTAAACAGACAAAATCGGAATGCGGTTTTGATGCTAAGAGACAAAGGCATATCAAAGGTATAATATGAAAGTGAAAGGGTAACTCTGAATGGATGACAGGATGAGAGTCTTAACGGGAAAGGAAACTGTTTTTAAATGGGAATAATTTCCCATGGGACAGCTCTGTTTTGTTAATAAAGTGATTTATTTTACTGAAACTATATTTTAGTGACTAGGTTGTCAAAAAGAGAAATGCTGCCCGTGAAAAGGGCTAGGTTGCAGTTTTAACCCCCTCAGGCTGTGTCTCTCTTTATGTGGGAATTAATTAATTTATTCCAAATAGTACTAAGGACTTATACAACGGACTGAAATGATTGGAAAGAATGGTGCTGACATATGGAGATTACTACAGATTTTCTAAGAACAAGGTACACCGAGAATTCTGACAATTTTAAGGATTTATAGAATCTCTATGGGATTGGACCTAATACAAGGTAACAAAGCAAGGGATGCAGTTTGTGGTTGCTGGGGAAGGGAAATACTCACAACAAGCACTTGAATGCGGTAGCTTGGACAGCAGACCGTGTTTCTGGACAGCGAGCCAAGATATGGTCACCGCAAACAGTGGCAGGCTCTCCTAGAAGGGGACAGCTGAGCCTAGTCTGGTCACTGGATAGAGAAGTGCATCAGCTGGGCTCTCCTTGAATTATTGGGATTTTTGTGGGGGTTTTCTAGATCAGTGGTTCTGCCTGGATAGGGTCAGCTAGCTCTGACCTGGCAGTGGAATCTGGAATCTTGCAGGATGAATCTGGAATGTCTGGATCTCAGGATGCGTGGTAGCTGGAAAAGTCAGAAGAGAGTGCAGAGATCCCCATGCCTCCCCTTTATATAACGAGCATGACATCACAGGATTTTACGATGGGGCAGACTCAAGCTGAACACACCTCTTAAAATCGTATAGGTCATCTGTGGATGTCACCGACCTCCCTGTCAGCCGGTTGGACTCAAGGACATGACATCAGTTTTATGATGTGTGCTTTATGATGTACAAGGCCATCCCACAGTTACTTTTGCCAAAATCAGTTATGACACATAAATGCACCTTTTTACAATTGTTATGCTTTTTAAAATCACATAGGCAGATTTCATATTTTACACAGGACCTGCCATTCCAACTTCCAAGTATGTACGTTGTTGTTTAGTCCTTCTAATAATCTTTTGCAATTTTTGGTGTGAACGTTTCGCCTAAAAATTTACAAATTTATATATGTATACATATTATCACAGGGCATGTTTTCATTAATTTTTGAAGTTGTACCATGTATGTTTTACCCAGAATTGACATTTTCCTGCCGTTTGCATCTCCAACATGCTAGGAAAATCTATGTATTATTTTAATGGCGCAAACATGACATTTAAACGGTCATAATTTCACGTTAATATGTCTTTTGATTACTGAAATAAATGACATAAACTGAATAGTCTCTGAAATCAGCTGGGCTTGCTTTGTTTTCCAAATCTGGGCATTCCTTTCCAGCCCACAGCCTAATGTCAGGCTCTGGTCAGTTTAGCCTGGGGTTGCCATGGATTCGCCTTTGCAGTTAGGCTGTTGAAGCTGAGGAGAAGTGTCAGAGGATTTCACACATCTGTGCCAGGGCCGTCCATTGTCTCATGCTGGAGCAGTACCGCTTCGTCTGACGAGGGTGCTAGATTCTCCACCTTGGCCCCTTTCATGTGCCCAAGAAGGCAGGTCCACTTTCGGGAAGGTTATTCTGTTCCCAGGGGAGGCAGGGCCATTTGAAGCCAGGGCCTGCCAACCTGTTCTTCTGGCCTCAAAGTACTTTTATTTATTTATTTTTCTTTCCTTTACCAGAAAGAAAGTATTTTAGAAATAAGGATCATGTACATGTTTAAAGCAAGCCCCCATCACATTATTATGCAAGCACAGGGCCTTTTTAAAAGGCATTTTCTTGTTTGTCAAAAGCACCCTTTTACACATGGGTTAATTCTTCTTGGATGAAACATTCACAAATGCGGCTTTCTTGCATCTATATTCTGAACATTATTTATAGCCCTAGTCAATTTCTAATACACAGAAATCTGTCCAACCCAAGGGCTCTCTGAAACTGACAACCAGCAAAAGGAGAGAGAGGGAGCTTTTTCTGAAGAGTTTGAACTGTGTTAGATTGTTGCAAAAGTAATACATTTGCCATGTGGCTGGAGTGAATTTCTCTATTTTACAGATTTGACTTGACACATCATGCCTTTCAGGGAGAACTGCCCTCCTTTGCTGGTGTATGGCCTGAAGATACATGGGCATGAATGTGTCTTAAATGGAACCAACTGTGTCATGTTGAAAAATGGAAATGGCATCAGTGCAAAGCCATTTTACACAGAACATTTCCTTTTCTTTGGTTGGAAGTTTTGAAGCTGGCAGCATATCGGTGCTGCACTAGGCTGCTTTTGAATTCTTCTTTTTGATGCAAATGGAGAAACTAACTTGCAGCAATTCTCGGGGTGTTCCATCTCGCCCCATATGTGCTTGGCAAAGACAGCGCAGCCATTATTTTTGTAACTGCAAAACGCAGTTTTAATGCAAGGGAATAGCGCTCAGCAGAGCCAGCGAAGCCATTCTGCTGCTACTGCTGAAATGCAGTTTGGTGATGGGGGGGAGTTCTGCTGGGCTAGTGGATGTACCCCACATACCTTTGGCTGTTCCTAAAAGGAGGCTATTGCAGTAGTCTAACTTGGTGTTGACTATAGCTGCCGCAATCAAGGTTCTATTGTGTTCTGACAGGTAGGGGCGAATTTGCCACAGAAGATGTAGAAGGTATGCACGTGATGATTTGAGGTAGGATATATGCCTCTGTCGAAAAACACTCCCAGTGTCTTAACAGATTCAGATACAGGGATAGAATTTCTGATGCTTGTTAATCTGCTTAGAATCGCATGCTGTGCATATGGTCCGACATGCAGTGGTAACCACAGAGTATTGCATCTTGTCTTTCGAGGATCGAAAGGGGACGTCTGCATAGGCTTGTCTGTAACACTATCCCTATCTTGACATGGAGTGTACCCAAAATCCCTCACGCGACGAGGTCCCTCAGATTGTTTTTTTCCGCCCAGATAACTGGTCTCCCTTTGTGGAGCTCTTTCATAAGAGACATTGTTATTGTTATTACCTAACTTTGTCGATTATCCCCTTAAAAAGTCCTTTCAACGGTGCTTCCTGTACTACGCAGAAGACTGCGGTGGACTTTCGATGCCTGCAATCCGACAGCAGAGCCGTCCACGTGGAAGGGCCCTCTGGCCGGCCTACACAGTAGGGAGAGTGGGGTCGCGGTGGCCATATTCTTTCAGTTTTGTCTCTCTTCTTTCTCCCTATGTGCTCCCTAGGTCTGGTCATCCCCTATATTGCCTTTCGCTATGGAAAGGATGCCATTTAGGTTTTGCCCCTCTTGCATGGCCAGATACCCTTGGAAAGACGAGCACTCTAAGTGCAACAACTGTCTACCTCTTGACCACATCGAAGCGTGGGGCATAGCTTGTAAACTCCTGCGCACTAAGACGCTTAAGGAGTGCTGCATTAAGCGGTGGGTGGCCTACGGCATGTCGCGAGCTGGATCCTCTTCCCCACCTCTGCACCCGCCGAGAGTGACTGGGGAACCAGTGATGACAAGGCATCCGTGTCGGATGCCATTGACTTTACGGCAGATGTTTCGGGGTCCGCCACGCCCGACCCCAATAGGCCTGACGCTATGGGGAAAACACCCGGCGACAGGGGTGTACAAGATCGCAACACTAAGCACACAACCCCGGTCCCGGTTTCAACGGTGCTGTCTAAACGGGCGAAAGCGCCAACGGGACCGCCGAAAATGTCGACGCGATCCACTGGTCTGAAGGATAAGCAGCCTTCCCTGCATACGCAGCAGCGTCTTGTGACTGGGCCTCCTAAAACAAAGGGGGCTTCCTCCGAAAACCCATGCGCCCATCGAAGCACCTTTAGCTGACGCTTCGGTGCCCCTAAGGCCCCAGTAGTAGAAAGATCTACTGCTAGGCCTCAAAGTCAACCGGCACATCGCCCCGCATCACCGAACATCTCTGAAAGCATTGCTAGGATTGATTCGGCAGTAGGGTTGAAGGAGAGGTCTAAGGAGATGCCGAAGCACAAAGAGCAGCCTGCGGACACGCCAAAAGACGTGCCACAGCGTCCCGATGATCATAGGGACTACGTAGAGAGTCCTGTGCCGTTGTCAAGCTCAATTAGAAACAAATTTCGGCGCCATAGGGAGAAAAATGAACATGTTCCACCCTTAGGCCCCTCTGGCTCATCTAGATGGACCAGAGAAAAATTTGAAGGGTGTATGGATAGATTGGAGAAATTTGTCTCGCTTTCAGAGAACCCTACCCCAAAGAG
The DNA here is from genome assembly GCF_040938575.1 of Ambystoma mexicanum. Classification (NCBI taxonomy): domain Eukaryota; kingdom Metazoa; phylum Chordata; class Amphibia; order Caudata; family Ambystomatidae; genus Ambystoma; species Ambystoma mexicanum. The sequence continues at coordinate 740,190,606 of NC_090935.1, forward strand.
ACCTCGGGAGGACCCTCCTTCTGTGCCTACTTCTAAATTTCGAAGAACTTTAGAACCCACTCAGGAAGATTACACTTGCGTCCTCTCTGAGAACGAGATCCTCATGGACACGTATCAGGACATTTATCACCAGGAGGACGATACTACCTTCCTAGAAGACTACACTGTGGATGAACAGGCGTATCCAACAGACAACTGAGAGCCGCCAGGTAGAGGCAGAACCCTGGGCGCTCACGACCAGGACCATGATGTCCTATGTTTGGATTCACCTCCCTCCACTCCGGTCCATCAGGCTACCCCAGTGGACGACCAGATGGCGTTCAACGCCATCTTGAAAAAGGCGGCTGATCATTTTCTAATCGCCACACAGGAGGCCTTGCCTGAACAGGATTTTGTGGAGGATATCCTCAAAGAAAAGCCCCCCTCCAGCCAAGCCATTCCTCTTCTAAATTCCATTAAGAGGAGATTGGCTTCTTCATTGATCACACCAGCCCAGACTGATGAGTGCATAGCGGAGGCCAGAAGACCGGTCCATGGGCTGAAAGGTGAAGAGGAGGCACTGCAAGAGGTCCCGGACACCAAGCGGGTTCTCTCGCTATCCCTCTTCTTCCTCTTCAAACAAGAGGAGTCATCGCTCCAAGGACCCTCTCCAAGAAGCTGCTGCGCAGGTACCATTTCCCACCCACCTCTCCACCCTGGTGGAAATGGGAAGCCTTTAGGTTAAAGATGCTTGACATTTTTGCCAAAACCACATGGCTGAAGGCCCCAGCGGCACCGTCGAGTCCCACTGCACCTGAACAGGGTGACTGGAACCCTGTGATGGATTGGCTGAAGAACCATCTCAGTGCTGACAAGCGCCGCCCCTGGCACCAAGGCCTCAGCGCTGACCCCCTTCGACTTCAATATCATCTGTGCACGAGTGCCTCTTGAGTTTGCCCCACTTCCTATAGGGCCGTCTGTTGAAACTGGGCCAAAGTTTTGATGATGAAGGATAAGCCATTCCCTTTGGTTTTGAGCCTCTTTGCCCAAGAGAGGAATGGGACTTCTCTGATGAGTTAAACAATGAGGATGTGCTGGAACTGGTTTCAAGGCTACAAGAAGCCAGTGGCCGTGATACTTCTCCAGAGGGGACATAAAACCGGCACCTACACTGGGTAGACCCTAGGCCTCTTTCTCAAGCATCATGGCCAAGGTGGTTGAGTGGCTAGGGTAATTGGCCCCATCCAGACGTAAAGTTATATTTGAAATGAAGGATATCTTCATTGATGGACCCAAAAGGGAAGCCTTACTGCCCTTCAATGTGGCAGACCCCGGTGCTGGAAGCCTGGGAAAAACCTGCTTCTGTACTGGCAGTGGATCAAGAATTGGCACGGAAACATCATCCCGCTTCTTTGGACCTAGCCTTTCTTTCCACCCATGCCACCCTGAGGGCTTGGTGGTGCAGGCTGCTACCACCAACCTGTGGACTTCACTTTCCCTGCTCTGCTTTACGACAGGGAAAGTGAGAGATTTCTTCTGCATGGGACGGGAAGACATTTTTTGCCTCGGGCAGCCTTGCCCTCTGAGTAATGAACGCTGCCTGTGCACTGGGCACATTTTCTTTTGGTCTTGGGTCAGCAGTCAGTAGCTGAAAACCTTCACCATGGAGAGGTGAGAGAGAGCTTCGAGGCCATTGTACATGATGGCAGGGAAGCTTCCCAGCTAATTTTGCAACTGGACTGAATCTGGCAACTGTGTGGGGTGTGCTATGGCTTCTGGCACAGTGGAAAGGTGCCATTCTTGGATGAGGACTTCAGGGTTCGAACAGGATGTATAGGCAAAGCTTCTGGATATGCCCTTTGGCAGACACAGGCACTTCTGGGGCAAAGCAGATGATTCCTTGCAGCGGTTTCAGTCCTCTTAAGTAACTGCCAGATTTTTAGTTCTGGATGTCCAACGATCCTCCATCCCATCAAGCAGAGGTCACAAATCCCGACCCTTCACCTCCTATGCCCATTGCAGGAGAGGTCAGGCTCCCTCAGGAAGACATCTGCTGTTTCCACAGTGGTAGGGGCTGAGGAGACTCCAGTCAGAGGGAGAATTTCCCAGTTCAGCACGGAATGATCCCAAGCTGTGTCCGATGCTTGGGCCTCAGAGTTCGTCGTTCTGGGTTATTGTCGCCCTTAAATTCAATGTCCTCCAGACCATTCTCCTTAAGACATTGTCTTGTCTCTGGGTGCCCTCCTTTTGGAGGAAGTCCGTCTGCTACTGACAAAGAGCATAATCAAACTGGTATTGTGCTCTAAACAAGGCAATGGATGCTACTCCATTTCATTTTTGGTTATGGGGAGAGGAGGCTTGCGTCCCATCCTGGATCTGAGGGTGCTTAATCTGTACCTACACAAGGACAAATTCAACATGGTAATTCGGTCCCAGATCCTCGAAGTCCTTGATCTGCAGGATTGGTTGGTATCACTGGATCTTCAGTATGCCTCCTCCTGTGTGCCTAGCCATGTGAAGCACAGGAAGTACCAGTGTCATGGGCCAGCATCATTACTAGTTCCAACTCCACGCATTCAGTCTTTCTTCGGCTCCCATGGTTTTCACCACACTGCCGATGTGGGGGCGGCTCCCCTCAAGAGGGAGGGCATTCATTTCTTGCCCTATTTGGAAAACTGGCTCGTCTGAGTTTGCTCCCCAGACCCGGCATTAGAACCGAGACTATGCCTGTTCAGGTCCATGTTAATATTGATCAACAGAATAATTATATGTCCAGTCTTCAACAGCTATGACGCTATCCTATTAGTTGTGTGAGATCTCCTGGTGAGTTGCTAACTAGGGCTATGTCCTGTGACTGGTCAGGATCATGAATAACTGCAAGACACTTACAAGTCCTTTGTTGCGCTCATACCTTAAGAAAAAGTCTGACGTGGTCAGTATTTAGTTGCGATATGTCTTTTAATTAGTAAAACATAGGTTCGCCGAAACAAATGGTATACATAAAATGCTTGATTGAAAAAGAAACATATATGTATATTGCAGTTACTTCCCTGATAGATTTTCCAATAATTGGAGTACTTTGATGAGAAGAATAAGCGTGTATCACATATAACAAAGTTACTTCTTCAATTGACCTTAAAAAATTGTGATATTCTGAAGTGGTATCTGTGCCTTTAGTTTTCAATGGAGATGTTGTACTAAAGAACTTGCCCAATTTCAGTTTGTAAAGTCACCTTAGTTAAATAATTATTGTGTGTTCACAAATAATTCCAATGTTCCAAAAATATGGTTAAATGTATCGTGGAAGTAACTGCAATATAATTCAGTTTCTTTTTGATGCAAGCATTTTATGTATACCATTTGTTTCGGCAACCTATGTTTTACTAATTGAAAGACACATCGCAACTAAATACTGACCACGTCAGAATTTTTCTTAAGGTATGAGCGCAACAAAGGACTTGTAAGTTTCTTTTAATATTGATCACCCCGGACTGGGCTCAGAGAACTTGACACCCGCAGTCGCTAGACAAGCCCATCTGCCCCCTCTGGCGTCTTCCGAGGAGAGTGGGTCTGCTCTCCCAGTTGAAGTGTCTGAACCGTAGAAGTCTGTACCTTCTTGCTTGGCTGCTGAGATACGAGGAGTGGGACTTGTTGTCAACATCCTGGATGTGCCAGTATCGGCTCAGTGACCTGCCACTAAGTCTGTTTGTCTGCAGATAATGTACATTCTCAGCTTCGTGCCAGGAGAGAGATCTGCACTCTTTATCCTGTTTAATTTCCCCTGTGTTGAATATTTTACTATCTTTGGCCCAGATGGGCTTACAGATTGGTGATGTAAAGGAGTAACGTCTCGGGAGCATAGCTCAGGGGCAACACGCACGCCTTGGAAGTAAGATGACGCTGAGGAACACAGGTTCGATCCTCGGGTCCGCGGTTAGAACCCTCTGGGTATTAAGCGTGTTATAAATTACCCATTACAATAACTAGCTGTGTTTAAAAGGACCCCTGAAAAAGGCTCTTCTTTCATGATTCCCATTGTAATGTAATTTCTGTTGGGATTGTGCAATCAGTTTCCACTATGCCAATTTGTGGTTCTGGCATTGGGATTTGAATTTGGTGTTCACATTTCTTCTGGGCACTCCATCTGAGCCCCTAATTCATGTTCTAGTCTGTTGCTCACCTTTAATGTGAATTTCCTACTTGCCATCTCTTATGCAAGATGGGTGAGTGAGCTCCAGACATTGCCTGTGTCTTTTCAACCTACCCATTTGTTTTTTCCAAAGAGAAGGTGGTGCTAAAAGTGACACGGTCCTTCCTTTCAAAGGTGTTATTGGATTTACGTTTCGGCCATCTTCCAGTGTGTTTTCCTCTTCCTTGCCCTTCAAAGGCAGAGTAACGATTCCATCGGCTTGACTCAGTGCAGGCTCTCAGCCGCTATGCCTCTCAGGCGAGACACACCAGGAAGGATGACCAGCTTTTTGCGGATTGTGTTGGTCCCTGTACTGGAAGGACTGTGACCAAACAGGCCCTGTCAAGGTGAATCATTCACTGCATCCCACAATGCTATGATATGGCTGATAAAGATGCACCTGATGTTCTCAGAATTAATTCTACCAGAGGACTGGCTGCCACCTCTGTCTTGCAGAAAGGAGTCCCTGTCCTAGACGTTTGCCAGTCAGCTACGTGGGCCTCGCTGCACACGTTCGCCAAACATTACTGCTTGAATCAAGGCAGATTGCTTGTTTTGTTGGAGCAGTCCTCCGGAGCGTTCTGGTTTAGGTGGTGTCCTTGCTTTCCTCCCTCCTCCAGATCTACATACTGCTATGGGAGTCATTCATAGATGTGGAAGGAATTCAGTAGAAGAATAAATTACTTACATTTCGGTAATGTTCTTTCTGGTGGATGTTTCTCCCATAGATTCATCATCACCCTCCCTACCTGTACTCCTTGGCAGATATAATGCACTTTTTTTAGTTCTGCGGTCCCTCGGCGTCAGAGTGCTAGGGAAAATGAGTGGAACAGGTGTCACAGGGTTTTGCAACTTGATATGTACTGTCCAGACTTCTTCTCCGGCGTGGAGCTCATATAGGCGTCTGGCAGAGCTGCACCTTGCCTCTTAGCGGTGGAAAGGTTTACAGAGATCAGCTGCACTGGGATAGAATATCACAGTTATGATATGGCATTTATAACGCGCCTATACACAAGTGTTTCAAGGCGCGACGAGGCAAGGCAGGGGAACAAAGGGAGGACGGACAGCAATCCTACTAGTCCAGGTGTCATTCAGATCTTGCAAGTGCGGGGGAAGGGGAAAGGGACAGTGCAGTACATGGGAAGATGATAACAATAAGTAAATAACGGCCAGCATGTGGCAAGTGCATGGGTACGTGCGGGAATCGGGTGTCAAGGGCTGGTTGGGGGACTGTAGGGATACAGAACAGTCCACAAGTGCGGGGGTCGCCAGGTGGGCAGTGCAGGTGTGTGACGCTAGCGGGGGAAGGACCTGGGCCCGAGATCAGAGAGTGTCCAGGTAGCCAGTGCAGTTCGGTTACAGCCAGGAGGTCAGCAGAGGAGAGGAGGAGAAAAGGCAGAAGCAAAGAGAAAGGTTTTGAGGTGCTTCTGGAACCGGAGATTGATTGATTTATTTATTCAAATTTGTTTAAAGCGCAGGTCAGCCCAGGGGCATCGTGGCGCTGTTACATGAAGACATAATCTGGTTACAATGGAAGGAAGATGGTTACAAAGCAAATTTCATTACAGGACACATTTTGTAGCAGACGTAAGAGAGCAAGTGTAGGTGAAGGAGGGAGGATGTTAGTTGAATAGTGTAGTTTTGAGGGATTTGCGAAAGGAGTACAGCGATGGTTCTGCTCTGAGTGCATTGGGGAGGGCATTCCAGAGCTTAGGTGCTATGTGTGGGAAGCCAATGCCGCCGGCTTTGGCTCTTCTTACAATGGGTATTCGGAGTTGGTTGGCGTGATGGCTTCTTCTAGGACGGGTGGAGGAGTTCTTTGTTATCGTTTCAGATAAGTATGGGGGTGCTCTGTGATTGATGCACTTGTGTGTGAGTGAGAATTTTAAAGTTGATTCTTTCCTTGACTGGGAGCCAATTGGCGCGTCTTCTGGCCTGTGAAATATGGTCAGTTTTGGGTATGTTTAGTGCAACTCGGAGGGCATTATTTTGCACTATTTGAAGCCTGCTTAGGTTTTTAGTCGTGCCAGCCAGGAGGGCATTGCAGTAGTCCAATCTGGCTCCTACTCCTATAGTTGCTGGCTATGGAGAGGCAGTTTGGCGTGGTAAGGTAGGGTTTTATGGCATAGATGAATTTGGTGGATAGAGCAGATGCTGAGGAGATGGCGCTGGTTTTTTTGGTCATGGAGAGTGTGGCGTCTAGGTAGACTCCTAAGGTCTTGATGGCAGCGGAGACCGGTATGCTAATACTGTCAATGATCATGTGAGAGTAATCGGGGCTGAGTTTAGTTAGTGTTTGGCTGGGGGCTAGGATGATGATTTCGGTTTTGTCTTCGTTTAAGCAGAGACCTTTGATAGCTATCCAGGTTTGGATGGTGGAGTAGATTTTGAGAAGGGCTTCTGAGTCTTAGTCGTAATCTCCAGAAAGGGGGAGGAGAACTTGTGTGTCATCGGCATAGTTTGTGTAGGCTATGTTGAGGGAGTCCAGTAAGTCAGAGGGGTTTGGTGAATAGGTTGTAGAGGGTCGGTGCAGTCAAGATCCTTGTGGGACTCCACAACTTATAGTGGTGCGGGGGGCGCTGGCCTGGTCAGAGTACACTTTCATGGCCCTACCTTCAAGGAAGGAAGTGATCCAAGTGGGTGCCTTGTGATAGAAGAGTGCAGCATTGAAGAGGTGAGATGTGAGAATGCTGTGGTCGACGAGGTTGAATGCTGCAGAGAGGTCGAGCAGTAGGAGGAGAGCAGGTTTGCCTTTGTCCATTATCTTGGTAATTTGATTCTTTAGATCTAGAAGGGCAGTTTCCGTCCTGTGGCCTTTGCAGAAACCTGATTGTCTTTTGCCTAGGATGGCGTTGGTTTCCAGGTAGTGTTGGATTTGGTTGTGTGCAGCTTTGTCTAGGATTTTGAGGAGGAAGGGGACGGTGGTGATGGGGTGTTGTTATTAGGGGAGGAAGGATCGAGAGAGGGTTTTTTCAGGAGCGGGCAAACCCACGCTTCTTTTAGACATTGCGGTACGGTACCAGATGCGAATGAGGCATTGATGAAAGCCGTGATGATGGGGGTGAGGGGTTCTGAGCACTCTTTTATTAAGGAGAGTGGGCAGATATCCCCTTTACAGGTGGAAGGTTTGATTTTTTATTTAGGAGGTTCTTGACTTCCATCTCTGAGACTTCTCTGAAAGCGAAAAGAGGTGTTTGTGAGAGGGAGTTATTAGTGGGAGGTGTGGGCGTGCAGGTGGGGGTGTTGAGAGCTTTGCGTTGGGAGGCTATTTTGTTTTGGAGTGTGTTGACTTTATTCAGGAGGGCAGACTGAATGCCTGTGCACCATGCTTCATCATTGATGATTTCGTCTGGGCTGGAGGCAGGTGTGGGGAGTTCTTTGAATATGGAGAATATTTCTCTTGATTTGGAGCTGGCATTAGTAATTCTCTCGTTATAGGATTCGGATTTAGCGTGGATTTAGCTTTTTTGTAGGTCGACGAGATCAGTTTGAAATCATTAAGAGAAGATTGGTTAGGCGCTGATTGCCATCTAGATAGAGCTTTGCGCTTCTTGGTACGAAGGTCAGATAGTTCCTCAGTGAACCAAGAGTTGCAGTGCATTGATTTTTTCCCTTTTTTATCTTCTGGAGGGGCAATGAGTTTGATGGCTTTAGTAAGTGCACTGGAGTAGATGTTGGCGAGGGAGGTGGGGGGGTCATAGGTAAATGGAGGCTTGAGATCAGGGATATCGAGGAGAGGAACGAGATTGGAAGCAGTGAGTTTTTTGGAGCTTCTTACTTGTGCGGGAGGGGCATGAGTTAAGGTTTTGTGGGTGGGCGTGGTAGGAATGGAGAATTGAATGAGGTAATGGTCCGTCCATGGGAGGGACGAGATGGAGGTGATAGCAGATGAGCAGTTGTGATCAGCTAGCCAGTCAATGGATCTGCCTTTGTTATGAGTGGGAGCAGTAATTTTGTGTTCGAACCCTATGTGTGATAGTTCTTGGGCTAAATTTGCAGCTGCTTTGTCCTTCGGGTCAGATAAGCCAAGGTTAATATCCCCTACAAGGATGCTTTTGGTGGTGCTTTTGAGGTTGTTGCCTATGTTTTGGAGGAGTTGGTTTTGGTAGTCCGGGGGTGATCCTGGTGGTCTGTAGATGATAAAGAAGTTAATGATGCAGTTAGGGGAGAGGGCTAGTTTAGCAGTGAGGAGATCAGTGTTATTGTTCCATTGTTGATTACACATTCTCATGGCGAGGGTGTCTTTAAAGATGAGGGCGACGCCGCCACCACCTTTAGAGTTCTTACGGCCCTGTCTGAGGATGGTATGGTTTTCTGGGAGGGCGAGGTGGATGGATGGATGGATGGACTGGAAGCTTCATGGAGCCAGGTTTTGGATATGGCAAGTAGGTCAAGATTGTGGGTGGTGATATGGTCATTGATTTCGATGGCATGAGCATGGACAGAGCACACATTGATGAGTGCACATCTTAAATCTGGTGGTGGAGTGTGTGTGTTGGTGATGGGGGTGCTGGAGGTGGAGGGTGCGTGTTTGAGTGTTGGAGGATGGGGCGTGATAGGTGCGGCATGTTGGGTGTTAGGGTAGTGAGCATGGTCAGTGAGGTGAGGCTGAGCGACTGAGTGTGGGTGCGAGAGCTGAGTCTGTTGTTCCTAATGAGAGTGGAGGGTGGAGTGCTGCGGAGAGCTAAGAGGGGGTTGGTGCGTGTTCTTGGTCTACAGAGCCTGAGTTGGAGTGGGTGATGTCTGATCGGATTGGTATGGTGTTTGAGTGTGGGTTGGAATGCAGATGATGGTGTGGAGAGTATGAGGTCAGATGGTGACGTAGGGCATGGGTGAGCATGCTGGTCTGGGTGCGCAGGTAGCATGCTGCAGATGGCCAGAAGGGAGAGGGATATGATGAGGATGAGGAATGGAGGTGCGTAGGAGCTGTGGGGTGTGTCAAGGAGCTGCATTTGTAGACAACAGATGTACAGGTAGGTAGGCGCTGACACTGTTCATGGGGCAGGCAGTAACACACAGTTGATCAGGGCTGCTGGGGCTGGCAGTTAACACTTCAACAACAATTAATTATGGCACAGGGCGTCGGCAATCAATTGGGCATATGGCAGAGGGCGGCAGAAATCAATTGGGCATATTCAACAGCAATTAATCATGGCAGAGGGCGGCAGCAATCAATTGGGCTGAGGCAGTGGGTGGGAGCAATCAATTGGGCATATTCAACAACAATTAATCATGGCACAGGGCGGCAGCAATCAATTGGGCATAAGGCAGTGGGTGGCAGCAATCAATTGGGCATATTCAACAACAATTAATCATGGCAGTGGGCGGCAGCAATCAATTGGGCATATTCAACAACAATCATGGCAGAGGGCGGCAGCAATCAATTGGGCATAAGACAGTGGGCGGCAGCAATCAATTGGGCATATTCAAAAACAATCATGGCAGAGGTTGGCAGCAATCAATTGGGCATAAGGCAGTGGGCGGCAGCAATCAATTGGGTATATTCAACAACAATTAATCATGGCAGTGGGCAGCAGCAATCAATTGGGCATGTTCAACAACAATTAATAATGGATCTGGGTGGCAGCAATCAATTGGGCATATTCAACAACAATTGATCGTGGCAGCAATCAATTGGGCATAAGGCAGTGGGCGGCAGCAATCAATTGGGTTATAAAAGCGCCATCCGTTATCCATTAGTTGTATGAGTCTGGGAGGCAGCATAATAGTCCTTGAAAATGGGTCATGAAGTAAGCTACAGAGTTCAAATTAAAAAGGGGGGTCAGCGGCTTACCCTGTTGTGGAAGTTTGTAGGTGCAGCTTGCGTGGCCCTTCTGGCCCGTAGTGGCACGGACAGGCACAGACAGGAACATGCCTTACAATGAGTGCCTTAGGGTGAGTGCCGGCTGACGCCTTCTGGTTAGGTGCAGGGGTGGATGTAGAAGTCCCGGCCAATGGGACGCGCTGCAATCGTCGGGTGGTTGCTAGGCAATCTGTAAACAAAAAGGCCCGGCGGCCATTTCAAGCAGCTCCTCGTGGAGGGGCTATGTAACCTGGGCAGACTTCGCCAGGTTTGCAGGCAGCAATTGGATATTCTGCACTGCCACTACATACACAAGGCACAGAGGGTCTGCTTACCCAGGATGCAGCAATTGTAGGCCTTTGTGCCTCACGATTCGATCATGGAGCACATTGTGATCCTGATGAGGGAGATGAGGGTCGGGCTCCAGCCCACCCAGCTGGCGGTGTCCTGCAAAGTGTGCACGGAAAGGATGGTTCTCCTCAAGTTTAAGGGAGGCAGGGAGGCTGTTCCAGAGGGAGGCACAAGCCGAAGAAACAGATCTACCACCAACTCGTTGCTTGGAGAAGCGACTGACCCTGAGGGAGTTGGAGGCGGATGAGCGAAGAGCTCAAGAAGGAAGATATTTAGGAAGAGAGAGTTGAAGGTATTGAGGCCCCAGAAGGCCTTGTGAATGATGCAGAGGGTTTTGAACTTAATCCTCGCAGCCACTGGGAGCCAGTGCAGAGATTTCAGTCCTGCAGAGATACGATCCCTAGGCTTGAGGCCAAGGACAAGTCTCGCAGTCCTGTTCTGGATAAGTTGCAGAGGGCGGAGAGTAGAAGCAGGCAGATTTAGAAAGAGGCTGTTACAATAGTCCAGCCTAGAGAGAACCAGAGCTCTGGAGACAGTGAGCTTCTGGGGGAAGGAGAGGAAAGGAAGAATACCCCTGAGGAGGTGCAGCTGGTAGTGTGACTTCTTAGAGATGTCAGAGATGTGAGGAGAGGAGTGTGGAGTCAAAGATGACCCCAAGGTTTTTAGCCTTGCAGGTGGGAGCAGGAAGAGGGCCAAGCGAGGCCGGACAGAGGGCTACAGGGAAGGAGTGAGTGGGTGTGCCGATGAGGAGAATCTCAGTCTTACTGGCATTAAGGCAGAGGTCATTGGTGGCCACCACTCCTGGATAGCAGACAGACAGTCAGAGATGAGCGAAGGAGAGGAGGCGGCCGAGGGTAGCCTGAAAATGAGCTGGGTGTCATCCGCATAGCACTGAAAATTGGGGTATAGAGCGGCGATGCGGTGGGCAAGGAGTGCCAGGTATTGGTTGAACAGCCAGGGAGAGAGGTTAGACCTCTGGGGGACACCAGAGGTAGAGAAAAAGATAGCACAGAGGAAGGAAAGGAAAGAAGTCAGCCATGCCAGGGTCTGACCAGTGATACCCAGATTATCACGGAGACGGTTGAGCAGGATGGCATGGTTGACAGTGTCAAAGGCAGAAGAGCGATCAAGCAAGATGAGGACGCAAGGGGTGTTGGAGTCAAGGTTGTAGAGCAGGTCTTCACGGATGTTCAGGAGAGCAGTTTCCATGCTTCTGGCAGCTCTGAAGCCAGACTGATGGTCATGAAGACAACCAACAGATTCAGTGTGGAGATTAAGCTGGGAGATGGCCAGTTTCTCCAGGAGCTTACCCAGGAAAGGAGTGATGGAGATTGGGCTATAGTTAGCCGGGCAGGAGGGGTCGGCGGAGGGTTTCTTAAGAAGAGGGTGCAGAAGGGAGTGCTTCGGGTAGATGGGAAGTCTCTAGTGGCGAAGGAGTGATTGCAGAAATCAGCCAGGGCAGGAGCCAGGGAGTCGATGTGGTCCTTGATGGTTTTGGAGGAACAGGGGTGAACCTGTTTCGACGAGACTTTCATAGATCGGACCTGTCTAGAAACCATCAGCGGAGATCAGGGGAAAGGCAGAGAAGGAGGGAGGAGAGGTGGCTGCAGAAGGGCCAGAGGAAGAGCAGGGAGTAGGGGAACAGAGGGAATAGGAGGAGAGAGAGGATAGGAGGAGAGAGAGGACAGGATGTCCTGAGTTTTAGAGATGAAGTGAGAAGCCAGTGCCGTGCAGGGGGCCTGGGAATGGACAGGAGTGGTAGAGACTGCGGCAGGATTGGCCAGTTCCTTGCAGATTTGAAAGAGTTCAGCCGAGTTGTTAGATGCTGCAGAGACGCGGCCTTGGATATGAGCTTTCTTCTTGGTTAGGACAGAGAGCCGGTATTGCCTTTGGAGCAGGTGGCAGGCCAGTTTGTCAGTGGATGTACATGAAGCACAGCGTTTCCTCTCGGCCACCCTGCACTTGCGTTTTAGGGTGACGAGGTCTGAGTCGTACCAGGAGTTTCACTTGGCTTTGGGCATCAGGCAGATTCTCATGACAGGAGCAAGGATATCAAGAGTATCAGATATAGCAGAGTGGAGTGTGAAGAGGGCTGTGTCAGGGTGAGAGTCAGCCAAAGGGGGGCGAGGGGGTGAGAAAGTAGCAGCGAAAGCCTCAGCTGACACACGCTTCATGGGTCGGATGACCGAGAAGGTGGGTGGCAGTGATGGAAGTGGTTTGGCCTGAGGGGTAGGGAGGGTGAGGTGGGAGGAGAGGAGACAGTGATCACTCCAGGAGACAATGGTGGAGAGAGGAACAGAGAGTGGAAGGTCTGAGGAGATCAGAACATCTAGAGTGTGCCCTGCAGAGTGAGTCGGGCCAGAGGGGAGAATAGTGAGCGAGAGAGTGTCGCAGAGATCGCGAAAGAATACAGAGGAAGGACAGGAGGCATCCAGGTGGATGTTAAAGTCTCAGAGAAGGAGGAGTTGAGTGGTTGAGGCCAGGAGTGAGCAGGAGAGGTCAGCCCACTCAGAGAGGAAGGAGATCTGACCAGGTGGCCGATATATAGTAGCCACAGTGAGGGAATGGCTAGGGGAGAGAAAGAGCCTGCAGACGAGGCATTCAAAAGAGGAGTAGGCCTGTGTAGGAGTGAAAGAGGCAGGAATCCACTCAGGGAAGATCAGAGCTACACCCCCCAGCAGACCGATTGGACCTGGGTGCAGAGAGGATCTTGTAACCGCCAGGTAAGAGCGTGTCAAAGCTAGTGATAGAGCTGGCCGTGAACCATGTCTCAGTGAGACCGAGGACATCAAGGTCAAGTTCTTCGAGAAGGCGGCAGATATCAGAGGAGTGTTTGACGGCGGAGCGAGAGTTTAAGTGGCAATATGGAGAAGGTTGCCATCCTTGAAGAACTTCCGGGGAGGGGTACAGATCAGAGTTGTAGAAGGAGCCCGAGAGGGGGCTGCGAGGGAAGGAGAAGGCAAGGTAGCCGAGGAGGAGAAAGAAGGGGGAGGAGAGGTAGTCAAGGAGAGGGGACAGCAGGAGAAGTGAGGAAGTTGATGGGGCGCGGGAAGCGTCTATCAAAGAGGTGAAGGTTGGCCTAAGGGCCTTGGACCAAGATGGTCCCATTAGAGTAAACATTAATGATGACCTTAGAAGAATGGAAGGAGGCCAGGAGGGCGTTCCACCGGGTGCCACCATTAATGGGAGAGGAAGTGAAAGTAGAGAGCACAGAGACCATATGGAGGGTCCATAGGTCTGGCGAAGGAACGACAAAGAGGATGTCAGTGAGAGTTTCCTTGGAGGGGGCACTGGTGTAGGTGTCAGTGAAAGGGAGGCCTGGGTTGGAGACCAGGATGTCCTTTTTAAACTTCTTCCTACCAGATTTAGTGAGGAGAGCAGGATAGCCAATAGAGAAGCAGTTGGAAAAGATAGGAGAAACAGAGAGCTCCATAGAGTAGGTGGGAGAGGGGAGAGGTCAGAGGGAAGGGGACACACTAGAGCAGGCAGACAAGACAACGTGAGGCAAGCAAGTTGAGCAATGGGACAAGGTACGACACTCAGGATTAAAGAAATTACTGAATGCACATTATAGGACAGGAGGGAGAAAGGCCTAGGTTACACGATGCAATTTTAGCTCAAACAGTCACATTAAAAGGCAAGGAGGGAGGCGGGAGGAACAAAACACAGGGAACAACGAGGGAGAAATGAGCAGGGGGCACCTGAGAAACGCAAGTTTTTATCAAAAAATATAAGGGCCCAGGAGGCTCTTACCAATGGATTCAAGCCAGCTGCAGCACCCGCTAACGCCATGGAGGAAATGGCGAGCGATGTGCGCGAGGGAACAGACACACACAGTGAGGAAGTAAACACAGCCAATCAGGGAGGGGGGTGGGCGGGCAGGCAGGAGGGAGGTGGGAGGAACAAAACACAGGGAACAAAGAGGGTGAAATGAGCAGGGGGGCAGGGGCATCAGAGAAACACAAGTTTTTACCAAATAATATATGGGCCTAGGAGGCTCTTACCAATGGATTCAAGCCAGCTGCAGCACCCGCTCACGCCACAGAGAAAAAGAAAAAAAAGGAATCTATCAGATGAACATCCATCAGAAAGGACAGTACCGAAAGGTAAGTCATTTGTTCTACTCGACCTGACTAGTGGGATTTGAGAATTTGCAAGGCGTGTACCTTGCGAAAATCCACTCAAACAATAGTATAGTTGAAATACTGGACCCTGTTGTCAAGTGTCCCTTTTGAAATATTTGTGTATGTTATTTGCACTGTGTGTGGCTGGCCTCCAGATGGCAGCATTGCACCATTTGAATCGCAAATAACTTAGTCAACCTATGGCAGTCAGCCATTCAAGTCTGTTGGTGAAGGGGGTTTGTGGGGGCGGGTTCTGGAGCAGCTCTGAGGTGGATATAATTGAGAACCAAGCAGTCTGCCCGTCTCGGGGTTGGTGCACTTCTGATTTCTCTTGAGAAGAAATCGCAGAGGAGAATTCACTAAGACCTGTGGGGTGCAAGGGCCTACAGCTTAGCTTCCATTAGAAGTCTTGATATGATATGGCATTTATAACGCGCCTGTACACAAGTATTTCTAGGCGCGACAAGACAGGGAGGGTTAAACCTGAGTGGACAAAACAACGATCTTACTAGCCCTTGTGTCATTCAGATCGCGCAAGTGCAGGGGAAGGGGGAAGTGCAGTTAACTTACAAGTGCAGCCAGCGGGTGGCTCATAAGTGCAGAGAGAAGGGACTGTGGGTTGCATATACGGAACCTTAAGTGCTGGGGAGCCCGGAGGCAGTGCAAGCGCAACTGGACATGCAGGAGCCTGGGCCCGAGTTTCAGAGGGTGACCAGGTGACCAATGCGTGGAGCAGTCAGGTGTATCAGCAGGAGAGAGGAAGAGAGAACGCGGAAGCGAAACAGAAGGTCTTGAGTTAGGGGAAAGGAGGAGGAGAGACAGCCTCAGACAGGCCAGGAGTGGTAGAGGAAGAGAAGGGTGGACAGGATGTCCTGAGTTTTAGTAGTGAAATGTGAGGCCAAGGGCTGCAGAGGGCCTGGGAGGGAACAGGAGAGGTAGAGACTGCAGCAGGATTGGCCAGCTCCTTGCAGATTTTGAAAAGTTCAGACAAGTTATTAGATGACGCAGGGATGCGGGCTTGGATGTAGGCTCTCTTCTTAGAGAGGACAGAGAGTCTGTACTGCCTTTGGAGAAGGCGGCAGGCCAGTTTGTCAGGGCTTGCGCCCGAGGCCCTCCATTTCCTCTCCGCCGCCCTACACTTGTGTTTAAGGGTGGTGAGGTTGGAATCGTACCAAGAGTTGCACTTGTATTTGGGCTTCAAGCAGATCCTCATGACAAGGGCAAGGACATCCAGAGTGTTAGAGATAGAGAGATGAAGGTTAGAGAGGACTGTGTCAGGGTGTGAGTCAGCCAAAGGGGCAGAAGGAGGAGAGAAAGTAGCAGTACAAGCCTCAACTGATGCACGCTTCATGGGTCGGATGAATGAGAAGGTAGGTGGCAACGCTGGAGTCGGTTTGACCTGTGGAAAGAGAGAGAGAGGTGGGAAGAAAGGAGAAAGTGATCTCTACAAGAGAGAGGAGTGGTGAGAGGGTTAGAGAAGGGGAGGTCTGAGGAGATCAGATCATCCAGGGTGTGCCCTGCAGAGTGAGTCGGGCCAGAGGGAAGCATAGAGAGAGAGAATATTAGAAATCTGAGAAAATGGTAAGGACAATGCAACATCTACATAGGAGATACAAGCTTTTTATTTTTGTACATTCCCAACAGGACCGATCAGAAGTGGGTTACCAATGTTGAGCATCAACATTTCTAGGGCGTATGAATCTGCTTAGATTCACATAGTCAGCCATCTAGTGGTTTGCTCAGAGTATAACATTTGTGTTTTCAAAGTAAAAAAATAGGAACACTCCTGTTGTTGCCCAATCCTTATCTTGTGTGTACAAGTACCCATGATCCCTCACGCATCAATGTCCTCAGATTTTCTTTTCCCCCCACTATGGGTTGATAGCAAAGCTCGTTGCGGACAGGAGCTTTTCGACATGATCTGCAATTTCAACACCAAGACGAAATAACTTCTTGGTACCATTGTGACTTGTCACGATGTACAGCAGAGTGGTGGTGGGGGGGAATGATTTAAATCTTTTATACTTAGTGGCCTAGATAATGTCTTTGTCCCTTTGCTTTACTCAAACTAAGCTAGTGTTGATTTCCTGAGGCCCACATGGGGCATTCACCATTTAAATTCAGCCCAATGTGTAATTGTAAATTTCCAGAGAGAGAGAGAGGTACAAGGTGTGTAAAAATTGTCTCCCAAAGGACTGCACCAAAGGGCTGCTGGACATGCTAAAAGTACAAACCAAAAAAGCCTCTTTGGCAGCACGGTCAAAAGCGCTGGGCCTCATACACCATGCATTCAGAACCAGAGTCTGATGCTCGGGTGCTGAAACTGAAGGTCTGGGTTGCAGATTCAGCAGCTGGAAGTGACCGCCCTCCCATCCCCCGCCAATAGCCAAACAAGGATGCGCCTTCGAAGAAAGCCATGCGGGAGATACCCAGTTCGAAGTGTTTGACCTCAGGGTGTTTTATGAGGAAGTCCCCTAGTGATTGGGATGCTGCTAAAATTCACAGACACCAGCATGAGTGGAAGCGGAGGGTGTTGAGGCTTCATATTCAACTTGAAAGACCAAAGATACACCGCATCCAACGTCGTACAGAGCCTCTGCTGGCAAGGGCGGGACACAGGACCCAACAAAACTTACCCATAGAGAGAAGGGGAATGTAAAACCTACAACACTGCAACTCTGGTCCCAGCACTGATGCTCACTGCAGCAATGAAACAAAAGATGGGTAGATATCTCCGACTCCAATAAAGAGTGAGAGAAAGAGGGCAATATGGTTGATGACCAAGACATTGGTGCCGAAACTTTAGGTTTGTCTCCGAGACTTAGCTTAATCACTTCAGAACCAACATCTCAAAGCCCCAAAGAGTTGTCAATCCATGAGTTTCAAGAAACCACGTCTAAAATGGGGTCTTTCATGGAAAGACATGAAACGCCCACAAGAGGAAAATAAGCATGACCGAGTGAACCCCACCTTAAAAAGATAGCAAGGTCACCTGTCCAGATGGACATGCACTTGGGCCCTTTGTCTGATCAGGAGAATTTTGAGGATTATCAGGAGTACCAGGACACAAAGCAAGATGACTGTCACCCCCAGATGAGGTAGAGCCCACGAATGGAGGGGGATAACATCTCATCAGTGGGTGCCGGATACAGTTGCAAGAGTTAGTAGGAACTCCTTGCAGCCTACCACCATGCAGCAGAACGCTGCTGCAGACCATCAGTAGCTCGTAGAGAAGGAAATCAACTGTGGCATTTACTCCTTTTATTTCTTGGTAGCCAAAAAGAACACAATCAAAAGGCCAGTGTTTGATCTGAGGCCAGCAAACAATTACCTAAAGCCTGAAAATTCAGAATGACACTTCAAGAGTCATTATTATTATTATTATCTTTATTGTTTTTGGTTTATGAAAAAACCTTTACAAAATTTCAAACAAAAGTACATAAAAAGAGCTACAAAAGTACAATTGCGATATATAAAAACAGTAACAAACAATCATTCACATTTACACATTAAGTTCCAGATAACAGATGAAACTTGAATTGCCAATGCGATAAACAACTTAATAATACATTCTTGAAAGCATTATCAACGCCAAAACAACAGGTATCCAATATAGTTAACATTTTTTAAACATTTCCTTACATCACTTATACATAACATAGACTTATTCATACTAAGTCACATATTAAGTCACATATTACTCTCAAGAATTCATTGATACTTATTTTTAAAACCGTAGAATTGCCATGGAGCATTTCATGCCACAGAATATCTCTGTTCACATTGGAGATATCATTTACAAATACTGAAAAATATTCTATTCTGTGTTTCAAGCGATTCGGACAAATCAATAACAGGTGTAATAACGATTAATTCACCCATTTACCTTGCAATGCCTACAGAATTTTATTTCCGCGATATTTCTATTTCTTAAATTCTGAATTTCACGAGTGCTTAGAACATTAAACCGGAATCTCATAGTAAGGTTTCTAAAGACTCTGGATGGGTATTTTTCTATATATTTCTCGGGAGCCGTTTTCCATTTCCAAAAGGAGACTACTTGTGAATACAGATAAGAATTTAAAATCACTGCGTTATTTTCCAGCCAATCCGAAGCTTTTAACAATTCTTTGACCTTACCCGGATTCTTTATAAGAATCTTCATAGTTAACCCTAGATCACTTAGGATTTTTGCACATACTTTTTTGTGCACTTCAAGAGTCATTCCACTTCTAACACTTATTCATTACCATACTAGATATGAAAGATGCCTATTTTCATATTTCAATGTTCCCAGCTCACAGAAAATACTGAAGATTCAAGGTAAGAAAATGCCACTAGCAATTCAAAATATTACCTTTTTGAAAAACGTATTCACAAAACTGCTTGCGATGTTAGCGGGACACCTACGCAGGGAAAACATCCCAGCTTTCCTTTATCTGTACGACTGGCTCATGACAGGGGAGTCAAAGGCAAACTACATATGCAACACACAAAAGACAGTGGACCCACTTTTTAAACTAGGCTTCACTGTAAATGAAACAGTAAAGTCTGGTACCAACCCATAAAAAACTATTCCTCTAGGCTCTTCTAGATTAAGAACAATCAATCACATAGCCATCCACGGAAATAGTGCAAGCATTCCATCACCTAATCCCTTGTTTCCAGATAGGTGTCCAGGTGATGAAAGTACTAATAATGACATGCATCAACATCGTACCGAATGAGCGGCTAAACATAAGAACGATCCAACAATGACTATCTGTATATGACTGAGTCTGAGGCAAGTACTCTGACAACAAGCCAGGCTGTTTCTGCAGCCTTTAAGAGCGCAGACACAATAGGAGTTAGCGTATCGCTAAAGTCGCCGAATAATCCAGCAGTGCTTTTTACATTGGTGCAGTGGTGGCTGGGGCGGAGAAGCCCAGCCCTTTGAATAAAACCACTCTGTCTTTAGTTACGGCTTCAAATCTGTTTGCGAATGTGGTGCATGAACGAACGAATGACCGGTGCGGATCTCGATGCATCAGGGTCCTCGTGTTCACTTGAACGCTTCGACGTAGAGGATTTGGCTCACTGTCCGAATAAGAACTTAATTTTCGATATGTCAATTTTGGTCCACAGGAACTCTCAAAGCGTGTACGACATTCACTGGATTTGCGCACCTCGTGCACCTCACTGTGGGCGGGGAGGGAGGAGGTGTCATTACGCACAATTACAGTTCATGCTACAGTGGAATCTTCTCCAATACTATTCAACACATCTCTGCCAAGAGCGGACTTGTCTGGCTCAGTGAGAGGGCTGAATAGCCCTAAAATAACTGTCCTGCAAGCTGGGCGGGTACCTCCCGACCTGGGCATTGATCAACAAAGCACTTATGCTAATTCCAACTCAGGGGTCTGGTTGTTGATGCTTTTTCTTTTCCAGTTTTGATACGCATCCTCAACTCAATGGATAGATGTTAAAATACGTTACAGTATGAGATGCAGGAAGTAAGATCTGTGTTAAAAGATCAAAGTGCCAAAATGAACTTTCTCGAGGGTTTTGTAAGGGCGTGTGCTAGCCGCAGAATAATCTAGGAGTTAATTTGCCTCCTTTAGCTCCCACTGGGACGGCGTTGAGAAGTGATGTGTGTCTGAAGGGCCCTTTGCTTATTACCAGGGCTTGTCAAGCTGAGGTGGGGAGGTGTTGGGTGAGTGGAATGTTGATGTTTTGGGTGGCTTGCTGGTGTTACCCGCTGTTGAATGTGTTTTCTGGGGAATTAAGTGGCTCAATTATGAAGGTTCCCCTACACTCACCCACTGTAAAAGCTGCCACCTCGTCAGAGTCAGTGAGGCTTACCACAGAGACAAGTCACAAACAGGAGGTCTCGCACAAAGGTTTCTTTTTTTAAAAAAGGTCGGAAAATGAGAAAAATATCCCAAAACAAGGTTCGAAAGGATCTTGTAAGTTTCTACGCAAACTGAAAACCCAGGCAGACAAATCCAGGAGAGAGCAAGAGGCGGCTATATCCTTAATTAGCAAGGAAGTTGTGAAGCTCGACACTGGTAAATCACTACTCTAAAGGGAGTCTTGTCTCCAGACGGCTCTAGGTTAGTGGGGGCTTCACCCAAAGCAAAATGCATTAAAATAAAAAGTGTATATAAAAGTGAATTTCTCCTATAAAGGGTAAAGGAGTGATAACCAACTTTTAAAAACCAAATCTAGATATGAATCGCTCCTTGGATATAAGTAGCCTGACCACTTATTCGGATGATATGGAATGCGACAAGGCCAATGTAGTGATTCCTACCACACACCATCTAAAAGAGGCAGTGACTGTAGAGAATGGTTTGTGGGTACATCCTATCCCTGAAATTAAATCGATGGCGTTGGAAGCACCCGGTTTAGTGCCAACTGCTCCAACTTTCATTCCAGCATTGCAGTAGGCCCCGTTGGAGGACAGGGGGTTCCCTGTCTATGGAGGAAAGAAGAAAGTGAGTGTGTAACTGAGGTGCTAATGCAAAAATCGAACATATTTCCTCTCATTAAACCGAAGCTGCCATTTAGATTGCCTGAACTGGGAGATAACCATGTACAGAATTTTTCGGTTAATATATTGCATAAAGTTGTTTAGGGAGTAGTGATCTCTTTTATGTCTACCTGGAGCGAAGTTTCAATGTGAGTGGTATATTTCCCCTGAATCAGCAATATATCCTAACGCTATCCAGGGAAATACCTGGATTGAGTCTGATAACGTCTTCGGTCTTGACACAAGTAAAATTCATTGGCCAGTCTCGAGTTGAGGTTGTAACATTGGGCTTTTCTTCCCATCTTGTCAGAAATGTAATATTGGCAGGAACCCCGGTTCTGAAGCAGCTAGGCTACGAGATGGCAATTACCAGACCAGAACCCAATTAAGCCATGCAGTCGAAAATGTTAGTTGGGGATCAAGTACCTACTCCACGTGACCCCTTGGTCATTAATGTTAAAACGGGGTGGAGGCAGGATCGGGGGGTGGAGGAAGTGAGAAAACCAATGGTGGAAAGATCTGTGGTTTACGATAGGACACATCTTAAATTCTCTGGATGATGGTGGCAACTCTAGACAACATATGAATTGACTCCATTCAAAGATGGACTGGTGGAACACGCAGGGTTCCACACATTTAGTGGCTAATTGTGAGTTGTGGGCCAATAATGACTATCTCCCTGCAGGAGACATGGTTAATAGATACCCCAGTGTTGGATGGTTTCATGGTTTGCCACAAGCCTGCACATGGTTGTAAGAGGTAGGCCATTTGGCTGGCTTTTGTGCACATTGTGTATGGGTACTATGATGTCCATTGAGAAACTTCCATTGGATAGAAGTGACATCCTGGGGTGATACTGAAAGGGAGGGGCACAGGTAGCTCTTCACATGTCTCATGGCTTATATTTAATGTTTACTTTAACCCCTTTGTTAGAGACGCGACACATTTTTTAAATCTAATCTCAGTGCTTTAGAGAGGTATGTACCAAATGAGGATGCGGGTTACATTGTTATGGGTGATCTAATTAGTGAGTTCCTAGATAAAGCTCATTATACTGCCTCAAAGGGCGGAAATTTGCGCACACTACAAGAGAACGAGGGAATCATATAAGAGGGGAACTGGAGGCCTGGGAGTTGGCGCTACTTAATGGTAACAATGGCGCGCATCCTGGAAGTGCATTGAAAGTGCACGACTGTTGGGACTGGCTGCTCTCTTCTTTGCTCCTGTCTCCCCGCCTGAGGTGCCGTCGGCAAGAAGTAGTATTCTAGCTGTGGAAACGTGCAGTGTGCCATACGAGTCAACGCCTCCAAGAGCATTCGTTCCTGAGTTTGGTCACGCCCCCTCACCAAGCCTCTTTCATTATTTAAAACAGGTGCACGCGCATCCTGGAAGTGCATTGAAAGTGCACGACTGTTGGGACTGTTAGGCTGTGAGGTGCGGGAGGTCGGACCTGCTATATTTAATAACGTGGCTTACATGTGAGAGCTTCATATCGACTTTTCTGTTATATGCTAGTAAGTTAAATTTGGCAATTGCAATTCCTCTTATTCAACTAAGCTGTGCCCTTTTGGAATTGTCAATTTTGGCGTTTGCTAGAAAGATTTGCTCTGTTATAACATTCCATGATGGGCAAAAGTACTAAAACCCCTAATTATATGTAGGATCCGCGTGCACATTTATTTTCTGCAGTTACAACGTGAAGAGCAAGTCTTGCACGAGCGGCAGCATTGCCACTTCCACCACAGTGTGTTGAGGAGGAAGAGCTATTGCAACCTGCAGAGACATGCTCAAATTATTTGAGAACGAATACGGACATTTTGAGTAATTCTATTGAGCCTAATGAATGCTCACAATCACTCTATGCCGAAGATTTGGTAAACCAGCCAGGGAAAGAGATATTGAAACAACAATGGAGAGAGATGAATGGCAACCAGGGTGACTTACTTAACAGTAACCACTCTTTCGCCGATACCCCAAGTGTTTTTCATACAGCTGCTATGGAATTCCTGCGTCTACCCAGTAATTACAAGTCCCATGATGAGGCCAATGATGAAATATTAAAAGTTACTGATGCAGATATGTACTTTCATGGGGATCTTCAATAGATTGATCCTTAATGAATTGAGACAGCAAACTGAGATATTGATAAAAATTAATAGCTCAGTACAGCAGGTCCCACTTAAAGTCAATGAGACGTTACTAAACCCGTTTGCTATGCTGATAACATCTGCTAGAATGGACATAGGCGCGGTAGATGAGACCCCCAAAATTACCCTAGCTGTAACTGAACCCCAGTGTGCAAAGGAGATAATTACGATTGACGATTCTCAGAGACACATTGATTCAAGTGACAAGAGAAATAATATTACTCTGAAGGGGTTTCTAGTAACGTATGTAAAAACATTACTAATGCAAAGTTCAACAGACTAATGTGAAAAAGGGGAAAAATTTGGATAAATCGTTTAGGAACACCATTTCGGAGGCTAGGGATGGGATGATTAGAAATGATGATACAGAGAATCCACCGACAGACACAGGCATAGGAACACATAATGTAAACAACAAAGATATTACATCTATCGCCCGCTCGATACCAGATGGCTACTGTGATGCCGAAAACTCGATCTCTGATGTGCTGAAAAAGAAAAATGAAGCAATGGATATTGCTTCACAGCTATCATCTTTGAAATCTGGCTTGGTAGATATCTTTGAAATTTTCAAAGTGAATTCTTTGGCAACCTTAAATGCGCCTTCCCTTAAACCAATGGTGAATATACCTGGCAAGGGTTATCCTAATGGCGAAGGACTGTTGGCCAAAGATACTATAGCCGAGCCATGTGGAGATTCAGAGGCAAACAGACATCCCCTGTACCAAGAAGTAAGAGCGAAACCTAGTACGGTAAATACTGAGTTAGGTAGCAAGCAACGTTATAATGACGATTCTGGGGTTAACACATCTTATGCCGGTTGTTTTGCTACGGCCCGCCCATTGATCGATTCTCCAGCTTTGGGTAGCAATGACCTACTCAGGTTTGAACTAGATAAATCAAACAAGGGAGATTCGCCTGTTGATGCAGAAGGGTTTGATAACCTACATAAAGATATGGTACCTCACAGATCTGATAATGACATGACTACCGATGGTGTTACAATGCTCTTAAAAAAGAGGAAATAGCAACTATTGTCAAAACAATTATGGAAGAGAATTGTTTTAATAAAGGTAATAGCTGCCATGTACCTATAAATAACCAGGATGCATCTCGTGGCACTGATACTAATAATAAAAATAGTTATGAACGTCACGGGCAGATAAATGATATCCAAGATCTAAAGAAACCAGCCCTAAATGAAATGCCTATCCTGATATTGACAAACTTGTTTGGGAAAGGGAATCAAATATCCCTGAACCGACCTTATATTCTCTCATTATTTGCAGCCATTCCGGCATTGTCATTGATAACATCTGCTGACATTATTCTTGTAGATTTTATAAACAAACAGAGGTTAGATTATGTATGCCTGGTAATTCCATCGCCTCTAGTTAGAAATTTGCTGCTGAAAGAAGCTGAATCACTACAGTGCAGATGCTTAGATATCCATCAATACATATTGACTGATCAAAGAAATAATTTAAAATACGCTTCATGCAAATCTGTTGACAAAAGAGCAACGGAAAATTACAAGAATGATGTTAACTCTACGGCATTAACTCTACGGCAGATGATAGCGATGATAAGCAAGAATGGAGATCTCTGGCTCTTTCTCTTAGAGAAGTTATCAACTCCTTGAAAGA
The DNA here is from genome assembly GCF_040938575.1 of Ambystoma mexicanum. NCBI lineage: Eukaryota > Metazoa > Chordata > Amphibia > Caudata > Ambystomatidae > Ambystoma > Ambystoma mexicanum. Next base: position 740,215,356 of record NC_090935.1, read on the forward strand.
ATTAGGGAAACCCCTCTAGCAAGGCTGGGAAAATTTACCTTAGCAACTTGGAATTCGCGAGGGTATCTACATCTGATCAAAAACACTGAAGTCACTGATACCCTGCATTCCTATGACCTGGTTTTGGTGCAAGAAACATGGGCAACTATGAATCTGTTATGGCGATGAAAGGCCAAAAAGGCAGGCCGATGGTAGGTTTACTGATTGCATGTAAGCAGAATATGGAAACATTAGGGGGCCGATTCATGGAACAAACGTGCGCCGAAAATCTTTGCGCAAGCGCAAAAAAACAGGCGCACGCGCATGCGTGGGATTCATGGAGTCCCTGCGCGTGTTTTCCTCGGGATGTGCGCCAAACCCGTGCAATACGCACACGTCACTGCAACATCCCGAAAGGCGTGCGCGACGCGCACAGTGAAAGCGCACAACCTCGGCGCATACACCAGAAAGTGGGCGGAACACGGGGCGTAACGCGCGAAAATAAGGGCGTAAATGGGGATGTACTGCAGGGAAGCAGACGGAACGCCCACACGCACTCGAACCACACGTATTCATGGAATGGAATAGGGCAAAGCCACGCACAGCCAAAGACACGCACAAGCCGAAACACGTCCGCCACACGAAGGCAGGCGGTAGCGTCCCTGCGCATTACAAAAGTGGCAACATACAGCAATTGGGCCTGTGCGAGCGGGGCACGTGTATTTCAGGGGTGCGCGGGAAGTTACACACGCGATTGAGCGGGGTATGTGTATTTCGGGGTTGCGCGGGAAGTTACACACGCGATTGAGCGGGGTACGTGCATATCAGGGGTGCGCGGAAAGTATCACACGCGATTCCATCAGGGTACGTGTATTACAGGGGTGCGCGGGAAGTTCCACACGCGAATGTCCAGGCTACGTGTATTTCGGGGTGCGCGGGAAGTTACACACGCGATTGAGCGGGGTACGTGTATTTCGGGGTTGCGCGGGAAGTTACACACGCAATTGAGCGGGGTATGTGTATTTCGGGGTTGCGCGGGAAGTTACACACGCGATTGAGCGGGGTACGTGCATATCAGGGGTGCGTGGAAAGTATCACACGCGATTCCATCAGGGTACGTGTATTACAGGGGTGCGCGGGAAGTTCCACATGCGAATGTCCAGGCTACGTGTATTTCGGGGTGCGCAGGAAGTTACACACGCGATTGAGCGGGGTACGTGTATTTCGGGGTTGCGCGGGAAGTTACACACACGATTGAGCGGGGTACGTGTATTTCGGGGGTGCGCGGGAAGTTACACACGCGATTGAGCGGGGTACGTGTATTTCGGAGTTGCACGGGAAGTTACACATGCGATTGAGCGGGGTACGTGCATATCAGGGGTGCGCGGAAAGTATCACACGTGATTCCATCAGGGTACGTGTATTACAGGGGTGCGCGGGAAGTTCCACACGCGAATGTCCAGGCTACGTGTATTTCGGGGTGCGCGGGAAGTTTCACACGCGATTCCATCAGGGTACGTGTATTACAGGGGTGCGCGGGGAGCACCACACCTGAATTGCACGTGTGGGTCCTCCCAGGTGTTCCCTCTACACCCTCCACGGCCCCTGTAGGTGGCTCACACCACAGGGGCTGTTAGGCAGAAACCTGTGCAGTTCCCTTGGGGAACACTGCAAAAGATTTAAGACTACAGGTATAGCAGTAAACCCACTTGGTAGCAGTCTGCACCACCCAGATTTACCTGGTAGCTGTGGCTGAGCAGTCAGACTTCCCTCAAGAAGAGTTAGGCAGTATGCAAAGTATACACCATATGTACTCAGACACAATAGCACAAGCAAACACTGACCAGAGCTTGGTTTCAAAAGTATATAGTTATTTATTTTCAAGAACACATAAGTTGAAAACACTCTAGCAAATTATAGTAAAACACTCTAAACACAGTTATATGGAAAGCAGTCCCAATCCTTATTCCTATCTAGACAACTCTAGGTTAACACCACATAATTCAAACAGAGGTGAGCGCTTAACGTTAGATGACACTCTAGTAGGTAAAAAGAAGGGAGAAGGAGCAGAATTAGGATAAACACACCACTCTAAGGTTAAGAACACTTTTTGTAAGCTCAAAGAAGCACAAAGTCACAGGTGAGCAAAAGTCACTAAGCAGGGCCCACTCTTAGAGCAGACAGAGCGAAAACGTGCCCAAGATCACACAGTTGGTAAGGATTCAGAGTCTTGCAAAAGAGTTCGGAAAAAAGTTAGAGAGGCTTAGAAAGTTTAGCCAAAGTGTCCCAGGCAATCCCAGGATCGAAAGCCGGGGGCTAAAACTACCCCATACAGTCGGTGGCAAGGGAAGCCAGGCGGAACACGGTACCTTAACGGAAAGGATCCTCCAGCGGGGGCAGTTGTTCCAGGCAGTGGCAGCAAGGCTCGACGTCGGTCATGGGAGAAGAAGATCTCGCTGAAGAGCAGAAGAAGAAGGTCGTTGCACTGCCCGGGAAGAAACCAGCCGCGGAGTCCTCCGATTAAAGGGTTGTACCGACTTTCGCGGTTGGGGTAAAAGTGGTGGGTATTCCGGTTGCCGGGGTGCTTGGCACTGGCAAGGCGGCCACGAGATACCTCGAAGAGCGGAAAGAAGGTGAAAACTGGTTGTCCCCACCAGTCAAGGGAAGGAGCCACTCCGTTAAGAGTTCTCCTCGGTCGTCGGGAAAAGTGGTGAGATGGTTCAGCAGGGCTCCACCGGCGGTGTCGTCGTAGCAGATCAGCTCAGCTCGTCCCTCGTTGGATTCTTAGGTCCTGTGGCGACTTCTTAAGTTCCAGTCCCCAAAGCCCTGCTTTTATGCAGCAAACCCCCATTCACCCAGCCTAGCTGTCACTCAAACATGCTAAGTGGTGAGCCGGCCGGCTCACCACTTGGGCCAATCAGGACGGAGTGCGACTTGAGTTACCTAGGTAACTCAGTCCAGGGTGCCTAAATCCCCCTCCACCCCTCCTAAGTACCCCAGACAGAGTGGCACCACTTTGGAGGGCTTCTGTGGAGAAGCCCGCCAAAAGTGGGACAAAGGGCTCCACTTTGGGTCAGAGTTACAGAGGCGAATGCCAACGCCATTTTAGCATCAAGTTTTGGCAAAAAATCCCAACCGGAGTTATAATAATAAATATATAAACCGGCGGTATGTTTAAGGCTACCGTAAATAAATAATTAAATGTGTTAGCCTAAAACAATGGGAAATCCCATAGGAAAATATTCGCGGTCGAATATAAAACGTAGTTTCCACTGCCACCAGCCAAAACTCGATCAGGGGGGACGGAGACGTGCCCCCTCGACTAACAGACCCTGGGGCAATCGAATTGCCCCAGCCAGTACGTCCACAATATGATGGTTTGTACTGGTTCTGTTCAGGATTTAAGACTAGTAAAGTCTTTGGTGACTTTACATGCCCTGGGAGACAGTAGTCAGTCCCAGGGTATGGAGTCTATGTTGGGGAGTCCCTAGGACACCCCTGGGTCACTGCACAGAGGGTGCTGTGTAACCCACATCACAAAAATACATGAGGCCCTATGGAGTAAAAGACCCCATAGCCCATTCAACACAAGGTTTAACCAAGAAAACACACTTCAACATGCCCTAAGAGTGAGGGTAAAAGGGTCTCACTCTTGGCAGGAGAAAAAAAGAAATCCCAGAAATCCAGCAAAGCTGCTGGGGGACTCACTAGGTAGGGAAATTCAGCCTAAACAGAGAATTCTCCCTAACAGGGGCCTACCCTGCACATGTCCTGCAGGCACCTCATCCACCATGGCCATGTCCCCCAGCCAACCCACATGTCAACTTGCACTACTGCCCACCAACGCATGTCCCCCTGCACCCCCAGCCACCAGGGGCACCCTCCACCAGGCCCCCACCCATGTCTCCCACCACCCCCACCCCCCAGCACTGTGGGGCACCCTCCAACATGCCCCCACCCATGTCTCCCACCACCCCCACCCCCCAGCACTGTGGGGCACCTGCCAGCAGGCCCCCACCCATGTCCAACTCATGTTCCCCACCACCCCCACCCCCCAGCACTGTGGGGCACCCCCCCCAGCAGGCCCCCACCCATGTCTCCCACCACCCCCACCCCCCAGCACTGTGGGGCACCTGCCAGCAGGCCCCCACCCATGTCTCCCACCACCACCTACCCCCCAGCAGTGCAGGGTCACCCTCCACCAGGCCCCCACCCATGTCTCCCACCCCCCCACCCCCCAGCACTGTGGGGCACCTGCCAGCAGTCCCCCACCCATGTCTCCCACCCCCCCACCCCCCAGCAGTGCAGGGTCACCCTCCACCAGGCCCCCACCCATGTCTAACACCCCCCCACCCCCCAGCACTGTGGGGCACCTGCCAGCAGGCCCCCACCCATGTCTCCCACCACCCCCACCCCCCAGCACTGTGGGGCACCCTCCAACATGCCCCCACCCATGTCTCCCACCACCCCCACCCCCCAGCACTGTGGGGCACCTGCCAGCAGGCCCCCACCCATGTCCAACTCATGTTCCCCACCACCCCCACCCCCCAGCACTGTGGGGCACCTGCCAGCAGGCCCCCACCCATGTCTCCCACCACCCCCACCCCCCAGCACTGTGGGGCACCTGCCAGCAGGCCCCCACCCATGTCTCCCACCACCACCCACCCCCCAGCAGTGCAGGGTCACCCTCCACCAGGCCCCCACCCATGTCTCCCACCCCCCCCACTCCCCAGCACTGTGGGGCACCTGCCAGCAGGCCCCCACCCATGTCTCCCACCCCCCCACCCCCCAGCAGTGCAGGGTCACCCTCCACCAGGCCCCCACCCATGTCTAACACCCCCCCACCCCCCAGCACTGTGGGGCACCTGCCAGCAGGCCCCCACCCATGTCTCCCACCACCCCCACCCCCCAGCAGTGCAGGGGCGCCCTCCACCAGGCCCCCACCCATGTCCAACTCATGTCCCCACCACCCCCACCCCCCAGCACTGTGGGACACCTGCCAGCAGGCCCCCACCCATGTCCAACTCATGTTCCCCACCACCCCCACCCCCCAGCACTGTGGGGCACCTGCCAGCAGGCCCCCACCCATGTCTCCCACCACCCCCACCCCCCAGCACTGTGGGGCACCTGCCAGCAGGCCCCCACCCATGTCCAACTCATGTTCCCCACCACCCCCACCCCCCAGCACTGTGGGGCACCTGCCAGCAGGCCCCCACCCATGTCCAACTCATGTTCCCCACCACCCCCACCCCCCAGCACTGTGGGGCACCTGCCAGCAGGCCCCCACCCATGTCTCCCACCACCCCCACCCCCCAGCACTGTGGGGCACCTGCCAGCAGGCCCCCACCCATGTCCAACTCATGTTCCCCACCACCCCCACCCCCCACCCCCCAGCACTGTGGGGCACCTGCCAGCAGGCCCCCACCCATGTCTCCCACCACACCCACCCCCCAGCAGTGCAGGGGCACCCTCCACCAGGCCCCCACCCATGTCCAACTCATGTCCCCACCACCCCCACCCCCCAGCACTGTGGGGCACCTGCCAGCAGGTCCCCACCCATGTCCAACTCATGTTCCCCACCACCCCTACCCCCAAGCACTGTGGGTCACCTGCCAGCAGGCCCCCACCCATGTCTCCCACCACCCCCACCCCCCGGCAGTGCAGGGGCACCCTCCACCAGGCCCCCACCCATGTCTCCCACCACCCCCACCCCCCAGCAGTGCAGGGGCACCCTCCACCAGGCCCCCACCCATGTCTCCCACCACCCCCACCCCCCAGCAGTGCAGGGGCACCCTCAACCAGGTCCCCACCCATGTCTCCCACCACCCCCACCCCCCAGCAGTGCAGGGGCACCCTCCACCAGGCCCCCACCCATATCTCCCACCACCCCCACCCCCCAGCACTGTGGGGCACCTGCCAGCAGGCCCCAACTCATGTTCCCCAGCCAACATGTCATCACAATCTAGATCCCTGGTCCCTATGGTCAGCCTCCAAATGCAAAACAGCCACCTGAGTATTGCATCCACCCACTCTGAAATGGCAATTACATGACAGAACACCAATTGCAAGTTTCGAAACAAACACATGTCCCTCACATACACCCAATGGGTGTCAGTGAATCTCAAAACCCATATCATGATATGCATGAAACCAATGAGATGATACTACACATTGAAGTTCGATAAAAAAAATATGTATTAAAGGAAACATAAATAGATCCAAAAATAAAGAAACAGAAATGGGAATGTACAGAAATGAAAAGAAGCATGTCCATGAAAAAAGCAAAAGCAAAAATCATAATCCAAAGTAATGGTGTCCAAAGTCACTGTCCACAAAAAAAATCCAATGGGAAATAAAATTGAAAGCCATTGCTCCATGGTTAAAATGTGAAAGAAGAAAACAATGCAACAGTGAACTATGTACATACGAACAAGCCAGGGTCCTATCCCAACAAAAGAAATGAAACCTATCTAACTACACTAACTAATAAAATAAACTATATACAAAAATGTGGCCAATGTCCAAAAGGTCCAAAATAAATCCAAAAAAAAAAGGAAACCTAACACTACCTACATAACTATTTACAAGGGCAGCGGGCTAGTTTGACGGCTCACTTTTGGATGTCCCGGGCCAGGGCATCATCGAATTCCTGCTCAATGTCCCGGAGGCGGTCCTCCTCCATGGCCCGAGGGTCTGCAGGGCCGACGACGTGTCCACCTCCAAACCCCTGCGGATTGCCTCGAGGCACTCGGCCCGCCTCAGGGCCCTCCGCATGGAGTTCTCCGCCCTGACCATTGTGAGCCGTGCCTCTTCCGCCCGCTGCCGCTCCGCATCTATGGCGTGGCCCAACCGCTGCCACACGGAAGACACTCTCTGTCCTGGGTCCTCCTGCCCTCCGACCGATGCCTGCCCCTCCGATGTTGAAGGCCCCGAGCCTTCATGGCTCCCACCACGTTGCTGCTGTGCCTCTGCCCGTGCACTGCCTCCTGCTGCATGCACATCCTCCGCCGGCTGGGGTGCAGTCGTTGATGTGGCCACCCCTGCTGGACGTCCGATTCCCGACTGTGGCAGGGATGCCTCCTCCACCAGCCTGGCCGCACCGTCAGAGGCAGCTCCACAGGGCACCCAGGTGACTGATGGGTGGGAAGATGGCACGGAGGACGACTGGCGCGTAGGGGGTTCAGTTGAGGAGGGGGTTGTAGCAAGCCCCATCATACGGAGGAATCCGGCCTGGGTGACCTGTCCCAGCAGGCTGACGTGGTCAACGAGCCATTCGAGATGACGTGCAGTCTCCTCATGAAAAGACTGCAGGTCACCTCGCATGGCCCATTGACGCAACGCCACACCAGTCAGAACAGGCTCAACCCGGACCCGGATAGCCACGTCCGCAGGCAGAGGAAGGCCAGTTGTCGTGAGCTCATCCCCTGCCTGAAAACGGTTCTGGACGTAGGCATCCCTGCTGGTGCAAGATGATGCAGGGACAGGATCAGGGACAGGATTGCACACAGGCACCTCCGCGGCGGCCTGTGCTGCCTCCTGTCCCTGGTCCTGCACTGCACCACTAGCACCAGTGGGATCCCCACCTCCAGACCCCGTCTCTGTTGCTTGCACGGCCTACTCCTCCACCAAACCCCCCACCAACCTGGATGACTCCGTATCTTCTTCCCCCGTGGGATCCCAGCTGCCCCTTCTGCTGCCGAGGAGTCCAACTCCAACCTCCACCTCTTGGACCTCCCCCCGGCAGCTGCGGCCTGGGACGCGGCACCGGACTCCTCACTCCCTGACGAGATGACAACATGGGAGGGGAGCCGGGCCTTGCGTCTCCGGCTGGCGGTGGGATCCCCGCCGCTGTGCTCCACAGCACCTTCTCCGCCCTCTTCATCAGTTGACGCTGCAGACAGGGAGAAATAAAACACAGGCATCAAGGCACTGTACAATGGACACATACACACATGACAGTTGTACATGAGTGGCATTGGCAAACCTCAGACATGTCATCACAATCCCCAACACACGTCATTTCAACTCGCAACACATGAGCCATACCACAGCCATATCGCAACTGCCAGCACCATCCATACACATACAACAGCATGAGCAGGCAAAGGTGAGCCAGACATCACATGCAACACAGGAAGTGCACCACACATGTACACACACCACCACACTTACATGCATGTGTACACCTCTGCCAAGTGTCGCAGTGTTCAGATGGGCATCCATGTCACATCTGCCGATCAGGCTTCCACATACCGCTGTCACATGCATCCATGTTGCATCACTGTTGCACCCTTGTCAAATACACACAGATGCACATGTACACAGTGCTGATACATGCAGCTGAAAACAACATACATGCGTGACATCACGGACATGTCTACTTACATACACATTCATCCAAACATGTGTGCCCACACAACTGCATTTGGCATGCAAGCCTACACACACAAGCACCATCCATGTCTCACACATTCCAGCCCTTGCATGTGTTAGCCCCACGGCCCTGTACACCCCCACCCATACTCGACCCCATACAAACAGATGTGCAACCTGCACACTACTGAAAAATCACCACACGCACAGCTCACAATCAGGATGCATGTACACTTACCACTCGACTCCAGACGGGTCTGCCTCTCAAGGACCTGGACGTGGAGCGCTGGGGATATGCGTTCCAGGACCCTCATCTGTTCTTCCGACAAGTGGCCCCGGCGCCCCTTGTCATCCGTTGCCTTCAAGAGGCGCCGGGCCTTGTTCAGGGTCCTGGACCTGAAGTGCTCCCAGCGCTTCTTGACATGTTGGAAGTCGCGGACTGCCACCCCCTCCGCGTTGATGGCAGTCACGATGTCAGTCCAGATCCGAGTCCGTCCTTCCTTGTCGGCGCGGGAACTTCCGAAGAGGGCATCATACTGCCCCAGGACTTGCTCCACAAGGACACCAACTTCGGTGGCACTGAAGCTGATGCCCCTCTGCCTCTCTGGCCAGGGGTTGTCAGTGGTCTCAGATGGTGTTTGCCCCGACATGACAACCCCAGAGGCAGGAATGGGTGGGCAACTGGGTCCTGGGGATGGGCTGTGGAGCGATGGAATCCCAGTCGGGAGTCTTCGGTTCCAGCAGGGGTGGTCACAGCAACAGCACCCCTGGCTGATGTGCAGGCAGCAAATGGCAGGGCACGTGGGCAGCAGGCAGTCAGGCAGCAGCAGATGCCAGGTGGGAGCGTGCCCGGGGCTCTGGGGGGCAGTAGTTCGGCCTTCTGGGCAGGAGCGTGGTCTTCCGTGTGCTTACGTGTGGCCAGCTTGATACGGAGTGAATTGGCACGTGAAAATCCTGCACGTCTGCGTGTAATTCGAGGAAAGGACCTTAGCGCGTATGCACGTCGGCACGCATATGCGATTTCATTGGACCAAAGGCCCTTAGCGCGTGAGCGCGTCTGTGACGTGGCGCGCGTGGGTGTTTCCCTCATTACATGTGATGACAGAGCACACGTGGTAAAACTGCACATCCGAGTGTCATCGCGTGTGATCGGAGGGAAGTGAGCGTACACGCGATTGGCCTGGGTACGTGTGTTCCGGGGTGCGCGGGAACTTTCACACGCGATTGGTGGAAATCCATGTGTGTTCTGTCATCACGTGCAATGAGGGAAATACCCGCGCGCGTCACGTCACAGACGCGCTCACGCGCTAAGGGCCTTTGGTCCAATGAAATCGCATATGCGTGCTGACGTGCATACGCGCTAAGGGCCTTTCCTCGAATTACACGCAGACGTGTAGGATTTTCACGTGCCAATTCACTCCGTATCAAGCTGGCCACGCGTAAGCACACGGAAGACCACGCTCCTGCCCAAAAGGCCGAATTACTGTCCCCTAGAGCCCCGAGCAGCCTCCCACGAGCCATCTGCTGCTGCCTGCTTGCCTGCCTGCTGCCACCGTGCCCTGCCATTTGGTGCCTGCACATCAGCCATCTGCAGGGGTCCATTTGCTGTGTCCACCCCTGCTGGAACAGAAGACTCCCGACTGGGATACCATCGCTCCACAGCCCAGCCCCAGGACCCAGTTGCCCACCCACTCCTGCCTCTGGGGTTGCCATGTGGGGCACTGAAACATCTGGCACCACTTGCAACCCCCGACCAGAGAGGCAGAGGGGCACCAGCTTCAGTGCCACCGAAGTTGGTGTCCTGGTGGAGCAAGTCCTGGGGCAGCATGATGCCCTCTTCGGAAGTAAGCGTGCCAACAAGGAAGGACGGACTCGGATCTGGACGGACATCGTGACTGCCATCAATGCGGAGGGGGTGGCAGTCTGCGACTACCAACATGTCAAGAAGCGCTGGGATGACTGCAGGTCCAGGACCCTCTTGAAGGCCCGGCGCCTCGTGGAGGGGGGCCGGGGCCGCATGAGTCCCATCCAGATGAGGGTCCTGGAACGCGTAGGCCCAGCGCTCCACGCCCAGATCCTTGAGAGGCAGACCCGTCTGGAGTTGAGCGGTAAGTGGCCAAGCATTGCTGTGTGAGACAGGGCATGTCGCAGGTGCTGGTTGTCTGATACTTGCCTGTGTGTGACATAGGCCTTGTATGCATGTGTGTGTGCAGGGACGTCATGCATGTGAGACCAGAAATGTGTGAACCACACGGTTGGTGCATGTGTTCAAATGCAACATGGGTTGCCCTATGCGGAATGGCCACATGAAAGCATGCCAGTCTCTGTTCCTGGACATGGGTGTGAGGGATGGGTGCTGATGCCATGTACATGTATGCTGTCCATGTCTGTGTGTCTGACCTGTGTGTCTGTGACTTGTGAATGCCAGGGATGCATGACACATGTCTGTCGCAATGTTCAGGTTCACTGATGCAGCCTAGTCATCCTTGTATCCACTGTGTCTGTGGTGTACGAGGCCAGATGGATGAAACTAGGGTGAAGTGTGTGCATGTGATAGGCATGGCCCATGATGCATGTGAGTTCCAAAACAACATTGTATGTTCCAAGAATCCCTTGGACATGTATGCTAATGTCCGTAGCATGCGCCATGCCTGTTACCGCATGTGTTTTACCTGCACTGAGCCATGTGTTGTGGAGGGACATGATGGAAGTGATCTTTGACAGTGCCACTCATTTGCTATTGCTTCCTGTCTAGGGGACCATTGTACAGTACCCTGATGCTTGTGTTCTATGTCTCCCTCTACACAGCGCCACGTGAAGAAGAGGGCGGAGACGGCTCTGTGGAGCAAAGCGGCGGGGATGCCCCCACGGCTGCAGCCGAAGGGGTGGGTGAGCCCCCACAGGGGCTTGCAACGGCGGAAGACGGGGTGGAGCCATCCAGGTTGGTGGTTTCCACAGAGGAGGAGGAGGCCGCTACTGAGGCGCACATGGGGCCTGGTGGGGGCATCCCTACTGGTGCAAGTGTTGCAGTCCAGGGGCAGGGGCAGGAGGCAGCACAGGTTACCGTGGAGGGGCCTGTGCATGTCACTGTCCCCGACACTGTTACTGCACCACCATGCACCAGCAGGGATGCCCCATCCCAGGCCCGTCCGCAGGTAGGGGGGATGTCCATGTCATCTGACTCCCCTCCACCTGCGGACGAGGGGACCCCTGGCCGTATGGAGAAGGTCCTGATTGGTGTCGCGTTGCGCACAGGTGCAATTCGTGATGAGGTGCGTGCTTTCCGGGAGGAGCATGCACGTCATCACGGAGAGCACCGTGCCGACGTGGCCCAGTTGGGAACGGCCATGGTCGGGGGTTTCCTACATGTGTCGGCCAATCTGGCGACCCTCTCCTCCTCTGTGGAGACTATGCACCAGTCGTTCTCCATGCCGTCTTCCGGCCCAGATGCCACCAGGGCCCCCTGTGGACCTGCCCCGAACAATGCAGCCGGCTCGGTGGGGATCCCATCCCTGCCACAGTCGGGAGTCGGAGGTCCAGCAGGGGTGGACACACCAGCAACTGGACCCCAGCAGATGGAGGATGTTACGGCATCATCGGGCAGGGCACTACACGACGGCGTCGGTGGATTCCATCAGCCTGGATGCCGTCGTGCTGGCACAGGCAGTTGCGTCGGAGGCAGCGGCAGGCTCGACGTGGGAGGCATCATGGCTCGGGGCCATCAACATCAGGGGTGCAGGCGTCGGCCGGAGGGCAGGAGAACCCTGGAATGGGAGTGGCTTCCGTGTGGGAGCGCTTGGGCCAGCAGATAGGTGCGGAGTGGCAGCGGGCAGAGGAGGAACGGCTCACAATGGTCAGGGCGGAGAACTCCGTGCGGAGGGCGCTGAGGCGGGCTCAGTGCCTCGAGGGTCTTCGCAGGGAGTTGGAGCCTGACACTGCTTTATCCCTGCGAGACCTCGGGGCCAGGGAACATCCCCGCCTCCAAGCCATTGAACAGGAGTTCGATGATGCCCTGGCCCATGACAACATCCAGTGAGCCGTTGGACTAGCCCGCTACCCATGTAAATAGTTATGTAGTTAGTGTTAGGTTTCCTTTTTTTTTGGATTTATTTTGGACCTTTTGGACATTGGCCACATTTTTGTATATAGTTTATTTTATTAGTTAGTGTTGTTAGATAGGTTTAATTTCTTTGGTTGGGACAATGGACCCTGGCTTGTTCGTCTGTACATAGTTCACTGTTGGATTTTATTTCACTTTCACAATTTACCCATGGAGCAATGGCTTTCAATTATTATTTCCCATTGGATTTTCTTTTGTGGACAGTGACTTTGGACACCATTACTTTGGATTATGATTTTTGCTTTTGCTTTTTTTCACGGACATGCTTATTTTCATTTCTGTACATTCCCATTTCTGTTTCTTTATTTTTGGATCTATTTGTTTCCTTTAATACATATTTTTTTATCGAACTTCAATGTGTAGTATCATCTCATTGGTTTCATGCATATCATGATATGGGTTTTGAGATTCACTGACACCCATTGGGTATATGTGAGGGACGTGTTTGTTTCGAAACTTGCAATTGGTGTTCTGTCATGTAATTGCCATTTCAGAGTGGGTGGATGCAATACTCAGATGGCTGTTTTGCATTTGGAGGCTGACCATAGAGACCAGGGATCTAGATGGTGATGACATGTTGGCTGGGGAACAGGTGCCCCACAGTGCTGGGGGGTGGGGGTGGTGGGAGACATGGGTGGGGGCCTGCTGGCAGGTGCCCCACAGTGCTGGGGGGTGGGGGGTGGGAGACATGGGTGGGGGCCTGGTGGAGGGTGACCCTGCACTGCTGGGGGGGGTGGGAGACATGGGTGGGGGCCTGCTGGCAGGTGCCCCACAGTGCTGAGGGGTGGGGGGGTGGGAGACATGGGTGGGGGCCTGGTGGAGGGTGACCCTGCACTGCTGGGGGGTGGGGGTGGTGGGAGACATGGGTGGGGGCCTGCTGGAGGGTGACCCTGCACTGCTGGGGGGTGGGGGGGTGGGAGACATGGGTGGGGGCCTGGTGGAGGGTGACCCTGCACTGCTGGGGGGTGGGGGTGGTGGGAGACATGAGTTGGGGCCTGCTGGCAGGTGCCCCACAGTGCTGGGGGGTGGGGGTGGTGGGAGACATGGGTGGGGGCCTGGTGGAGGGTGCCCCTGGTGGCTGGGGGTGCAGGGGGACATGCGTTGGTGGGCAGTAGTGCAAGTTGACATGTGGGTTGGCTGGGGGGCATGGCCATGGTGGATGGGGTGCCTGCAGGACATGTGCAGGGTAGGCCACTGTGGTGTGAGCCACCTGCAGGGGCCATGGAGGGTGTAGAGGGAACACCTGGGAGGACCCACACGTGCAATTCACGTGTGGTGCTCCCCGCGCACCCCTGTAATACACGTACCCTGATGGAATCGCGTGTGGAACTTCCCGCGCACCCCTGTAATACACGTACCCTGATGGAATCGCGTGTGGAACTTCCGGCGCACCCCTGGAATACACGTACCCGGCTGATGTCGCGTGTGACACTTCCCCCGCACCCCGAAATACACGTACCCTGATGAAATCGCGTGTGGAACTTCCTGCGCACCCCTGAAATACACGTACCCTGCTCTCACGTGGCCAATCGCGTGTGGAACTTCCCGCGCACCCCTGAAATACACGTACCCTGCTGATGTTGCGTGTGATACTTCCCCCGCACCCTGAAATACACGTACCCTGATGAGATTGCGTGTGGAACTTCCCGCACATCCCTGTAATACACGTACCCTGATGGAATCGCGTGTGGAACTTCCCGCGCACCCCTGGAATACACGTACCCTGCTGATGTTGCATGTGACACTTCCCCCGCATCCCGAAATACACGTACCCTGATGAAATCGCGTGTGGAACTTCCCGCGCACCCCTGAAATACACGTACCCTGCTGAAATCGCGTGTGGAACTTCCCACGCACCCCTGAAATACACGTACCCTGCGGAAATCGTGTGTGGAACTTCCCGCGCACCCCTGAAATACACGTACCCTGCTGAAATCGCGTGTGGAACTTCCTGCGCACCCCTGAAATACACGTACCCTGCTGATGTTGCGTGTGATACTTCCCCCGCACCCCGAAATACACGTACCCTGATGAGATCGCGTGTGGAACTTCCCGCGCACCCCTGGAATACACGGACCCTGCTGTCACGTGTGACACTTCCCCCGCACCCCGAAATACACGTACCCTGATGAAATCGCGTGTGGAACTTCCTGCGCACCCCTGAAATACACGTACCCTGCTGAAATCGCGTGTGGAACTTCCCGCGCACCCCTGAAATACACGTACCCTGCGGAAATCGCGTGTGGAACTTCCCGCGCACCCCTGAAATACACGTACCCTGCGGAAATCGCGTGTGGAACTTCCCGCGCACCCCTGAAATACACGTACCCTGCTGATGTTGCGTGTGATACTTCCCCCGCACCCTGAAATACACGTACCCTGATGAGATCGCGTGTGGAACTTCCCGCGCACCCCTGTAATACACGTACTCTGATGGAATCGTGTGTAGAACTTCCCGCGCACCCCTGGAATACACGTACCCTGCTGATGTCGCGTGTGACACTTCCCCCGCACACCGAAATACACGTACCCTGATGAAATCGCGTGTGGAACTTCCCGCGCACCCCTGAAATACACGTACCCTGCTGAAATCGCGTGTGGAACTTCCCGCGCACCCCTGAAATACACGTACCCTGCGGAAATCGCGTGTGGAACTTCCCGCGCACCCCTGAAATACGCGTACCCTGCTCGCACGGGGCCAATCGCGTGTGGTACTTCCCGCGCACCCCTGAAATACGCGTACCCTGCTCGCACGGGGCCAATCGCGTGTGGAACTTCCCGCGCACCCCTGAAATACGCGTACCCTGCTCGCACGGGGCCAATCGCGTGTGGAACTTCCCGCGCACCCCTGAAATTCACGTATCCTGCTGAAATCGCGTGTGGAACTTCCCGCACACCCCTGAAATACACGTACCCTGTGGAAATCGCGTGTGGAACTTCCCGCGCACCCCTGAAATACGCGTACCCTGCTCGCACGGGGCCAATCGCGTGAGGTACTTCCCGCGCACCCCAGTGATACACGTAGCCCGCTTGCCGTGCTGGTACAGGGTTAGTGCAGCCCTTTGTGCTGGATTGGGGATTTTGATGGCTTTTCCCTGTGCGAGAGGCGTTCTTGGGGGCTTGACTGGCGCTGCTGCAGGGTCGCTGCGCCACTGTGCGCCACGGCTGGTTTTGGTAGCTGGAATCCATGAATACGCTGTGCGCGGAAATGGATCTTTGCGCACGCGGCTGGCGCAGGGATTCGCACGCGCACACTGTGCGCCAGCCGCGTGCGCCACTTGTGCACTGTATTCTATGAATTACCCCCTAAAAATTAATGAATGCTCAAGTTTGAATTCTTTTCTCTCTGTGACATATAAGATTAAGATTGGTGATAATACTGTGGACATATGCATTATTAATGTTTACTGGAATCCGCTGAAATATACTGAAATACAGTTGCTAAAAGAACTGAATGATATAACTGTAAAAATGGATGCATGGCGTGAAGTATCTGCAAATGGCCTAATAATCATAGCAGACGATGGTATTAGTAGCACAGAGGTAGATGCTTTAATGTGTAACATTGAATCTGCTAATAACAATGCTAGAGCTGTCTCTGGTAGTACGAAGCTAAGAGGGGCGATATGGCTGAATTTTCTTGAAATCATGGTGCTAGTAATGATACCAAATACCTGCCATACATGGAATGCTAGAGGTAGCAGTTCAATTTTAGATTACATCTTTGTGACTAATGGTCTAGACAAATGTATTCCCAACCTTACTGTGAAGAAAATGCCTACTCACATCCACAATCTCTTGCATATTGAGATAATACACAAGAACACATTAGAGAACCCATCTAACTATGATGAAGGTCTGATAGTGAACGCTAAAGGTAACCGGATACCTTGGTCTTTTGCTAAAACAAAACAATTTACATCGGTGTTAGTAAAAGATTTCGAGAATATGTCAAATGCAGAATGTCTATTCAAGTTATCTGCAAATACTTTTACTAAATATGTCAATGATATCAGATTGAAGACATGCAGGAATATGAATGATAGTACAAAACTCAGTTGTAAACATATGCATGCTTTTGATATAGAGACCTTGAA
This sequence comes from Ambystoma mexicanum, assembly GCF_040938575.1. NCBI lineage: Eukaryota > Metazoa > Chordata > Amphibia > Caudata > Ambystomatidae > Ambystoma > Ambystoma mexicanum. Next base: position 740,231,925 of record NC_090935.1, read on the forward strand.
ATGGAAAAAACAAATGAGACGAGAAATCCGTGTCATTTTGAACTCCAGATATATCGAAGGCGAAGGATTTAAGAAGATTAAATCAATTAAACAACAGTATACAAACTGGCTGATTAGTAGCAAGGCATTAAGAGATCAAACAGATGGGGAAAAATGCTCACTACCATCAAGGGAAAACATAGTTCCAACTTTTGGCAAATGGTTAATGATGTGGAATTATCACAAAAAGACAGGCTATTTACCCAAATTAGCGAAAGACCATGTAAAGAGCATTTTATTTAGCTGTATGTTAGCAGGAACACTAATGCTATATCTCAATACTTAAAAGATTAAATATGGGTACTAGATATTACAGTCAACAAAATTGCTAGCTTGATTGGGAAATCAAAGAAATCTGCTGCCCCGGACCTAATAATCTATCTAACCAAATTTAAAAAATTGATATTACATTATGGGCTGAAATCTTAAACATTCTATTCAAGGATATTTTGTTAACTAGAACTATACCGGCGTCATGGACACTTGGCTTGTAATTCCGATTTATAAAAAAAGTCCATGAATTTCACATGAAAGTTACAGACCAATTGCTATCTCGGATCCAGAATCCAAGATATTTGCATTTATTGTATTGGAGGAAATTGAAGTTTGGATTAGATGCCATCATATATTAGATTATAGACAGATTGGTTTTAAAAAAAATATTGGTACTGATTGTGGTGGGCTGATTATGAAAAGTTTACAAGAGAAAGCATTATTGAAACAAGGGTCTGGGTTTTTTGTTGCCAGTATGGACCTTAGTAAAGCGTTTGACTTAGTAGATCAACCTACGTTATGGTTAATCTTGAAAGAGTTAGAAATGCCCAAACACCTATTGGAAATAATTATAGAACTCTACTCTGACACAAAGATAAAGATTAGGCTAAACTCAGAGGGCCGCCTCTCATTGGAGATTAAGATAGACAATGGTTTGAGACAAGGTTGTAAGCTGGCAGCCACTCTATTTAATTTATACGTTTGATATGTTTGTAGAGCAGGAAAAGAATTGATGAATAAGGGCTTGGTTTCTCCTAAACTGGGAACCACTTCATTAGAATGGTTGGCATACCCTGATGATTTTTTGTTGTTAGATTGTATGAAAATCCGTTTACAGCGAATGATAAACGCATTTGTTGACTTTATCTCTGCGATACATCTGAAAATGAATGCGTCTAAAACGACAATTATATGTCTGGGTAAGAATAAGCGAAATCGATCTAATCTCACATGGCTTTGTGAGGGAAAACGCATTAAGTGCCAAGAAACATTCAAATATTTGGGATATTATATCACAGGATATGGCTCGACAGCAACTATTAAAAGACAACTGAAAGTAAAAGCGGATATGATCCTGAGGCAGATGCGCAAAATAGAGACAAAACTCTGTAGATTTACAATGGTACCAATAAGGAATTTTTATGTCATGACAGGAATTCCTAGGCTTGTATATGGTCTAGACTTCTATGATCTAGAGAATACTGATTTTTATAAAAAGCCTGGAAAGCTTCATATGGAAAGGTATACTATTTTTTATACCTAAATGTGTGCCGATTGAGGCGATTAGATATGAGTTTGGCCTCCAATCTCTAAAATCGATTATTATATGGAAGAAAATGTTATTATGGAGAAAATGCTTGATAAAAATCCCTGAGATGCTTTATACAATCGCTGGGATGGACTATTCCAATACCTTTTGTATGCAATTGAAATCTGGTACTGAAGAAATTTTGAACAATCTAGGCATCCCTTTAGTAATGCTTTTGCGGAACCCCGTAAAGGTAAAAGACATTTTAAGATGTAATGACTGGCAACAGACTATAGGAATTGTTGTACATCTAAAATTGTTAATCAGATGTATTCTTTCTGGAAATTTAGGGGGTAATTCATAGATTTCAGCGCAGAGGCAGCGCACGCGAGCAGCGCAGAGAGGGAGCGTGCGCCAGCGTGCACCAGCCGTGTGCGCTAAACAGCATTCTGGCGCACCGCGTATTCATGGAATTTCAAAGCCATTTTGAGCGCTGGCGCAGAGAACATCCCGCAGCGGCAGTTACGCCCCCCAAGAACGTCCCTTGCGCAAGGAAAAGGCATTGAAATCCCCAATGCAGCGCAATGGGCCGTGCTAACCCTGCACCAGTTTACAGGGCTGGTACAGTGTATTTCGGGGGTGCACAGGAAGTTTCACATTTGATAGGCCTTGTGTGAGCGGGGTACGTGTATTCTGGGGGTGCACGGGAAGTTTTACACACGATAGTCCTTGTGCGAGCGGGGTACGTGTATACTGGGGGTGCGTGGGAAGTTTTACACACGACAGGCCTTGGGCGAGTGGGGTACTTGTATTCTGGGGGTGCGCAGGAAGTTTTACACGCGACAGGTCTTGGGCGAGCGGGGTACGTGTATTTCTGGGGTGCGTGGGAAGTTTCACACGCGATAGGCCTTGTGCGAGTGGGGTACGTGTATTCTGGGGGTGCGCAGGAAGTTTTACATGCATTTTTGCTAGCGCGAGAGGGGTACGTGTATTCTGAGGGGTGCGCAGGGAGTTACACACGCAATCTGGCAGTGTGGTCCCTCCCTGGTGTGTCCTTACCTCCCTCCCCATGCCCCTAAGGCAGCACATCACCCCTGGGCATGCCCTGCTGGCAGGCCGCATGGCACCATGCACCTGGGAGACTTCACACATGTCCGCCACCCACCCACCATTGACGGTCACTTGCCAGCAGGCACCGACTCATGTCCCCCCACCCACTCACCCACCCAGCAGTGACAGGCACCTGCCGGCATGCCCAGACTCATTTCCCCCCGCCCACTCACCCACCCAGCAGTGACAGGCACCTGCCAACAGGCCCCGAATCATGTCCCCCTGCACCCACACCCACCCAGCAGTGACAGGCACCTGCCAGCAGGCCCCGACTCATGTCCCCCCAACACGTCATCACGATCCACAATCATGGCCCTTATGGCCACCCAAATCCCACCCCCCGCCACCCCATTCCAAAAACACAACCACGTATTACATCCACCCCACATTGAAATCCCCTTCACATGATACATCCCAAATGGCAAGTATGCACATCAATACATGTCCGTCACACACACACAATGGGTGCAAGTGAATGAGAAAACCCACATCGTGACATGCATGGAAGGGTGATATTTGGTTTATGCCATTTTTTGAAATGATGCAGAGGTGTTTTCACGAATGCAATGCACACTCACTGTGCTGTGCAGTATTTCATATGGCCATTTGCAGTTGTACAATGTGCATGGCAACAGGTGTACTGGCTTTTGTTGGTTGCACCACTGGTGGCATGCATTTGTGCCACCGGTTTCATGGTTTGAGGTTTTGGTCAGTCATTTCTTCAGATTCCATGTCAGATGTAATTGGTGCCTATTTACATTTCTCACGTGGCACTTCATGACTATTGTGTCATGTGTTGTGCATATGGTTTGATGTTTTGCCGTTGCATAACATGGTATGGTGTGGCAGATGGGGTTCAGGGGTATTGGGAGGTTTTGGGTGGCATACCAGAACTTTCATGCCCTGTTTAGCAAGGGGGGGAAGCACCTTGCATGTGTTCACTTTGATCACATGGGATTGGTTGTGTTTAATTAGCTAGGGATGCACACAATGTGGCACTTCCGTGGACACATTCTCAGGGTGGTAAGGTAGTGACAGTTAACTGTCCTTTTGTCATCATCGATTGTGACCTGGTATGTGCCAGGCCTGTGTGCACTCTGCAGGGGTTGGAGTTTAGATGAAAAATGTGGCCACGAGCTGGGTACGGGCTGCCTCGCCACATGCCCTTTCCCCTCCCATGCGCACCGGCCGTATGTGTGGCTGGGGATGTGGGGGCACCACCATGTCCACTGGTACGCCATGCCATGTTGCAACGTTGTGCAAGACACATGCTGCCACAATGATCCTGCACATTACTCGGGCTTCATATAGCAGCTGGCCACTAGAGCGGTCAAGGGAGCGAAAGCGTGACTTGAGCACTCCAAATGTGCGCTCCACTATGGCCCTAGTTGCAATATGGGCTGCGTTGTATCTTACCTGGGGTGGTGTGGTGGGGTTCCGTAAGGGCGTCATCATGTAGGTGCTCAGAGGGTAGGCATTGTCCACTGGTAAGGTGATAATAGTTGTCATTAGTGGGGCTTTTGTATTTGTCTACGTGTGACATGTATGCATGTGCACAGGCATTTGTACTCACCTAGGAGCCATGTGTCGCCATGCTTCCCAGCTTCCAGGGCCCGGCTCAGGGTGGACATTCTGAATGTGGAACTATCATGGGTGGGCCCAGGGAAGTTTGCATATACGGAGGTGATGATCCCCTTGGCATCACATACCACCTGTACATTGATGGAATGCTAGTGCTTGCGGTTTCGACAGATGTGCTGTGTGGCCCTAGGTGGACATAGGGCCACATGGGTGCAATCTATGGCACGGAGCACTTGGGGGAAGTGTGCCACCCTGTAGAAGTCCAGGACCATGGCCTACCTTTCTGCGGGTGTTCTGGGCATGTATATGTGCCTGCGGACTGAGGGGCGCGCAGTGATGATTGCCAACATCTGGTGTAGGCAGTGTGACTGCGTGGCCTGTGAGACCCCCCCCACTATGGCAGTTGCCCGCTGAAATGACCCAGTGGCCAAAAAATGCAGTACATTGAGCACCTTCTCCAAGGGGCTCAACGCTTGGCAGCACAGGGTGGGCGATGTGAGGTCATCCTCCCACTCCCTGACCAGCTCTAGGATGATATGAGGTGGAACACTATATCTACCATGGACCTGGTCATCAGGCATCCCAAAAAGGCTGGTCCTGGCCAGAAGCATGCGGGGCCTGGCTATTCTCCTCCTCCTGCGGTGTCCCACGATCACTGCTGCGAGGAACGGGACATTCATCGTAGCTGTATATGCTTCTTTGCGCGCACTTTTATGCTGCGCAAGGGCGCTTCTGCCTGCTTTCGTGTGGCGGACGTAATTGTGAGTGTGGGTGTTTTGATGTGCGTGTGGGTGTTCCGTGTACTTCCCAGCGGTACTTCCCCTGTTACGCCCTTATTGTCACGTGTTGTTCCCCATTCCGCGTGTTCCGCCCCTTGTTCCGCCCCCTTTTTGATGAGTGCGCTGACGTTGTGCGCTTTCGCTGTAAACGTCACGCACGGCGTTCGGGATGTGGAAATGGCGCATGCGCCAGTGTGCGCCACGCGCCGTTTTGGCGCACATCCCGGAAATTACACGCGCAGGTCCTTCCATGAATCGCACGCGTGCAATTTGCATGCATGCGCTGGCTTTTTCACGCTTGCACCTGCTTGCGCCACTGATTTCGGCGCACATTTATTCCATGAATTACCCCCTTAATCCGGTAATTGAAGTTTACCTTGAGAAATATCCCTTGCGTATTTTAAGAAATACATTTATGCGATTTAGGTTACACGTATTAAAAACAAATTACACTCTGAAGAAGTGGAACCTGCTTAATGACACATGGGGTTGGTGTAGATACTGCAATAATGAAGGTACAGAGGAAACGTTACAACATATCTTACTATTATGTCCAGCCTTACTAAAGCAACATATTTTATATTTTGAGCAATTTATTCAACATCTACATTGGGTAAACAGAGACTTGTTGTGGTATCAAATAAGACACAGCAATTCTACTATCCTTAGAATACCATTGCTTTCTTGAAGAACTTTTGTGATCTATCATGAGTATGGAAATTAACTCATATTAAGTTATTTTGGCACTTACTGAGATTTTATTGCTTTACTATTGATCCAGAAAAATGTAGATTTTTTTACTGTGATTATGATTTTAATATTGACGATTGATACATTGATGTTTTGATGTTATGTTTTTAACGGTTTTAAAATTGTATTCTTCTGACGAAAATCATTTTGTAAAGGTTTAAACAAACCAAAAACAAATAAAGAAATAAATAAATGGCAACATTATGGGTGATGTTTCATCAAACTTCACATGGTCGAGCAACGTCTCTAAATCCACTCTGGATTATATTTTCGTCTCAAATGACTTACTTAAATTTTGTAGGCGTTTGAGCATGATTGATCTTGTGGGTAGTGATCACAGTCCCCTAATTCTCTTAATGGACTGGAATAGGATCTTGTTCAATGTCGGTGCCAGTGTTGAAATAAGAGAGAGAGACCATGCTGTTATTTGGAGACCCTGTATGACAGTTCAGTTTAACATCAGAATTGAAGATAACTATCAAGACATGTAAATCGAGGCACAGCTAAACAACTGCACAGTCATAAATTCGATGAGCTGACCCAACTAAAAAACACGTTCTTAGGAGACAGCTGAAGCCTGCAAAGAAGCTGGGTCCTGCTGGCCCTGCTCTAATGGAAAAGCTGAAGCAGGCATATTCTAATTGGTCTAAAGCCCAGGGATATCTGAAATATCAAAGGGATGTAGAAAGCATGTTAAATTGCCTATGGTAGAGTAATGGGTCACTGTTGTGGTCATTAATCAAGGCTATAGGGCAGCAAGAATCTATGCAGGCACAATTAATTTCTAGAATTGTGTGGGAAGCCTATTTTTCCAATCTGTACTCTAATATCAATACTACGGACAAAATTATCCATGTCTCTGACACGCTAACTCGGGTCGAGTCAAGCTGGGACAGTCGGAGTATAGATTTGGAAAATGTGCAGTTGACAATTAAGAGGGGCAACATATCTAATGCTCCGGGCCCAGACATAATGTCCAATCTCACTTTGAAGTCAGCTGGTAAGCTTTGGGCTGGAGTTTTGGTGGATCTTTTTTGTAATATACTGCAGCTACAACTGGTTCCACCCTCATGGAAGGATGCATTTATTACAATCCAATATCCCTTTTAGATGTGTCATACAAAATATTAGCTTGCTTCCTATTGAGGGATCTTTAGCAATGGGCCAGCCTGCTGTCGTGTTCGAATGTTTATCAATCTGGCTTTAAGAGGGGGGACAAATATATCATTAAACTGCTTTGTATTGCGCTACTCACAAGTCAGGCATATGCCACCAAAAGACAATTATTTGTGGCGTTTCTCAATATTACTAAAGTGGTTGACTGTGTGAGAAGAAATAGATTGTGGCTTAAATTAAAAGAGCAGGGCTGTTCGGGGTTCTTGGTGAATATGTTGGAGACTTTGCAGTCCGACACCAGGCTCCAAATTAGGCTGGAACAGAAAGGCACTTGCTCAGATTGGATTAAGAGTGAACTGGGCCTGCACCAACGGTGCGTATTGGTCCCCTTTCTCTTTAACATGTATATTTCCGATCTGGGCGGCTGCTTACAAGGTGTTGGGTCCATCCCTCCTAAATTAGGGACCTTGCCAATACCTTATCTGCTCTATGCGGACAACATGGTGCTGTTTGATTATACACCAGTGGGACTGCAGTGGTCTTTGACAGCGGTGAACAAATACTTCAGGAATTTGTACTTGGAACTACATTTTGATAAATCAAAATTATGTGTACTAATAAAGCTACTTAATAAAATGACTATAAGAATATGATTGGACTGCTTACAGAGATAGGCTCTCTACCTATAAGCTTGTGAGTCACTTTGTATATGATGTGAAATACTACAACTCCGTCAGCCCTCATGCCAAAACATCCATTATGACAATGTCGAACTGGAATGCTGTGCCTACAATGTAATCTATACCCAACAAAAGATGTTTTAGGAGCTAGACTGCAAGTCCCGAGGTCAGAAAGATTATGCCGATTTTGTAACATGGAAATTGAATCCCTCCATCATTTATTTGTTGAATGCAGGTGGCTTTCTGCAGCCCGTTGAGAACTGTTGGGGAAAGGTACGTCATTGCCAGGTTTAGCAGCCTGGGAAAGGCTTTTGCACTGCCTTCTGTGTGAGCCAATGGCTGCCTTAGCAATTGCTGCTATGAGATTAAAAGAAAATACTATTTAATGATTTTTTTTAACTTTTGTCTTAAATAATGTTTTGTATTGAGTGCCAGAGTAATATAGGTATTAATGAACTCAGTGAGGATTTAAAAATGTATGTATTGTGGATTTGTATGGTCTGTTCTACGTTTTTATGTTGATGTGTTTGGTTATGTGTATAGTGTTATGATGAATTCAATGTGTAAAAAGTCTTCACAATAAAAAAAATAGCTGTTCCATCTATTAGGAGAGTAAGTGACCTACAAGCATTATCGGTGTCAGAGCCATTTGTTTCCATGCATAAAAACAAAGTAGTGCTTTGAACACACCCATGTTCTCTCAAAAATACATTTTAAAATGTTGTGTTAACCAGTCCATGTAATTGTCATCCTTTTCCCTAACCCACAAAATGGAGGCGAAAAGGCAGTACACATACTAGATGTGCACAGAGAGCTGTCATGTGGTATTTACACAAGACAAAGGAATTATATAAAACAAGCACATTTTTTCTCTACCGGTAGAGTAGGAGACCCAGTAACCAAGGCTACAATCTATCTATATATAGACTGTCAAGTCTATACAACTCCGTTACTCACTTGCAAATAAGACATTCACTTTTAAACCTAGGGCACATTCCACATGCAGCTTGGGAGCCACCCTAGCCTTTATTGCCAATGAAGAACATTTACCAGGCTGCAACTTTGAGTTCAGTTCGCACACCACTACTGTGCTAATACACAGGCACAATCCGATTCACAGGTGGGACAAGCAGTACTTAAACATTCTGCTGTCCTTATTCACTCGCCACAGGTACTGCTTGTTTATCTATGCAAAGCATGTGAATCTAAACAGATTCACAAGCCCCAGAAAACAAATATTACTTGGTATAGTCTTTCTGAGGCTTGAATCTGCTTAGAATCGCATGCACCTGCCCTACCTCCCTGCAAGACAGTTATACAATGTACAGATAATGTATGAAAAAAACAGCATTTCACATACATCCTTCACCAACAGGCCAGAAAAAGGAACAACATGGATGTCCACGCATGAGGGATCATAGAGATGAGGTTGGTGTGAAAGGAACACCCCTATTGACGCCTTATTTTTCGACTTCAAAAAAACAAATCCAAGCCAACTACTAGATGTCGGACTATGCAAAGCATGCATTCTAAGCCCATACAAACCTCAGAAAGACAATTACTGGTAAGTACTATTTGTCCTAGATGTTGATAGTTGCCCTACAAGATATATTTAGCTTGGAGATGGCCAACTCCTGGGTCATTCATGTTCATCAGTAGCCCCCCTCATTTACTTTCATGAGTGCATGATAAAACAATAATAGGCAGTGTCCTGTAGCAACCACTGTTGTGCAATGTGACACAAACCATTAGTGAGCGGACGCTTTGTGGGCTAGAATGGATTGACTCTTTAAATAAACACATGCACTCTTACTCATATAAATCATTATGAATGGGTGTTCTGAGGGGTCAGAAATGTGAGGTGGACAACTTTGTAGAAAGTTTTCAACTTTTGACATTTTATTAAATAAACAGGTTGAATAAACTCCTCACTATCTCTAGACTGACGAGCATGTCCCTGCCTAAAATAAATGGAACACTGTAACCAAGGGATATCTAACCCTCACAGATATACAATAATCAAAGCAAAAAGGAAATATATGGCAGTTCAAATCAACAACAATACATAACATATGACTTGATTCACAGTATGATCAATGTCTCTTGTCGTGGTCTGGGCGAACTTCCCTTCCCCACATCCAAACAAGGGTTTTCTCCACAAAAAAGGAAAAACAAGGAAGTCTGATTCAACACAAAGTTCAAAACCGTTCTTAAATTCTCCATCATGGGGTCTGGCCTGGATTCACATGCTCTTGAATATTCGCTGTCGTCAGGCCGGGAATCCTCGGTAAGAAAAGAAAAGCAGAATTGCTTTAAAAGCTTGAATATTGCCTTTCACCTGATATCCAATCACTGAAGACCAGGTCATACTGCACCCATCCAATGACTGTCGTCTCCGAGTCCACCCCCGGCGCCCATCTTCAGATTGGCAGCATGTGAGGTGCCAATATAAACCCAGAAGAGCCACAGTGGGGACGGAGGGAGGGTTCACATTGGAATCCATGCCAGACCCATGCTGGAGAACAACAGTTACAGGTAAGTAACTTGTTCCTTCTCCAGCATGGGGTCTGACATGGATTCACATGTTCATGAATACGATTATACAGCAGTAACATATACACAACCACTGGAGGTGGCAAGGCTCAACACTTCCCTGGAAGCGACTCACCTCAAGCAAACAGGTTGCGCAGCACTGATTAGCCAACTCTGGACTCCTTCCTGGAATCCCTGTCAACACAGTAGAATCTTGTGAAGGTGTGGGTCGACCTCCACGTAGCAGCCCTGCAAATGTCCAGCAGGGAAACCACAGCAAGAAGCGCTGTTGTAGCAGCGATGGCTCTGGTAGAATGGGTCTTTCGGCCAGATGATGACATTGCATGATGCAGCCACAGAGCCAACTCAATAGGGAGGCCTTGTACAGAGCCTTCACCTGATTAACAGGACCAAAGTTCACAAGGAGCTGAGAAGTCTTCCAGAAATCTTTCGAGCAGGCCACATAGAACTTCAAGGCATGATCTACGTTCAGCAAACAAAGTGACCGTTCAGCAGCCAAAACAGGATTCAGGAAGAAGACTGCAAGTACTAAAGGTTTGTTGAGGTGGAACTCCGACCTACCTTTCGGCATGACGGACTAACAAACACATATCCCAGCACAACAGCACATGGGAATTTGCATCAACCCGAAAACTGCACTTAAGCTCAGTGAACGGTGCAAACCGAACTAAAGCTGCCAACAGGACATCACAACCTCATGCCTTACCTCTTACTCCTGTACTTCCTTACCCTCTCCATCCTCTCTTCTCCCTTCTACCCCACCTACGGCTCTTATCTAGTCTTATTCTTTCCTCTCTTCTTCCTCACACCTTCTCGCCTTCCCCCTTACAGCCGCTTCTACCACCACTAATGCCTCCCATTCCCTCTCGCACCTCTGTCCCTCTCCACTCCCTCATCACCTCAGCAATATTGTAAATTGTTCCTTATACTGTTTTCGAGTTGTGATTCAATTGCCATTTTATGCTTGTTGTATTTTTTCTTGTTCTCATGTAAAGCACTTTGGATTAAAGGGCTATATAAATTCAATAAAATACAAATACAACTCTACAATATTCATGAGCATGTGAATCCATGTCAGACCCATGCTGGAGAAAAACAGTTACAGGTAAGTAACTAGTGCCTTCTTGTACTCAAGTTTACAAAGTTCAGTTGCTTCAACAAGTATCTTGAAAAGAAGTCATAAGCTCTCACTCCTGGAATAAGAATGGTTTTGCATTTGTGGCAACAACAAACTGTTTGGTCAGGATGGTTCTTTACAATTTTAACTGCAGAAAGAATTGTAACTTCTTCAACCAGCTTTCATAATTCTTCCCCAAATATCACAACTCAACATGTTTTCTATTAGTACCACTCTTAAGCACTTGCACTATCCACGACCTGGTTTATTCTTTCACCAGATTTCTTCTGGGCAATCACTTCTTGCCCTATGTGTATACTCCCCTGCCCGTCTACTTTTCAACACGAGAACAGAAAAGTGCATCAATGGTAACTTTCAAATTACAATAACAACAACTTCAATAGACTTCTTTGGTATCAAAATGTTAGTAGCTTTCAGGGAATAGAACATTCACATGGGTCCATATCGGGACCTTCATACAAACAATGCGCATCTCCCTCTGGATAGCTTCTTCCAGAAGGACAACCTATTTGCCACCTTCTTTCCCCTTCTACATGAACAACCAAACAATGACATGTGTAAGGTTTTACTTTGCCTCTCTCTTGGCTTTGGCAATGGGTGTTTGTATCAACCGCATCTATAAATCTCACAAAGCATCAGCAGCCAATTTTAGAACCTTTGGGCCTTGTGCTGTTACCCTCTGTCAATAATTGATCGATTGATATTGCCTGTTCTAGCTCTTTTGGCTTGGGTATTGGTTGTGCCTTTCAGAGTTCAAAGAGGTTTCCCCACCGGTTAGTTGGAATTTCCAAAACCTTACATACTCAGGGTTTGAGCCTTTTAAGTTTATAGCAGGCCACTTGCAATAGTTTTTGACAGTTTGGCACCCATACAGCTTGTCTGCATGTCTTTTACTCATACACGAGTGAAACGTTCTGCGTGGCTCACACGCACAACACTAGAGCGCCCCAGAGTCACTTGCTCATCTCAGACACACTGGGTAAGTTGCTTGTCTGTGCTCTGCTTGTTGTTTGCAGAGCCTCGGCCCTCGTGGTTTCTTCCGACCAGGCGCCAGACCTTTCTTAGGTCACCTCTGTTTCCGCCACACCAGGTTAGTGCCATCTTCACCTCTTGAGTGTCCCTGGGGCAATCCAGCCAACTCGCACATCTCGGCAGCTCTCACCACTTCTGCCTTTCACTGCGCAAGCTCTGGGCAATATACTTTCTGGGTTGAACGTTTCTTCTCTCAGGCTTCGTAACCTCTGTAAGGGGGGATGACGAGAGGCACAGAATCCCTCAAGACCCACAGTGTTCTCGACGTCTTCTCGCTTCTCGAGCCCTGCCTCAAACTGCAATGGTTTGCAGGGCATACACTGCTTCTTCTGCTTCTCTGGTTTCTCCACAACTTACACTCACTTGAGTGGGCCATTTAATCCTCTCATTCTCCCTCAGGTGAGAGTCATTTAGGTTAATAAGCTGACCACTACAGTTTTGGTTCTCTGTATCCCTCTTCCTCATCTCAGTACTGAGGGAATCGTGGGCCTTGAAGTCCCAAATAACAAAATTAGTTTTCTTAACTGATTTCATACTTTGTTTTTGATCTCTATTTTCAACAGTGTTTACGCTAAGGGAATTTTAAGCGAATCAGGCTAGTTTGTAAAGAGGAATACAGGTCTTTAGATGAAATGTTCATTCACAAACCTCCTTCACTTACACTTTCAAGAATTGGGAATTTTCAGTTGTCGGAGTTCGCTGAATTTGAGAATGATATCTATTTGTTTTATTCATATAGGGTTTCTGACTAATTCCAGCCACACTAAGATGGTTAACTCATGCAACAGAAGGGTTATGATGACAACAAGCCATTCTATATGGTGGGAGTGTAAAAATGCCTCCTTTAAAAGAAGGCAAATACTGTGTCTCATCACCTGGATTCCTCTCACCTCCCTGAGCCTTTTCTCCTCCCAGGTGATCCTCCCGCAGAGCAGCACCCCCAAGGTCAGGATCAGCAACCGTCTGCCTTTCCCTGGCCACCTGGGAGGAGACTATAGGTAGGGATTCAGTGAGGCATCCACAGGATTCATTACAGTGTGCAGCCAACCATATGCTTTCTGGTAACATTAGTGCATCTTTTCTTTAATACGTTGAAACACTAACTCACACTCTAACCCGATTCTATGGCTTGGCCTATGGTCATTTGTGTATGTGATAATTTAGCCCAATCCAAGTCCTCAATGAAGACTGATTACTCAAACCAACAAGCTAATGAAATCTCAAAGCCTGGGGATGCGAGGAGTGTTTGGAGGAGATGCTGTAGCAACTCTGATGTGTTACTCGGTGGAGCGCCAGGAGTGTTTGGTTGTTGGGAGTGCAGGTAGGGAGAAGTACAGTGGTGGACGGCTCCCGCTGCACACTTAATTCCTGCCAGACAACAAAGATGGCTGCAGAGACTTGAGCACACAAGGTGAGACGCATCCTTTTCTCTGGGCTTGCGTTGTTGTGACTAGTGATACTTCTGGCATTTCTGCAGATACCCGTCAACACAAGGTGAGACACTTCCCCTTTTTTGGCGGATTGTAGTTGTGACTGGTGAGACTTCTGGCATTTTTCATTTCACGCTGCTTAAAGGTACCTGGACTGCAACTCTTTCTGATAACGAATTTCAGAGGTACAGCTTACACACTAAAGCGTGAGGTTGTGCAGGAGGTGGGAGTTAGGAGTCTTTACATCATCATTGTCTTTGTAAATACCTTGTTCCTAAAAAAGAAAAAAGAAAAATTAATTTCCGGGAAAAGTTTTTTGTACCACTAGATTTGCCCCTGTGCTATATTTTCCCTGAGACAGACTATAAACCTAAAAACTGCAAAGCCAACCCTCCCCCATTCATATGCTCTACAAAGTCATAAGTCTTCTTGTTCTTCACAGGGCTTGCCCCTAGGTGAAACATGGAGGTTCTCAAGCAGCTATGCCTCATAAAAAATATATTATTATTAACTTTATTGTTTTTGTTTTTTTTCAACCTTTACAAAATGTATCTTGAATGTATGTCTTTACAAAACAATTAAAAACACAGAATGTGACAAAATAACAAACACACAATACATACTCATAAGATACTTAAATACCACATACAAATGATTCACTTTGTCAATACGTACATAAAATCTTATATAAAATCAAGACATCACATGTCACCACTTTAAAAGACTTCTATTAAAACATTACATTAAGCAGTAACTTTAGTTAATTCATGATAGATCACAAATAACCCTCAGAAATTCGTTAACATGTATTTTCAAAACCGTCGAGTTTCCGTGAAGCATCTCGTACCAAATGTTGTGTCTATTCACTCTGGAGATGTCATTTACAAACATTGAGAAAAATTCCATTCTCTGTTTCAACAAACTCGGACAAATCAATAGCAGATGAGGTAGGGACTCCATAACCCCAATTACCTTACAATGCCTACAAGTTTTAAAATCGACTACATTCTTGGCTCGAATACTCTGGATCTCAAAAGTTTTCAGTACATTGAACCGAAATCTCATTGTCAAATTACAAAAAGTTCTAGAAGGGTATTTTACCAGATATTTCTCTGGGACTACGTGCCCCTTCCAGAAGGAAATTAATTGTGAATGCAGAGGGGAGTTTAAAATCACCACATTATTTTCAAGCCAATCAAAAGCTTTTATCAGTTCTTTGACCTTACATGGGTTTTTTATAAGATTCTCAATTGAGAGGCCCAGATCGAATACATTTTTGGCACATACGCTTTTTAGGCCATTCATAAATACACTCTCCAGATCATTTCCCAAGCAATGGTACAGTGTGTTAATTTCGGAAACAAGACACTTCCTCATTAATGATAACTTCTTCCAAGATACAACACTTTTTAAAGATGACAGACCCAACTCATAACGTATCATTTCAATGGGTATACATTTCGGAATATGCCTTAGTACCTTACGCCACACACATGCTTCGATGGATTTCAAATAAGGTAACAATTTGTCCAAACAAAACTCGAGACCATATGTCAAGCATGTAATGGCTTTGGTGTGGTAAAATAGGATACATGGACTTAATGTGAATTTCCTGTATCTTCTTTCTATAATTTTCATCTGATTAGTACTGACTGAGGCCTTCATTTTAAGATTATTTAACCTATAGCCTAGTGCATATGCACTGGTATAAGTGTAGCCCAAATATCTCGGCACTGATTGATTTTTTAGCTTTGTACTACCACAGAACATTACTAAAGAACCTTGTTTCAATTGTTTGAAACCAGTATGAAATATCAATGTTTTGTTTGGGTGTATCAACAATTTTCTTTCTTTAATAAAATCTTCAAATGAGGCCATCATTCTCTGCAAACCAACCTTTGTACCATCATACAACAAAACGTCACCTGCATACGCAACCCACTTTATAATTGTCCTGCGTATCTTTGGGGAAACTAAACCACTTGAGTCAAAGATGTTGCCTGCCTGGGATACGTAAAGATTAAAGAGAGTAGCTGCTAATCTACATCCCTGACGCAAACCATTGTTTGTCATAATTTGCTCGGATAATAAACCTCTATTACTTAAACGTACCCTCATTACTGTAACAGAATATAACATTATTATCAGCTCTAAAAGACCTTTATCAATTCCCAGATCATCAAATGTCTTCCAGAGTGTGCTCTTGTCCACCATGTCAAAAGCCATGGATAGATCCATTGATGCTATTTATAGGGAATGATTGCCTTTCACTCTTACCTTACTCTGCAGACTCGCTACAATTAACCCACTCACGTATGTTCCCATAGAATGTCTAAAACCTATTTGTCTTAGATCCAAAATGCTGTTACATTCTATCCATGTGTTTAATTCTTCTAAGACAATTGCTGCAAACATTTTAGATTCAACATCAGACAACATGATTGGGCGATAATTTCGAGGGCTAAGTCGATTCCCTTTTTTGAATATTAATATAACTTTATAGACCTGCAGCTCGGGCCGTACCGGGCGTTATGGGCCCTGAAGACCGAGTTAATGACGAGGTATGAGGGACCATAGCGCCCGGTACGGCCCAAGCTGCAGGCCTATAAAGCTATTAGAACACCCTCAGGGCCCGATTCTGAACTTGGCTCAGTGAATGTGCTAAAAAGCAGGATTCACTGCGCCAAAACAGTACGCCCAGGCTCCACCAGTATTTTCAAGTGGGCCTGGGTGTCCTCGTAGTGCACAACAGTGCACCTTCAGGATTGCGCCCGTTTGTCATAACGGGCGCAATCCTGAAATCTCAGCAACATTTTTGTAAAATAACGACATATTCGTTATTTTACAAAAATGCTGCTGAGAACATGGGTGTATATGAACACAATCATATAAACCAAAGTAAGCAGCTTCAACGTTGCAGAATACAACGTTGAAGCTGCTTGCTTTGATGTATGTGAAAGTGTTAATTTAAACCAGTGTGGTGTATATGAACACTTTCATGTACACCAAAGCAAGCAGCTTCCACGTTGTATTCTGCAACATTGAAGCTGCTTACTTTGGTGTGTATGAAAGTGTTCATATGCACTGCGGGTGTAATAAACCCAATTGCGGGCTGTAATCAATCTGCGGGCTATATCAGTGCGTATAGCCCGCAGATTGACCAATCAGCTTCCCAGAAACACCACTAGGGTGTTCTAATATAGCATATGACATTTTCCAGGATCCTTGAATCCACTTCTCCCTTATAATCCCGTTGAACATACAGTTCAATAGACCAGCCCACAATGCAACATTATGTTTCAGTATAATATAAGTTATTTGGACATGGTGTAGATGAGGCCTTAACCTTTTTAATGTGTTGCGAGATGTTCTTTATTGAAATATCCAACGTCCACACCTGGTTACTATTATAGTTAGCCAGCGTGTGATCATCAGGACAACTGTAGAACTTCTTGAAATATTTCACCCACACATTTTCAGCTATAGGGTTCATTGTAAGCTGCAACTGTGTAACTTCAGTACGATTAATTATAGTCCATATTTTCCGTGTGTTACATCCCTCCATGGCAGTTAACATTGCTTCTCCATCTCTTTGTGCCATGTATGAGCGATGTGACGAGCCAATTTTTATACGATTGTTTACAATGCTTGATTTTTTTGGGAATTTGAACTTCTTTACGCAATTGCGCCTTTCTTTTTTTTTTTTTTTTACTTCATTGTCAAATACATGATCACATTGTTTCATTGTTTCAAGGGATTTGGTCATTTGTTTTCCTGATGATTGCCCTGTCTAACATTTGTAAGACATATTCCTTAAAAACTTTGCCAGAGTATGTTACCAATTTCCATTCAAGCGACTGAGGCGTATAGTCCTGCTATAGCATGGCATTTACTTTTTCTAGATTATGAGGGGTCCACTTGACCCCGTTGCCTGCAACATTAATTTCAACACTCACTTCACAGCTATGCCTCATAAAAAATATAACCTACAAAATGCCCCGAGGACGCCAGCACAACCGAAGATCACAGGCTTTTATTCTGCATCTATGGTGCCTTCTTAGAGTGGTGCGGGCCCTTTTAGCAGCAAGGTCTCCCACAATTTTGGCAGGTTTAGATAGTAACAATTTGCTATTAAACCTTTGCCTGAATCATAAGCGTGAGGTTAGGGAGACCACCCCACCCACATAGAGCCCTGATGGCACAACTGTTGAAGCCAATAACATCATCTCTTCTAATTTGTCGGCCTCTCTGGACTTGGTCGGCTTAATCAACTGGCTCTCCAGAAAATCCAGCAGCATGTCTAGATTTCACCAGCCCATCAATGTCTTCTTTGTATTATACCTTTGAGGAACCCCTTTTTAATCCCACCTTGAATTCCATAGCGGTGATGATTGACAGTGTTTTTTCTCTGCTTTACTACAAGAACAAACTAACACGAAGCACAGTTTGGCACGAGTGGTGGACACTATTTTTAAAATAGTGAGTATGGGGGCTACCTGACAGTGAATCTAGACACTAGCCATGTGAGCCTATATTCACACACGTCCTACGAAAGGGAAGTAGATCTTGATCAGCCCTTACCTTCACTACAGCAGCTTAACTCTGTGATAAGAGCTGACACAGAGGTTGTGCATATCGCAAATAATCGGAAGGTACCGTGAAAGGAATTGTCTGCACAATTGTAACACGCTACTGCCATCTACCACTCGAGGAGCCTCAAAGAAACGAAAATCTAAAAGAAGAAAGAGGGTGCTTCCCTACAGCAGGCTCAACAGCCGGTAATTAAGGCCAGTGAAGTATTCCCTATAGAGAAGAATGGTGGGGTGCGGGATATGCAACACTCGTGCCCCAGCAACGAGCCACGTGAAGAGACTATAGGGCTGAGCCTTCGAAATCGGACTTTGGATAAATGGCTTCATGTCTCTGACCAAATAGTACAGGTGGGCCAGTGGGACCTCACTCATGCAGCCTCTTCGCATTTGGTTACCATGAAGAATGTATTAGGGGCCAGCAGGTCATGTGGGACCAGTAGCAGCACAATTGGCACTCAATGTAACACTCGTTTGCCACCCGGGGATCACCACCAGTCCACAGGAAAGACCTTTGGATGTATCTATGGAGTGGACCCCAACTACAGGTAAAGGCCCTTTGGCGGCATCTCTCCCGGGAGAGCATAGGGCACCACTAGGGAACGTACCTACATCATCGGTCCATTCCCGTTTTGCTGGCCCCAAACATTTGAAGATTGACAAACAGCCTCTCGACACTAGTCCTTATCTCAACCGCGCTAGGATACTGAACATATTTCATCATATTCCTGAGTTATGGATCATCTCGTCTAATGCTTGGAGTTATCAGACCTATATAGTGCATCTAACTGGGTATTGGCAACTTTTGTCTCTTTGATCACATGCATCTAAGTGATCCGACCGCGGCTGATTTTGCTGCGGTCGGAACCTTCGCATGAGAAAGGTGCGAACTACCAAAGGTTTGCACCTTTCTCATATGAACACACGTACAGTACGGGGGCTGCAGGGGTGTCCCTCGCAACCCCCGCTCACTATACTATCAAGTATAGTGAGCAGCATGTTGCGGGGGACACCCCCGCAGCCCCTGCTTTTTTTCTTTTTTGTGGGTGTGCTGCAGGGTTGTGCCCCGCAACACCACGCTCACTATACCACACAGTATAGTGAGCGGGCTGTTGTGGGGGACACCCCAGCAGTCTTTTTTTATTTTTACTTACCTGCAATGCTATCACCAAAGGTTCGAACTTTTGGTATTCGAACCTTTGGTGGTAGCATTTTTAGATCTAATGGTTCAAGCGTCCCATTAGATTCGGTCAAAAAGTACAAACCCGATCACACAGAGCGAATATGCATGTTCACCTTGGTTTAGCAGAAAATGGGATTTGATTTATTCTTTTTCCAACTCAAACATCGGTTGGTTCAGCCATTTGTGCCAATGTAAACAATGGAAGGAAAACACGCAGAGAAGGGCCCAAGTGGAGCCTTTGCCTCCGACGTTGGTTACTTGACTCATTCATATGTGAAATCCAAAAGGGAGGTGAAGCCCGAGTTGAGGCTTTAAGGAACATGGATTTATCCCATGGTGGTTCAGCCCTGACTTGTGAAACCAAACGCAGAGTCTGTTTGTATACTTTCTTGGAACACTCACGGTCACTGCTCATTCCTGAATCATCCTAAGGGTTGGTGGCTTTGCAAAGCCAACTTGTTCTTGCTACAAGAGCCTTGGCTCTTATCTGAATTAGTTTTAGACAGCTTCACAATGATCTTTCATTTGACACAACCCTCCCTGGGGGGGGTGATCGAAGTGGGGTTTGTGCATTAGGGCCATGTCATGTTTATCATTAAGAGACTATACAGGGGCAGTGCTACCCAATTTTCCTGCATCCGGCAAGCAAACATTGGTGGCCACTTTGTATGAACCCCCTCACCCAAGGGAGTGATTACTGGGCAGTTAATCACATTTACCTCGGAAGACCTCAGGTGGGCATCATTTTGTCTGGTGACTTCAGTGCTGTATGCGCAAGGGGCACGGGGGGGTTGAATGTACTCCTGAATACCTGTTTGAACATGATTGTTACTGTGCCCCCAAGTCCCTAAAAAGAGGGCGTTATGGCCCGACCTATTGCTAGAATTTGACATGCAGCCTCTTAGTCCCAATGGTCTTTCCCCCCTATGCAACTTGGAGTATTGGTCGGGTGCACATTTGCATTGATTACATATTTGTGAACCATTCCATTTGTGGATATGTGCTGGATCTTGCTATTGCTCCTACCACACTGAGCGACCATGCCATACTTGGCACATCCCTTCATCTGAATATACCCGTGGCTAGGAATGTATGAATGTGGCCGTTAATCTACAGGGAAATGGAATCCTCTGGTCAGAAGTGAACATCAACAGTCTACATTCATTATTATCTACTTGTGGCTATTCATCAATTGACCTTTTATCCAATAGTCAATGGGATATAAAGGAAATGGTGAACAACTTCTGGCCTTGCCAGCATAGCCACTTGATAGCGCATCAATATATTGGTAAGCATGGTGTCTTTTTGATCTTGCCATATTTAAAAAGAAGAAATCATTGCATGCTGCTGTGCAAGACCAGGAGGGTCAAGAACCTGACTGTGTGAAAAAAATGTTAATGTTAAAGGTATTTATATAGCGCACCGTCGCCAACAGAGTTGGTCTCCAGGTGCTCAGGCGGATCTGTAAAGAAAAAAGGTGGGGGTGGGTTAGTGGGTGAATAGGGCGTAGGAAAGTGAGAGGTGGTGTACTGTTGGCAGCTTCAGTTCAGTTTTCACAGTTCGCTGAGCTTGGGTGTGCATATAGGATCAAGCGGGTCCTCCCGTGCTGTTGCGATCTATGTGTTGATTGTTAGTTGGTGTTGTAAAGTCTGTGCGGTTTGCTGTGAGAGAGGTGGTTGTGTGGGTTTTTGTGTGAATTAAGTATGCTGACATTTGAGGTTTTGGTTAGTGGGTTGTATGTCTCGTAATCCCTGTAGTTTAGTTTATGTATCAGGTTGTCATACTGGGTTGGTATATTATTTCTCTTGGTTTACTGATTGTCTAGTTTCTGCAGTGATACCGTGACTGGTTCCAGCTGATTAAATTGGCTAAGTTCGGATCTACGTCTCCAGGTACAGTGCAGCATACGGCCCAGTAGCTTATGGATATCTTGTACGAGCTGGGGTTCTCTATCAACTCAGCTTTCCCTCACCCAGTCCTTGGTGTTTCGTGGTGGGGGGAGGGGTAGCAAGCACAAAGGATCTTCCCGACTCAGGACAGGATCAGGACAATGAAGGCAGCTCGAGGTCATTTCCTCAGCAGGACATTGACTGCCGCCTGGTGGTTACAACACTTGCTGGGGGATCGTGGCGGCCTGCCTCCTGTCGGTTCCCTTTACCAGGTTCAAGATGAGGAGAATACAGATGCATCTGGCAAGCTGCTGGAATCAGGAGAGGGCTCCACAGTCCAGCAGGATAACCATACCGGGGGATCTATGCCTGGACCTCTTAGAGGAGACCAACCTCTCCCTGGGTATGCCGTTTCTACAGCCTATGGCGACTGTAATTCTAACAGATTTGTTGCTGAGGCACCACATAGGCAGTCACTCAGTCCATAGACTCTGGTCATCCATGGACAAAGAGAACCACATAAATGTGCTTGAGCTCAGGGCCATACACTTAGTGCTAAGAGCATTCCTACCTCTAATCAAGGACACAGGGGTGCTGATTCAAACAAACAGTCCCACTTGTAGTTTGACAATCCAGATATGGGAGTGGGCCATCTCTCACAAAATTCGTCTGTCCCTTTGCCGGTAGACCGCAACATGGAGGCAGACAGACTAAGCAGGCTGGGGAACGACAACTATGAATGGAAAATGAATCCCCAGCTTCTGAGTGACAGATATCAAGCGTGGGGCCCTCCAACAGTGGATTTATTTGCCACAGAAAGCAAAAAGACCTGCAATCAAGTTGTCTTGTGGTCAGGGGCAAGGGCTCTCGGGCGTGCGGGGGGAACAACCTTTGGGCCTATGCTTATCTGACAACTCCCCTGATTCAGAGGGTAATGTGGAAGGTCTGAGAGTCCCAGGGCCTGCGCATCATATTAGTGGTGCCTCAGTGTCCAGCCAGGATCTAGTACTCAGACCTGCTACGGTTGGTCAGGGATTGGCCGATAGCACTTGCACTAGCAGTGAACCCCTCTCCTCTTGTAACAGGGGAGGGAGGGGGTGTGGTGGTCCATCCAACACCAGAGAAATTAGCCCCAGTGGCCTGGTTCCTGAACATGTGACTCTGCAATACTTAGTTGTCAGAAGGGAATCTACAAATTATACATAAGGTGAGAAAGGACTCCACTAGGAGTCAATATAAAAGCAAATGGTTTTGGTTTTGGGTAAGAGATAAGGGAATAGACCCTATGTCCTGCTCCTTGGACCATGTGTTCTCATTCTCTTCGTATCTAGCAAAGTTGGGGGTACAGGTAGACACGTGCCACACTTATCTGATGGCTATAGGGGCGTACAAAAACTCAGCCTCCACATCTTACTCCACATCAATCCCAGTGGTGAAGAGACATCTCATGGGGCTGACACCATTGGTTAATCACCCTCAGACCATGTGGGATTTAAATGTGGTGCTTAACGCTCTTGCACAAAAGCCGATGGCCACTACTGAAATCAAGCTAGTGACTATTAAAATGGCGTTGCTGGTTGGGCTCACCTTAGTATGCAGAATCAGTAAGATACAGGCAGGTGTGACATCAGAACCATACACAGTCTTCCACAAGGACAAGATTGTGCTGCGCACACACCCAAGGTTTTTACCGAAGGTGGTCTCAGGTTTCCAGTTAAATGAGGAAATTGTACTGCCAACTTTCTTTCCTAACCCACAGTCTGAGTCGGAAAAGGTTTTCCACTGTCTGGATCTAAAAAGGACGCCAACATTCTACCTTGACAGGACAAAAGTGTTCTGCATGTCAGATGCTTTGTTTGTAACGTTCGGAGGAGTCAGCCCAGGTTCTCAAGCCTCCAAAGTTTCCATAGCAAGATGGATGGTGGCGGCTATCACCGAAGCATACAAGGTGCAGAACAGGGAAAGGCCAGCACATCTGCACACTCATGCGGCCAGGGCAAAGGATACCGAAGTGGCCTTCCAAAGACATGTGCCATGGCAGGTTATCATCACAGCGGCTACATAGGCTTCCCCATCCGTCTTTGAAAGCACTACTGTCTGGACAGCAGCACCAGGTTCTATAGGACCTTCGGACAGGCAGTGCTCAGGAACCTCTTTGCATAATACATTACTTCCACTCTCCTAAGGGCTAATAGTTGTAATCGTCCAAGCAGTATATATTTATTGTGCATTTGTAAGGCCGTTATACATCAAGTGAATTCTGTTTCAAAGCGCCCATAGGGCAACAAAGAGGGAACAAGAGAATGAAAGGCAATTATAATAACAATGATGAAAGATAGAGGCGGTTCTACAAGTCCTTGTGAGCATTCAGAGTGTGCAGAGAGAGAGGGGGGATAAGGGATTTGGGGGGTTAGGTAAGTGCTAGGAGTGCCACGAAGGGAAGTACTAGGAAGTAAGTTGCAAGCAGCGTAAGAGTGGTCAACTGACGAAGACATTAAGTGCAGGCCTATGAGATGGCACAGGCCAATGGGAGCCAACAGCAAGTGCGGGGGATAAGCAGAGGCTGAAGGCTATTGGGGAGGGAGGTCAGGACCCAGAAGGACGCATAAGGGTCCTGATCACCAATATCAGCAACTGTGGGATTTAGCAAGGGAGGGAGAAGGAGGAGGTGAAAGGTTACCAGACATTTGGTCGAAAAAAATTGGTCGACCAGACAAATGGTCGAACCAATTTGGTCGAAAACCAAATGGTCGAATTTTTTATTTTTTTTATTTTCACCCCTTTTTTTCTATAATAACCCCTTTTTTTAAAAAAACGAAAACCCGAAAAATAAATATATAAATAAAAAAGAAATTCGACCATTTGGTTTTCGACCAAATTGCGTCGACCAAATGTCATTCGACCAGTTTTCAGTCGACCAAATGACTGGACACCGAGGTGAAAAGGAAAGTCTTGAGGAGCTTCCAGAATTTGAGGAGATCCAGCTCAAGACGTAGAGGAAGGGGGAGGCTGTTTCAGAGGAGGGAGCAAGCCAATGAAAGAGATCAGCCACAAGCTCACTGTTTAGAGGAGCGCTTGACACAGAGGTTTGGCACCGGAGGAGCGTAAAGATCTGGAAGCAGAGTATTTGGCCACCAACAGCCTTATGGATGATGCAGAGGGATTTAAATTTGATCCTTGCAACAACTGGGAGCCAGTGGAGAGATTTTAGGGCTGGAGAGATGCAGTCCCTGCGCTTGAGGCCAAGGATAAGTCTTGCAGCCCTATTATAGACAAGCTGGAGGGGACGTAGAGAGGAAGAGTGTAGATTGAGGAAGAGGCTGTTGCAGTAGTCCAGCCTGGAGAGTACCAGAGCTCTAGAGACATTGAGCTTCTGGGGCAAAGTGAGGAAAGGAAGGATTCCTTTGAGGCAGTAGAGTTGAAAGTGGGCCTTCTTGGCAAGGTCCTGGATGTGAGGGAGGAAGGAAAGAGGAGTTGAAGATGACTCCAAGGTTTCTGGCTACAGATGAAGGCAAGGGAGGAGAGCCCATAAAGTGACCAGAGTGAGGGGGAGAAAGAGGGAGCAGGGGTCCCAATCGGTAGGATCTCAGTTTTGCTGGCATTGAGGCAGAGATCGTTGGAGGCACACCAGGACTGGATGGCAGATAGGCAGTCAGGAACAATGGAGGAAGTACATAGAGGGTCAGGGTAGTTTGAAGAGGAGTTGTGTGTCATCTGCATAACACTGGAAGTGTGGGGAGAAAGTGGAAATAAGTTGTGCATGCGGAGCAAGATAGATTTTACAGAGCCAGTGAGAAATGTTGAATGCCACAGGTGGAGATAGAGGTAGGAGAGTGTTAGGAAAGATTTCCCTTAGGTGCAATTTTTCCTCCATTTGTGAACCCCCCCAAACATTTTGCTTTTGTTTGGCTTACCTAACCTGACTTTTTCCAGTGGAGCACAGCCTTCAGCTGCACTCCTTTTGGGCTTTCGCTCATTTGTTGTGGGGAAACTGACACATCCTTCAGGATGTCAGTACTGGGAAACTGTTTCCCATAGTCTTCGACTTTGTTGCCATTTCTTGGTAACTTTCTATCTATGTGCCAAGTACCTAACAGTACCGTGCATAGGGTACCTTTTGTTTTATGGCCTTAGCTATCCTCAAAGGATTTTTTGGTGTTTGTACAAGTGTGCCTAGGATGGACTAGTGGCAGCAATTTACTTGTAATTTAGTTTTACTTTGTTTTTAAGGGCCATACCGCCTTTACCGCATGACTGTGGCCAGTGCCGAAAATGGCCGTGCCACAAAGTCTTTTGTTCTGTTTTATAAGAATGCACCACACCGTGAGCATTTGCAGTCCTTGTGTCATCCCACTGTGGTGACCATCGCTGACAGTGCCTGCAGTTCTCACCTATCGTGTCCTGAGACGTGCTGCACCAAAACTATCGTTCTCCTTTCTTCGAGAGCTGAGTAAAGGCTACTGTCCTGTGACGGATGATCGTGCCACAGCCGCTGAGAGCCGAAGTGTCCTGAAACTGCAGGGTTAACACCTACAAGCAAAGTGGGCTAGACTGCCAAAGTTTGGTCCGGACTGTGTCGAGGTCGGTGACTACTCTCCTAATTTACTAGTGGCGCTCTGGCACATCGATCCCTTTTTACACACGAGTGGTTGGGGTAGCCTGTGCTCCCCAGCTATTCCAGAACTCCAGAAAGTTGTTCTATGCACAAGGGTAGACCCTCTTCTAGGAATAGGAGCTTATTTTTCATGGTCTCAAGCATCTTCCATGAGCAGCTACAGCCCCCTGAAAAGAACCCACTTTTTCATTTACGCACGACCGCCCGTTGTTAATGCACAACTGTAATTTGAGCGCTAGGCTCCTCACTTCGTAGGGCTGGACTACATAAATTAGAGATTGTTGATGAAGAACTGCCTAATCTGATATATGTGCTGAACTAACCCCTTTCTGTTGCGGGTTGTGGTTATTTTCTCCCCCATCATCTGCCTTAGGCTAATCGCATTATTGTATATGTGTTACATAGTGAATAAGCATGTGTGGTAATTGTTTTCTTGATAACTGCGGTTTAATCATGTTTTTGTTATAAAGGCCTTTAATGTATTTTTGATATACATCTGTTTAAGGGTAATCTGTGGAATTTGAATGGGTGTGCTCATTGTGGGTTTCCGATCACTCTCACCCCTCCTGATACTTAGTCTTAACCACCTGCCAAGCTACCGTTGATTTTTCTGGTTTGCCCAGAAGGTTCCCCTCTTCCACTAAACTAGAGCAGCCAGGTCAGAGTTTAGAAATCCATTTTAACAGAGAGGAGAAAGAGCCACGGGAAGTGCGGTCATAGAGGAGGGAGGTCAGCCATTCCGTCCAGTGCCCGCTCTCAGATACCAAGGGTATCGTGGTGCCGTTCGATGAGTATGGAGTTCTTGACCGTAGTAAATGCAGAAGAGAGATCAAGTAGAATGAGAACAGCTGGGAAGTTAGAATCAAGAGATGCGAGCAGTTCTTCACAGGTGTTCAGGAGAGCAGTTTCCATGCCTCTGGATGCTCGGAATACACATTGATGGTTGTGTAGGAAACCAACAAGCTCAGTGTGCTGGGTCAGTTGGGGGAAGACCCTCTTCTCCAAGAGCTTCCCAATGAAGGGAGTGATAGATATGGGGCGGTAGTTAGCCAGACACGAGGGGTCGGTGGAAGGTTTTTTCAGAAGGCGGCACACAAGGAAATGCTTGAGGCAGGAGGGGAAGTACCAGTAGCAAAGGAGTGATTGCAGAAATCAGCAAGTGCAGGGGCAAGTGAGTCGATATTGTCCTTAATAGGTCTCGAAGAGCAGGGGGAGAACTACTTGGAGGAGACCTTCTAGAGCGGACAACTGTAGTGACCTCATCAGATGCGATAGGAGAGAAGGAGAACAACAAGACAAAAGAGGGATGGGAGGCAGTAGGTGGATAGTGGCTGTGGGGAGGAAGAGGGCAGAGTGAGAGTTCCAGATGTCCTGTGGTTTTGCAGTGAAGTGTGTGGCCAATGCATTGCAGAGGGTGTGAGAGGGAAGAGGTGAGGTGGAGACTGCGGAAGGGTTGGCTAGTTCCTTGCAGATGTTAGAGTATGGAGGAAAGGGGACAGGACGTAGGAGTAATTAAAAGTTACTCACTGTTCTGACTAACATACTCATAGTCCATAATCCCCTTTCCACCATACAACCCTCCGTCATCCTCCCTAAGATGTAGTTAGTCATGATAAGTAGTCTGGCCGACACGTAAACGGGGACTGAGGTGTGGCGCCTGCAGACTACATGCGCCATGCCTCGACGTACCTTTACATTTAAAGGGGAAATGCTTTTTTTTGTGAAATGTTCAGTTCCTGTCCCTAGCGAGGGACGCCCCATGCAATATGGAGGAAAGGGGACTAGGAGTATGTTAGTCACTAGGGTGAGTAACTTTTCATTTTTATTATTACTATATTTTCTCTATTGACTATATTCTTGAAAATATCAATTGAGTAAAGCTTCATCGTCGACAACTATTCCGGGATCAACGAAAATCTCACTTGCCTTCCTCCAAGTACTCATTTTTAAAATTCTTAACTTGTCTGCAAGTATACTATGGGTGTATAGTGTCAAGTTCTACTTTTTACTCATTAAACCTGAGATGTGTTCTTTTTTGCAAATGTGTCATTTCGTTTGTCAACACTTTTGTTTCTCTTTTTAAATTGGGTTAATTGCTACATTTCTCTCCATACATCATAATTAGAAATAACTATATTTAAAATGCAGAAGGATGCAGGTGCTTCAGCTACATACTCCCTTCACGTAGAACAGCTCAGGCGGAGGAGGTTTGATGTGTAATATTTCAACATAATTTAATGCTATTCAGTTAAATTAGACCAATTCTTTCTATGAAATTAATGTATTTTATTAAAGAAATTGAAAGTTATATTATATTATGGAATTGACTGTTGTATATTGTATGTCCTGTGAATGACGGTTTAGAAAAATATGAATGCTTGCAGTCATCAATGTTGTCATGCAGCTTCTGACATGCAGCATTGATAGTAAGCCTACATACAAGCAGGAGTTTAGATCCATTTAACAGATTCCTTTTATCCTCAACATTCTCAATTAATATTTAATATACTGAAGAACTAACTGGCAAGAAATGAAAACCAGCTTTCTCATACATATTTTTGGTGTAAATAATAATTTCTTCTTTGATTTAAAAGGAGGAGAGCATTGTGCTAACTTTAACATCAATCCCCTTTGATACCAGCAAAGTTCAACAGGTATATTTCAGAATTAATCTTGTTCCCAAATTTTAGATAATTTTAATAGTTTACTTTCTCTTTATAAATATTAAAAGTTTTATCAATGATAACACTGCATCTTTTTCTATTTCATCACCTTATCTCTGTGTATCACCTGTTGGTGAAATTGATCATGGATAAAATGTCACTTTTCTATATTTTACTTATGATACCATACTCATTTATATTTGAATATATAATATCCAATGTTTATTTCATGTGTTATGCACAAGGAGTCCAATACTGATGCTGTGGAGATGGGAGAGACACAAGGACCACAGGTTTAAAAAAAGAAAATAGCGACAGTCATCATTTATTATGCATTGTACTCTAATTTACCTTTCATTGTGCAAAGTGTTCATCAAAGTGAAATAGTGTAATTGTAATAATTACATTCATGGCAGCAGCATGGCCCCCTGAGAAGGAGACATTGCCTACTAAAATATGTAAGCGGATCACGACTTGCCTCAGCGAGGGTGTGCAAGACCCTGCTGGGCCTGCGGCCTGAGTTACCGCGGGTGGCCTTCTGCAGGGGGCGCAGACTGGATGTCGGTGCTGCAGGGTCCTCCCGCCCGGGCTGCACTCGGCACGACATGTCTGCGGCCTTGCTGGATGCTGCTGCCTGCCGCCCAGTGGGTCTCTGAGGGCCGGCGGTGATAAGTGAAGCTCCAGAGACATCTGCAGCTGCTGGCCTGTGATCTAGGAGTGGGGCAGCCAGTAGGCCCGGGCGGTGAGCTTAAGGCTCCTGCCCTGGAAACTGATGTGAGCTGACATGTCCCATGCAGCAATCTGCTTGGACTGTGTTAGGCAGAGTCCGGTCGCTGCCGCTCTGGCGTGTACTGGAGCTGGGAGGCCCAGAGGAGAAGCCCGCCTGCATGCGCTACCTGGGCTTTCATTTCACTGGGAGATGTTTGTGAGGGGCACCCGGAGCCCGCGGTCAGCCGAGGCCCCACCTTCTAAAGCAGCTACGAGCCAGAAGGTCTCCAGCAGCAACCTGTAGCCCAGTGAATGAAGCGGGTGCCTCCTTGGGCCGGGCCCCCGTGGTCACCACAGTCCAGGTCGGGGCTGAAGACTATTGTGGGCCTCTGAGGGCTCCAGCATCGAGACCGTACTGCTGGTGGGTCTGCCTGGAGGCGGAGTCCTGCTGCTGTTGCTTCGAGGTGTGCCTGGACCGGCCGGCCTTATATGGAGGCCCCTATGAATCTGCCACTGGTGCCACAAGGCCGGGGGGCCCGTCCCTGTTGTCTTCAGTTAACCTGCCACAGCAGAGAAGAAGCTTGCTGCATGCCACCGACCACCTGGTTGTGCCTAGTTTGTGCGGGGAACCATTGGGAGCACCTAGATGACCACTGCAACCCCCGGCTGCACCTCGAGATCCACATCGACCACGGCTTGGAACACACATAGGCTGAAGAGCCGCCCGACATACCAGAGGTGCCCCTGCGGGCCTGACCTCACGGCACTGCCATCCTAGCAGCTGGGGCCTAGTTGGATGGGCCTTCCCCTATGTCACGAGAACCCTTGGAGACCGGCCCTGGAGGCCGGCCAGGCCTAGGAGAGTCCCCTGAGGGCACGCTCGCTTTCCACTATGGGCCCAGCTGTTTTCCTGGGGCCCTGCGCTGTCACCCCGCTTCGCTGAGCTGTTGTTCATCTGCCCGAAGTGGGAGCTACGGCCTGGTGCCCTTGGGCTTCCTCAAAGACACTGTACACCCGCACACTACAACCCTAAAGCTTCCATTGACTTAGAGTCCGTAGATGCCTCTGGCACCATGGCAAAGTACAAAAATCTTCCAGCATCGCATCACTGCTACAGATTCAGGACCGGGCAAGAAAGAAAGCACAACAGTGGCCCAGGTTCACGGAGGAGAGGCAGGTATAACCGCCCCCCCCTCCTCAATCCACAACTGGCTACGAAAGACTACCTCCTGCAATGACTAACCGAGATTCGGAAAGGACATTCAGGGAAGCCTGGCAGGGAAGGTCTCAGCTAGCGGTAAGCGCCTGGCGGCGACTGAATGGAGAGTGCAAGAAATGGAAACAATTCTATGTGATCAATCTTACGAAACCAGCGAATCGGCTCAATGCATGAAAGCATTGAAAGAGAAAATTGCCTTTTTCGGGGGGACAAGTATGAGGACTATGAGAATCACTCTCAGGGCAGCAATATTGAAATCAGGGGGGGGTCCCCTCCTAGATACCGGATTGCGACCTGGAGGCCTACACCATAGACCCTTTTCGCCAGATTCTAGACTCCTTGGCAGATGAGTCAATCGAGCTGGACAGAACACATTGGGTCCAGCTGGTGGATCCAGAGCAACGCGATCTTGCCTCCGACGTCCTCACAAGAGTTCACTTTTAGATAGTGAAGGAGAAGATCTTAGCCTGGGCAAGAAAAGTGGAGGCGATTTGCTTCGGCGGTGCCACCCTGGCCTTTTACCAAGATCTGGCAGGCATTACCTTATTCAAGTACAAATCACTCCAGCCACTAACAGAATGGCTCTGAAAAAGATGTGCGCTACAGATGGGGATTCCTCACAGGCCTCCACTTCACCTATCAAAACCGCTGCAGGACGGTGTTATTTTTTTTTTATCAAAGTTTTTATTGATTTTACACATAAAACATTACACTTATCTCTCTGCAGTACCGGTAGGGACGTGGGGAAGGAGGGGAAAGTTTGGGGTAGTAGCGTAAGGGAAGGAAAGGGGTGGACAGAAGGGGAGAGGAACATATGCAAAATTTACATTCCAGGTACATGTGATAGAATGCAGGGAGAGAAAGATAATCAATCAAAAAACAGAAGAAAACAAACATTCCAAAAAAATACAGTAAACTCAACTTCCGGGACCATGGTCCGACAGACCGTCAACTTGACAACAGATGATCTCGTGGCATAGGATATTCTCGGCAGAGGCATCTCCCCCCCACTCCCAGGGCAACTCTCAGTCACAGAGGCTGTGGAGCCAATCTTGTCCTTTAGCTAGCCTCTTCCCATCTTCTCCATATTTTGTCCGCTTTCTGCGGGCAACCCCTCGCCACGTATACTCTATGTTCCATTATAGCACATATTTCCACATCCGTGACCCACTGTTCAAAGCTTGGCGTACGTTCCGATCCCCACAGTTGCGCAATGTTCCGCCTGAGAACTGCTACCGCAGTCGACCAGAGCAACTTCTCATAACGTGAAAAGTCAGTGTCACTGGAGATCCCCAGGAGGAGGAGTTTTGGGCATCTCTGTATCTCTTTACCTATAACGCTAGACAGTTTATCACAGCATCTCTGCCAGAGCCTTTGTATCCTACTACATTCCCACAAAATATGGAAAAAGGTACCTTCTTCACTTTTGTAGCGTAGGCAGAGTGCGCCCGAGAATTTGCCCCAGCGGAAGAGAGCCACTCTTGGGTAATAGGTGCGGTGCAGGATCTTCAGTTGGACCAGTCTAAGTCTAGAGGAAATGGTTGTTTCTCGCGGGTACATCAGGGCCTCCACCCAGTCCTCCGGTTGAAGGGGACCCACATCCCATTCCCACTTTGCTTTCAGGCTGGTTAGTTCCGAGGTCGCGAAGGATGCTATCCAGCGTTAGCTTCCCGCCCCATCCCACGTACTGATGTCTATCTTTCCACATTCTCACTATATGCGTTGCCATATCCGTGTGTGATGTGCCTCCGTTCAGATGCTCTAGAGGCGTGGTCGTGGCATTACAGATAAGAACTTTGATATGTGGGAGGCTTCCGTCTCCGTGGAGCATGTCATTTACTACCGCAATCTGGCTGGCCCAGTAGTATGACTGTATCCTGGGCAGTCCAATGCCTCCTTCCCAGATAGACCTTTGGAGCGTGGCGAGAGCAATTCGTGGGTGTCCTCCCCCCCCATAGCAGCTTCCGAAGGGTGCACTCTATTTTGTGAAATTCTTGCTGGTGAATGTATAATGGCGCATTTTGCAGGATATATAAGAATTTAGGAAGGGCAATCATTTTGAACAGAGCCGCTCTGCCCATCAGCGTTAATGGCAAGGAGATCCAATGGCGAGTATCTTCTGCAAATCTTGTCATGAGGGGGGAGAGATTCAGGGTTGTGTATTCAGTCAACTGCTTCGTGATACGTATCCCCAGATACTTGAACTGCTCTCTTTCGATCTGGTAAGGGCCAGACGTCAAGTTTGCCGACGAGGTGTCCCCTAGCGGGAAGAGGATGGATTTGGACCAGTTCACTCGCAATCCGCTGAATGCCTCATATTGCTTTAACAGGTGCATGACTCTGGGACAGGCATTGCTTGGGTCTTTCAGATATATGAGAAGGTCATCTGCATATAGAGATATTCTGTCTTCCCAGGTCTCGGACCAACGGAAGCCTTCCCAGGTTGGGGTGTTTCGCAAGAGGATTGCCAGTGGTTCGATGGCGATAGCAAAAATCATGGCCGACAACGGGCAGCCCTGTCTCGTGCCCCTCCCCAGATTGAAGAGGTCCGAACGCCAGCCATTAACTCTGGGCCTGGCCACCGGGGATTCGTACAACAGGCGCACCCACTTCATAAAGTTCTCACCGAAACCCATGCGTTGCATTATGGTCCAGATGGCCTCCCATATCACCGAGTCGAAGGCCTTCTCGAAGTCAATTGCTAGCAGGGCTAGCGGGCCCTGTATGCTATTGGCCCTTTCCAGGGCCGAATATAGCCTGTGGAGGTTCATACGTGTTGATCTCTGGGGCATGAAGCCGCACTGGTCCGGATGTATCAGGGTGGGAATCACCTGTTGCAGGCGGTCGGCAAGTAGTTTCACCAGAATTTTAGTTTTGCTATTGATGAGTGAGATGGGCCTATATGAGCTGCATCTTTCCTGGGGCTTGTCCGGCTTGGGTATCACTATTATTGTTGCTTCTCGCAGATCTGGTGGGAGAATGCCCTCTTCTAGCGCGTGTTGGTACATTTGGAGCAGTTGGGGGGCCACCACATTGGTCCCCACCTTTCGCCATAGCTCAACCGGGAAGCCGTTAGGTCCTGGGGCTTTACCGAATCGGAGGCCCGACATGGCACTTAGGATCTCCACTTCTGTGATCTCCCTCTCCAGCAGTTGCAGTTGCGTTTCCGTTACGGTGGGGATGTTGATATGTTCCATGATCGTGGCATCCATCTGTGTCGTGGGCGTTCTGTACAGCTCAGCATAATAATCCACGAAGCCTTGACTTATTTCCTGATCGGTCACTGCTGTGCTGGATTCGGTCCTCCTGTCTCGAGCCTTCGGACATGGCTGCGTCCCTGTTCCATCCTTTCCAGCCAAGCCAGCATCTTGCCCGCCTTGTCCCCTGTTTCATAAATTCTCGCCCGCATTGCAGTATGCGCTTGTTTCGCATTGTCATTGTCCATCGCTATGTTTTGCAGCTTTTTCTGTGCCAGTAGCAACGATCGATTCGAGGCCGGTGTGTTCTCAATTATGTGCCTCTCCTCTGCTCGCTTGACCTGTTCGGCCTCAAGCGTCTTGCTCCAGTGCTGTCTTTTTTTCGCGGTTGTCCAAGATATCAGTTCGCCTCTTAACACCATCTTGTAGGCCTCCCACAGTGTTCCTGGGTTCATTGCCTTCTGAGAGTTGAGCTCGAAGTATGTACTGGTCGTCTCCTGCAGCTTGTCCACAAGCGCAGGGTCACCCAGGCAATAGCTATTTAGGCGCCAGCTCGGCGGTGGAATCCGCCTGGATGTTCTGAGTGTCAGTTCTAATGGGGAGTGGTCAGAGATGCCCCGGGGGAGAATGTCTATTTCTTGCGCCCTATGTAAATCAGTTGCTGGGATGAAGAAATAATCTAGCCTGGAGAGCGAGGCATGTGCCCCTGAGTGGAAAGAGTATGCTCTCTTGTCCTGGTGGAGTTCTCTCCACACGTCACATAGACCTAGTGCGTTGGCAAACGTGGCAAGTCTGGTGGGAACATTGGGGTTTCTATTCCTCAAGTGTGATCTATCAAGGGTTACGTTCATGACTTCTTTAAAGTCACCTCCCAGGATCATGAGGTTGGATGTGTCGTTTGCGATTAACGGGGCAATGTCGGCTCAAGCAGGGTAGGGGTTGCGTAGGTCGCTATCAGAGCGATGGAGTGATCCCATAGCTTGCCTGCCACGTAGATATATCTGCCGCCTGTGTCATGGGTCACCGACGTGAGGTGGAAGGGAAGGTTTTTGTGTACCATGGTCATGACCCCTCTTGAGCCTATCGCGAAACCTGAGTGAAGTGCCAGCTTGTAGTTTGTGCGTCTGAATAGGGTACAGTCAGTGCCTGCAAGATGGGTCTCAGACAGGAACACTATGTCAGCCCCCCACCTGTTGAGGAATTGCCGCACCAGCCGACGCTTGACTGCGCTGCCCAACCCATTAACGTTCCAGGTCATGAGCCTCAGTGTTCTGAGAGCGTCGTTACTAACACTATGTGATGCCATGGGTGCTCGTGATGGTCACTGCCTGTGTTGCCGCCGACAGTGTAATACGCCAGCTGCAGATACGCCCGCAGGCGAACAATGTCTTATCTAGCCTTATCATCCTATGCGTTTGACGGGTCCTGTCTGTAACTAAACCTAACAAATCCCCAACCCCCCTCCCCATACTCCGCCCAACTAGAAGCATCGGTCGCCCGAACAAAAAACCACCGGTGTCAACTGGACACCTTACATGCGTTTAACCTAACTTCAAGTATAGGTAGCCTCCCTCGGGTTGGATCCCAGGGGGAGAAAGCCCTCTCTTGGGGGGGGTCACTAGGGGGGAACCGCCACGGATAATACCCATGGAGGGGGCTCTCTTTGCGTCGCGGTCTTGGGGCATACCGCGACCGCATCAGATAAATGTGTGTAGCCTACTGTTGCGAAGGTGCGTGTAGAAAGAGTAAAGCAGTAGCTCAACCTGGGTGACCCAACGGGACCTCGGGCATCCGGCCGGCCTAGGGGCAGTGGTCAGCCTCCCCGCTCTTCTGGTGGGTGCTGCACTGGTGGTTGGCGGACCTCCCGCTGTTGGTCTGGTGGGGGCCTTCGGTTCCTACCCCTGTTGTCGCGGGGGGGTCGACCAGTCTCCGTCTATGTTTTGTTCAGCCCAGCGCCAAGCCTCCATGGAGTCATTGAAATGGACTGTTGTCCCTTTATGGTAAATCTTGCGCAGGGAAGAGCAGGCCATACTTCACCCCCATTGTTTGCAGTTGTTTTTTGAGGTGATGGAAGGAGTGTCTCGCCTTTTGCACTTCCCTGGTGTATTCGTGGAAAAGGGCAATTTTGGAGCCGTTGAACGTGACAGTGCCTTTTGCACGCGCATGCTGCAGTAGGACATCGCGATCCCTGTAATTTAAGAATTTTGCAATTATCGTGCGTGGAGGTGCACTGGGTGGGGGTCTGCCTGTCGGCACTCTGTGTGCCCTCTCAATGGAGAAGAACTTGCAGAAGGCGTCTGGCTCGTACAGATCAGTCAGCCATTGTTCTAGAAAAAGTTCCATGCAGGAGCCTTCAGCCTTCTCAGGTATACAGAGTATACGCACGTTGTTACGCTTTGATATGCCCTCTCCATCTTCAATCCTGTCCTCCAGTACCTTTAGTTTGGATGTTACGTTCTGGAGCTGCTGTTGCATAATGTGCATTCTATCCTCTGTGTTTGGATATGCGATGTTCCGCTTCCCCGGTGCGTGCTGTCAGCTTTTGAAGATCGTGACGGAGGAGGGATACATCCATGCTTATCCCGTCCATTTTCTGCTCCATTGATGAGCGGGAATCGGCTATCGCGGCCATAATGTCCTTCAGTGAAATTCCCTGGTCCGTTTCCATCTCGTCCACGGATTGCGGCTGGGGGTCTGCCGCCAGGGGCGGTTGGATGGTATACTGATCCATCCTGCTTTGTGTGGGAAGTTTCCTTGCCTTGTCTTCCCCATGGTACCGATATCACTAGCTGCGTATGTCTGTCTTGTACGCCGTCGCCTCCTGGAGCGGAGCTCGGGGGGGGGGAAACACTCGCCCACGCTGTCCCACCGCTCCGGCACCTCTTCCCCGTCTGGCTCACAGGTCTGCCTCACACGCTGGGTCGCATGGGAAGGTTGCCCTTCGTTCTCGAGCAGGAGTGCTGCCGGCGAGGGTCGCGGCGTCTCACGCGGGTGGATACGCTCTCCGTTCTCACCTCCGCACTGGTTCGCTATAGTCTGCCTGTTGGGAGGGACACCGTCCCGCCGGGACCACTCTCTTCCTCCGATGTCGGCACAGTAACAGGCTGGATTCCGATGTCACACGGACTCCCTTCAGGGCGTTCGTCCGTGCGCGCCGGCGGCCATTTTGGAAGCTGGATGTCGATCGCCTCGAAACTTCTCGTGGTCTTATTTCTTGGAATCGGCTGCGGTTTTCTCCACTCTACGCCTCGTTTGTGCCCAAGGGTATCCGACACCCTACGGGGTTGTTATCAGCTCTTATGTCGTCGAATTTCAGGCTATTTTATCAGGATATTTGCTGCGGTCGCGGGAGCCGAGGAGACTACGTCCTTCTCATCCTGCGGCTAGCCATGCCCCCCCAGGACGGTGTTATTGATGAAGGAGGCTGACAACTGCGCTCGCCGGATGCAACTGACTCAAGCTCGAGAGTCCCTGGATGATGTAGCATGGACTGATGGCGGGCACCTGGAGTGCTGCTTTTTGCTCTGGTTGGCCGGGGCTCATGTTTAGAAGGGAATTTGCCACTCCCTTGGAAATGGGGTTAATCTCTTTTAGTTAGAGGAGGTAGTCGCGGTTAATGTTCAACACTTAGTTGACAGGCTTCTCCCTGTTTCAGGTACGCCCCCCGGTCTAATTCATTGGTCGGTTATCGGCTGGAATTGGTTGTTAGTAATGTATGTTGGGAAGAGTTGGTTTGTATTGTGGAAGGGGGTACATGGTTTGGAACAAAAATTGGGTTGATGGACAGACAGCAGGGGTGGAATTCCTTGGGACCCTAGTGTAATGGATGGTCGGATGCAAAGCCCGCCTAATGAGCCTGATGGCTAACACTGCTTCAGATTCACAGGATAGTACGCTGTCCATGCTTACTTGGAACGTACAGGTATTAATCTCCCAAGCGCAAATCAGTATTAATCTCCCAAGCGCAAATCAGTAATGGCAAAACTGGGCAACCTTTCCCCTTCAGTTTTCTTGCTCCAGGAGACTCCTCTTTTGAAAGCAGATGAAGGGAGACTTTCATATGTCCACTTCTCACCTTGGTACTTTGTGACTAGCGGAGCAAAGAGGGGTAGCCATGCTATTTAACAAAGCTACTCCCTTGATCTGAACTGGAACCCTGCACAACCCTAATGGGAGATTTATGGAGGTCAAGGGCACCCTAATAGGCAATACCTTCATGTTTGCTGCTGTATATTTCCCCAGTGATAGACAAGACCTGCTCTTGGAAGGCCTTTTGAGCAAACTACTCGTCTTTGCTGAAGGTGTCTTGGTTATAGGGGCGGGTGGATCTCAATGTGGCCCCAGACCCTGGCACAGATAAAACTCTCCCGGCCTCCAGGGTGGACTTTAGAAATTCTCTGTCACTCATGCGCCTCCTGCATGAGCTGCGGCTGGTAGACATCTGGAGGCTAAGGAATTCTACAGCCAGGGACTACACTCACTGCTCACACCTTCACCTGGGTTATTCTTGTATTGACGTGTTGCTTGTCTCAACTTCCTTGGCACCTTGCATCCCAAAGGGTACTATCCACGTGGTCGCCATATCAGATCATGCGCTGATCTCACTCTCCCCATGAGTAATTAGAACCCACCCCCCAGCCTGTAAACCTTGGAAGTTCTATGGCCCAATTCTTAGAGACTCAATAGCCCGTCGGGAGATTGGGAAA
The DNA here is from genome assembly GCF_040938575.1 of Ambystoma mexicanum. Taxonomy (NCBI): domain Eukaryota; kingdom Metazoa; phylum Chordata; class Amphibia; order Caudata; family Ambystomatidae; genus Ambystoma; species Ambystoma mexicanum. The sequence continues at coordinate 740,270,424 of NC_090935.1, forward strand.
TCTATCACCTCCTATACTGAATGCAACCTCACCGATGACTTGTCCTTGGCCATGGTATGGGATGCCATGAATGTGACGGTTAGAGGAGTGATCATAAGCTATACCACCTTTAACAAGCAGGCTAGGACTCATGTGCAGCACAAATGGGAGGGTGAAGTTCAGCGGCAGAAGGCTGCGCATAAGCGCTCTGGCTCTCTCAGTGATAGGCGTCTTCTAAATGTTGCTAGGTCTAAACTCAATGCCCACCTTGCGGAAAGTACTTCCCAGGCCCTTCTCAAGGTTAAACAATTTTACTACACCAGGGGAATAAAACCAAGAAGTTAATGGTATGCAAGCTGGCTAAGCACAGGGCCCGTAACAATGTGCAAGCTTTATTGGATGACGAAGGGGGGCTTCTCCTTAAGCAGGAGGATACATTACACTGGGTACACACTTATCACACGAGGGAAGCATCGGCCTCCCCGCCAAGTACAGACACATTGCGGTCCTGTTTAGAGCCGGTCCCCTTCTACACCCTTGCTCTTACTCTGGTTAAACAATTAGAACAGTCTATATCAGTTGCAGAAGTCACAGCTGCCATCAAATCCCTGAAAAATACAGCCCCTGGGCCGAATGGTTTCACCACTGATTTTTATAAAGCCTACTGTGAGATTCTCTCTCCTCACCTGACTCTTTCATTCTTTCCCTGAAGCCATTACATTCACACACACAATGCTTGAAACTTCCACCATCCTGCTCTTGAAACCACACAAAGATCCCTGCCTGCTCGACTCATATCGTTCCATCTCCCTTACCAATCTAGATGTCAAATTGTATTCCAAAGTTCTCGCTACGAGGCTGATACCGGCCTTGCCATTCTTAATCCTCTCGGACTAAACCGGCTTTACCACATGCCGATCCACTCAGGATAATATCCGGAAGGCTCTCAACTTGGTTGAGATAGCAGTCAGAATAAAAACAAAAGCTGGCCTCTTGGCTCTCGATGGCCATAAGGCTTTTGATCGGCTGCACTGGTCCTACCTGGAGGCTGTCCTTCAAAAGTCGGTCCTAGCCCCGAAATTTCACCAGTCGGCCTTAGCTATTTATTTACCCCAGATGATCCGGATCCTAGTGAACGGCAGGACCACCTCTTTAATAAAGGTCTGTAGAGGAACGAGGCAAGGAGGCCCTACTTCTCTTGTTCGCTCTTTTGATGGAGCCTCTCGGGATTGAGTGCGTAATTGCCTGGATATCCAGGGCATTCCTTACCAGGGTTGGGAGCACAAAATATCTTTATACGGAGACAGTGTGTTGCTTTCCTTGATGGAATTGCAGCAAACAATCCCAGCCCTGATGGTTGAACTCAATTGCTTTGTTCGGGCCTCTGGGTTTGCAGTTAATTACACAAAATCCTTTGGCTTGGTGATCGCATTAGCACCCAGGGACACCGAAACACTGGTGGACACTTGTCCAATTAAATGGAAGCATGACCACATTGAATATCTGGGAGTTAATATCCCCAGATCCATTAAAACATTATATTTGGCCAATTTTCCTTCTTAATTCGCAGGGTTGGAATCGGATTTGAAAAGGTAGCACAAGCAAACAATGTTGTGGCTTGGGCACGTCATGGCTGTTAAAATGACCATTGTTCCTTGGCTTCTCTACCACTGTCTGGCCATTCCTATCACTGTTCCACTCAAAAGCTACATGGGCTACAGGGGAAGATTTTGACTTATATATAGCAACATCGCAGACGGAGGGTAGCCAAGAATGTTTTAATGCGTAAAGAACATCTGGGAGGCCTGGGGGGCCCCGACATTTACAGTTATTACCTTGCCTCACACCTCTTGCACATCTTCACATGGGGTCAGTCTGGGGGAATCCTAAAGTGGGTGCCACTGAAACAGGCAGCCACCCCGATCCCCCGGAAACAGCTGCTGTGTGTCAAGAGGAACGGCAGCCCGATGAAACCTGCATTCCTGTCTTCGCCACTTCATACACTCAGATGTTGGAACTAAATGCTGGCATACTCCCACAGTCCATTATAACCCATGATCAACAATCCTGGGTTTACCCCAGGCAAACACGCAGTAGCATTTGCAGCTGGGACAGCGGGGGGGGGGGGCTCAGGGAACTTCAATAGCTTTTCAACAACTGTTCCGCGCTTACTTTGGAGGAGTGCAAACATGAGTGTGAAGTGCAGGAATGGGAAAGGTTTTGGTACCTTGAGCTGTGACACTGGGTGTACCACCCAATGGTTCAACAGAGGGGTACTAGAACCCTGAACGCTTCAGAACTCACATACTTTGCAGGCAGATCCAATGGTAGAGTCTCAGGACTTTACAATCTGCTAGACTACTTTGACTCACAAGAACGCTTACCCTACATGGTGGTGTATGGGGGGGGGGTGACCTCTGACCAGCCCATAGAATCAGAGCTCGCCCTCGAGTACTTTAAGACGAGATAGCTGCACCTTGAGGTGGATGGGGTGCGGGATTCTCTTACTCCAACACCAATCAATAAGGACAACTCAATGGTTTGGCAAAGGGGAGTCAGTTTAATGATATGTACAAAAAACGGGGAAACATGGAGATCAACAATGATGCGATGGACCGTCTCACTTCAACTCCCAAGAACTTCATTCATACAGTAACAGTTATACTCAAAATTCGTCATCATTGACGTGTAACACTCAAAAGTTTGTCATGCAATTCTGTTGGTTGGAAAAGGTAACTTAAGTATAGGTGCTATATCTGTATATGGTAACGGAGTTTGAGGATTGGATAATTCTTATCTGGTGGGCGCCTACGCCCTTCCCTCTAACATTACTCATGCAACGATCACTAAAAGTACAACGTCTCATTGGTTCTACTATCTATAGGACCCTAGATTATTTGGCCCGGTGTGATTGTGTTGGCTAAAACCCCAAGCATAAATCTCCACTTAAATTAGCAGAATGCAGAATGGTCACCCAGATGCAGTGTGCCCCAAGATTCACCCTGCCTCCCTTCCATCAAGCAGTACTTTAGGGCTATGTGCCAATTAGTTGGCTGAGGTTGGCCTCGAAACTGGAGCTTCTTGTCAGGAAAAGTTATGGTATCTTCTGCTTTGGGTGACATCAGACGTTGGTACCTCTTCGCGCTCGGCTGGTCATGTGTTAGCACACCGTGAATCGGCTTCGTTTTCCTTCTATTTGTGCATTTAATTCTCATTTTCGACCTGCCTAGGCCCCCTTATCTCAACCTTCACGAGGCAGGCTGCTCTGCTCTTAAGTTTTGATTCTCCGAAGTTACTGTCCGCCTCACTCTTTTGGTTTGACTTCGACTTCTCAGGCACAAGCTGCCTTTTGGTGAGTTTCGATTCAGCGCTCTCTTCTTGCTTTGCACTGGCATACGAATCCTGACCTGTTTGACCCTTAGTAACCTGGGTTAGTTCTGCTTTTGTATAAAGTTGATTCGCACTTATATAATGTGCTTCATTGAGGTAGATATATATATAGTTGGCGCTTACCGCTCTATTCTTCTACTAAGCATAGCAAGCTGCACTGTTTTCTTAGCTTCCTGGTTAGCTGGTTGAATATTTTCATCCTGCTTTACAGTTACGTTTCTTTATATTTCAACATTGTCTATTCTTCTATGTCCGTGATATCCTTATCCATGGTGTTTCGTCTTTGTGTGTCATCTTTTAGTTGTCGTTCGTTCATCTGTACATCTGTCCGGGACCTTGTGATGTCACCATTCATCTTCCATTAAGGCCTTTTGAGTTTCCTCTGGGACAGTGTTTAAGCAATCTTCATTTCTTGTCATTTGCTGGTACGGTTGTCTCAATGGATACCTTACTGCCCATGGTTGTCTAGTTATTGGCGCTTCAATAGGTATTGCTCTTCTGATTGGCACTGGACAGAGCCCTAATGTGGCTCTCTGCTGGTTTATTTGCTCATCGTACGTCACATATCTCGGTGTGAACGTTCCTGGTACTTCAAAATGGGAGACTGGAGTGCAGGCTATATTTGGGACCTCCTTTACACTGGGATGGGAGAGAGACCTGGGGAGGGAGAATGGAGAGGACTCGTTACGTCTGGAAACAGAACCACAGGACCTCTAGGTGTACCATAGATAAGGCGTGCTAGCTCAACCTTTGTTACCGATGGTATTACGCCCCAGACAGACTCAACTGCATGGCTCCCTCGTACTCTGAGAATTGTTGGAGAGGCTTCCAGGAAATCAGACCCTTTTTCCACATGTGGTGGCAATGCCCTCAAGACCAATCCTACTGGACCTGTTGTCTTATTGGGAGACTGCTTGGATGTGCTTTATCCTTTTAACGGGATGCAAAGCCAAGTTGCTTACTTATCTCTTGCTTGTGGCCAAAATCGCCTTAGCCCAGAATTGGAAGAATGAAGACCGGCCAGTGCTTGGCATGTGGTAGGGAAAGCTATGAGAGGTGCTGGCATCAGATAAGATTACGGCCCCAGCGGAAGGGAGATACTCTTCCTACGTGGCTACCTGGCTTCCCTTTATAGAGCATACGCAAGAAGCTTACTGTGGCACGCATAAGCCCAAGCTATATAAATACCTAGCTCTGCTTTAGGCTTGGACATAGACGTTGGTGCCACCAGCCAATATGTTCAGGCAGTGTACAATAATCCTGTGTGTGCGTATGTATATTCATTATATTCTTTTGTCTATAATTCATGACATCAGTTCAAGCCTATATGTGTTACTGTGCTGTCTCCCATGTCCCTCAAAATGTACAAATAAAGATGTGTTTAAAAAAAAAAAATGATATTCATGTTTGTTGGCACTGATGAGTTTACTTATTCAAGTATTGAATACTTGAAGCAGATTCCAACAAGAATGTGTTTTGATTTCTTATATATGCTCAACTCATGTTGTTCTTCATCATTCGCAGATGGCTACATTAGTACAATTCCTTACCTCGATACCCCACAACACTCGTGATGGGCAACAGGTATGTAATTAAATGTGTTGTAATAAATGTGATCCTCAAAGGTAAACATATTGAAAGGTGAATTTGTAAGTATCTTTTCTAGTGAAAAATGTTGTCTGGTCCTTACTTTGAGTAAGTCTTTGTAACATTATTGCTTCATATATTTGATTTTGTAATGTATTATACTTTCTTTATTGTGATTTGTAAAGTAAATTAAATTTTAAATATAAATTCATTACACAGTAGTAAAATGGTAAACAGTGAATTTTGGAGGTGTACGTAGCTATAGAATATAGATCCAAAATATTCCCAATATTCATAAAATAACTAATTATCACAAGTTATATATTAAACTTAAATGTGTGACGTATTATTTAACTCAGAGATATTTCACTTTCAATATTTTTCATGCATTGCAATGCACAAGGATTTAACCACTCATGTAGTTGACAGTCGACCAACACAAGGAGGCAATGTAAAAAAAAGTAACATCAACAGTTGTTTTACAACATTTTGTGACTCTTCTGTTACAGATGTGCAGGAACTCAGCACATCAAGAATGACCACTTAAAAAACGCATTAGAAAAACAAGGGTAGATACGAATCAGTATTTCCAAGTGGTTATCTGCAAATTTGTAAGGTGGGATTAAATGGTAGGGTTGATATTCATATGCTTTGTAAATGAAAAAGAATGAATGGTTATTTTTTATATTTATTAGAAGCCTAGGAAGAAGAAGACTCAGACCACACCACTAAAATTTGATGCTGCTTGTCAAACTGATGTCACTGGGGACCAAATATTGTGTGAGGTTGTAAATGCTCGTCCCAAGGTTCAAAATCGGGATATTGATGTGCAGTGGCCAGAATAGAAATGGTATATCGCCAGCGAGCTATGGAAAGTAACAATGGATCATTGTTACATCAGACAATGTCAGACAATGTCCACCGGAACTGACAGGATCCACAGAAGATGCTTCTTCATTAGTTGCTGATCCTCTGCCACAATCTACACGGTTGAAAGTATTGCTGACAAACAAAGATGTAACCTTCCCTGTTTCCCCAATATAGTTAGAAAATCTAGCAATTGTACACATTGAAATGACTGAGGCATCTTCTTAATTGATTGATAATGATGTGCAAGACCCTGACTACACCATGGATAGTGCAGAGGAATTAACCACCACCGGAGAATCTGGATGCAACATATTGCAAGGCGTTTGGCTATTGAGGGAAACTAGATGCATTGTTTTTAACAACTGCCTGTTGGAGATTTTAAAAATGATTAAATACAACTTTGGGAAACGTGGGAGGATTTGTGGGGAGCCATTGCTGAACTTAAGGAGTCAGGAGAAATAGTAACTGAACCAGCAGCCTCAACTAGCAGCTGCTGCCCACCACCCTGGCAGACCCTTATTGAACTGTAATTTTAACTACTTTACCTTATCATAATATCCAACAAAAAGAGGTGTGACACTCCTGAAAACCCTGCCTCTAAAAAACCTAACCAAACTCCTGGGATGGAAGCTGGGGATGTTGCAAGTTCTTCCGATATCTACACCCTCCTTAAAAGTGTGGCAGAGGACGTCGGTGAGATGAAGACCTCTTGTAACGTGTCGAGTCTGGAAGGGGCGAATGTCCGAAGTGGAGAAGACATTGGGGAGCTACAAAGCTTACAATGAACTTGGAGAGGAATTGAACCATCTACAATTACGATACAGAGGCAATAACGTACTTACCCTTTGGATTCCTGAGTCCCCTGATACACTATATAGTCGAGCTGATTTGATAACTTTCATTTTAGCAGAGCGTTTGGAGAATGGCGGTTTGTGCAAGTCTATATTGAGACTGTCTCTAGTGCTGGAAAATTAAATGCTGGGAAACCAAGACTTCAGACAAGGAGCTTATATTACAAAAGACCAGGGTTAAAGGACCCCTGTTCTGGCATTGAAACCCAATACACACTTACCCAGACTTTCCCAGGGATGTGGTGTCCAAGAGAAAGTTATTTCGGGAAGACAAGAAGATATCCAGGGAGAAAAATATTAAAGTGAATCTCCTTAAATCTGCAACTCTGAAGCTCTTTTTGCCCAATGAGAACAAATTGACTTCAGATCCCATACAGGCCTGTAGTTGGCTTGGCTGAAAGAATTGGACTTTGTAAATGTATATGAAAGGTTGTTGTCCTCTTATTTATCCATAGTTATCATATCATGTAGTCATTTTTAAAATGTAGATGCAACATTTTATTCTCATTATATCTTGGTTACTGTTGATTTGAACTTTGTAACGCCCGTAATGGCTTTAGTTTCAATAGCATGACCTGTGTGTACAAGCCTCCCATCCTCTCTTCGGGTCTTCATGCCTGCCTTCCTTCCTGCTTGGATTCGTCTTGACACTTTAGAGGAAGGGATCATGCGCGTCTGTGTCATGGATACAATGTCTCTGCGGCTCGGCGTCAGCTGATAGCTCCTTTATGTATTTGTACATTACATACTTGTGTCAGTAGGATTATGTGATACGCTATTTCAATGGTTTTCTATAATGTATGGCTTGGAGGGACGTTCAACATTATATTCCAATTACTGCTACTCGCAGAACCCGCACGATGCTCAATGTTGGCATGGTTGGAAAACTGGAATTAAATAAATATGTTTAGGAAAATGCACTTCTATCGTTACAGTTGTGAAAGGGAGACTTATGTGGGAAGCGTGGCCTAAATTGGGCAATACGATCGATGGTTGTGCAATGCTGTAATATCGGTATGGGGCAGATATTTACTTTATTTTTTTAAGTTTAAAATGTTGGAAGTTCGTGCCCGTTCCTTTGCACTCAAACTGGCTTTAGTGGTCTTCTAAGATCGTTGCTACAATTATTGATGTTGGGCTTTACTTAGCTTGCGCTGTGCACAAAAACTGGAGGTATACAATATGATCCACATTACAGTTGTGAAACACCTTTCTTTACACCTAGAAGACAGGTTATATTGTGGATCTTTGGTGAGGCTTTTCACTTGTTGTCAGTGGTTTATTATACCGTGCCATATTTGATGGTTTTTTATTTATTGACAACCCTGTGAGCTTGCATGTTAAAGCCATTGTTTGCTTTACTTTTGGACTATGTATCTTCGTTGCAGCTACTATTTAGTTATTTATTGAAGAGCATTCTTGTGGTGTTGGGTTGGGTGGTCACTGTTTCTTTACTTTTAATATTTTACTTTGTACTGTTTTCATAGCTGCTTTCAGGGTTTGATCTGTTGCTCTTCTTGGCTTTGGCTCATGCTGACAGTAGTACTGTGTACATCTGTATTTTTATGAATAATTTCTTAACTATACTGTGTAATTTGACACTTGACTTCTCTACCACCCTTTTTGTTTTGAATCTGCCGCTTTTAACAAAATGGGCTCTCCACTCAATACTGTGATCCAACATATTAAACTTGGTATCCAGTGATTTAAACTAAAACATTTCAGAGAGAGATTTTATAACAAAACAATTGTAGCGAAAAAATATTGGATTTTTAAACAATATATATGTGATGGGATAAGGGGTTAAAACGGGTGGAAGGGGGTTGAGGTGCGGTTAAAAGCATAGGGAAATGGGGGGACCCCCCAGGTGGGACCCCCCCCCAAAAAATAACAAATGATCTCATAATATTTTGTTATATATGTTTAGTTAAAAAAAAAATCTCTGAAAAAGATTTTTTTTAAAGTCACATAGAACCAATAAACTTGTGTCTTGGAATTTGAATGGTTTAAACAACCCTGTTAAAGGTAATACAATTCTGACATGTTTGAAATAAATGTCATATGACATAGCACTGTTGCAGGAAAAATACCTTACCGATACAGAAACAGATAAGTTTAAACTCAAAATGGTGGGACAAACATTACATTCTAGATTCAATACAAATGGTGGGACAAACATTACATTCTAGATTCAATAAAAGGGCAAGAGGGGTATCTATCCTTCTCCAGCATGGGGTCTCGCATGGATTCACATGCTCATGAATATTCCCCGTCGTCAGGCTGGGAATCCTCGGTAAAGAAAAAATCAGTATCAGTTTCGTTTCTGATCTGATCTGTCTTTCTTAGTAGTAACCAATCACTGATCTCTGGGTCATACTGCCCCCAGCCAATGACTGCCCTCTCCCTAAGCCCCGCCTCTGGCAGCCATCCTCAGATTTTTACCGCACGCTCAAGTGTTGGGAGTCCTCGTGTTTAGCTCTCGAGTTTTTTTACTGCATTTTCACGTTTTTCAGGAGATTTTCACATTTTTTCAGTTTAATCGAGCCTCAAGCTCCACTGTTTCTACTTCCGATAACAGGGTCCCGTTTCGGAATTCTTCTATGCCCCTCAAGGGTGAAGTTTTCGCCGAGTTTATACTTCTTGGAGGATTCCGGAAGATCTGCGGCCTACCTCAACGGACATGGCCCAGGACAAGGGAACCTCGACGCCTGGATCCAAGCTGTTCAGGTGCTGTCCTGGATGCGGATTACAGAACGTTTTCAAGGAGGACGAGTATTCGCGATGTCTCTACTGCCTTCATGAGGACAAGACGCACGTGGAGAAAGACTGTGCGTTCTGCAAGAACCTTTCGGAATGGACCAAACAAGACCGTTGTTCCTGCCTCGCCGCCTGGCTGGAGAAGGGCACAGCAGGTGAGAAGGCGAAGAAGTCGTCTGAGCGGGCTTCTAAATCCTGTGAGGGCTCCCCGGCGACGGGGGCCCAACAGAAGGCCAAGCACCGCAAGTCCGCGCGCACCGGGAGCGCTGAAAGGGCGGGCTCTTCGGTTGCCAAGCAGGGCGCAACTTCCCTGGCACGTTCGACCACGAGCCAGCGCTCTGGTTCGGGGAAGAGGAAGTCCGAGAACCTGGGTAGGCCGCTGGAGCGGACATGGTCGATCTCGAAGGGGGAGCGAGGCGCTGACCCTCCACCCAAGGCGAAGGCCCAGGACGCACCTAAGGTGGTGAGGGCTTTGATCCACCCGGCAAAGGCCTCTACCGAAGTGGTCGCTGCGACCCTGGCGAAGCCGGCTGAGACTACGCATGTGGAAACGCCCTCCGGGCCCAGAGTATCCCTGCCACCGCGGAGGGATTCCTCTTTCCAGCCCATCGCTAAGACCCCCGTGAAGCCCCCGGTTGAAAAAGAGGGGGGATGGTGGCCATTACAGACTCGCAATCAGCCTCTGAGGAGGAACTGGTGGAAACCGAGAAGGGCCTCAACGAAAGGTCCATAGGCCTCAACGAGAGGTTCGAGAAGGTTCGATCCCAGGGGGTGGTCCCTGCTGACGTGATCGAAGATAGGGACGACGACGACGAACAGGGCCCAGTGGAGCGGCCATCCCGTCCGTAGCAGCCATTGCTCGAGCCCCATCATAGCTCAGCGGCCATTTTGTTGGCAATCCAATCCTTATGCACCGATATAAGGATGAGATTACCACGCACCCCGACGGAGGATCCAGAACCAGAGTCCACCCCGCTCCGCCCTTCGTGCCTGCGAGACCGGTGGACCCCTCATCCCCCTCGCAGGACCCTAGATGGTAAGGCGGTGGATGAGTCCCTAAAGGCCATCAAGGCCAACTCGGAGACGGCCTGGGCCCTGGGGGTGCTTCAACAGCGACGGCCCTTTCGGAGCTCCGGAGGCAGACAAGGTGCCTCCAAGGGATCCAGCGGTGACTCAAGACTGACCCGGTCGGGTTGTCGGGCCCCCACCGAAGCACCCCGGTGGGAGGCCGGCTGACGAAGTTCGTCAGCGTGTGGGAGTCCACCTCCACCAACCGTTGGGTGTTGGACACCCTGGCCAACGGGCACTCGCTGGAATTCCAAAAGAAGTGCCCTTGCATTCCTCCCGTGGCCAGGAAGGAGAATCACGTCCCTCAACTACTGTTGGAGGTAAAGGCGATGCTCAAGAAAGGTGCCATCGAGCTCGTCCCCAGAGGGCTCCGGAGTGTACTCAAGGTATTTCCTCGTCAAGAAGAAGACAGGTGGTTGGCGCCCCATCCTGGATCTGTGTCGCTTAAACAAGTACATCCAGGCGCAGAAATTCAGGATGGTCTCCCTCCAGCACGTGCTGGGACAGCTGGAGGAAGGCGACTTCCTATCGTCTTTGGACCTGGAGGATGCTTACTTCCACATCCCTATTCTCAAAAGGCACAGGAAGTTCCTCAGGTTCGTGGTTCAGGGACGCCACTCCCAATTCAGGGCCCTACCGTTCGGATTAAAGTCGGCACCCAGGGTTTTCACCAAGTGCCTGGCACCAGTGGTGGCGTGGCTGCGTCTGTAGGGGATCCACGTTTACCCCTACCTGGACGACTGGCTAATGCGGGCAAGGACAAGGGAACTTGCCGTCGAACACATGGCAAGGACCGTCCGGTTACTCACGGAGCTGGGTTTCACCATCAACTACCCCAAATCCCACCTGGTTCCATCGCAGATAGCACTGTTTCTGGGAGCGAAGCTCGATACAGTGGGGCAATTGGCCTCCCCCTCAGAGAAGAGGACCAAGACCATCCTGGGCAAGGTGCAGCGCCTGCTAACCACGGACGTGGCCAGGGTGAGGTCCATCAAGTCCCTCCTCGGGATGATTTCCTCATGCATCTATCTTGTAGCCCTCTGCAGAGTTTCGGATGCGTCCGCTACAGGAGTTCCTCGACGCCCGCTGCCTTCAGGCAAGGGGCTGTTTCGAGGACAGGATCCCTCTCGACGAGGAGTTCCATCAGGCGATCTTATGGTGGGGCATCCGTGCTCACCTCACGACAGGCACGGAATTTCAAATCCCAGCGTTTCAGGAGACGGTGACGACGGACGCCTCTCTGGAGGGATGGGGGCCCACACCGGAGACCTCCACGCAAGAGGCCTTTGGCTCCCGGAGCAGAGGTCTCTCCACATCAACATTCTAGAGCTCCGAGCAGTGTTCTGGGCTCTCAAGTCGTTCCTTCCGTCCCTCAAGGGCAAAGTGGTGAGGATCTTCACCGACAACACCACCACAATGTTTTATATACGGAAGCAAGGAGGCACCAGATCCCCAGCCCTATCCAAGGAGGCCCAGGATCTGTGGCACTGGGCCGTCGCCCAGGGGATGTTTCTGGTTCCCTTCCACCTGGCAGGAATAAAAAACACCATCGCGGACTCACTCAGCAGGGAGCTGCGCTCGTGCCTTGAGTGGGAACTGCGCCAGGACCAAGTGGATCGACTCTTCCAACGATGGGGCAAACCCCAGATCGACCTGTTCGCGACGGCGATGAACTCCAAGTGCCAGAGGTTCGCTAGCAGGTTCCCACAGCCGAGGAGCATGGGCGATGCTTTCTCGTTCCCTTGGGACAGCCTGTTTCTATACGCGTTCCCTCCATTGGCGTTGCTGCTCCGCCTCATCAACCAGCTGAAGAAGTCCAGGTGCAGGATGATCCTCGTCGCACCAGCATGGCCGAGGCGAATCTGGTTCCCAGACCTTCTGGACTTGTCCACGTCCCCACCAGTCAAGCTGCCGGCGGACGCGGATCTTCTCTCCAGAGAAGGAGGCGCCATTCTCCACCATGACCCACAGTCGCTGAACTTGCAGGCCTGGCTCCTGCAGCACTAGAGTTTGGAGGGTACGATATCCCGGCTGATTGCAGAGAGGTTCTTGCAAAGGCCAGGGCGTCCTCGACTCTCAAGTGTTACAGTCATAAGTGGAAGAGGTTCTCTGTCTGGTGCCGTGCACAGAAGATTAACCCTCTGCGGATTACGGCCCCTCAAGTGCTGCCGTACCTACTGTCGCTGGCCAAAGCTGGACTGGCTCACGCCTCCATAAAAATACATCTGGGTGCCATCTCCCAATACACCAGGACTATGGGACGGGCGTCCTTGTGGTCTCATCGCCTGGTAAAGGAATTTATGAAGGGACTATTCCGATCATTCCCGCCGGTGAAGGCCCTGGCCCCGGCGTGGAAGCTTAATGTGGTGCTGACCAGGCTCATGGGAGCCCCATTCGAGCCTATGCATTCGGCGCCTTTGAAGTTCCTGTCATGGAAGACAGCGTTCCTCGTGGCCATCACCTCTGCACGACGAGTGGGAGAGATTCAGGCCCTATCTTGCAAGCCTCCATACTTGACTTTTCATGACACAAGGGTAGTGCTGAGGACGCACCCCTCCTTCATGCTCAAGGTGCCGTCGGACTTCCACCTCAACGAGCCCTTGGTGTTACCAGTTTTCTTCCCGTCGCCTTCGACGCCGGCCGAGAGGACTTTGCACTCGCTGGATGTAGCTAGAGCGCTGAAGTTCTACGTGGACCACACAAAGAGTTTTCGGAAGACGTCACAGCTGTTTGTGAACTTTGGGTCTGTGAATCAAGGGAAGGCTCTCTCAAAAACTTCCATTTCCAGATGGCTCTCCGGCTGCATCATGCATTGTCACGGCTTGGCAAACCGACCGCTGCCCGGCTGTCTGAGAGCCCATTCGACCAGAGCGATCGCTGCTACCATGGCGATCCTGTCTGGTGTGCCCCTGCTGGACATCTGCAGGGCTGCTACGTGGAGGTCGACGCACACCTTCACAAGATTCTACTGCGTCGATCGGGACTCCAGGGAGGAGTCCTGGGTCGGCCAAGCAGTGCTGCGCAACCTGTTTGCTTAAGGTGAGCCTGGTGAGGAGGTAAGAGATGCTTAATGTTGAGTTGTTGTATTGCTTAATGTTGAGCCTGTTGCCACCTCCTGTGGTTGTGCATGTGTATACTGCTATGTATTCTTTTATTCATGAGCATGTGAATCCATGCAAGACCACATGCAGGAGAAGGAACAAGTTACTTACCTGTAACTGTTGTTCTCCAGCATGGGTCTGGCATGGATTCACATGCGAACCCTCCCACCTACCCCTCTGCGGCTTTTCACTTGGACATACTGCCTCTTGGCGTGCTACCAAATCTGAGGATGGCTGCCAGAGGCGGGGCTTAGGGAGAGGGCAGTCATTGGCTGGGGGCAGTATGACCCAGAGATCAGTGATTGGTTACTACCAAGAAAGAAAGATCAGAAACGAAACTGATGTTTTCTTTACCGAGGATTCCCAGCCTGACGACGGGGAATATTCATGAGCATGTGAATCCATGCCAGACCCATGCTGGAGAACAACAGTTACAGGTAAGTAACTTGTTCCTTTTTTCGGAAGGATCTGCCCATCAGGGTTCTATCGACCAGTAAGGATCTGGAGGGGTGAATTGTCTCAGCGAGGGTTAAGATGCAGAAATACTGTTGCATTTATGCCCCAAATTCTGATGTCTCGCCTTTCTTTCATGAACTATCGCAACATATTTAGAACTGTGCTAGATAGTTCAAATTTAATTAGGACCGGCGGGTTACGAAGAGTGGTCGAGCTTTGAACAGTATGATAGAGGATCTACACCTTGCAGATATCTGGACATTGGAACATCTGAGTGGAAGAGACCATAGCTTTCAATTCGCTTGCTAAAATGTTTATTCCTGTATTGACTTTTTCGTCACTTCAAATCGGGTGACTCCAAACTGCTATAACAAGGAAATAAGGACAATTGAAATTACGGACCATGCACCAATTTCTACGTACTTGCCATACGCGTGCTAAGTCATTTATTTGGAGGATGAATAAGTCTATGCTCCAATGTGAGGCAACTAAGGGAGAGATCGGCATGGAAGTTGAGAGTTTAATTGATCGAAATGAAATGGAGGGTATGTCTAAATCGACCATAAGGGAAACTATCGAATGCTATATGAGAGGTATTTTGATGCGCATGAGCGGCCACTGCCGACATAAGAAGGAAGAGGATACCAGGGATCTGATGAGAGAGGCTAAACATGTGGAAAATCAATACATTGCTATGAATGATCCGGCTGTTGCGCTCAGAAAGAAGAAATATGAGCTAAACAACACTATCTCGAACAGAGTGGAATATGCAATGTTCAGAAGAAAGTGAACTAATTTGAGATTGGGGCAGAGGTGGTTGTCCTCTAGCCTATAGGCTTACAGTTGAAGAAAGTGAAAGGGCCATCACTGCTGTAGATGTCTGGATGACACGCTAGATAAGTTGTCAGAGGGCATTGATGGTGCATTCAGGAGATTTTATGATAAAGTCTATAACTCTGAAGCCTCACTTGACATTTCTACGGTGGTACAACATAGCTCTAATATTGAATTACCTCGACTTGCTAGTGATGTGGCAGATGCCTTAAAGACAGATCTCTCTTTGGACGAAAAGTATACAGCTATCCAGGATCTGAAAACCAATAGGACACCTGGCACAGATGGATTGCCAAATGAGTTCTACTGCATATTACTGGGCTCTGCCAATAGACTACTTCAGGAAATGGTTCTGGAGTCTCTCAAATGTGGCAGACTGCCAGATAATGGCAGACATGCCCTGATTATCGTTCTCCTGAAGAGGAACAACTCCCCTACTTAAAGTGCCAGTTAAAGACCTATAAGCCTGAGAAATACTGATTGCAAGATCCTGGCCAAAGTTCTATCTACTCGGCTGGCGGCAGTGATACCTTCATTAATTCTTGAGAACCAGGTTGGCTTTGTTGGTGGACAGCATTTTGATGACAATATGATAAAATTGCTGGTGACCTTCGAAATGGGGCAAAGTGCATCTACTGTAATTGCAGCTATGTCTTTGGACGCCGAGAAGACCTTTGATAGAGTCGACTGGGGCTACGTATTCACTGTCCTGGAAAAGTTTGGCTTTGGATCGACATTTATCAGATGGGTGAACCTCTTGTATGCAGATCCCTCTGCCAGCACCCTCATGAATGGTTGTGTCTCAAGTAAATTCAACCCCTGACCAGGGACCAGACAGGGTTGTCCCTTCTCACTTTTATTATTCATTATTGCAAAGGATCCTCTGGTTATCATGTTGAGATCAAATGGTGATATCAATGGAACTGGCTTTGGTGGGGAAGATCTGGCTCTATGCTGATGACCTCTTGATTGTGCAAGAAGATACTGATAGGGGCATGGTCCCCCTGATGAATACAATTGACTCCTTTTCAAGAATATTGGGTTACAAGGTCAATTAAGTAACTCTGAAATACTGCCAATCTGCTCCTGTGTTGAAACATGATTTGATCAATAGATGATGTCCTGCTGAAGTGAGGTAGATGGGGATATGGCTGTCTCCTGTTAGAGATTTGAAGAGGATCAACTTTGCAACCCTATTGCAAAAAAGGAACAACGCACCCAGATTCAACTATATTCTGTCAATGCTTCCTCTCAAAACCCTGAGTGACCCCTTCAAGGAATTGGATGTTCTACTGCAACGGTTCCTCTGGGAAAATAAAGCTCCTCGACTGGCTTTGTGGAAACTACAGTTGCCGACTTCATTGGGTGGAATGAATATCGCCAAATTCAAGCACAACCTCCACGCTTTCTGTGCGAGACAAATTTATAGAATGACAAAACCTGATGCAGCTGTTTGGGCACAAGCTGAATCTGGCAAAACCTCACCATTGGAACCGGGTTCACTTTTTGCCACAAAGGCTGGATGATTATCCGAGAAGAACCCACTCTCGGTTCCCCCAGAGACAGCTGGAGTGCTATTTCAGACATGCTCTGAGCTGATCCTTTTGTCTTCCCTGGAGCATCCATATGGCAAAACACCTAAATCAAGGTTGCAATCTATTCTGTCCGAGATGGTATCTGAGTAGATCCGTTACATTAGAGAACTGCTTGAGAAGGGAGAATGGATCCTGTATGTTCATTAGTGTCAGAAACACGAATTGTACTTACTCGGAATACTGACGACCACAAAGATTTTTGAGTGAAATTCTGGAGAAAATGCCTGGTCCGGCCTCAAGTAAGGATGTATGGCTGTAAATACAAACTTCCATGTCTACTGCTTGCTCAGCAGCATCCTTCTACTGATTTTTGGTGTTAGCTTCAGGGAAAAAAACACATTTTCTGGCAGCTCTTGGACCAAGAACTTGATGAAAATTTGAGGCCTGATAGTTGGCCAACATGGTGCAATAATGTTCGGGTTGCATCACTGGATTGTGGTTTAAGGGCCAGACAGATTACGGTCCTTCGCTGTGTGTATTGGCCACCAGATAGAATGTTCAAAATAAATGTGTGACAGTGACCACTGTTGGAGATACAGAGGAGAAAAACGTGCATTGATGCACATGATTTGGCTGTGTCACAAGACAGAACAATTCTGGACAGCGGTATCTGAAAGAATTTATCTAATCCTGGATACCGATATTCCAATGAAGGCTTCTGTCTTTATCATGGGTGATGACAAACTGATATGTGACCTGCCGAGAGCGAGTAAAGCCTGGCTGTTTAGAGGCTGCATGACAGGTAAGAAGTTAATATTGCGTGTCTAAAATCAACTAATAGAATTGACACAGAGGAACGGATCCAAGGCATGCTGACTCTTTCTACTATTGAAAAGACCATTTATAAATGCAAAAACCTTGATACCTTTAAGTCTATTTGGGGACCCTTCCTTGAGCTATATGGTTAATCTGTTTGTTATAATATAGGAATATCACCCTTTCTTCTGCAGCCTCTCTGAACGGCAATGCATGGTACTGTTATACTGCTAGCTTTTTCCCACTTTTCTCATGTGTACTTTGAAAGAATATGATAGATATGCTGACTTTTTCTTATCTTTTTCCGAAGTGTACTATAAGTTCACGTCTGTGATGGGCGGTTAGGCTATTTTTGATGTGTACGGATTAATTTCTCTTGTGTATGTATATGTATAATCTCTATCTGATGTAATGTATGGATTGAATGATTGAAATAAAAACCTTTGATCGAAAACGGTCACAGTCCATCTACAACCATCTATGGTGGTGGTCAAAAACCTGTGGGGGTTCAGTTCAGATTCTGGTTGAAAAGTGGCATTCACTAGTCCCTCATCCAAACACTCTTGAGAGGATAACTAGCATCATCACGCGTGTGAACATAGACCTCCGAGCGACGAGAAAGAGCGTAAAAAAAAAAGAAAAGAAAGTTGCTGGTTCATGGCTCCCCTGCTCAGACACCCCTTCAAAAGATAGTTACCAACGATTTGAAGGGCCCCACATTTGTTTGTATTTTAATTTTTTATTTCATGTGTACCTGTGGCAATATTTTAATTCAATCACTCTGCCTCTACACCCTACAACTCAATGTCTGAAGTGTTGTGTATGATTGTATGGGTCTCTGTTTGTGACTCTACCTCCAGCACGCAAGAATCGACAGCATCCACTATTCCACTTTTCAGCTTCTCCATGGCATCCAGCTAAAGATCGATTGACACGGTATCAATCGACAATCTAGTCTTGGGACAACGCGCAGGATGAATCTGTAGCTTGCACCCATACTTACACATTGCAATTCAAAGCTTTTACAGCCACACGTCCTTTAACCAAAAGGTGCATGTTTGACTACCATGTGTAGCTGTGGGCCTACCAATGCTCACTTCCTTCATTCACACTCACCATCACCCCCCACCCCATCATCCTCATTCCATCTATGACACCCACCCCTTTTTTCTCACTCTATCCATCTGTCTCTCGCGTATCCATCTCTTCCTCTAGCCATCTTTCTATCTCATTAATCATGTCTCTATCTGCCTCCCTCTCCATCTCTCCACCTCTGTCTCTCAAACGTGGCCTTCCTCTATACACCAGTCTCCCCACCATCTCTCTGCCCGAAGTGTTGTGTGATTGTATTGATCGCCATTTCTGACTCTGTACCCCTAGCACTCAAGAATCGATGGAAGGTGCAGTTCTGACTACACCCTGGGTGCAGGTATCGCTCGGTCCTGCCTACCACCAAAGGCACCAACTCCCCGCCACCTCCTCCCATGCCCCTCCACCTGTTTAAAAAAAAAAGATCTATTTCAATTACTTGATATTGTAATACATGAACATGTTATGCAAATATTTACCAGTAACAACTATATGTATTTATCGATGTTAGTAGGCCAACATGTTTTCCTTATGTCAAACTTGTTTGCAACCAGTTTCTTGATTTAAAAAAAAAAAGAATGTTCACTATGAAAAGCAGCAATAATTTGTTTATGTAACAGTCACAGACCACAAAATATATCACTAGAACACTGTACCATGTGTGCATATACTACGTGTGTTTACGGAAACCAGGTGTGAGGGCACTGTGGCTAAAAAGGTGAATGAGAAAAATGAAATACTGAGTCAGTAATCAGCTGCAGACTATGGAGCTCTAGGCTACCCCTGCTTAGTGTAAGAGAACAGATAAAGAGATTGATCCATGTGCATGTGCTGATGTTTGCAGAGCAAATAATATGACAGAGTTAATCAGTATAGGTGGATTGAGTTTTCAATGTTTATTCCATGGTCATTATTAAACAAAAAAACTGTGCAGACATGTGTTTCGACCACATCAGTCTTTTTCAAGGCAAATTAATGATTCTATAATCAGTTTATTGAGCAAACATAAACAAAAGCTCATGTTGGTATAAATTATAACACAAAAGAACCAAAGTAAATCCCAAAATTAAAAGTTAAGTATCAATGTGACAATGTGACCATGATTGGTACCAAAATTCATAGAAGGAGGAAAGAAAAACAGTAAAGGGAGGAAACTAAAATCTAAAAAAGTTATGAATATATGTCAACGGTAACAAATAATACACTTTTCCATCTACTATGTCGTTGAGACGATTGCCATTGCCCATGTCATTCAATAAATTGCACGAACCCATATTTATATTGTCCTCATCATCTAGGACTTAGCAGACTTGCATGTGCTGTGCATAAAATAGTCCTTAGAACACTGTGTAGCTGTGCCAGGGAATTGGCAGGAAGGAACTCTTTAGATTCTTAACTTATTGACATATAAGCATCTATAACATTAGTGTAACTGCCACCAGAAAGTGCCAAACTGAGCATAACAGGGTATTGTATACCAATTGGTACAAGGCAGAATTTGCTGTATGTATGCTCCGTTTCTTACCCATTTGTCACCTTGCCAAATTGCACAGAAGTGTGTCAGATTCTTGATGCGGCTAGGATGCAGAAAACCTGTGAAACCTGGGCACTACAAGAAACCTCTGAAAAAAGGAAAAGGGGTTCAGTTAGGTCTAGTGGCAAAAATGAATCATCTCAGTGATCCATGCATCAATTCGATTTGTTTGTTGCTGCTGCAAAGACAAAGCATGTTAATCCGTGGGAAGGTCTCGAATAATGCATGCAACAGATTAGTGCACCTGGGATGTGCCTAGTAAGGATTCAAAGCAAACGAATGATGTTTGCTGGTGATTGGCATAAGGTGCTTGCATATTCCTATTAAAGTGCTAAGAAGTTCATAAAGTTCATAAATTGGCTCTATGGATCGTGAAGTGGTGATTCCAGAAAGTAATACAAGAGATAGTGGTTAGAAAGTTACATGCAGTGTAAAAACCCCATGCAAATAGCCTGATTACGCTACAGAATAAGCTCACCTATTCAATCTGGTTGCGGATGTTGAAACTGAGTGAAGCGCGGTTTCCATCAAAAACAAGGTGTGTTGCTGATATCTTGAAAAGCACATGGTTCATTCATTACTGACTTCCTGAGTATACGGCTGTGTTGCTTACAAAAAACGTGATAAAAAGTCATGTGGTGACTTACCAAGGTGACTTACCAACAGTCATTTCGGGTCTGTCCAGCACCTGACCCTGCCATTGTTCGCCGTGCACGCTGGGATGTAACGTGGGCGCCAGAACAGTGTTCAAAGAAATAGTTCCGGAATGAAACACGTGATCTCTGTGTTCAGAGATCACGTGATATTGTGTGCATGTTGTTAGTATTAGGACTTGAGGGTTCTTAAAGTGCCAGTGCTGATATAAATGGCTCCAAAATGTATGTTCACATTATTAAGATATAAAGCATTATGCAAAAGGTATTTCGTAACGTTATGTACATGATAGCAGTAAAGAGTAGCATTTGGATAGTTAGTTATGAATAACATTTATATGTATTACTAAACGCGACTGATGTTGTATTGTGCGGGATAGACTAGGGGAACTTGATTGTGCAAAGAGGATTGCTGACATTTATGTGCTGCATGAAGGGTTTGCAAATATGAGCACACGCGTAGGTGTCGAAAAACGTACTTAGCCATAAGCTGTTAGCCATATGGTCATTGTTTGACACAAAAAGTAGTGGAATATGTCAGATAATTGCAGCTTGTGTCCAGGTGGTCCAATCCGTATTGTGCCTAGTGGTATATGGTTGTATTAAGGTAGGCCTAAGGTCTATGAGTCAGTGGGAGTATTCCCCCATTGGACTTGTCTCAAAAATAGGATCACTAATAGTGGTCATTGCTGAGAAAGTAAAACTTGGTAGTACATCACATGCCATTATGTTGGCAACCTGGCTAGAATGCCCTTGTTGTCGCTCAGTTAGGCCTTTCTCGCATTTGGCTAGAAATCAATCGACAAATTGAGCAAACAGGGCTTGTCAAAATGCGAAACGCAGAAAATAAACAAGTCATGGCATTTCATAAGATTAACATTCATCACAAATTGGAACGAGGTTGACTTAACTGGGGAGGAAGAAGGAATGCGGATGGTGAACGTTATCCTGACAAATAGAAACTCATGGCTGGGTCTCAGGAAAACGTTGAGTTCACGTTCCGTGTTTAAACCAAATTTAGTGCACCGTAATTTACAAATCATATGTGATTCAAGTTGTCTGAGAAGGAGTTGATCGCCACCTCTCGTATGTAGTCGTGCTTGTGGTAGTCTGATGAAACATATGGCTTTCTTGTTGGCCAATTGGTGATGTGCTGCAGTGCATTGCCAAGGGCAACTTAGAATCTTGACTGCTTAGGCTGGATAAATGCTCTCATATCCGTACTCGTAGCTCGCGAATGGTGCTCCCTATGTACACTTTTCCACAGACACAAATAATTGCATACACAATAAACTTGGATCTACAGTTTATGAATTCCTTAATTTCAAACTTGAGACCTCCCTGACAAATAAAGGACGTTGTTATTAAGAAAGCAAAGTTGCTAAGATTACAATTCACACATTTGTGGAAACCTGTTAAAGTGTGCTTAAGCAAATTGGTTTCAATCCTAGGAACAGGCGCTGAATTAAGAAAAGAGGGACTCAGTTTGTCCTTTTGAGTCAGAGCCTTGGTAAAGATCATTTTGGGTATTTGTGCAGGTCCAAGTCTAGCATAAGTAAATTCCAATGTTTATTGAGTAATTTGTATAGCCAGTGTCTGTCATGAGAGAATTTTGTGATGAAACTGACTCCTTGGTATTGAAAGTATGCATCCCCCAGTAAGGCAGTACAACCCCCTTACTGAGAGGCAATAAAGGACACACCCCAGGAGGGAATGAGACCACGACCAAGTGCGGGTGAAGTTAAAAGGGTTTATATAAATCAATATAGGGCATGCAAAGGACTCTGCAAACTCAGAGAGCGCTCTGTTTGACAATAGCAAAGACAGTCATACTTATTACAAAAATACGTCATGCATGATGTAAGCTATAGGGGGCACATAGTCTTAGGGATTGGGTGGCGTTGGCTAGGCTAAATACATTGTATACATGTACTGCTCCAGGATTGGTGGACGTCTGTGTGGTGCCAACGTGGGGTGGATGGCTCAGCAGGGCTCTTCGGGGTGGAGCTGCCAGGCCGGACGCGGTTTGTATTGATGATTGGTGGCTGTATTAACACTTTGCCCTTGTGGCCACACACGCACATCCATTCATTATACGGCACAGTTTCAGTTGTCATGCAAATCCTACAATACATTGTTCTAAGATAAGAGGGAGACAGAGAAAACAGTATGCAACGTGAAGTTTCAACCCTACATCATTATAAAGATGCCTCTAATGGAAGGACTTAGTCTCATGAGTCCAGGTGTCGTGTCAGGGGGCACAGGGTACGCTGCTTTGTCATTCCATTCTGTCAGATGTAATGAGGGATGGTTTTACAATATGTTAGTACAGAGTTGAATAACTAGCTCCATGGCCCGTTAACTTGGAGTGAACTGGAATACCATTGGGTCAGTAAGGGCACATAACTGGTGCCTCAAAGGCGGTGGGGTTTAGGACCAGGTAGCTCATAATTCACAGGGCCAGGCCATGGCAGCCTCTGACATTGGGGGAGGTAAATACTTGTAGCGGGTCCAGCAGAAATGTGGGGAGGTGAGGCTGTGCTGCTCAAACGCCAGCAAGCCCCGGCGGGCCTTGGCGGGAGGAGGGGGAGATGGCCTTGTAACTCTGAGTGATTTTCTGTTCCTGGGACTGCACACTATACCATTGGTGGGGACGAATGTTAAAGCCGGGAGCAATAGAGGAATTACACGCTTCTCCTGTTTACATATGCTTATATTAGTTCACAGCAATGAAGATTTATAAACAGTACATATCATCTGTCGGCCTTACACTTGTAGTTTATAGGAACGCTGACCGCCTAACAAACATGAGGTAGCATCAGGGTAGAGTATGTGCTTGAGAACAAGAAATCAATGCGTTTAATCTAACATTTCGATTACAGTAAAAACTAGTTCAGTGCCCTAGATGGTCTACATACAACACAATCATGTGTTATCACATAATTTACATACATTTTACATTTATTTCTCGCCTACTCTTTTTTTACATTAGCAGCAACGTTAGTTAGCACAGGCTGGGTTTTCGAGTGTTCATACATTAGGTATCAGAGCCCACAGTGCCTTGGGGCGGGCAGAGATCATCTGGCCTTATAGCATTATACGTTTTAGCTCTTTCCAACACATATTTAGCAGCATGAATAAAATGGTGAAACCCCCAACACATATTTAGCAGCATGAATAAAATGGTGAAACCCAAAGGTTTTGGTATGTATTGTCAACACTCCATCTGGGGGGGGGGCTGAGCAGGGGGCCATGGACACCATGTATCACAAATGCTAGGGGTTAAGTGCAGTGTCAGGGCAGACTTGATTGGGATAGTTCTTATTATTTTCCAGGCTCCGGCTACAAGTGCGGTCATTTCTAGGGCAATGATGTACTGCGGAAGGTAAGTGATACAGTGTTTGTTCTGTTACTTGTTTGCGTCTAGTTGCTCGTGAGAATGGGCCTTCAGCGGATCTGCCATGAGGTGGAGGTTGGGGGGGGTGCATGCTTCTCCGTGTGCAGTCAAGTGGGGGCCAAGCTGCAGCTCTATACGCAGGCTATTCTGCATTGGCCGGGGTTTAGCACACTTAAAATGGAATCTGGCTTCATACAAAATGGTGTCTATATTATACCAGGCTACTGGTCGTGCAGCCTCACGTGTCAATCCGCAGAAGCCCTGCCTCCTGGGCCCAGGTGCATGGGTGGCTGCCGACGAGTCATGAGCTTCACGTAGGTGGACAATGTAGGGGAGGGGGGCTCTACAGACCTGTCCTCCCATACAGTATAGTTGTTGCAAGGTTTGAGGTTTCTTTTTGAACATATCTCTTTGTATGAGGTTGGTCTTTGTTTGAGCGTTATCAATACATTTATTGTGTGAACCTGCGCCCGAGTAAGTCACATTCACGTATATAAATCTCATTGGAACTAGAGTTTCTTTTGGCATGGATGAATTCTCCTACCAGGACGTTATTGATTACAGTTTTTTTCTAACAACTTGTCGCAAACAGAGTCGAATTGACTTTGGTAGCTTTTCTATAAGTCTGTGTGTGTAATGTTTCATTTTCAATGTAAATCTTCAAATCTTAAATAAATTCGATGGTGGCAGGATATATGCTCCCTGTGAACTCAATACGAAAGGTGTTGTTATTTAGATATCTTACGAAAGAGTCAAATCGGTCTAAGAAACCATTCCAAATTACCAACACATCATCGATATACCTTTTCCATAGAATGATCTCTGTTATAGTCATGAAAGTTTTATGGATATATGTGTTCTCAAAGAAACCCATACAGAGGTTTGCTAAAGAGGGCACATATTTTGCACCCGTTGTGACACCCTTTGTCTGTGCAAATTATTGGTTGTTAACCAGGAATTGATTATGGCCTAGTGTAAATTGCAAAAAAGGTTTGATCATGTCGACGTGAGTGCTGTGTGAAGCTGAATAAATAATCTAGAGTATCTATTGCCAAGTTGTGCTTAATGGAAGTGTAAAGTGATTTGACATATAGTGTAGCTAGTTTATATTGTGAATGGCATGAGATCTTTTGCAGAATCATGAGGGTTTCTGTAGAGGCTTTAAGATAGGATGGAAATAGTGGGACCAAATCTTTGATAGCTGTGTCAATGTACTTGCCCAACCCAAACCGCTTATAATGGGGTGCGCATCAGGAAGATGTTCAAAATGCTTATGTACTTTGGGTAGGAAGTACACCGTTGGAGGGACCGGATTTGTTTTCATAAGAAATACTTTTTCCTGATCTGTAAGTAAGCCTCTGGTATACCACTCTCCAATTCTAAGTGTTAGTTTTTGTACAGTTTGTCTGTTCTATTGAGAATGACTATATTGCCACCTTTGTCGGCCTCCTTTATCACAATGTTAGAGTCATTGGTTAAATTATGAGAAGTCCTTTCAGCATGACTGAGGTTATGTTTTTGGCTCTTGTACCCCCATTTGGCATGTAATTGTGGATCTCTGAGGTCACTGCTCTGTAGAATGTGTCGATCACATTTTTCACTATCCGAAGGGGGAGTGAATTTAGACCTGTTTTTAAGTTCAAGATTTCTCAAGTTAACTCCTAATTCCTGACAAATCAAATCTTTGGTCTTGGGTGTGTCTGATGTGAGAGAAAGTAACAAATGTGTACGCTCATTGTCTGCTATTGTGAGAGCACTCGGAGGTTCTTGTTGCACGGATGATTCATACATTGTGAAAGAATTTCTTTCATTTCAATTTTCTAACAAATTTGTATAAATCGATTAGGAAGTCATGTCGTACATGGTACTCGGAGCAAACGAGAGACCTCTGTTGAGTAGTGTTATCTCACTGTTTGACAAAACCCTATTTGATAGATTGATGACTAGATCTTTAGAGAGGACTTGCTCTTCATATCTTGTGCTGGATCTGTTTTGTCTTTTGTTTGTATTGTTTCCTGCGCCTACTCCCTGTTCCTCTTCCTCCTCTGAAGAAGTTTTTGTTGTTGTGATATTGTACCCTAAAGGGGCTTGAAATCTCACGTGCTTAAAAGATGTTTGGTAATTTTGTTGATTTTCCTTTCTTGTATCTTTTGATTTCGGCTAGGAAGCCTCTCCTATTAGATATCGGCCTGGTAGCCGCACTTGCTTCCCCGGAGTCTAAGTTCATTGGGCTTTCTCCCTCGTATTCAGCATCTGAGGTGCCTGGTGTGGTGGTGTGACTAGAGAATTTTTTGTTTTCATCATATTTGGCCTGAAATGTCCTTGTAGTCGCGAAAGAGTTTTCTAAATTTCTTAAGCTTGATTTCATCTTGGTATTTCTTGAGTAGGGCGTACATCTTCTGGTCGTTTTTTTCTTTGGTACTGGTGGGATTGGTCATGTCTGCTATCGCTAGTTTTAGTACATCTATCTGAGCAGTCACTCTGGAATGTTCTCTATCTGCGTGTTCTATGAGGAGACATATCATCTTTTCCGAACTGAGGGTCAGATTCTCCTCCCTCTGCTGTGCCAGATTTTGGTCCTCAGTATTGGTAAAGTCTGGGAAGATGAGAATCCTGAGCCCTCTTGGAATTTTGGTATGTTCTAAATAGTTTGTATGGGATGCCTTCTCCCAATATTGATTTATCTCTTTTTTGTAGAGACGCTCTAAGTTAAGAAATTTGTTGGAAAGTCTCTGAGTATTTGGGGAAACCAGGTGTGAGGGCGCTGTGACTAAAAAGGTCAATGAGAAAAATGAAATACTGAGTCAGTGATCAGCTGCAGACTATGGAACTCTAGGCTCCCCCTGCCTAGTGTAAGAGAACAGATAAAGAGATTGTTCCATATGCATGCACTGATGTTTCATTCTGGAACTATTTCATTGAACACTGTTCCGGCGCCCGCATATCGCAACACGCACGCTGGATGATGGCAGGGTCAGGAGCTGGACAGACCCGAAATAACTAATGGTAAGTCACCACATTACTTTTTATTATGTTTCTTGTCAGCAACCGGGCCATATACTCAGGAAGTCACTAATTAATGCACAATTTACTTTTTCAAGATATCGGCAACCCACCTTATTTTTTAGGGAAACCGCACTTCACTCAGTTTGAACATACACAACCACTTGGAATAGGTGAGCTTACTCAGTAGTGTAATCAGGCTACTTGTATCTTTTGATTTCGGCTAGGAAGCCTCTCCTATTAGATATCGGCCTGGTAGCCGCACTTGCTTCCCCGGAGTCTAAGTTCATTGGGCTTTCTCCCTCGTATTCTCCCTCCCTGTTCCGGCGCCCGCATATCGCAACACGCACGCTGGATGATGGCAGGGTCAGGAGCTGGACAGACCCGAAATAACTAATGGTAAGTCACCACATTACTTTTTATTATGTTTCTTGTCAGCAACCGGGCCATATACTCAGGAAGTCACTAATTAATGCACAATTTACTTTTTCAAGATATCGGCAACCCACCTTATTTTTTAGGGAAACCGCACTTCACTCAGTTTGAACATACACAACCACTTGGAATAGGTGAGCTTACTCAGTAGTGTAATCAGGCTACTTGTATCTTTTGATTTCGGCTAGGAAGCCTCTCCTATTAGATATCGGCCTGGTAGCCGCACTTGCTTCCCCGGAGTCTAAGTTCATTGGGCTTTCTCCCTCGTATTCTCCCTCCCTGTTCCGGCGCCCGCATATCGCAACACGCACGCTGGATGATGGCAGGGTCAGGAGCTGGACAGACCCGAAATAACTAATGGTAAGTCACCACATTACTTTTTATTATGTTTCTTGTCAGCAACCGGGCCATATACTCAGTAAGTCACTAATTAATGCACAATTTACTTTTTCAAGATATCGGCAACCCACCTTATTTTTTAGGGAAACCGCACTTCACTCAGTTTGAACATACACAACCACTTGGAATAGGTGAGCTTACTCAGTAGTGTAATCAGGCTACTTGTATCTTTTGATTTCGGCTAGGAAGCCTCTCCTATTAGATATCGGCCTGGTAGCCGCACTTGCTTCCCCGGAGTCTAAGTTCATTGGGCTTTCTCCCTCGTATTCTCCCTCCCTGTTCCGGCGCCCGCATATCGCAACACGCACGCTGGATGATGGCAGGGTCAGGAGCTGGACAGACCCGAAATAACTAATGGTAAGTCACCACATTACTTTTTATTATGTTTCTTGTCAGCAACCGGGCCATATACTCAGGAAGTCACTAATTAATGCACAATTTACTTTTTCAAGATATCGGCAACCCACCTTATTTTTTAGGGAAACCGCACTTCACTCAGTTTGAACATACACAACCAGTTGGAATAGGTGAGCTTACTCAGTAGTGTAATCAGGCTACTTGCATAGGGGTTTTACACTGCATGTAACTTTCTAACCACCATCTCTTGGATTACTTTCTGGAAACACCACTTAATGGATTCATAGCACCAACATATGCGCTTCTTGAACTTCTTAGCACTTTAGTAGGAATACACAAGCACCTTATGCCAATCCCCAGCAAACATCATTCATTTGCTTTGAATCCTTACCAGGCACATCGTATGTGCACTAATCGAGATGCATTATTCGAGACCTACCCACGGATTAGCATGCCTTGTCTTTGCAGCAGCAACACACAAGGCATAAATCAAACTGATACATGGATCAGTGAGATCATTCATTTTTGCCACTAGTCATTACTGAACCCTTTTCTTTTTTTGGGGGCCTTCATTTAGCGCCAAGGTTTCACATGTTTTCTGCATTCTAGCAGCATCAAGAATCGGATACACTGCTGTGCAATTTGGCAAGGTGACAAGTGGGTAAGAAACAGAGCATACATGCAGCAAATTATGCCTTGTTCCAATTGGTATACAATACCCTGTTACGCTCAGTTTGGCACTTTCTGGTGGCAGTTACACTAATGTTTTAGATGCTTTATATGTCAATAAGTTAAGAATCTAAAGAGTGCCTTGCTGCCAATTCCCTGGCGCAGCTACACAGTGTTGGAAGGATTATGTTATGCACAGCACACGCAAGTCTGCTAAATCCTATAAATCCTAGCTGATGAGGACAATATAAATTTGGGTTCGTGCAATTTATTGAATGACATGGGCAATGTCAACGGTTGTCTCAACAACATAGTAGATGGCAAAGTGTATTATTTGTTACCGTTAACTTATATTCTTTACTTTTTTGTTTTTTTGTTTCCTCCCTTTCTGGTTTTTCTTTCCTCTTTTGATTAATTTTGGTACCAATCATGATCACATTGTCAATTTTGGGATTTACTTTGGTTCTTTTGTGTTACATTTTATACTAACATGACCTTTTGTTTATATTTGCTCAATATTCGGTTTATAGAATCATTAATTCGCCTTGAAAAAGACTGATGTGGTTGAAACACATGTTGGCACAGTTTGTTTAATAATGACCATGGAATAAACATTGACAACTCAATCCACCTATGCTGATTAACTCTGTCATATTATTTGCATGTCTGCATTTAGTCTTGCTTTTTTAATTCATAATTATTGTCCATTCATAGCTACACAAAATAATACAGAATATGGTTCATGTGATGAATAACTGATGTACTATTTCTCTTCCATTATAATAACGTGTGGTAATATTATACCTTAGATTTACTTTTCCACAATAAAGCACATATTCTACTGTTGAAAACCACAAAATGAAAGCTATTTAGTGTTTGAGATTGGCAATCTCAAACACTAGTCACATTGAATTGTGTCCCCGAAGTTTTAAGAAATAAACATTCCGAGGAGAACAATTCCTTACGTAGGGGACAAAATAATTGATAGGCTCATCAAACTACGAAATAGACAGAAATGGAACCCTGAATTGCTCTTGAAAGAGAAACGACCATATAGATACCCCTGATGGGAGAAACGATCCTATACATATCCCTGATGGACACATGTAAGTATGTTTTTTTAATTATTAAAATAACTAATTTGAGCAGGACATGAAACCCTGCTGTGCATGTATCAGCAAGGTAATGTTTAAAAAAAGAAAATTAACATATAGCATGAATGAAGACATTTTATATCGGGAACAAATGGCAAAGCAAGCATGGCCCATGGCTTCAAAATATCCCAGTTCCATGCAGGTGTCTTCGAGTCGGTCCTGGTTTTTGCTTCCAATTGAATCCTTCAACTTGTACTTTCGTTTTTCTATTGTCAGGGTGGGCCTCCAAGTGCCAGCCTGCAATGCAGTGAAAAACAGAACTGGTTCGAAGATATCTGCATGGAATTGGGAACGTTGGGAGGCCGTAACCGAGAAACGCCTGTAGAGCAGGTATTGTGGCAGATTTACGCCCTATATCTTTATCAATTCCTGTATCTTACAATTGATAGATAAGCAGTGTGTTCCTCTTGCCACATCGCAGACCTCCTGTCACATTATTTTTTAATTTATTTTTAAATCCATCATCTACTCATGAGCCCTGTGCTGTGTTGCGCCGACTCCACTGTTTGCGTGGTTACCTTGGAGGGGAGGGGCAGATCTTGGAACAGACAGTCAGATGTCTCAGCCTTGTACGTGCTACCTCCACCTCAAGTGGTTTTTTTCCATTTTATTTTAATCGTGTGGTCCAGTTAAATACAAAGGTTTCTCACAAAATGTAAACATACCATTTGAATGAGAAATTCATTAGAAGAACAAAAAAAAATTGAATACAAGATATAGGGCCTCATCACAAGTTGGACGCTAACCCCGGTGGTATTACCGCCGGGGCTATTAGCCCTACCACAAAACCCCCTGGCGCTATTAGCGCCAGATCATGGGTTTGGCGGAACAGTAAGTCCCCATTCCCTATTGGGCTCATTCGGGAATTTCTCATTCCCCATTTTGCCCATTTGGTATATATTTACAGAAAAGCATGTTGCCTTTGTATTGGCAGAATAGATGCAAAGTAACATATACTTTTAATGTAGATAACAATGGTACATCTATTGACAATGGTTTATAGTGAAAAAGTCGACTGCAAAAATGTGGAAAAAAAAATGTCGAAAAAAAATGTTGAATGTTTTTTTAAACACATTTTTAATGGGGGGGGTTCTCCCCCCAACCCCTTGTTTATTTTTACTACCTAAACCCAAATAAAACATACAAATTAAAAAAAACACATTCTAATTTTTTTCGACATTTCTTTTTTCAACATTTTTGCATTTGACTTTTTTTTCTCAATAGTATAACTGGCTACCGGTGCCAACTAAAGTTATTCCTTTTCATGATACCTAGTGTGGCGAATCTGAGAATGTTGCCCCTTGTTCCCTGGGAAGAAGACGTTTCCCATGAGGCCAGAGCGGTGCATCCACTGTACAGTCGTCCTCCTCGGACTGGTGCACAGAGGGAGGATCAAATGGGCAAGGAATCCCCCAATGGGACTGGGCCGATCATCACCAGAGAAAGTGATATCACCCTGCTTTCATACATCCAACCCCTTTTCCATGTCCTCCTGCCCCCTCTCTGGATGCAGCTAATATATATTGCTGTCAGGTTAGCCAAATTAATCTACATGAAAATAATGAAAAACCAGATCATATTATGCATGTAGCTTTAAGGACAGTACTGTGACAGAGAAGATGGCCAGGAGTAGAGGGATCACTCACAAGAACCAGAGCTAGCGGTCTAGATTCCAAAGGCCAGTGATTGGCTCTATGTAATACATCAGTCTGACACAGGAGTTCTAACGGAGTTCAAGCTCATGCTCAAACAAAAGCATCAGAGAGACGCGAGAGAGGGAGAGCCATCCTGCAAAGAGGAATAGCAGGAGCCATACACTAACGTGAAATGAAGCACAGAAGAGACAGAATGCGCAAACGGAGAGAAGCCGCTAACCCCACTGGACGCCCAATCACTGTCTGATCCTCCTGGAAGAATACAGCTGCCCGGGTACTACCGATACTGCCATGTAGGAAGCAATCGGGCACACGGGTTGCCCAGAAGCTGTGAGAGGTCCGGAGAAGCATTGGGGTGACTGAAGGAACTGGAAAAAGAGGGTCCTCGACCCTAAATCAAACCAGAGACAGTTGTATGCTTGGCAGGAGAGTGAACCAAACGAATACAACACAACCATGTGAGTCTGAAACCAGCACCCAAAACCAAGTGGGTCTGGATCCCTGATAAAAGAGGATCTGGGATCCTGAAGCAAAGGAGAGATAGAGTTGTATACTTAGCAGGAGACTGAGCCAAGTGGATGCAGCACAACATTGCGAGTCTGGGACCCACATGTGAAGCCAACGTTTAAAGCAAAGAGGTTCTGGAACCCTGAAAGACAAAGCCTAGGGGAATGGAGCACAACCCTAGCATTGGGATCCTACGCTTGGTTGGGAAGCATACCATGCTGGTAGGATACAGAAACGCTTCCTTGTAAGTTATTCAGAGACTTAAGATGAGAAGAAGTCTAGGGGAAAGGAGCACAACCCTATTATTGGAGTCTTGCATTTTGAAACATTATTTTGCATCACTTTTTACTACCAGCAAAACTGGGAACATTTCTGTTGTTTGACAGCACAACACTTTTTGCTTTGTGAAGATACCATCCTTGCACAGTTATCTTAGATTATTAGTATTAGGGACAGAAGTAGGTTTTGGGACACAACACTGACAGACGTTTTAGTCTCAGACTTCCTGACAATTTAATTAGTTTCCTTTGAGTTAACGAAACCACTCTTAGCTTTAGGGATAGCAAGGCATTTTTCCCAACCCCCTTTTTATTAATGAAAGTCTATATTCAAAAACATGCCACCATTGTGTCCGAGCTTTACTTCTGTACCCTGACACTAGTTAGGTCATAGAAATGTGTGTATGTCATGGACGCCATTTGCCCATGGATGGATTCTTCACCCAAAACAGGAGCATCACAAATGGAACACTGATCTCGATCTTCTGGGACGAACATGCAGCTCCTGTTTGCACATTTGCTGTACCCATCCTCAGGACGAACATGCCCACTTTTCATCAACAAATACAACTGGAGAGAATGGATTATTCATGGGTGTGTAATGAACAATTATTTCGAAACAACATAGCGCTGACTATGCAAAATTAATTAAAAAGAATAACTTATCTTCTTTTTGTGATAAGTGACAAAACATAGTGTGTGTACATTTAATGAGTGACTCACCTGCCGTCCACCTCCATAGTGCCAAACTAAACTAGTTATTCCTATCTTGTGGGAATCAAAGCCTTCCTCGAAAGTACCCTTGCCATCCTTATTGGACAACATTACAGCACCTCTACAAGTGTAGATTTTCAGAACCGAGATTATAAACTAGGGCTCTGGAAAGGGCTCTCTACTTGCAGCAGAGGAACAGGTGTTATCACTCCAGGGTGTCGACCATTTGTCCTGTCGACCATTTAGATTCGACCAAATGACCTAGAACCTCACCAGATGCATTTCTAAAGGTGGTTTGGCTGCTGGAGATGTCCTATTACGTTTGGCTCCAGGGCTCTACACCTGGAGTGATAACACCTGTTCCTCTGCTGCAAGTAGAGAGCCCTTTCCAGAGCACTAGTTTATAATCTCGGTTCTGAAAATCTACACTTGCAGAGGTGCTGTAATGGGTTCTAGGTCATTTGGTCGAATCTAAATGGTCGACAGGACAAATGGTCGACAGGTCAAATGGTCGAATTTTATTTTTTTTGTTTTTTCACATTTTTTTTTGGGGTGTGGGGTTCTCCGCCAACCCCCTTTTTTTTGCTAAAAACCCCTTTTTTTCCCTAAACGAAAACCTAAAAAATATATATATAAATAAAAAAAAATTGACCATTTGACCTGTCGACCAAATTGTGTCGACCATTTGTCTCGACCAATTGACTAGACACCGTCTGGTGAGACACAATAAGAAATGGCACAACACCATTGGTCAGCACATTCCATCCCTTGTACAGGAAAGAATCAGACTGTTCCACCACTGCCCAACTAGAGTAAGCAACATGCTTGTTGTATCAGACTTTCACACTGAGCACACTTTCCATGGCCATTTCATTGACTGGAAGTTAGGGCAGATGTGAAATGGGGATGAATCATGGGGTTAGGAATATGGTGAAGTTACTGGAGTGTTTAGCATAAATAGAGTGGACAAGGGATGAGGCAAGCACAGCATCACAAGAGCATCCCATGCTAGACACATGTGCGTGTATGTAATTTTGTAATTTACTGCACCTGCTACTGCACTTTGTGGCTGCAGTGTCTACTTTAAGATACAGGTGCATGTGGAAGACAATTTAAGGATCAAGATGGAGGCAGCCCTAGGAGTAGAGGACTGGCTGTTGGCCAGTCTGTGCCTGTGCAGAGCAAGACCCCAGAGAAGGAGGGTAGGTAGTCTCGGAACCAGGTCACAAAGCAGTTTTGTTGACTCGGGGGTCAGCGCAGGGCTGTCTCCGTCTTCTAATGGTGGAAGGTAGTGGGCAGCATTCGCTAGTGAAGGAGGAATTGGAAAACTGAAGCCAGCCAATCCCTCCTCAGAGCGGTAGGTGTTCATTACTAAGTGGACGATTAAAATGGCAGTAAAAATCGCAAAAAAGAGATTGTATTATAGTGCTAGACCCTTATGGCTAAATATCATCTATGATTTTACTGCTCGAGATTTTACACTCCACACCGGACCCCTGAAGTAAAATAGAATAAAAAGAGCGTGTTCCTGATTCTATCCACTCTGTGAAATGTGTGAAAATCTTGCAGCAGCAAATTAAGGCCCTTAGCAAATAATGACCACCACAGACAGTTAAACCATGAATGAGGCTTTTGAAGATATTAACTTCAGAACTAAATCACTCTTAGGAGCTGTCAATATTAAGGGGCTGGCAACTTTTAGTTTAGTCACTATGCAGCAGATTAATAAAGTTGCTCAGGATCACACATTATGCTATAATGAATGTGCAGGCTACATACTACAGTGACCACAGACTGCATTACAGTAATGATGAGTTTGGAACTTAGTTGTCAACAAAAACGCGCATCAGGGTCAGAGACTCAATAATGCACTACACAATATCATGACAATATATTAGTTTGGAGAAGATAGAGGGGCACTACTACGGTAGTAAATGAAGTTAAGTATCTCACAAAACTTTAAGTTGTTGTTGAGATTTTTTAGAGGAGCTGTCTGGCAAAAATAAAAGATCCAGTGACACACCGGGATCCAAAATCCAAAGTAACCAAAGAAAACTAGGTGAAACTACACAGTTATCCAGACGCTCACACACTGCTCTCTCCAACGAGCTGTTACACTAATTCAGGGTGTATTACTGCATGTATTCTCCAAAATTAGGAATTCAAGTGAGTAATTTGCTCCTTAAAAAATAGTTATCAGAGTTCCAAAATGTATTGCATCAAAAAAATAGTTCTAATAACAAAGAGATAGCATCCTCATCAGTATAGGCTCTTAGGCCAATGCATTTCGGAGAGAACTCCTTCTTCAGGGCTAAGCCTTAGATACTACATACGTGACTATCATGCATATACAAAACAAGTATTGTAAACATCAACCAAAATAAAAATCCATACATTACATATTGTTTGCGAGTATAACGGTGTAGGCAGGGAAATAAGAAACCCGTCAGTCAATGTAACCCACAATTTTAGTCCTAATCATTGCAAAGAATAAGAGAAATCATGTAAATTGGTGTGCAGTATAGCTTCTTGACCTCGGAGTCAAAATATTAAATTTTGAAATTAGCCTTTAAGTGCATGGAACATAATTGAAGTGTATCGATGTTCGCGTCAGGCGATCGGAGTGACAATGATTACCTCAATGGTCGAATGTACATTCCACAGATGCTGAAAGGCAGGGCATCTAAGAGATTCAAGTAAGACGTGTAACAGGAGACTTGTCTCGTCAGCGCTGCAGGTCGGCATTGCATTAACACCAACCTGCTGCGGGTGGGTGTGGAATTCCAGCAGAGTCGTCGTGCGCATGTGCTCGCCATCCCTTTTGTATATAGGCATAGTCATGGTGACCGTTGGCGTTGTGACGCTGCAATGCTGGTGGCATTGCAACGTCACAGGCGCCTTGTGTCCGGACCTTCTGTGTAAACCCAGAACACCTGGGAAAACCGGTCACAACTATAAATTATGTTGTAAACAAAGTCTTGATGATCGTCATCGAGTAGTGTTATAGCTTCAAAATCAAATCACACTCAGTCCAAGTGTATCTAATAATGAAAATAAATATATATCGATAATGAGCATCAAAACGTAGTTAAGTAAAAATCAAACTGTCGTCATGGTAATCATTAGCGTCGGGACTCTGTGATGTCATGGGCGTGGCATTGCCACAGGTGCTTCACGTCCCAGTGCTTTCGGGTGCATATAACAGTAATACTAAATGATAAGTGTCAAATGATGGGTGAGTAAACGTCTGAGCATATGAAAAAACATACTCAGTCTGGATGCTCCTCAAGGATCGCATTGGTCAAAGGTCTGAGCAAGCTCTATATATACAGTAAGCAATGATCTACAAAAACAAAGGCAATACAACCTGGTGTTCAAAAGCATGTGTATAAGGTATCACGAATATATAACATGGGGCAATAAGGATATACAAAAACTTCAACCGATCCAGTGCGGTCCATATGCTAATACAGGCGTGCCTGTGTGGATGGAAAATGCTGATATGCATAAAAACCTAGGCAAATCTGTACATGACTTTGCAGTGATATGACATCTGCAGCAAATTGCGCAATTCCTATCAGCATACATGTATATTTTTCAAAGGGTATAACAGTCAGATTGCAGGATTGTAAAATATGTGAGGAACACAAGTGAAAAAAACTCTAAGAATTAAAGTTGGGGGGTAATCATGACACCCATCGGTATGATTGTGTAAACAAAGTCAGATGTCACATTGGAAATGTATCTCTTCATTCATGCCATTGTGCGCAAGTGTACCCAGGCAGTCAATCCGGCAGGTTTCTACCCTGTCCAGTTTTATGTTGATGTTCTCATGTGGGTTAGATCGCGACAGTTTCTAAAATCTGAAATCTGATTTGCAAAATATTGTGCCTCTTCTCACTCCAGTGTCTGGCTACTGCAGAGTTGGGATTTTCATTCCTGATAAAGGATCTGTGTTCATTCCACCTCAGTTTCGCCAGGCGTTTTGATTGGCCAATGTAGTATTGTCCACAAGGGCATTTGATAGAGTAGATAATATTTGGAGTGTCGCAAGTGGCATAGTTCCTCAATTTAATCTTCTACCCTGTGCGTGGGTGGTTGATGGTAGCACCTTTGGTGACAAATCCACAGTTGCAGCAATGTAAACACAGAAACGTACCACTGCATTGTCATACTTTGTATTAAGCTTGGTGGTCTAGTGGCGACCAATTTTCTGCTCCTTTGGTATGCGAATACTGGAAACTCCTTGAACAGATGGTCAACTCTAAGGTAACATGTTAGGGCCCTCCAGTTCTTCTTGATGATGATGTTTTTGATTTGGTTACTTGGAATGGAGTGTTTCGATACATATACAGGTGGTGGTGTACTTGTGGTCTTCTTCTTTGTGAGCAGAGTATTGCATTCAATTTGGTCAATTTTGTTGGTAGCTGCTTCTACATCCAATGCCTTGTACCCACGGGCAATGAACCTCTTTCCCATCTCGGCGAGTTCACAGGTGTAATCTTCAGGATCTCTAACTATGCGTTTAACCCGCATCATTTGGCTAAAGGCTAAGTTCTTTATGAGGCTGGGTTGGTGTTGATCAGTCTCTTTTTGCGATATAAATTGGTAATATACCCATTTGTGCCTACTCTAATGTTAACGTCCAAAAAGTGATTCTCCATCCTTGATATTTCGTGGGTGAATTGTATTCTTGGGTCAGTCTGGTTCAGATATATAAAGAACTTTTTCAGTTCTTCTTCTATCCATATGCCAAATATGTTGTCCATATATCTGATCCACAGATGGATATGCAGAACGAACCTGCACTTAGAGCTAAGAGTTCCTTCATGCCTCCTATTTCAGCACCATCCGTGGAGATTTTACATAAGCAAGTCATCAAAGATCTGGAAACAATCGGCTTTAAACATTCAAAGCACAAAAATCTCAAACCACATAAGATGATACTAATTAACAAGAACATCACCATTCGACCGGCGGAGAGGGGAGGGGCCTTGGTGATTATGAACTCGTTGGATTATGTTTACGGAATGTATAAGACAACTGAGTGACTGTAACACATATGCACAACTTGATGGGGATCCCATGGTCATGATAATGCAGAGTTTGGAAGAATTGCTAGCATAAGCAGAGGGCTTAGGATGGATGAACCATCATACACACAAGTTCCTGATGACTTCTCATCCTAGAATTCCTAATTTATACACGTTTCGCAAGATCCATAAAGACCCAATGGAACCACCAGGAAGACCAAGCATATCCATTTGTGGATCAGATATATTGATGACATATTTGGCATATGGAGAAGGACAGAAGAACTGAATTAGTTCTTTATATATCTGAACCATATTGACTCAAGAATATAATTCACCAACGAAACATCAAGGATGGAGATTCACTTTCTGGATGTTAACATTAGAGTAGGCACGAATGTGTATATTACCAATTCATATTGCAAAGAGACTGGTCGAAATAACCTCCTGCATAGGCTGAGTTTCCACCAACCCAGCCTTACAGTTTAGCCAAAAGCTGCGGGTTGAATGCATAGTTAGTGATCCTGAAGATTACACCCGTGAACTCATTGAGATGGGAAAGAAGTTCATTGCCCCTGGGTACAAGATAGTGGAAGTAGAAGCAGCTACCAACAAAATTGACCAAAATGAATGCAATACTCTCCTCACACAGAAGAAGACCACAAGTACACCACCACTGGTATACGTTTCGAAAACACTCCATTCAGAGTAACCAAATGAAAAACATAATCAAGAAGAACTCGAGGGCCCTAACATGTGACCTTAGAGTTGAACATCTGTTCAAGGAGATTCCAGTATTCGCATACCAAAGGAGCAGAAATTTAAGAGACGAATTGTTCGCCACTAGACCACTAAATTTAATACAAGGTACGACATGCACTAGTACATTTCCGTGTTTACATTGCTGCAACTGTAGATTTGTCACCAAAGGTACTACCATCAACCACCCATGCACAGGGGAGAAGATTAAATTGAGGAACTATGCCACTTGCAACACCCCAAATATTTACTCTATCAAATGGCCTTGTGGACAATACTACATTGGCCAATCAAAACGCTCGGCGAAACTGAGGTGGAATGAAAACAGGTCCTGTATCAGGCATATAAATCCCAGCTCTGCGGTAGCCAGACACAGGAGTGAAAAGAGGCACAATATTTCGCAAATCACATTTCAGATTTTAGAAACTAGGATGAGATCTAACCCACATGAGAACATGAACATAAAACTGGACAGGAGCGAAACCTACAGAATTGATCGCCTGGGTACACTTGCGCCCAATGAATGAAGAGATACATTTCCAATGTTACATCTGACTTTGTTTACACAATCATACCGAGGGGTGTCATGATTACCCTCCAACTTTAATTCTTCGAGTTTATTTCACATATGTTCCTCACATATTTTAAAATCCTGAAATCTGACTGTTATACCCTTTGAATAATATACGTGTATGCTGATAGATATTGCGCAATTTACTGCAAATGTCATATCACTGCAAAGTCATGTACATATTTACCTCGGTTTTTATGCACAGCAGCATTTTCCATCCACACAGGCATGCCTCTATTAGCCTATGCACTGCATGTTGCAACTGGATCTGTTGAAGTTTTTGTATATCCGCATTGCACAATGTTACATATTCTTGATACCTTATGCACATGCTTTTGAACACCAGGTTGTATCCCCTTTGTTTTTGTAGATCATTGCTTACTGTATATATACAGCTTGCTCAGACCTTTGAACATTGCTATCTGTGAGGAGCATCCAGACTGAGTATGGTTTTTTGTATGCTCAGAGGTTTACTCACCCATCATCTGACACCTAACATTTAGTATTACTATTAGAGGCACCCAAAAGGTCCTGGACACGAGGCACCTGTGGCTATGCCACACCCATGACATTGCAGAGTCATTACGCTAGCGATTAACATGACAACGTGGTTTGATTTCTACTTACCCACGTTTTGATGCTCATGATTGATTCCTATTTATTTTCATTATTAGATATACTTGGACTGAGTCTGCTTTTGATTTTGCAGCTATAACACTACTTAACCGCAATTTGATGATGATCAACAAGACTTGTTTACAACATAATTAATAGCTGTGACCACTTTGCCAGGCCATTCTGTGTTTGCACAGAAGGTCCAGGACGAGAGGCGTCTGGCATTGCAGAGTCACGATGCCAACGGTCACCATGACAACACCTATATCCAAACGGAGGACGAGCACTCGCCTGCGCCATCTCTGCTGGTATGCCACACCAGCCCGAAGAAGGTTAGTGTTAATGCAATGCCTATCTGCATCGCTGACGAGACGAGGCTCCTGTTACACATAATGGCTTACTTGAATCTCATACAGATGACCTGCCTTTCAGCATCTGTGGAATGTACGTTCGACCATTGAGGTAATCATTGTCACTCTGATCGACCTGATGCGAACAGTGATGCACTTGTATTATGTTCCCTTCACTTAACAAAGGCTAATTTCACATAGATTTTGACTCAGAGGTCACCACGCTAAGGTACTGCACAACGATTTACATGATTTCTCTTATTCTTTGCTATGATTATGACTAAAATTGTGGGTTACATTGACCGACAGGTTTCTTGTTATATTTTTCCCTGCCTACACCGTTCTACTCTAAAACAATATGGTATGTATGGATTTGTATTTTGGTTGATGTTTATATTACTTGTTTTGTATATGCATGATATTCATGTTTGTATTATCTAAGGTTCAGCCTGAAGAAGGAGTTCTCTCTGAAATACATTGGCCTAAGAGCCTACACTGATGAGGGTGCTATTTTTCTGTTATTAAAAATATTTATTTGATGCAATTTTGGAACTCTGATAACTATTTTTTAAGGAGCAAATTACTCACATGGATTACTCATTTTGGAGAATACATGCAATAATACACCCTGAATTAACGTAGCAGCTCTTTGGAGAAAGCAGTGTGTGAGCGTCTGTATAACTGCATGGTTTCACCCAGTTTTCTTTGGTTGCAGTATATTGTGTTACATAAAACATGCATGGACTTCTTTGCAACAGATAGCCGGGGTGGGCACTGGAGGCATGTGTTGCGCTGCCATTCAAAAAAGCCTCCTAGTAATGGCATAAATGGGCGAAGTACCTTTAAAGTGATTTTTCAGAGTATAGGAAGAGATAACCCAATAGAAATAGTAGACATGCCTCTGAACTGCTACTACAGGTTTCTCTCCTGCCCGATCTTATGCAACAGGAAACCACCCATTGATTTCAATAATACTTGGTTTCATTCTCAATTTGATTCTATTTGTACTGATATATATATATATATATATATATATATTACATCCAGCTTCAAATCGCATGTAACAGAACAATGTGGCAATGTCCCTACTAATCCTGCTGGAGACTGAGATCATCTCACTCTGGTATTGATTGTTTTTCTTCTCCACTAATTTTTACAACACATATGTACCACCGTCTACTTGTGTGTATTCATTATTTGGGCATTTACCAGTTGGTCCATCTGACCCAACCGTGAATAATGCAGGCAATATGATTCGTTGGTTGTCTACGTCGACTAATACATTTAATAATTGAGTACTTCACTTATTTAATTTTAATTCAAGGAATCAACTAATTAATTTGTTTTCTCCTACGAAGTTGGCAAATAATTTCCATTCAATTTTGTATGACAAATAGGGACAGGGCCCAATGGGATCTCAGTAGCTGGGTGCCATATTCATGAATGTGATTTTGAGGTCCGGAGTAAAAAGAAGGCTTTGAGAAGTAACCTTTGTAACTTGTGGAAGCCTGTCACAGAGACAATAAAAGTCGAACATAAACAGCTGTACACTAATTGGATAAAGGCTACAAATCAAGACTCTGGCAGAAAGACAGTAATCTTATGTTGGCTGTCTTTCAGAAATATTCAAAAAGAATTCAGAATATTGTTAACAATAATAGAGCCTTGTAAGCCGCTCTACAAATAAATCCAATTGCGGAAGTAATTGGATTACTATACTTCAATATATGCTAAAAAAATGTAGATGACCAATTTTGCTATTTACCTTTGTCTCTAGACATTTCTGAGGATGATGTTCTTCGTCATTAATAAATCAAAAGCTGCTAGGTCTGTTGGCCTTTCAAACTTAGCCCAAAGTACAGGGATACCCTTTGAGGTTAAGGTCCTGCATTGGCTATTTAGCAATATATTAAGAGTTTTCACTTGCTTAGAACTCTGCATCTGTCGTCCCGATTTATAAAGAAAAAAAGGTGATCACCTTTTACTATTGAACTATTGTACCATAACTTTACTTGACGTTTGTAGCAAGATCTTTTCTTCTATAACTTTATATCCCACAGATCACTGGGCAGTCTCCCTTAAGAAAACTTTGTGGACCCCTACGCTATAGACATCCACTGCTGTTCGATGACTGGTGCTTCGATCGATGTCTGTCGACAGCGTGGCCTCAGCCCTCTGGCCAAGCCCTTACAATTGGGAGAGTGGGGCACTGGGTTGATTCTTTCTGAGAATGCATTTCCTTTTCCTCTCTCTTACCCGTTCTGGTCTGGCTGTCGCTTTTTACCTCTACTATGGAAAGGACTCCATTTAAGTTTTGTCCGTCGTGCAACGGAAAATACCCTTGGAAGGACACCCATAGCTAAAGCAATAGGTGCTTGCATCGTGCCCCCCTCGAGCGATCCTGTAAATCCTGCAAACTCTTTCTTCCTAAGACGTTAAAAGATAGATGGACAAAGCGGTGGGCGGGCTACGCGATTCAGGCTGAAAGTGACTCGAGCGGCAGCCATGGCTCCGATGTGAAGACCATATACTTTTCGGTGGAACCTCCGGTTCCCAAGTGCCCATCCCCCGCCATGATAGGCAGACTACCGGTACTGCTATGGGGAGTTCAAACCCCAGTGACAGGGGCCCACACACTTACCACCCAAGGAAAAGCACATAACCCACAGAGCTTCCTCGACAGATACATCAAGGAAGCAACAAACG
The DNA here is from genome assembly GCF_040938575.1 of Ambystoma mexicanum. Taxonomy (NCBI): domain Eukaryota; kingdom Metazoa; phylum Chordata; class Amphibia; order Caudata; family Ambystomatidae; genus Ambystoma; species Ambystoma mexicanum. Next base: position 740,313,546 of record NC_090935.1, read on the forward strand.
TCAACAGGCCCGCCGAAAACTTTTTCCGGCGCCCTCCTCACAACCGTCTTCTTGGCATGCAACTGGGCACTCCATTCATAAGGGTGTTCCCCTCAAAAACACATGAGTCCTGACACGCCATCTAAGAGCGCATCAGCTCATAAGGTTTTGACAGAGTCGACACCGTGGCGGCGCCTACGGGCATGTCGAAATCCATTATACAGTTGCCGAAGTTATGCGAGAGTCTTGTGGCTATTGTTACGGCAGCCGAACGGCCTAGAAGCACGCCCTCTCGTCGAGAGGAGTACACCGGTGGACTAGACAGAGGTTTGAAATGACATGGATACAAAGTCGCAATTTATAGACTTTTCTGAAAGATGTATTACTCCCAAGAGACCTAGGGAGGACTCGTCCTGTCCATTTTACCAAAGCTGCAGAAACTCCCAAGTCAGTCATAGACTCATTAGGAGGAGGTATTAGAGTTCTCTGAGCCAGAAGAAACTTAAGACGATCCCTTTATTCATGAGGACAATTTTTTTGGTCAGGTCACCAATGACCAGGGCCCAGACTGGGGACAAGATCAACCAGCTGATGGAGTGCCTTGGCTCTCACCTACTCCTACCCCAGACCCAGACATTATTTTCCTGCACCCGCCTTCCTCTCCTCAACAAAAACAGCCATCGCCAATAGATGACCAGATTGTATTTAATGCCATCCTAAAGAGTGCAGAAGACCACTTTCAGATTGTCACACAGGAGGCAGTTCAGGACTTCGATTTTGTTGAGGACATTCTTAAGGGAAACCTTCCTACAAGTCAAGCTATTCCTCTGCTGAACTCTTAAGAAACGCCTTGCACCTTCCTTACTGTCTCCTTCCCTTATAAAGGCCATCAGCCCTCGAGTTGAGAAACTGTTAGCCCCTTTCCATCTGACCCTATGTACATTTGAGGCCATGCCACACCAGACTCGTTGGTTGTTACAACCACCAGAAAAAGGGCTGGGGTACCACTGCCTACTGCAGAGGTTCTCTCCCTCCCGCTCCCCGATAAGGACTGCAAGAAACTCTATGTCCTTGCGAACACATTACCATGTCTGCAACCTATACTACCAGAACTGCAAACAATACCACCCTTCTTGCTAGTTACAGCGACGTGCAATGGGGACTGCTCCAAGAAGGCCTCCAAGAGGTCCCTGAACCCACACAATCATGCCTGCTGGCGGTCATGACTGAGGGTAGACAGGTGACACACAACATGCTCAAAAACACTCTAGACGCTGCTGAAACGGTGAGACGTACTCTGGCACAAGGAACTCTCCTCAAGAGACACCCCTAGCAAAAGAATTCAGTCCTCCTTGATAAATAAGCCAGTAGAGGAGTCTAACTTGTTTGATAAAGCTGTGGACGACGCCTTGGAGATGGCTAAGAAGGAACATGAGACATTAAAATCCCTCAATCAGATCACAGCCAAACCTTTTCAACCGCGGGGAGGTGCAAACTTTTGCCATTCCTTTCAGGGTCAGTCCTAATCTCCACACAGACAATATGGCACAGGGGGTATACCCCATTGTCCCCCGGACAAGGTTCAAATGGCAACAGCCAATATCAACAAAGGGGACAGCGCAGAGGCAACGGTAGAGGCAGAAACTCCACCCCGCTCCGCAGCCTCTGCATCAAAATGACTTGCCAGTCCGGCTGCCCTCCCATTCCACCCCGGTCAGGGAACAGCGGTCATCATTCATTCACGCATGGGAGGGGATCACATCAGATGAGTGGGTGCTCAAGACAGTCAACCACAGTTATTGTATCGAGTTCCACCACCCACCTCGATGCCATCCACCAAAGAGCAGACGCCCATCACCAGCACACCTGTAAATCCTGCTAGAAGAGGTGCAGATCCTTCAAGAAAAGGGGAACCATAGAAGTCGTCCCCATCCATCAGGTAAACAAGGGTATTTATTCAGTGTACTTCCTTGTACCCAAAAAGGATCTTACCATATGTTAGACTTGCACCCAGCAAACAATTATATCAAGCCGCAAAGGTTCAGACTGACAACAATGCAGTAAGTAATCCCGCTGCTGGTGCAGGGGGATTACATGGCAACATTTGATATGAGAGATGAATGCTTTCATATTTCAGTTTTGCCAGCGCACAGAAAGCAGCTAAGGTTCATGATAGAGGACGCACACTATCAGTTCATGGTTCTTCCCTTCGGCATTGCCTCGGCTCCCCGGGTATTCACGAAGGTACTGGCGGTAGTTGCTGCTCACCTACACAGGCAATCCATCCCAGTCTACCCTTACCTCGATGACTGGCTAATAACAGGGGAATCGTACGGAACATGCCTATCAAACACCCAGAAGAGGATAGATCTCCTCTTCAGTCTAGGGTTCTCAATCAATGAGAAAAAGTCCAGCCTAGACCCCAGCCAAGTCAAACAGTTTCTGGAGGTCTCCAATTCAAACCAAAGACTGCTTGTCTTTCCTTGCAACAAAAGGGTCAAAAACACGCTGTTCCAGATCCCTCACTATGTGGCCAGTCGCGAGTTGACCATATGCAAGGCCATGCGACTGCTAGGGATGATGCCCTCCTGCATTTATCTAGTTCCACACGCACGTCTGTGCATGCGCCCCATGCAAGAGTGGCTCTCGAGCCAATGGCGTCAGGCCATTGGACAATGGGATGATCTGGCCGGCCCACATTCTGTCTCTGCAGTGGTGGTCAAGGGAAAACCTCTTGCAAGGGAAGACATTCACCACCCTCGCAGTAGCCCACTCTCATCATGGACACATCTCTGATGGGGTAGGGGGGCTCGCCTCCTTCATCAGACGGTGCATGGCATGTGGTTGCCTGCGGTCGCAACCAACCACATAAACCTGCTGGAACTGCTAGCAGTGTACAAGGCCCTGAAGGCATTCCAAACACCTCCAGACAGTCCTAGTCCTCACGGACAGCACAACAGCCATGTATTACCTAAACAAACAAGGGGGCACTCACCCAAATTGTCACAGAACATATGGAAATGGGCTCTCAAACACAAGATGTTCCTCCTGTCACAACACGGGGAACTCAATCTTCTTGCGGACGTACTCAGCAGAGACTTCCCACTACCTGTAGAGTACGAGTGGCGATTACACAAAGACATTGGCCTCAACGTCTGTTTGCAACTCTGGAGAACACGCAATGGCCAGATTACACCTCCAGGTACCTGCAGAACCACTCCAAGGGGAATGGTCTCTGGATAACATGGTCAGGGAAATTTTTCTACGCTTTCCCCCCTAAGCCCCGACTCCCCTGCTCAACAAGATAGTGCACAAGATGCACCAGGAACCAGTCAGGATGATTTTTGTGGCCCCACCAACCTTGGTTCTCCCATCTCATGCCAATGTCAGCCCCCCTCCCAGGAAGCTGCCATGCCCTTACAATATGCTGTCACAAGACAAGGGAGAGACACTACATCCATGCCCCCAAACTCTCAATTTAGCAGCCTGGCTCCTGAGGTCATGGAGTTCGGGCACCGAAAACTCCCTCAAAGATGTATGGACATACTTAGGGAAGCACGGAAACCCAACACTAGGCATTGCTACTCCAGCAAATGGAAATGCTTTGTCATCTGGTGTAATGGCAAAAGCATCAATCCGATTGAATGCACACCAACACATATTGTCCTGTACCTAACTCACCTGCTAGATTCAGGCCTGGTTTTCAATTCCTTAAAGGTCCACTTAGCTGCACTTCAGCATTCCCACGTCCCAGAAGAAAGTTTCATGATGGAAAATTCCAGTAATAAAGTCTTTTATGGAGGGGGTAAAGAGAATCCATCCCCCTATTTCCAACCCAGCTCCCAGATGGGACCTGAAAGTTGTACTTACTAGACTAATGGGGTCTCCCTTTGAACCTATGCATAAGGCTAGCCTTAAAACACTCACCTACAAGACTGCCTTCTTGGTGATGATCACTTCCATTAGGAGAGTGAGTGAACTGCAAGCCCTTTCAGATCAAGACCCCTTCATCACAATTCACAAGGATAAGGTGGTCCTGCGCACTCACCCACGGTTTGCGCCTACATTTATATCAAAGATCCATGTGAACCAGTCCATAGAACTACCCACCTTTTTGCAAAACTCCACTAACATGGCAGAAAGAAGCCACCACACACTAGATGTGCGGAGAGCGGTGATCTATTACCTGGAAAAGACAAGACCTCTAAGAATGACAAACCAGTTTTTCGTTTCAGTGGCAGCTGGTAGAGAAGGGGAACCTGTTTCTAAATCAGCTATTTCAAAGTGGATCGTAAACTGCATCACACTGTGCTACACTCTTGCCATGACAGATCTGCCCTTCACGACTAGAGCACACTCTAATCAGGGCACAGGGGCTACCATAGCATTCATTGCAAATGTACCTCTTGAGTCTATTTGTAAAGCAGCAACCTGGAGTTCTGTACACGCCTTTACACAACACTATTGCCTAGATACACACTCTAGGTCGGATTCTCAGGTGGGACAAGCAGTGCTAAGACATCTCTTTGCTACTGTTCCTTCTCACATCGACCACCATCTCTGGATACTGCTCGCTTGTCTATGCCCAGCATGTGTTTCTAAGCATATTAACAAGAGACATCTTACACCTTCTCTCCTGTACTCATTCACGCGGACTATAAGGCTCCCTATTGGCAGAAAAAAAACAATCTGAGGGACCTTGATGCGTGAGGGATTTTGGGTACACTACACGTCCCGTTAGGGATTGTGTTACAGTCACGCTCATATCAACGTCCCCTTTCGATCTTTGAAAGAAAGATGCAATACTCTGCGATAACCATTAGATGTCCGACTATATGCACAGCATGTGAATCTAAGCAGATACAATCATCAGAAATGCAGATACAATCATCAGAAATGCTATTACAGTGAGTAATGCATGTCATCACACAGATCACTGGGCAGTCTCCCTTAATAGAAGTGATCTATTTTACAGGGATCTAGGAACCAGTCTGAATGGGATTATTTCATTTCTTCCTTTTTGAAATCTGGATGATAAAAGCCCTTTCATAAATTTTATTTATTGATCTCTCTATGCCCTTCGCTGGTGTCAATCATGGAAAGCTCTGATTCAAATTATTTTCATGGGGCTTTCCGTCTTCATTAATTGACATCATTAGAAGTTTTCATTCAAATACTTTGTTGACAGCTAGTTTGGACACTGATGGTCATTTATCCAGGAAAATCATTACTTATGATTAGGGTTAAGTTAGGGGTTTGTTTTGGCCCCTTCCTTATTTGATCTGTACATCTCAGTCTTCTCTGTAGCATTATCTAATGTCAACGTTGTCCCTCTAAACTGGGATCAGCCTCTTTCCATTGGCTTGCTTATGCCAATTATTTGGTGATTTTAGCTTATGCACCAATAGGCCTACAAATGTAATTAGCAGCTCTGGACGATTATATGACAAGAAATTAGCAACCTTTTAAAGGTAAGAAGTTTAATTGGAAAACAAATTGTCTGATTAAGAGAAAGTATAACAATATACTTACTTAGGCTACAGTCTATGGAACAAGCCTAATATTGTTAAATGCAAAAAAGGTTTATGTTTAAAATCCCTTGTTTATGAGGCCCAAATGAAGAGTGTAGGCTTCAGATATGATATTCCGTTTTACCGGTATTGAGCTTGTATAAAACTAAAGTGATTCCTGTTTCTAACTTATGGCGCTGAACATCTGCCCTTAGGCATTGCCCATTATTGGAAGGCCTAATTTGGCGTAGAGCTGTAGCGCCTCTAAAGGTGGGGGTTCCTTTTTCTATTAGGTATGAACTAGGACTGTTTCTCTTGATGCTATCATCTGAAACTCTTGGCGTTGTATCGCAAAATTTTAGTTCCACCAGCCATTCAGGATTTACTTTATTGAAACTGCTATTCGAGGAAGGTCACTCTAGCATTATTGCAGAATGGACTCAGTATTGCAGTAAAGGTTTGCTTGCAATGAACTCTTCTGAGACCACATGAAGTAATAATCCTGATTCATCAACAAAATGTCCTTTGGGACTTGCGTAACACCATAGAATCTATTGGGCAGTATAATTACTATAAGGCCTTGGGAAAATTTGGGAAAAAAAATCAGTGTGCCCAAGTTATCTATGCGAGTTTCCTTGTAGATCTTTTAGAAACGCCTTTTTGAGGCTTTGTTTGAATTTATTCAAAACAAATCTTGGGTGCAAGAGCGTGAGTGTCGCATAGTGAATTAACTTGTCTCTTACACTAGTAAGATCAAAACATTGGAGCATTTATTTATAGATTGTGGTGTTCTGGAGAATTTGTGCACAATGTGTTTTCCTTATTTAAGCCTGATTTTTGGATACGTATTTAAGGAGGCAACCAAATTTCGCTGATAATAGGTGCCATTAGATTTAGTAACTTGATTATCTGCCTCATCACGAGTTTGGCGGTAACCCTTAAATGCGGCGGTAATGATATTACCGCCGCATTTAAGGGTCCGCCAAATCACGGGCTTGGCGGATTTACCCCCAGCTCTGAGCTGGGGGCAAATCTGCTGCAATTTTGACGATTTTCGGCGCTATTACGACAGTAATAGTACCAAACATTCCCCATTGGGCCAAATGGGGAATGATAAATTCCCGAATGAGCCCAATAGGGAATGGGGACTTACCGTTCCGCCAAACCCGTGATCCGGTGCTAATAGCGCCAGGGGGTTTTGTGGTAGGGCTAATAGCCCCGGCGGTAATAACACCGGGGTTAGCGCCCAACTCATGATGAGGCCCTATATCTTGTATTCAATTTTTTTTTTGTTCTTCTAATGAATTGCTCATTCAAATGGTATTTTTACATTTTGTGAGAAACCTTTGTATTTAACTGGACCACACGATAACAAAAAAATTTGAAAAAAACCACTTGAGGTGGATGTAGCACGTACAGGGCTGAGGCATCTGACTGTCTGTTCCAAGATCTGCCCCTCCTCTCCAAGGTAACCACGCAAACAGTGGAGTCGGCTCTAAACAGCACAAGGCTCATGAGTAGAGAATGGATTTAAAAATACATTTAAAAAATAATGTGACAGGAGGTCTGCGATGTGGGAAGAGGAACACACTGCTTATCTATCAATTGTAAAATACGGGGTGATCTTGGTCAAATTAGTATTTCTGGCATATTCATGGAATACATCATTCTTTTACGTTAAGTGACTTCAAAATTACAGAAGCGACACAAGGGGCCTCATTAGCACCATGGTCCATGCCGGAGTGCGCCATGGCGGAATGGGGAATTACCACCCCATTCCGAGGTTGGTGGGGCGGTAATTCCCCATGCCGCCATGGCTCTTCCCCATTCCCATTTTTGCCCCATAGGGCTCAATGGGAATGGGGAAGGCGCTAATTACGGTACCGCAAATTGCGGTACCGTAATTAGCACCAAGGTCCCTTTGCGGGTCCCTACTTTAGCGGCTGGTAAAACCAGCTGTTAAGGTCGGGTCCCGCAAAGGGACCTCGAAATTAGGTGCTAGGTGTTTAACGGCGCCGCAGCCTTTTACGGCGCCGTTAAACACTTAGCGCCTGGGTCATAATGAGGCCCAAGGTATTGGTGAGTAGATGGCATATTGAAAAGGAAGAAATATCAGTATACGTTTAAGAAGAGAATACATGGGGCATTGAACAAAGTGGCTGCGAGGACAGTGTTGGTGTAAGAGGACAATGAGGTGAAACGTTTTAGAGTAGGCTTAATAGTTTGTTCAACTTTTTTAGATCCTCTGTAATAATGGGACGGATAAGGTACACATTGTCGTTTTATGACGCAATGGTTTATCTAGAAGCAGGGGCGATATTGCTGCATTGCAATTTCATTAAAAAAGGGAACCAAAAGCTGGAAAAGTACCCAACTCAGACAACGGGTAGGGCAGTGGTGCAGGATGATGCGAAAGCCCAGAACAGGAAGGCGAATCAGAACAGTGTAAGTAAACACTGAATGAAACTAATTAAAAGCAATCAGTGACCGAACAGCAGAACTAAAATGAGCACCCACATTTAACCCATGCTGTTAACATGCTGAAATGAAGATCCTGGTCAGTAGGCCAATGCCGCTGATCAATCTGCATGCTGCTAGAGCCCCACGAAAGTAACACAGCCATGCAAGGTCGATGGAGCCCACATTCTACATTTATTCCTCTTTAATTTCTCAATTGCCCTCCCTGTCTTCACACAGGATTTCCTTTTGAACCCCCACTTGGACTCTGGGTTTGTACCTGGTGCCCTCCCCTGCCCCATTCGACTCTGGATTACTTTTCTAAAAACTACACCCATCTCAAAATCTCTGGATTAGTATTTGAGCCCACAGTGTTGGCAAGGATTTGTTTTCAGTCCCCAGTCACCCAACCCCCAAGATAAAGGATTCTTTAAATGCAATGTTCGATTCCTGGTTTACATACCAATTTTCGTGGTACTATTGTTTTCCATGAGGATTGGGCATGCATCCAGGTCCACTGCCTCCTTCCTCCTTCCTTAAATAGTACAAATGTCATTTTGAGTCATGTATTTTCACTGGGATTTGTTGTGGGTGTGTAAAATGAAATAGTGTTGAACTCAACTCCATCAAATCTAATCATTTTTTTAATGAACTTTTTATTGGCATTTTGCAGACAATAACAACATAGCACATAGAACTTAAAGAGAAACAAAAAGAAGAAGCATCACATTCTCAAAGTGAATTTTACAGTTCCTCTGTTTTCGTTATCATACCTCCATTCTTTACGTTGGTGACATTCCATTGTCTCACGAGTGGGTTACATTGGAACCGCCCAGTTAAGCTGTTTCCTTGTTGGCTGCACTGGGTAGTATAGAAATGTATGACTTGAGAAAAGAATTCGAAAATAAATGGCAACTTTTCTCTTACGATGGTGGGTGGTGAGATGCTAATTCTTGAGTCTACTCCTCCCTACGGTTCCTGATCCTCCTCTCCTGCTTTATTCAGCAGGTAATGTATACATGGGTCCCACATGCTTGGTGAGCTCGAGCGGTAGGAGGATAAGCCTCTGTGTCCTATCTCCACATCATCACATCTGAATGCCAGTCCTTTATTTTGGGGCATGCTGGGCCTATACATAGCATTGCCACCCTCCTCTTAGCTAGCAATACGAGTAGCCCTGTTAATCGCCTTCTGCCCTTGAGGATAAATTAGTGTATCCCAGGAGTGCTGTCATGGGGTTTGGATCTAACCCTTCGCCAATAATGTCTTCAATGGTTTTAAATACTGCCTCCCAAAATACTAGAACTGCTGGGCATCAACATGACATGTGTATAAAGTCTGCTACTGGTTCATTGCATCCGGCGCAGCCGGTGGGTGCCTCTGGGAAATAGCCATGAATTTGGTTAGGAGTATAGTAAAATTGATGTAGGTATTTCCAATTAATTAGTTTATATCTGGCGTTTATTGGCGCCCTTCTGGTTCCCTCGCAACAATATCTTGATTAGAGCCCAGGCACATAGCGTACATAACCGAGACCACCCTCCTGTTCTGCCCTCCGGAGAGAATCCTATCGAGTATTGGGGCAACTGGTGGTTGTTCGGGAAAGTCAGGAATACCTTTTGGATTGATGTTTTCAGCCTATAGTGTAGAAACACCTCTAAGGGGTTTAGATTCCCCCCTGCCGGTCACCTGTTCTAATGTTATGAACCTCCCGTTGGGAAACAAATCACGGTAACAGTGCACTTCTAATTTCCACATAAGATTGACAAAGCCCTTTTCCGATGTGAGTGGGATTTCCACAGTGAATAAGACCAGCAACACTGGCGAGTAGAGGACCTGTGTCCTTGACTTACATTCTATACATGTCCACGCTCTACACGTGAGTTCCACCATGTACTCTGCTCTGGTCCTTCTTTCGGGAGCAGTAAGAATACTAGATTGTGGTAAAAATGTTGCCCCAATGCCCTCTCCACCTCCACATGCCTCCTTGCCTCTTGATCTCCAAACGGATAAAGAGCCACCTATCCTGAGCCACATTATAGTAGGTCTCCAAATCCAGTGAGGCCAGTCCCCCCAAACCCCTCCTGTATTGGTGCTATTAGCTTATCCCATGATACTCATGGCTGTTTACCGGCCCATATAAACTGGGTGAGTAGAGATTTCAACTCTCGGAGGTAGTGCTGGAATTGTTATAGGTACGTTGAGAAATACATAGAGGAACCAGGAAAGTAATACCATCTTGATCAAGGAGATCCTGCTGTTTAGGTTAAGTGGTAAACTCATCCACCTGAAGCTGCCTCCCTCACTTGGTTTAGTGCCCTTTGGTAATTGCTTGCATATAATGTGTTCAGGTCTCGAGCTATGGTGACCCCGAGGTAACGAGTTTGTGCGATGTGCCATTGAAACCCCCATTTGTTGACATACTGTACCACACTCCCTGTTAGCAGGAAAAGGACCTTTTTAGTTGCATTGATCACAAGACCTGAAAAAAATTAAAAGACATCCTCCATAATTTGGTCCAGGTTCTGCTTGTGATCCTTTATGAACAACACCATATCGTCTGCATAGAGGGAGATAAGTACCTTGTGTTTGAAAAGTTGGATACTCTGGTGTATGTGGGCCTCCCTAACCCTTTCGGCCAATAGTTCGATCGCCAGGGTAAACAGCAGCAGAGAGAGGGGACATCCCTGTCACGTGCCCCTGTTCAGAGTTATCCCCGGGGTGAGTTGACCATTCACCCGCACTCTGGTGATAGGTGACTCATATAGCAGTAGTACCATGGCTATATATTGCTCTCCTAACCCCATTCTATGCAGAACTTTAAACAAGAAGGACCATTCCACCGAGTCAAATGCCTTTGTGGCATCTAGTAGTGCTGCAACTACATGGTCTTCCTGATTAACTGCCAAGATCAGCCCAAACAACCTCCGTATTTCAAGAGGTGGAGCGTCCTGGGATAAATCCCGCCTGGTTGGCCCTCACCATCGTGTTCATCAGGGGTGCCAATCTGGAAGCAAATATCTTAGCTAGGATCTTATTATCTAATTTGATAAGAGAAATCAGTCTATATAATGCGCAATTGTTCAGTGGCTTGCCAGGTTTAGGCAAGACTGTGACTAATGCCTCCCTCAGGGACTCCGGAAGCCTCCTTTCTAGGACAATTTGGCGATATATTTGTAAGAGGTAAGGGCCTATCTTCGCAGCATAGTACTTCCAGAATTCTGCCATCAAACAGTCTGGCCCGGGGGCCTTCCCGGAGGGAAGAGATCTTATGGCCATCAATACTTCTTCTAAAGATATTTGGCGATTTAGTTCCACTCCAACTTCCTCTGTGCACCAATGTAGGGCCACCTGATCTAGGTATCCATCTAGCTCTGCCTGGGAGGTATGTATATGGGACGAGTACAAGTCCTTATATAATGGCAGAAAACCTGCATTATCGCAGCATCGTCAAACCTCTCTACTCCTTGCTCATCTATTATTGATATGACCCTTCCCCTGTGTTTTTCCAACTTCACAGCCCTTGCCAGTAATCTGCCCAGTTTCTACCTCTCCCCATACTGTCGCACAGCCAATCCCCACCCCAGCATTTTCACCTCTCTGTGTGCCAGCATCTTAAACTTCTCCATGAGTTGTTTTATTTCTGCCTGTTGACTGGGGGCCGCTGGGTCCCTTGTCGGCTGTAGTGCGCTTATGCGTGACTCCACGCCGTTCAGCTCATGTCTGATCTGCTTTGACATTCCACTTCTTTAGCACTGCACTCCCCACATATCACACACTTAAAACTCTTCCAAAGGGTTCCCGCTGATTTAACCGAGCCCTAGTTGGTCTCAAAGAAAGTGTCGTTTGACTTAGATATGCCTTCACGGAACAGTGCGTCCATCAGAGACTCACTTTTAAATTGCCATTGTTTCCTCTCCCTCACCCTACCCGACAATTTCATATTTAGTAATACCAGTGAATGATCTGAAAGCGTGTGGACCAAGATGGTGACCTCTGTTATGACTCCCAATAATGCTGAGAAATCAAAAAGAAATCCTGGTGTGATGCAGTATTTTGAACCGACAAATTAAAGGTATATCGCCTCACCCCTTGATTCTTAAGTCTCCAAACATCTTCTAGCTCCCACGTTTCACCCATGGCTCTTAGCTCACTATATCCCTTAGTCGGGGGCCGGGACGGGCCTGTTGTGCAGTCAAGCACCAGGTCCATCACGTCATAAAAATCGCATGCCCAGATTATATCTCTTGGTGGAGCGCCCCCCCAAGTGATGGTTAAGCCATTGCAGAGTAGTGACTGTGTCCTGATTAGGACCATAGTAATTAACTAGACTGTACAAGTGGCCCTGTATCATGCGCTGCACTATTAGGGCCGTCCCCTCACTGTCCCTGACTGTGGAGATCAAATGAAACCCTACCACACTGTAAACAAGGATGCCCACTCCTCTCGCATAGGACGAGTAAGAAGAAAAGTATTGGTGGCAGCCCCAGTCTTTGCCAAATTTTGATTCAACTTCTGGTGTGAGATGCGTCTCCTCCAGGAACGCAATTCCTACTTGGTGATGCTGAAAATAAAGGAGGACCCTTCAGCTTTTCGATGGGCAGTTCAGCCCACATACGTTCCATGAAAGGCATCTAATCGATCCTGCCATAACTCAAGTTGTCACACTCCAGTTTCCAAACCCCATTTCTTGACCCGGTTGTGCCCTAGTCTGTAGTTCTGGACCTTCCCAATTGTGTAACCCATGCCTTCCCTTGTGTTTTGATGCTTCCTCTCGTTGTATACCCTCCCAATTACCCTTCCCCACCGACAACCCCAACCTGTCAGTAATACACAATCCCTCCCCCTCCCTAGGCTGGCTACCCAGGTCCAAATGGGCTCCTTCCTCTCTGACATCTTTTTCTCCACCTGTGGTGTCCCCCAGGGATCCAACCTCTCTCCCTGGCTTTTCAACCAGTATCTGGCACTCCTTGCCCACCGCATCGCCGCTCTCTGCCCCCACTTTCAGTGCTATGCGGACGATACCCAGCTCATTTTCAGGCTACCCTCGGCCTCCTCCTCTCCTTCCCTCATCTCCGACTGTCTGTCTGCTATCCAGGAATGGTGTGCCGCCAATGACCTCTGCCTTAACGCCAGTAAGACTGAGATTCTACTCATCGGCACACCCACTCCCTCCTTTCCTGCAGCTCTCTGGCCGGCCTCCCTTGGCCCCCTTCCTGCCCATACCTGCAAAGCTAAAAACCTCAGGGTCATCTTCGACTCCACACTCTCCTTCTCTCCTCATATATCTGACGTCTCTAAGAAGTCACACTACCAGCTGCACCTCCTCAGAGGTATTCTTCCCTTCCTCTCCTTCCCCCAGAAGCTCACTGTCTCCCGAGCCCTGGTTCTCTCAAGGCTGGACTACTGTAACAGCCTCTATCTTAATCTGCCTGCCTCCACTCTCCGCCCTCTGCAACTTATCCAGAACAGAACTGCGAGACTTGTCCTTGGCCTCAAGCCCAGGGACCGTATCCCTCCAGGACTGAAATCTCTTCACTGGCTCCCAGTGGCTGCGAGGATTAAGTTCAAAACCCTCTGCATTGTCCACAAGGCCTTCTGGGGCCTGGGGCCTAAATACCTTCAACTCTCTCTTCCTAAATATCTGCCTTCACGAGCCCTTCGCTCATCCGTCTCCAACTCCCTCATGGTCAGCCGCTTCTCGAAGCAACGAGCTGGGGGTAGATCTCTCTCCGCAGCAGGGGCCTCCCTCTGGAACAGCCTTCCTGCCTCCCTGAAACTTGAGGAGAACCATCTCCGGTTCCGGAAGCACCTCAAAACCTTCCTCTTCGCTTCTGCCTTCTCTCTCCCTCTCCCTTGCTAAACCTGCTAAACTCCCCACTGAAGTCTGCACTAAACCTGCATCTGGGCCACTCTGTGACCTCGGTCCAGGGCCCAGCCACTCTCCACTTGCACTGCCTCCCTGGCTCCCCCTGCACTGTGGGACTGTCACTGCATCCCTACAGCCCCCTTCCCAGCACTTGCTCTGCACTTACCTCGCACTTGCCACCAGCTGGCCCTTTTATTTATTATTTATTATTTATTATTTTATTACGCTACTTACCTTGTACTGCACTTTCCCCCCCACCTCCTCCCCCTGCACTTTCTCCTTTTTCCCCTTACCTCTGCACTTGCACGATCTGAATGACACCTGGCCTAGTAGGATCGTTTGTCTGTCTTCCCCTTGTTTCCCTCCCTCCCTGCCTCGTCGCGCCTTGAAACACTTGTGTATAGGCGCGTTACAAATACCATATCATATCATATCATACCCCAACCAGCCAGCATCTTGGTCTGTTGAACTTGCTTCCACTTGAGCAGCAGCTAGTGGCCCAACAATGTCTCTACACTCACTACAATATGGTCCGTTCCTGACCACTTAGTCTCTTTCTCTGTAATTCGTTGACTCCTGGTCCCCGATAGTCACATTCATTTTGGCGAGGACTCAATCGTTGTTCCCCCTGGGTCTTGGGTCCCGAGGTAGGCATTCAGGGAATTCACTGGCTTCGACCGTGGTGGTAAAGAGCAGAGTGCGCCCTTTGTGTTCCACCCGCAGCTTGGCTGGGAACATCATGGTATAGCGAATGCCCCTCTCCTGCATCCTCTTCTTCACGTCTATGCAAGTTCTATGTGATACCTGTACTTTGTCAGACAAATCCGGGAAGATTTGTATCGTGTCACCTTTGTACATGAGGCCCCCTTCTCTCTTGCTTTCCGAAGGGCCAAGTCCCTGTCCCGATAGTTTAGCATTTGTGCGATTATTGGTCGAGTTGGAGCACCGGGTATCGGCTTCCTGCCACTGGGTATTCTGTGTGCTCTTTTCACTACAAAGATGTTCGCAAAGCCATCCAGGCCCAGTGCATCCCTCAGGATGTCCTCCACCATAGGTTCCATGTTCCTCTGGTCTGCTGCCTCAGAAACCCCTATTATTTGCAGGTTATTCATCCTCGACCTTGATTTCAAGTCATCTTGTTTCTCCGTAAGTTCTTTCAGCTCTCTTCATTTGTTGAAGGTCCCTGGATGTCGATGCCACCTCATCTTCAACCGTTGAAATCCTTCCCTCCACTTCATCTAGTCTTTCTCCATGTTTGTGCAGGTGGACCTGCATGTAATCCACCTTACATGTTAACATGTCCATTTTACCCTCGAGGGACTGTATACGGCTTTGCAGCTGACTAAACATCTCTTTTATATCATGGAATGCCATTAAGCTGTTGTGAGCAGGCTGCAGATAACACCCCTCGGGGGTCGGAGGGGTCTACAGTCTCAGTGTGCTTTGGCTGAGAAGAGGTCTCGAAGTGGGGCTTAGTTTGGAGCTTCCTGCTCTTGTTTGCCTTGGCCATCTCTGTTCTTCACTCCTGCTTCTGCCCCTCCCCCCCAACGCCCGTTATCTTCATGGGCCATGTGCCTCTTTCCAGTACCCGTTCAGCAATATCCTTAGGATATTCTGGTCCAGAGATGATAAATGCCTGGGGGGCGGGGTCTGGTGTCCACAGTGGCATTTCCCCCGCCTCCTTGCGGTACCCTCGTAGTAGTCACTGTCCTGTCCTCTTGTCGTAGATTGTTTACTGTGGCGTAGGGGAGTGTTGATGGAGCGTGCCCTGTCTTTCCCTGCCAACGTAGTTTGATATAGTTACACCCCCGGCCTGGATCTGTGAAAGGCAGAAGTCCTTAGAGCTGTGGGGGCCAAAGCTATTGGGCAGGGGAATACAGCGGCCTCTGCAGGCTATTTTGACTAAGTAAATGTTCTCCCTGTACGGGACGTGTGCTGGACCGAGGGCACGTTGTCTCTTGGGTCTAGGGTGGGGTGTTTTCAAGGTTCCAGGCCTTGCTATGTGTGGCAGACACTCCTCTGTTCTTATACTGGCCTTGTGTTGTTCTTCGGGTGGTTCCCAGCATCTAAGTTCCCTGATGTGTGGCCTGCCTGGGTCAGCACTCTGCTTTGTTTTCTAGCTGCAGCTTCACATGAGTGGGTGAGTGCCTCCGCTTGCTCTGGCCCCTGTGGAGTCAGTGATAGGAGGGGACTCAGGGGATCAAAGAGACAGGGCTGAGGCATCGGTCATGGGTCCTGATGCCTTTCACGGCTATTAGCCTTGGAGCCACACAGAGTGTCTCACTTTGCCTGCTGGGCGTTTAATTAGTAAGTGCTGCAAGTCCTGCTGTGGACCGGGAAGCTCTTCGCCTCCCTTGAACGAAACGCAATGTGTTCCGCTGCCTGCCTCCCCACAACAAGGGGCTGGGACGGCTTCTCTACTCCCCCTGGCTGCTTGCTGTCCCTCTGCCTCCTCCGGAGGAAGTCCTCTGTTCCCACCTGTCTAGGCGTCTACAGCGCTGCGTTGTTGTGCCCTGTTGTGGGTGTATGTTTCTGTCCTAGCTGTCCTCTTGCTCGACTGCAGGCCTCTGCTGCCTCTTACCTTGGTCAGGACTTGTCTTCCCTCTCAATGGGGTCTGCTGCATCAGGTGTCCTCCGGCTTCTGCCAATCTCTGACAACCTCGGTGTTGGATCGCTGGTCATCCAGAGGGAGGGGAGGGCAGACTGGCAGCGCAGCATGGCACCACTCCACCTGTCCTTGCTGTCACGTTCCCACTGATGCCGGTGTAGCACGTCTCCCCCAGTGTAACACAGCTCTCCCCTCACAGCCGCTGCCAGCCTGGGTCTTCTGACCTGCTCTCAGGTATGCGGTCCACCTCCTATGTTAGGTGTATCGGCTCTTGTACCGGCTGGGCAGCTCCGCCAAGGCTCCTTTCCAGCTAGGTTCGTCTGCCATCTTCCTCATCATTACACGCCGCGTTCCTGAGCAGGCCCCGCTCTGGTCATGCGGTTCTGCTCTCTTCGGTCCGTTCTCTGCTCTACGGGGGTCTGGGGTCTCTGGATTTCAGCAGTTTGGACCAGGGTCCCCCAGCCAACTTGTCGTTCACTCAAGATATAACTATTGGACAGCAAAACAGCTGTATCTTGATTGGATTTAAACATAGTGTAGAGAGCTCACAGGCTCACAGCCATCTTGGTTGGGCTCTCTAGCGCCCCCTCCATCAAATCTAATAGTTGATTATTGGCTTTTTCTTGGTGTACCGGCCCACATGGCTGTGCACCATGCCCCCTCGGCATCATCCGGCTCTTCTTCCACCTTATACATCACAGGTACATTGCGACTGATGGAGATGTTCTTCAGAATACAGCACATATCCACGATCAGGAACAACCTTATCACGTCTCTATAAGGAGGCACTAACATTCCTGTCGGGGTAAATTCCCTGGGGTGGGCCGGCAGGGCCGTCCACGGACCTCCGGGGTAAGGGAGGCCCCGACTCCTCCCGCGTCCCAAAAAGAGTATGAGGCACACACAAGAGCAAAGGTTCTACTGCTGTTTATTACAGAAACGGCAGGGACGAACTCTCAGATCATATACATCCGGGAGGCTCTCATCATCAGTGGGCTCGCAGGCCCTTTTTGCAGTTGTATGACGCGCTACGTGCGTCACCTGGGAAAACTATCCCCAAAAACTAACACCACTTCGGGTTGGCTCCCCGAGTGGTAAGACCAGTATGGCTACCTATAGGAAAGGTTGTTATTGGGTGAGGAAGGGTCAGGTGGTACGCTTGGGCCATCCCTAACAATTGCTACAACACAATTGTTACAAGGGGACACTTGGTGGTTGGCTAACTAGAATCGCGTCAGTGATAGGCCCCTCATATTCTGATTGGTTCACCCACGAGCCCCCAAGCCTGGGACCATCGCTGTTCCCAGCTTGCGGTGTACCTGGTGCTGGCAACAATGTGCGACTATGTCAGTGGCGGACAATAGACAGGTCTGACTATTAGTTGGTGTGCAGGTCTTTCCCATCGCTGTCGGTGTCCAATTTGTTACTACATTGTTGCAGTCTGG